>NW_028270177.1:19602556-20802556 GCF_037043375.1 Chiloscyllium plagiosum
CAAAACATATGAACTGTGGCTTAGATCAAAATCAGAATATACAGATAACAAAAGTGGAAGAGTTTTGGAATTTTATCCGTCTTTCTCAGGTTCGGTGCTCAACAGGATTACATTTATTAACACTTTGACAATGAAAATTACCATGCAGCACCTAATGTCTTAGTTTGATTTCAACAGGGATCATTTTTCAGAAAATTGTTCTGGGGGATGGCAATGTGGGAATTAAAGTACTCCATGTACTTTATAGAATTATAGATTGAAGGATAAAACATGGTATTTTTCTCCTAATTAAACGTTTTGTTCCAACTCATAGCTCTCAATTTGCAATCAACTCAAGATTCAAGAACTCAGTTTGTTAACTGTAACAAATGGGCACCATTCTGAGGTGTGCTTAGTTGCCACTGAATTTTCAAACTACTGACATTGCAGGGAACGTTCAGAAGAAAGCAGCGGGTCTTCAATATGAAGACTGGTTGGACACAACTGTCGTCAAAACTTTGCAGTGCAATACTTCCCGCAGTAACAGCTTCCCTTTAAATAGCAGTCATGATGCAAGATCGGTAAGAATACAACTTACTCCCATGCTCAGTTCTGGCACGGACAGAAACCTTTACTAAACTAAATCATTTTCATCAAGGCTTGTCCAGGCGATTATTTTCTGCTGACATGCCTGACACGTAGCCACCATTTAGACGTATTTTAAACTGTCTCCACCTCTGAAATACTCAAAAAAAGTAGAGAAAACAAACTACCTTAAGAGAAGTTTCTTCTCCATGAAATCCAATCCCTTTAGCAGGTCAGATAACAAAAGTGGAAGAGTTTTGGAATTTTACCCGTCTCTCTCAGGTTCGGTGCTCAACATTTATTAACAAAACACACACCATTTTGGTCGATAAATTGTTGTGGAAAATGTTCCTCACCTCGGTCGGACTTCATTGTCGGCGATGCAGTCACCCGGGTGATCGCCCCTTTCCTCTCGGATCCTCTCACAGCCTCAAGCCAAGGTCGGGGGGGGGGGGGGGGGGGGGGGTAATGACTGACGAGACCCCCCCACACCCCCCCCCCCCCCCCCTTTCTCCTCAATCCCTCACGGCGGAGATGTCATCCAGGCCTCCCCCTCCCTCCCTCCCTCACTCCCCGCTGTGGAACCGAAACGCTTTGATCTGCGATTTTTCTTTTCAAGAGGGGGCCCGGTTTGCGGTTGTTTCGAGAATGCGGCCAGCAGGCGGGCAGGCAGGCAGCAACCGCCCCCCGGACAGCGGCCCGTGACTGTCCGCCTGTCCCAGCCTCTGTCACCCCGCTGCCGCCTCCATGTTGTCAAAACACAAACCTCCCCTCCCCCACACAGGGAGCTCACTCGCCCCGCCCCCTCCCCCTCCGCCAGATGCATTACCCCCAACACCGGCTGTTAAGGCCCCGCCCCTCCACGGCCACAACGGGGTGTTCACTCGCCCCGCCCACTCTCTGACGGGTAATACGCGTGATTTAGACCCGCCATCTCCATTGGACCGTACGGAACATTAAGACCCGCCCCCTCTACGCCCCCAACGGGAACCTCACTCGCCTCGCCCCGCCCCCTCTCCATTGGACATTACGGAACATTAAGACCCGCCCCCTCTACGCCCCAACGGGAACCTCACTCGCCCCGCCCCCTCTCCATTGGACCGTACGGAACATTAAGACCCGCCTCCTCCACGCCCCACTCCATACTGAGATTACCTGCCCCATCTCCTGCCCCAGGGGTATCAATCCACTCGTACCAGAGGATAAAACCCCTCCCCCTCTCGTCTATTTACGTCTTGCCCCGCCCCCTCTTAAGGTTACAAACCAGGGGTCAAGTCCAGCCTTCGTCGCAAAGGGCGTTCATAAACCCCACCCTCCCGCCCCGGGACGTCGTCCCTCCCTATAAACGGGCATGATTTGGAGGTGCCAGTGTTGGACTGAAGTGGACAAAGTTAATTTTTAACTAACTACGTAACGGGGGAATCAACTTGTCCAGTTCCTCCATCCCTGACCGAAAGCTCCACTGGGATGGCTAGCTAAGTCCCTCCCCTTCGGTGAACAATCGCCCCGCCTCTTCCACGCCTCCCAATGGAAGACCAAGGTCTCCCCTAACTCGTCGATGTGAAGCCCCGCCCTCTTCTCGCCCCGCCCCCAACGTGATTAAGCCCCGCCTCGTAGGCGGCCTCTTGAAAGTCAAGCTCTCTGCTCCAGGGATATCTAGCCCCGCCCCCATAGGGAACGTCCTCGTTCGAAATCACGTGATTTAGCCAATGGTCCACCCTTGTTCCTCTCTGCGTAGTCCCGCCGTGTCGCCATAGTAACAAGGCCGGCCGTGAGCTCCCTGTGCTGAAGTAAATGGGCATCACCTGGACACAGCAAGGTTTTCATCAATGTCCTTTTCTCCTGAAGCCCTAGTGCTGTCTGTAATCGTTCCAGATATTCGAAAGGTACGGGGGTTATGAGTTGCTCTTGTAGGGAACCAGCACAGACCCGACGGGCCGAATGGCCTCCATGTGCTGTGTTACCATTTTTATTCAGGATGCTGTCGATGTTGGTGAGGATTGCCTGGAGATTATGCCGTAACAATCCCTTTTAAACTCGGGGTAAGTGGATTTTTATTCTTCACAGGCTGATGATTCCTCCGAGCAACACCCGCTCACTTTTTGGGTCGTTTTTGGTGAATGTCTCTGTCCTGTCCACTGCCCCATTCCCAACCCAGTTTCCCGTATTGCATTATACTTGGTGTCGGCCTCCAGTTCTCTGCTCTTTGTCATGCCGCTCTGTACTGAATTATTGATGGGTTTTTAACACTGCTGTTCAATCAACCAATTGGTAGTTTTGTTACGTCCTACTGAAACAAAACTCCAGTACTGAAGTGCTATCAATTAAATCTAGAATTGTGATGTCATGAACTGAAGTATTCCAGTAATATCGATTACCATTTGGTCTTCAGTCATGCTACACGGTGAGTCAATACCAAGCATATTCTTTGGATGAAATGGAATAGGCCATAATCAAATCCGTAACACAATGCATTGTAGAGCTGTCCAGCTGTTGTAAGGGCTTCCAGTTAGGTGGTATGGGATGGGTGATTGTTGGCTAGGCAATGAACATGTGACTGGGGAAATGTGGGTGAGTGGATGACTGGGAGGTGTAAGTGGGTGAGTAGGTGAATGATTGGGATTCTGTGCTGAGTGAGTCCATGACCCCCTTGTGAAAAGGTTCGACAAACCTCTCCAAGATCCTGAGCTCTAGAATCCCCTCTCATGTCATCTACCTCCCCTATTTTTTTCTTCTTGAAACTCACCTCTGTGACATATCATTGATACGTTATCTCCACTTTCACATCAGTCTGCCCATGTCTTCTGCCCCTTTGACATTCTTTTGATTTTGTCCTATCAATCCCCTTGGATTTTTTCTCCATGTTAAAGTCATTACCTCGTCGATGGTTGTAGCTTACAGCCTTGATTTGGAGGAAGTACTCTTGCTTTTGAGCCTGAAAATTGTGATTCAAGGCTAGTTCTAAGATGAGCAAATGATCTTGGCTGACACTGATGTGTAGTATTGAGGGAGCACTGTATTGTTCAGATTTCCCTTTTTTGGAGAAGGCAAAAGATCAGGGGAGTTTTGCTGAACTAGCTAACTAATGTAGTATGTATTCTGCAAGTATCATGTATATTGTAAAAATGTATGGAGCCACCTCCAGAAGTGTTGAACCTTATAGCACTTTCTGTAATTACTGCTTTGAAATATTTATCATTTATTTTGGAAAAAGCTTATCCTCTACCTAAAGCTGAAACAAATGATCTGACATTTGACATCACAGCAGGCAAATTGACTGCATTTTCCCCATTGCATTCCTTACCACTTACTGTAGATCATTCATTGAAGTTGGATTTAATTACTGTGGGGAAAATCTATATAAACAATATCCATTGTAATCTGAATCAGATTTTAATTTTGATATAAAGAGGTCAGCATCAGGTTTTACACTGATACTTCATAAACTATAAAATGATACAATACAGGAGGAGGCCGTTTGCCAGTGCTGTTTCTCTGAATGAACCAACCACTTAGTCTCACACTCATGCTCTGTCCCCATAACATGTAAATATTTATCTTTCAGTATTAGTCCCCTATAAGTTAATATTGAATGTGCAGCTAACACTTTTTTGGAAATTCATTCTAGATCACAATTCAGTGCATTTAAAAAAATCAAGTCCAGTTATCACCTTAAATTTCTGCCCTGAGGTACTAATCCTGTTGACCATTGAAATTGTTTGTCCTTGCTTACTAATTTCTGGGATGGAGGTATTGTTCTGCACAGATTAAATAGACTGGGCTTTTGTTCTCTGTAGTTTAGAAAAGGAAGAAAAGGTTATTCAAACATATAAAATTTTTGCAGGGATTGCCTGGGCAGATGAAAGAACAATCTTCCCCTGGTTGACGGATCTTGGACACAGCCTGAGAATAAGGCCCACTGAGAACTGGGGAGGAATTTCTTTGCTCAGAAAGTGGTGAATCTTTTGAATTCTCTATCCCATGTGACAGTTAAGCTCCATTATTAAGCATGTTTAAGACAGAGATCAACAGATTTTTGCAAGGTTTGTGCAACAGATTTCTCAGCATTGGAAACATTGAGAGGTACAGCGGTAGTGCAGAAAAATAATGTTGAAATTATTTAACTATGATTTCAGTGAACGATGGCACCTATGTCTTTTATTCTAGTTCTGAAATTAAGTGCAATTATCTGGATAGTAAACATGGTAAGCAGTCATCCCTTTTAATGGATCTGCAGCATTTTGCCTTCAACAACTAATTAGACTTTAAAATGAAAAGAGGGGCTAGTTTAAGAATATATCCAACTGCCAGGCACCTGAAGTCTCTTCAACTTGTCAATTTTCATACTCCCCATTCTTCTTAGCTATCCACTTTCAGCTGTTCTTATATTCAGTATTTTGTATGTATATTTTATTTCTTACATTATGCCTTCTTTTGTTCCATGTGTACATCACATCACATAATTTCTCTTTAATTTCCTTTTTATTCTTCCACCCTCTCAACTGGAGAACTGTGCAGACCATTCCATCTTTTCCTGTGTGCACGTGCACTTTACTTCCAGTCTCCTTTTCCATGCTTTGTTTCTTAGATTGTTCACCTTTGTGGGAAGAGTTTACACTTTTAATTATTGACAGTCTTTTTTTTTGCAACAATGCTGCTTGACCTGCTGAATCGCTAGCATTTTCCTTTTTGTGTGTCAGATTTTACTTTGGAGACTGGCAACATTTAATTACTTGTTTTAACACCAAATTCACCTTTCAAATCCCCACAGCAAATTTTTAAACACAAACACTTGGATCCAAGATTCAACTGTCCAGATTTAAATTTAGCTGAAATTCAAGTATACATAGTGGAATCTAAATTAAACAATGTGATGATTCCAGCGCATGGTGTTATTGGACAAGTCAGTTCTCAGAATGAAATCTGACTAGATGGATCAAATGTATCATTTTTTTCTCAGTTGCTTATTGTGGTGGTTAGTCATTATTCAAGCGAACCTGCAGATGTTCTTTCACAACAGAACAGAAGTTTTTTACACAAAAGAAAGCAAACAAATGAAGTTATATGGCAGATAGAAGATCTTAACAGAAAAATCAAAACAAAGGTTTAACCCTCTGTTTCGTGACACAATCCTTTTACAGATTCTCAGTTCTAGGGAAATATCACTTCCATCTCCATTTCTTTATGTTTCACTCAACTAACTCTCTCTTTTCCTTGGACTGTTAAGACAGTTTTATGATTGTGGTCATGAACCTTTTTGGAATCTGTTGGTCTAAACTTCTTTTCAGATGGATAGCTGGGACACCTTCTTAATGTTTCGCAACTTGGAGATACCATAGGCTAAAAATCACTTGTTGATATGACTGGTTCCCAGAATGAAAAATTGATTCTCCTGCTAGGTGAAAACTGTTCTCCCTGCTGAACAGAACCCTTGGATCTTTTGAAGTGAAGTTAGAAGCTAAACAAATGGCTTCTGGTCTGTCTGTAAATTCAGCAGTGTAAATACTCCATCCGTTAATACCATAAGGTGTCCTACGAAATACTTGACTTAGGTCACATGCCTTTTAGTAATGATGTGTTTAGTAAGGCTGGAGGGTCTGTATTCATGCTGCTGCTTTTTAAATGAAAGTCTTCACAAAACTAACAAATTGATATCCATTTGATATTTGGATTTCAAAATAATCCATCTTTTTATCACATCCAATAAACAGTAGCAACTCACTAAGCCTCCTTCAACAGCACTTTCCAACCTCTCAAGTTCTTCTTTCACAAAGCAAAATGGCTACAAAGGCACAGAAACACCACCACTTGCAAGTTCTCAAGCCATGCACCACCTTGACTTGCAACTGTATCATCACTTCTTCACTGCAGCCTGGATATAAACCCAGAACATGTGAATAGCAGTTCAAGATTGACTGCTGCAGTTCAAGATTGCCATTTACCACCACATTGAGGCAATTAGGCAACAAATGCTGGTCTTGCAAATGATGTTCATGTCCAAAGAGTGAATAAAGTATGAAAACAGCATCTGCTGACTAAATCTGCGTTGTCTGCAATTAACACTTAAAATTCCTCTGCAGCCTGATTTTCGTATGTAACAAGATGCTACATTTAACGTGTCTCACAGCTACATTGTTTCTGATTAATTCAATTGATGTTAACAACAATCCTATCTTGTACCCTGTGCCTTACTCCGCCATTGTGCTTTGGCAGAAAACTGATAATACAAAATAAGACTAAAACTAACAGACGTAATAACTTAAAGTAGATTATTAAAAGCTGAGAAATTGTCAGCCAATTTTTTTTAAAGAAACAGTAAAATCAACATTTTTGACAGAAGTGGTGAGGGATGTGAATTACATTGAGTTTGAAAGTTTTTGCCAGCTTGACTTTCAATGGTGATAATGCTCCCTCATTGACTAAGAATAAATGATCAGTCACTTCCCGGCTGTATTGTTCAATATGCAGCATCCTGCTGTTATTGGAAACATTTTGTTCAGATCGTTTTTGGTTTAAAATAATTGCCCTCTTATGGCTGACCTAGTAAAGTGACATTGTCACTTTAAGCAATGCTAAAATCTTCTTCAATGTGTGATTTAGCTTTAGTGATACACAGGGATAAAACAGTCATATTTTCCTGAAATTGATGTGTAATGTGAAAGAAAATACTTTCGCAAACAGTGCTGATGTTCTTCTAAACCATCTTTTTTAAAAAAGAAATTGCTGTGTTGGAAATTTTGAAATAAGATATGCTTTGCTCTTGCCTCGGAGTGAAAAAGTTACTTCTGACATGAAAAATCTATCCCATATATCAATAGACACGTATGGTCATAAATATGCCAATATGAAGACTGATAGGCTATCTTCAACTGAACACTCATTGAAGAATTGTAATAACAAAGGAAATTGTATATTAATTGCATATATGAAATGAGACTCTCAGGCTTATTAGTGTCTGCAGTTTGGCACAGATGGTAACTGAACTGTAAACTGCTAGTTTTACTGCATCAATCTTCATTATCGAGAAGAGCTTTTATCAAGAGTGAATTTTCCAGAAATGGCTAGGGCACTGGGAATGAATCACCAACCAAAAAGCACCATGGTCACAAGAAATCCAGATGTTCCACATTGACACATTTATTATTGTTCTTAGGGAATTGGAAATCCTCTGTTTATAAAGCCAAAGTCATACAGCATAGAAACAGACTCTTTGGTCCAACTTGTCCGTGCTGACCAGACATCCCAATCTGACCTGGTCCCATTTGCCAGCATTTGGCACATCTCCCTCTTAAGCCCTTCCTATTCACCTACCCATCCAGATTCCTTTTAAATGTTGTAATTGTACCTGCCTCCACCACTTCCTTTGGCAGGAATGATAATCTTGACTGCCTACTACACCACCTATTTTGGTATCACCTGCAAACTTACCAACCATGCCTCCTATATTTGCATCCAGATAATTTCTTTAGATGATGAAAAGCAGTACCAACCAAACTGATTCCAATTAGCCTACCAGCTGTCTTTGAGGAAAATGCTAGAGTCCATTATTAAGGAAGAAGTAGGACATTTTAGAAAAATGAGCTTGATTTTGTGAAAGGGAAATTGCTTGACAAACTTTCTAGTGTCCTTTGAGGACATAGCAAGTAGAGTTGATATAAGGTAATTGGTAGATGTAGCTTTCAGAAGAAATTCAATAAAGGATCAAATGAAAGGGTATTGTACAAGATAGGAGCTCATGATATTGAAGGTAACGTACAAGCATGGATTGAGGACTGGTTGCACACAGAAAACAACTGGAATTAGTGAGACTTTTTCAGTTTGGTTCTCCACTAGCTACATTTTCCCAATGATCAGTCCTTGGGCCTCAATTATATTCTATTGATATTAATGACTTAAGGGATAGAGTATAAGATATCCATGTTTGCTGACAGTACAAAAATAGGTGGAAGGGGTATGTTGTGATGAGGACACAAGGAACCTGCGATTGTAAATACATAGGTTGAGGAAATGGACAAAAGCTTGGCAGCTGGAGTTTAATGTGGGAAAGTATGATATCATGCACTCTTACAATATTTAACTGGAGAAATGGTCTTAAAAAGAGACAGTGCAGAGGACCCGGTGTTCTTGTGCATGAAATACAAAATGTTAGCATGCAGGTGCAGCAAGTAATTAAGGTAAACAGAAATGCACGCAAAAATAACACATTAAAGCATTCTTATTCAGTTTACAAGTTGCGGAATCACACCTCCCTTTTCCCATCCTATCATAAACCAATTACCTCACTTGTTAGTTATTTTCTTATCTGGCCACCCTGCTGTCCTTGTCTGCATTCTTTGTTCCTTGTTTGTTACAGCTTGTTCTTTATTACAGTTTCTCTTATCATACTATAAGCTTTATTGTGAAATGAAAGTTATTTCCTAGCTTAAAACTATTTTCTTTAAAAGACCCTCTATATTCATTAAAGTCTTAGCCTTAAGTATGTTACATGCTACAAGAATTCCACGACCATTTGTATCATGTTCCCCTTCCCCTCTTCTCCTCCCCCCCCCCCCCCCCCCCCCCCTCCACACACACACACCCCCTTACCCATCTGCAAAAACAACATTTCTAATCTCCCACATTCCCATTTCCACACCTTCCCCAGTGGGATGGAAGGAAGTGAAGTGGATTTAGGCCTTTAAGTGGCAGCCAATTGTTCTTTTAAAGGCTTCAGTGAGCATCAAGGGTGGGTGAGCATGCCAGATTGCTTACCTATGGGTTCCATAATATGGGCATTTTGGTCGGGGTTGCATGTGGGAAGGCATTGGGTGGCTCCTGCATTTTATTTTGTGCTTGCTGATTTTAATAATGCTAGTTGGGTGCCATAAAATTCATTTCTATATTTTTTTTCTGCCTCTGAAGGCAGTCATGCTTATTCACTGCCAACAAGCTGTATATCTCATCGTGTACCTGCAGCCCAGCGACATAGTTTTCTTTCTCTTTCTATTCACTGTTTCTGTTACTTTCTGACCCCTATGTAAAATGTTCTGTACTACAAGCAAAACTTATTTCTGTAGTAAAGGAAACTTAAAATGTATTTTAAAGAAGTGGCACACTTGATCAAATTTAATATAGTTTATTGAAATGGTTCAACTAATTTTGCTGAAATACATCTGACTGCGATATAATGGTTTTTCAAAATATATTTCACAGCTGAGGCCTAGTTTCAAAAGTATGCAATACACCAAACTCCAATTTTGCTTCTTGTGTTCTGACCTCAATGCAACTTTCATCAGCTGACTGGTCGATTAATTATTTATAACCTATGTAAATTCTTCTCTGTTCTCAGCCAAAATAATTTTGTTTTGCAGCAACCAATTGTTTTGCTTCCTCACAGCAATAGAGATTAATTGATTTTTTTTAAAAAAAACAATATTTGCACAACTATATCATGTCAATAGATACTCAATATTACTTTGTGCAAATTGACTTTCTTACCATTATGCCAAATTTGTCCCTATGTTTCTAAAAATGCTGACGCGGATTCACCTATATCTGAACAAGTGAGCATGTAGAATCTTGTACATAGCTGTTGGCTGCAGCCAGAGTTGCTAATTTTAGCATTTTGACTCTGCATTTTCCCCAATGTTTAAAAAAAACTCAACCTGTCCATGCTAGAAGAACTGAATAACCCTAATGAGAAGCAACAATAGTTATTTACTGTTACCACTTGGGGATACTTTGAGAATCTGGAGGGAAACCAACTTTTGCAAGAATGTGTTTCTAGCTTATGGAAGCGTGAAGACTATTTTGCATATGAAGGCATTCCTCTAATATGGGGGGGAGCAGTACTTTACTACTGCATCTCTGTTGTTTTGATGCTATGAAATTCAAGTTAAAATAAGGCATTTCCTGTTTTCCAAAAGTTTAAGCTGTTTGGGCCAAGGTTACATGTAACATAGCAATTAAAAACATTTAACTAAATTCACAACCAGATCTTTTTAACTGCAATAAACATGATCTTTTGATTTGAATCCAATGTATGCCATAATATTTACTTTCAAACTAATAGGGTTGGAGGCTTTGAGCTATAGGGAGAGGCTGAACAGGCTGGGACTGTTTTCTTTGGAGCTTTGGAGGCTGAGGGGTGACCTTTATAGAGGTTTACTAAACTATGAGGGGCATGGATAGGGTCTTCTCCCTGGGGTGGGGAGTCCAGAAGTAGAGGGCATAGGTTTAGGGTGAGAGGGGAAAGATATAAAAAAGACCTAAGAGGCAACTTTTTTTCACACAGAGGGTGGTACATGTATGGAATGAGTTGTCAGAGGAAGTGGTGGAGGCTGGTACAATTGCAACATTTAAGAGGCATTTGGATGGGTATATGAAGAGGAAGGGTTTGGAGGGATATGGGCTGGGTGCTGGCAGGTGGGACAAGATTGGGTTAGGATATCTGGTCGGCATGGACAGGTTGGATCGAAGGGTATGTTTCCATGCTGTACATCTCTATGACTATGATATAACACTGCCCGATTTACAGAAGACCAACAAAAGCACAGTACCAGATGTACAAGTGATGTCATTTTAGATTATAGTACTTTGTGTTAATATAATGGGAAAGCAATTTTAGATGCCAGAAGTTACGAATAAAGAGCGTAGCCAATTTTCAGTCAAATTCAGACCAAGTGCCAACTTTTCGAAAGTTTCATGGATGCTTCTGTCTGCAAAGCATAGTGAGTGAGTTTTCTCAGTCTCTCCTAAAACTTGCCTTATTACCTATGCACCACACCCCTAGAGTGCTTGCTCATTGTATTCTCCCACTCACTATAGGCAGAAGTCATTGCCATTGCCAGGGTATCCTTGGATTCCTGGTGCTGGTGCCACCTTTGAATTCCAGTCATGCACCTGGGCATGTGCTGACAGCTTTGAGTTATCCTTCACTGTGGAAGTACTGGAAGAGCAATAATTTTAAAAAAAAAAGCTTCAGAGCACCTTGACGGTACTTGATTGCACGAGCAAATTCACATTCCTACATCTATTGCTTTTTAAAACCCAAGCGACACAGCTTCCCCATCTTCAGCTACATTCCATGTACAAACTGCTTGTTTTTCCCCAGTATTTTCTCTCTGATCAATTTGGGAGCCATCACAAACAGAAAAGCTTTCAAACAGTTCAAAACATTTACTTTTATCCATAAAGCCAAAAGCAAACAAAAAATGTCAGACACTGCATTTGCCTCTGGGAACTGACAAGGACTGCTTGTTTCTTTTTTTTTGAAGTTAAAAATCTCATAACACCAGGTTATAGTCCCAACAGGTTTATTTGGAAGCACTAGCTTTCGGAGTGTCACTGCTTCGTCAGGTGGTTGTGGAGTAGGACTACGAGACACGTGCTCCACAACCACCTGAAGAAGGAGCAGTGCTCTGAAAGCTAGTGCTTCCAAATAAACCTGTTGAATTAAATCTGGTGTTTTAATTTTTAATTTTGTCCACCCCAGGCCAACACCGGGTCCTCTACATCATTTCTTTTTGAATACCTTCAAATGTACAGTCAGTGGTATTAGTATCCAGCTCGCGTCTACTGAAATGACATGTCCGTTAAGTCCGGAGTGGTTTGTCATGCCAGACTTTGTGCATGATGGAGCGCTGCAATGTTCTGACCTTCCTCCTCTGAGGACTGCTGCTCTTCTTAGAGTTCATTACATGCACTCTTTCCTTCCTTCAATTGAACTGATCACAGCATGCAAGGATTACACAGTGCAGTCTGTCTAGTATTTACTGCAGCATCCCTCCCCCTTAATGTCTGCTGCACTATTGTCCTGGTTAAGAGTGAATGTAAGAAAAATGGCGATTTCTTACACCCACCACCCCCGGCCCACCGTAACAAGTTTGTGTCTCGCTTAATAAAGGGGACTAATTCTATCTTTTCACAACCTTAATTTACACCCTTTTTTCCTTACTCCACTAGTAACAATCCCATTGTCAATTACTCTTCCTCTACGTCCACGTCCTACTTCTGCCTCTGTCAATAGCATAAAACTAGTCTGTTTTCCAATATCTTTCAGTTCTGGACTCAATGTTAATGCGGTTTCTCTTTCCATAGATGCTGTCCAAGTTTCTCAAGCAATTTTTGCTTCAGATTTCCAGCATCTGCAGTATTTTGTTTTTGTACTGGCAAAGTGCCTGATTAATGTAAGTAGAGCCCATGTGCTCAAACAGAAACAAATATGTATCCATCCATTCTAGTTGTGGTTGCAGCAAGCATCTGTGTTGTATGAGTATGGAAGGCAGTGCAGGTCACACAAGACAGTGAGTCAGACGTGACCTGGTAATCAAGAGGCCTCTCTAATCCTCCATGATCATTTCTTCCTGGCACATTCTGTCCATCTCATCAATACTGAGCCTTGCCTTGTTTGTACATACCACTTTTGAATTACGATTTCATCTCCCAGTATTACAACTTGGGCCCCTATAGATGAGACATACCAGCCATCTTTGCACTGTCCGCTGTCAAGGCCTGAGTGATTTGACTACTGATAAACTCCCTCTCCCACAGTATCCCACGTCTTCCAATGCATTATCCTCCCCCCACCCCACCCCACCCCACCCCTCCCATTTGTTATGTTCCACTCTTTCCAATTTTTGCCCCCTGTGAATCTCAGCTTGTTGCCTCCAAACCCTGCGTCCTGGCAGAGCAGATGCATACCACACATTATCATAGCCCCTGATAATTTCCCTTGACTCTCAATGATCTGACCCCAAGACTGACCATGGCCAACTGCCCTGACCAACATAGGAACATGAGCTACAGCCCACACTGATGTGTGATTGGGTCCCTGGAAATCTGCATATAAATGGCAGTGAGAGTTACTAATAATGAAATGTTAACACATGCAAATGAACACAAATGGGTCTCCCTACTTGCTACTCTTGTTTCACTGTTCGAAACTTTGTTTAAAAAGTGAGACATATTGTTCTCAATTAGGAAACCCTTCACTGTCAATCTCTCAATTTTCCAAACTTTTTCACTGATGTCCATGTTTTGTGTCCAGAAAGATTGTACCCCTTTTGCCTAGTCCCATACCATAACTCACTGCCAGATTATATTGTCTTTTTTAATCACTCATGGGAGATGGTCTTAAGTTTTGTTTCCTGCTGAGCTCCTTTACACACTTGATGCAACTGCAACACACCAACTTCTGTGAACAATCAAATTTTATTAAGCATAGTATAGTACAAACTTTCTGGAGAAACCTTTAACACACCTCGCAGGGTTTATGGGGTCGTGGCAAAATCTCTGTCTGAACAAAAGAAATAGTCCTTCCTTTGTACAAAATCTTTACATCAGTTAATAATGCCCACAAGACAACCCCCAGCCATTGTCCTCACAGTCACATGCTACTCAAGACACAATGCAGTGACCACCTCACCTCCAGAAATAATGTAATGCAAATCACCCCTTAATGGCCAGATCTGTTGTGAGTTGTTTTTTTTAACTGCAGGGAATAGTCAAATTCCAACTGTGATTAGATTCCCTGCAGTATGGAAACAAGCCCTTTGGCCCAACAAGTCCAAACCGATCTGCCGAAAAGTAACCCACCCAGACCTACTCCCCTACCCCACACTTACCCCTGACTAATGCACCTATCACTATGGGCAATTTAGCATGACCAATTCACCTGACCGGCACATCTTTGGATTGTGGGAGAAAACCGGAACACCCGGAGGAAACTCACACAAACATGGGGAGACTGTGCAAACTCCACACAGACAATCACTTGAGGTGAGAATCGAACCCAGGTCCCTGGTGCCATGAGCCACCGTGCCAATAATTATCTTATTGATCTCTGAATAAGGGAGTGAAACTGTAAAGAGGCTTTTGAATAGCAAGGAAATGACAATGTAAATGGCTCTGGATAATAATGTAATTTCTTAAAATTTATCTGTAAGTCAGAGGCATCCCACCCTAGACTCATACATCGAATTTCTTGCAGGTCAGCAGAGCAAGTGAACTCTTTATAATATCGCAATATGTGTTGCTGCTTGGCCAGCATTTATTGCCCATCCCTTTTTGCCTTTGAACTGAATGGCTAGCTAGACTTGATCCTATTCTTTCTATAAAGTGGTAACTACTTGCTGAGTAGATGAACGTTGTTTAGGAGACGATTCAAATGGAATTAATTCTTCATTGTTCTATGAACTCTATTTAATAATAGATGTGGTTTTAAAATTATGAACTGGCATTTAAATTTTTTTTTAAAACGTAAGTATTCACTATAGTTAATCCAACATTTAGAATCAAGAATTCAAGAAGTGATAACATCCAAATTTCTGAAATTAATGACCATTTTAAAATTGATGTAATTCTGTACATCTTCCATAATCAAATGAAATTTTACATGCAAAAAACAATATTTGTATCTGGTGTGTGTGCTTATTAGTCTGGTATAAGACCAGACTATACAAAAAAAGTTCCACAGCGCAACTTTAAAGTGTCCTGCCACTGCTATTTCAGTATAACAATTGGAGCTCCTGCCTAACATTCTGAAAACAGATGTGCACAAATTGGACTATCCACGTACTAGCACAGCTCAATTTTTCCCATGCTGCCATGTTGATATTTAAGTATAGTGTCAAAAAGGGCAGGCTATAACATCAGTTGCCTAGGTTTCCTCTAACCATTGGCACCATTCTATTTCTTTCAGTGGGTACATGTGATGTCAAGTTTCACTTCTATATTCCTGGATGTACACGTGCAACAAAATTTGGATTTTAACAAGGGCACAACTATAAGTAAATGTTGTCACTGTTGTTGCACATGAGGCAGCTTAGTTGAATCCCCCTCATTAACTCAATTCAAATTCCAGCGCACCATGAAAGAGGTTCACCAAATGTTAATTCAGATACAAAGAAATTCTTTGTGTCATGTGTTAATACAATTGGGAGAATGTTATTGGATAGTGTAAGTCAACATCGCTTATTACAGTAAAATGAGTATGACACTAATTCTGAAAGATGTTCAAAATTTTTAAAGGATTATTATTCAAGAGTGACTGTACCTAGGACTGGAGAAGTATTAGACACTCTATAAATACCAGAAGCTAATCTGCACATATTCTAGCATCTCCAATCATCACATCAAATCATGTGTTAAAGTTATATGGGACCAAGTCTAATTTTTGTTTTAAGGTTTAAGGACCAATGTTAATTTAAATTAACTTTATTCCATCCTAACAGTCCTCCCCTCTTTGCAAAGTTGTCAGCTCCTCATTGGGGTTTGTTCCATGGGCATAATTGATGCCTGAAATTTGCAGAAGTGATTATTCTTTTGTATGTTAATCTGGACAGAGTGTATTCAAAAACATCAAGAGCAGAGAACAATGACATTAGTAAAGAAAACCCATGGTCTTTAGTTTAACTTTGCTATTGCCTCTATACTGTTTCAGTTTTTGTTTCTGAGCTCATAGTAACTGAAAAGTGAAGATCAGTGTAATTTCCATGCAAAATACATTTTGATTACAAAAATATGGCTATTAGATTTAAATTTGATCGTTACATTCTGGAAAAAGATGTTCTTCTATTAAAACTTGATTGGAAATCTATCTTTAAGAACATAGTTTGAGACACTGCAGTATTAATCAGAGCTGCCCTGATCCAAATTCGTGTTGACTTTGTAACAAGTTATTAGGAGTATGGTGTCCTATCAAACTTGAATATAAAATAGTTTCATCCAGTTCTGCATAGCCACACAAACAATACTGGGTCACTATTTTAATTGTTTTTCCTGCCTTTATAATTTGTGCTTTACCTTTTTTATACCCAGCCACACTGAAGTGGTTGATTTTCTACCAAGTTAACTTGTTGTTTAATTTTAACCTATTTTCCATTTATCCAAAGTGAATAATATACAATATGCCTCAACCTGGTCTCCATTCACTTATTTAGCCTCCTGGGGAGCTGAATCACCACCTCCAGGAAGATGAAATTTTAAGAAAGAAAGTATTAGTAATACTCAGCAGGTCAGTCTCTGGAGAGAGAAACTGTTGCATGGGACTTAGGAGTAGGCAATTTGGCCTTCAAGCCTGCTTCATCATTCAATAAAATCTGATGATGACCTCAATTCCATTTTCTTATCTGCATGACATAATTCTTTACTCTCTTGTCTATCAGCACTCTATCTAGCTCAACCTTGAATTAAATTTAAAGACCCAGTCCACATTACCACCTTGGGAAGAGAGCTCCATACTCTAAAAATACTCCGAGGAAATCCTCATCTCTGTCATTAAAAGGGAAACCTCTTATTCTTAAACTACATCCATTAGACTTTCCTCCCCACTGGGTGAGTATCCGCTCCATCCAGTCCCCTCAAAATCTTACATTTTGAATAAAATCTCCTCTCATTCTTAACTCCAGTACATATAGGCCCAACTTGTTCAACCTTTCTTCATATGAGATTAACATTTCAGGCCAAGGTCCCTTTAGTGATTTGACAAGTAAGGTCTATGTTAGTTTTGCCTAGGTTTAATTTGATGGGAAATGTTATCCTTTGTGGTTTGTGCAGCATGAAAAATCAAACCTGGAATATTCCATATTGGAATTTAAACTGGAAAAATTGAGACTTTAATAACTTGGAAATACTTCACTGGATTTCACAGTGGATATCCTCAGATTTGAGATAAACACTGGAAATATTGGTGTAGATTTTCCATTTAGTTACGCTAGCAATATCAATATTATCCAAGTGAAATCTGCCAACTGAGCACAAAAAATTGTGTTGTAAACACAATGAATTACACTCCATCACTAATGTTCACATTTTCTGCAATCTTGCCTTGGTGCAAAGATTCAATATGTCTAGATGGGATTGTGCTCATAATATAGCCATTTTCTCACTCGTTCACGTTGAGTTTTTGCCAATTAAACGGATGAGAGGAAGCTGACTGTACTATATACTCATATTCTTAAACAACATGTGCACTAATAAGAAACATTTGAAGTACGTTTTTCAAGAAAAAGCTGAGTAGTGTACCCTAATGAAAGAAATGGGCTGAGAAGTGGCAGATGGAGTTTAATTCAGATAACTGCGAGGTGCTGCATTTTGGGAAATCAAATCTTAGCAGGACTTATACACTTAATGGTAAGGTCCTAGGGCATGTTGCTGAACAAAGAGACCTTGGAGTGCAGGTTCATAGCTCCTTGAAAGTAGAGTCGCAGGTGGATAGGATAGTGAAGGCGGCATTTGGTATGCTTTCCTTTATTGGTCAGAGTATTGAGTACAGGAGTTGGGAGGTCATGTTGCGGCTGTACAGGACATTGGTTAGGCCACTGTTGGAATATGGCGTGCAATTCTGGTCTCCTTCCTATCGGAAAGATGTTGTGAAACTTGAAAGGGTTCAGAAAAGATTTACAAGGATGTTGCCAGGGTTGGAGGATCTGAGCTACAGGGAGAGGCTGAACAGGCTGGGGTTGTTTTCCCTAGAGCGTCGGAGGCGAAGGGGTGACCTTATAGTGGTTTACAAAATTATGAGGGGAGTGGATAGGATAAATAGACAAAGTCTTTTCCCTGGGGTCGGGGAGTCCAGAACTAGAGGGCATAGGTTTAGAGTGAGAGGGGAAAGATATAAAAGAGACGTAAGGGGCAACCTATTCATGCAGAGGGTGATAAGTGTATGGAATGAGCTGCCAGAGGATGTGGTGGAGGCTGGTACAATTGCAACATTTTAAGATGCATTTGGATGGGTATATGAATAGGAAGGGTTTGGAGGGATATGGGCCGGGTGCTGGCAGGTGGGACTAGATTGGGTTGGGATATCTGGTCGGCATGGACGGGTTGGACCGAAGGGTCTGTTTCCATGCTGTAAATCTCTGACTCCAAGTAGATGGCCAATGAGGCAGACAGGTGGTGCTAGGAGTGGCTGCACTAGTTCAGAGTCTGGGCGATAAGGGTGAATGAGGGATCGTTTTGCATGGAGCAGAGGGGATTTCAGAGCATTAGCTTTGGTGGGAGGTGGGTGCAGTGGCACAGATGCTTGAGGTAAGAGAGTCGCTCCCATGATGGAGTGGATAAAATTGACCTTTTCCTACACTGATCTGCAGTTCTTCTCAGTCTGGAAATTGCATCAATCTAGGTGGTGATTGCTAACTATGCTGCTACATTTTAGTGGTGTTACCTCCTCTGACAACCCTCTGGGAAGAGGACTCCTCTCCATCGCCCTGTCCAGAAAGACTTCCAGCTCCATCAGATATGCATTGTGTCAGCCTCTCTTTTTCAAGCAAGTTTCCTCACTCCTTCCACAGCTTTCAGATGGCAGCACTCCTGCAGGTGCACAGTACGCTTTAGAATGAGGTGGTTTTAGAGAGGGCCTCCTCTGAGTGGGAAGGTGCTCGGGAGTGGCACATGGTAAGATGGGACAGAAATCCGACATGATTCTCTCTGCAAGGGCTCAAATGGCAATTACTGTGGCAAGTTCAGTGAGCAAACTCCCTTGACCCTGCAGCAAGAATCCCCCTTCAGAACTCAATAGGTCTCACATTTTGCCAAAACCCTAAGATTCAGCCCTTGGTTATATCAAGGAATTTTCTTAACTGATTGATAGAGGAATAAAGTAAATACGTTCTAGTACACAGCCCTAGCCTGCTGGCTTAATGAAGGTTTCAGGGGTTATTTTGGTAATGGAGGGAAAAAAGAGACTACTTGACTGCTGTGTTGGTAAAACATGTCAATTTGAAAGTCTGATTTTTAACATGCAATTTTGGACATAATTTCTGACTACAATAATTTTGAATTTGTCTGACGTTGCTAGAACAAGATACCTGCAGATTTTGCAATCAGTTAATTTTAGATTCCAATATTGTTTTTGTTGAGCAGTATACGTGGGTTCCACTTTCAACTTGTATGAAGGCATGGAGTGCATTGTCTGAGACCCAATGATACATTTCATGATTATTTAGGACTGAGGAAGTAAGTGCACAGGTTCTTGAATGTGGCATTGGAAATCCCAATGAAGGCAATCCAGAAGGATGGGGAGTTGGGGAAGTCCACCTCACCCTCCTGGATCTCCTAGCCTCCTCTCCTACAGCAGCTGGTACTGCTTTGCCTGTACTCCCTTCTTGCTCCTACAAAACAAATGGACATTCCAGCAAGTTTGTCCATGAACAAAAAGCACCCTCTTGATGACTTTGACAATGTTTCTGGTAAGGTAGAGTAAAATAGCATTTACTCTCCAGGTGAGGTCTTTCAAGAATTTCCAAAATAGATGTTAATAAGAGTGTTAGTAAAGTCCTGACAAAGATTTCTAAATTATCTCCCCAACGTGTTTCAAAAGTCCTATTCAAAATTCTGGCAGCAACTGAACAATGGAAGTTGATGTGCCTTTAAGTAGTGCTCGAAATCCTCACCAATAACACTTGTTGCTTCCTGGCCAGCTGATCGCTATTTGGAGAGGGGGATTAGTTAACATCTAGGACTTCAAAATGATATGCAGCCTCTTTAACATGCATCTCATTTGGAAATTATCTCCGAAATGATCCTCCGGGCAGTTGTTCCTACTTAATGTTGCAATTTCTTTACCAAGGTGATATGTCATGTTAAATAAATGCTACCTTGACTACCTTGGTAGAGTTTTCACAGCTTGAAGAATGTAGATAAAATTGCTCACTTAAAAAGTTTGTAATTTTCTATATGACATCTGCCAGTTCTGAAAAGCATTTGAATTAACTGAACGCTTATTCTGTCTTTCTCTCCATAATCCTGGCATCTGGAGGAATGGGAGGTATGAGGCCAGACCCAAAGCTTCAGCTCAGATGCAGCGGTGGCAGTGGTGGAGGTGGGCCTGCAGCCGAGACCCTGGCCAATGTTATGCAGCTTCTGGAGAGGCAGCGGAGGAGGAACAAGAAGAAGAGAGAAAGATGAGTTCTATTGCCGTTCAATCTTGCATTTCCATAGAATCCCTACAGTGCAGAAAGAGGCCTTTAGCTCAAGTCTGCAACAAACCTCTAAACAATCCCCATAGCCCTGCATTTACCATGGCCAATCGACCTCACCTGCACATCTTTGGACTGTGGGAGGAAACTGGAGCATCCGGAGGAAACCCACATGGGCACAGTGAGAATGTGCATACTCCCAACTCATTCCCCTGAAGCTGAAGTTGAACCCGGGTTCCTGGCGCTGTGAGCCAACTGTGCTAGCCACTGAGCCATAGTGTCGCCCTAATATTCAGTGTTTCAAGATGGTGCCAGAGAATGGTGACACTTTGCGTTTAATACGCAAAAAAAACCCCACTTTTTAAACAGGTGGCAATAAATTTAAATCTGTTTGCAATCTATTTCAGAAGGCTTGGTTGAAGGGGACAAATGTGTGGTAGCTAAATTTCTGATGACCGCAGGATAGGTCGGAGAGTACGTTGTCAGGAAGTAGACTCTGCAAAGGGACATAGATTGGTTAAGAGAGTGAGCAAAATGTTAAGAGTATAATGTGGAAAAATGTAAAATAGTTCACTTTGGCAGGAAGAAGAAAAAGAAATTTTATTATCCATATGAAAGACTAGAACTCAGGGATTGGAGTGTGGTAGTTTATGAATTAGGTTAGTTTGCCTGCACTATACAGTAAGTGGTTAGGAAGGCAAATGGAATATTGGTGTTTATTGTTAGAGTATTCGAATACAAAAGAAAATTTAACTGCAGCTCTACAAGACTTTGGTGAGACCACATTTGGAGTACAAAGAGTCTTGATCTCCTTATTGAATAAAAAAATTAAGAGTAGTTCAGAACACTCAGCTGGCTTATTCCTGAGGTGAAGGTGTTGTCTTGTGAAGAAAGATGGATACAGGTTCAGCCTGTACCATTAAAATTTAGAAGAATGAGTTGTAACACAAGATCCTGAGGGGTTGGATGGGGTGGATATTTTTGAGGATATTTCCTCTTGTGGGAGAGATTATTGCTGAACATAGTATAAAGCTAACAAATCTCCCTTTTAAGATGGGCATGGGGAGAACCTTTTTCTCAATTGTTAGTTTATGAAATTCTCTTCCCTTGAAAGGAACAGAGGCTATGCTGTTGAATTTAGTCAAGGCAGAGTCTTTTTTTTTTGTTGTGCCTTTTGTTAGGCAGGGGGTGAGATATGAAAATGGAGTTAAGACGATAACCAGATCAACCCAAAATGTTATTGAATTGTGAAGCTGACTTCATGGGCGGAATGGCTGACCTCTGCTCTTCTCTCCTATTCTCCAATATTCCTGTATAGCATGATGACTTGGACTGTCATCATCATAAAATCATTAAGATATACAGCATGGAATCAGACACTTTGGTCCAACTCGTCTATGCCAACCAGATATCCTAAATAAATCTAGTCCCATTTCCAGCATTTGGCCCATATCCCTCCAAACCCTTCCTTTTCATATTCCCATCTAAATGCCTTTTAAATGTTGTCATTGTACAAGCCTCCAGCACTTCCTCTGGCAGCTCATTCCATGCACGCACCACCATCTGCATAAAAATGTTACCTCTCGGGTTCCTTTTAAATCCTTCACCCCTCACCTTTAAACCTATGCCCTCTAGTTTTGGACTTCCCCCACCCCAGGGAAAAAACCTTGTCTATTCACCCTATCCATGCACATCATGATTTTATAAACCTCTAAAGCCACCCCTCAGCATTCTATAGGGCTCCAGGGAAAATAGCCCTAGTCTATTCAGCCTCTCTCTTTAGCTCAAACTCTCCAACCCTAGCAATATCCTTAAAATCTTTTCTGAACCCTCTCAAGTTTCACAACATCCTTTCTGTAGCAGGGAGACCAGAATTGCACACAATATTCCTAAAGTGGCCTAACCAATGTCCTATCGAGCTGCAACATGACCTCCCAACTACTATACTCAATGCTCTGACGAATAAAGGCAAACATACCAAATGCCATCTTCACTATCCTATCGAGCTGTAACTCCACTTCCAAGGAATTATGAACCTGCACTCCAGGGTCTCTTTGTTCAGCAACACTCCCCAGGACCTTCCCATTAAGTGTATAAGTCCTGCCTGATTTGCATTTCCAAAATGCAGCACCACACATTTATCTAAATTAAACTCCATCTGCCACTCCTCTGTCCATTGGCACATCTGATAAAGATCCCGTTGGACTTTGAGGGAACCTTCTTCACTGTCCACTACACCACCTCCAATTTTGATGTCATTTGCAAACTTACTAACTGTACCTTCTAAGTTCACATCCAAATCATTTATATAAATTATGAAAAGCATTGGACCCAGCATCGATTCTTGTGACACACCACCACTGGTTAAAGGAACTTTTGTCAAATGCCTTACTGAAGTCCATATAGATTGCATCCATTGCTCTGCTCTCATTAATCATCATTTTTACTTCTTCAAAAAACTCATTCAAATTCATGAGACATGATTTCCCACACAGAAAGCCATGTTGACGATCCCTAATCAGCCCTTGCCATTCCAAATACATGTAAATCCTGTCCCTCTGGATTCCCTCCAACAATTTGCCCATCACTGATGTCAGGCTCACCGGACTATAGTTCCCTGGCTTTTCCTTACTATATTTCTTAAATAGTGGCACCACATTAGCCAACCACCAGTCTTCCGGCACCTTGCAGTGACTATCGATGATACGAATATCTTAGCAAGGGGCCCAGCAATCACTTCCCTCGCTTCCCGCACACTTCAAGTGTACACTTGATCAGGTCCTGGGGATTTATCCACACTTGTGTTTTAAGCCATCCAGAACCACCACTTCTGGATATAACAGACATATTCTCTCTCTCTCTTGCACATCCTTCTCCAGAGTGAACACGATGCAAAATACTCTGATAGCATCTTCCCCATCTCCTATGATTGCACATGTGGGTGGCCTTACTGATCTTTAAGGGACCCTATTCTCTTCCCTCGTTATCTTTTTGTCCTTAATGTATTTGTAGAATCCTTTTGGATTCTTCTTAATCCTATTTGTGAAAGCTATCTCATACCACCTTTTTGCCATCCTGATTTCCCTCTTAACTATACTCTTACTGCCTTAATACGTTTCCAGGGAATCACTCTATTTCTGCTGTCCATTCCTCAAGACTAGGTTATATTTTGCACCTTCTCTAGTAGGTACATCCACATACTGAATCAGAAAGTTTTCTTGTATGCACTTAACAAATTCCTCTCCATCCAAGTCCTTAACAAAGAAATTTAAAATCCCCTACCATAACCACACTGTTATTCTTACATATAACTGAGATCTCCATACAAATTTGTTTTTCAATTTCCTGCTGACTATTTGGAGGTCTATATTACAATCCGAATAAGGTGATCGTCCCTTTCGTATTTCTCAGTTCCACCCAAATAACTTGCCTGGACGTATTTCCAGGAATATCCTCCCTAAATACAATCATAATATTATCCCTATTTAAAAACTCCGTTGCTCCCTTCTCTCTTGCCCCCCTTTTGATCCTTCCTATAGCATCTACACCCTGGAATAGTAAGCTGTCAGTCCTATCCATCTCTGAGCCACATCTCTAATTGCTAATGATATCCCAGTCCTCTGTTCCCAACAATGCCCTGAGTTCATCTGTCTTACCTTTTAGGCCTCTTGCATTGAAATAAATGCAATTTAATTCATCAGTCCTACCTCGTTCTCTGCTTTATTCCTGCCTGATCTCTTTCCTTATTATCTCTCTGAGTCTCCCCACCCAACTCTTAATTTGCATCCTCCTGAGCAGCTCTGGCAAATCTCCCTGGCAGTATATTAATCCCCTTCCAATTCAGGTGAAATCTGTCCTTCTCATACAGGTCACTTCTACACCATAAGCAATTTCAATGATCTGAAAACGTGAATCCTTCTCCCTGCACGGGTTCCTCAGCCACTCATTCACCTGCTTTATTCTCCTATTCCTACCCTGACTAGCTCATGGCACTGGAGTAATCCAGCTATTACTACCTTTGAGGACTTTTGAGGAATTTTTTAATTCCTGCCTAACTTCCTATATTTTCTCCTCAAAATCTGTGTCATTAGTTCCAATGTATACAATGACATCCTGTTGTCCCCTCTCCCCTTTTGAAAATATTCTGTACCCTCTCCCAGATATCTTTGATCCTGCCTCCAGGGAGGCTACCATTCTGATGTCTTGCTGTTGGCTGCAGAATTGTCTGTCTGTGCCTCTGACTGGAGAATCCCTATCACAATCGATCGCTTAGAACCTGGCCTACACCTTGTTACATTAAAGCCAGTCTTGGTACCAGAAACCTGGCCGTTCATGCTACGTACCCCTACGAGTGCATCACCCCTTTTTCCAAAACAGCATACTTGTTTGAGATGCGGATAGCCACAGGAGACTCCTGCATTACCTGCCTTCCTTTCCTACTTTTCCTGGAAGTAACCCATCTCCCTGACTGTATCTGTGGATTATCTCCCTCCCTGCAACTGCCATCCATCACTCCCGACGCCCCCCAACTCTTGTAATTTCTTCATTGCCTCTAACCACTACTCAAACCGATCAATGCGATCTGATAGAACTCGCAGCCAAACACTTCCTGCAGAGGTAATCATGCTGTACTTGTGTTCAGGGTGAAAACAAACGTGCATTATTTTTATAAACAACAGTGTAAAGTAAGAAGCTGATTGGCTGTGTCCAAAACTACTTAAACCCATTCCTTTCCTTCCTAAAGGATTATACCTATTTGCACTGAAAAAACTTGACAATGCAAAGTAATGCCTTTATCATAGGAATTATTGAGAAAGAATACCACAAATAAAGTGGCATAATGTCCAGAAGGAGCAATACTGAGATTCTTCACTGAGCTCCAAACAGAAGCAAGTTGTATAGTATATAAAAGGAGCAGCTGATAATTTCAGCGACCGTACCAAACAACATGAAGTCACGTTTTCATGTCAAGATTCTAAAGCAACTAAAAAATTGGAAAAATACAATGCAACAATCATATAATGAATACAGATGTAACAAATAACTTTACATCACCCTGAAAATTTAAGTTGTAAAGATCATACGGAAAGTATAATAGGCTGGAGACTTCTACATCTACACAAAGAAAACACTTGAAAGGGACAGGGTTACAAGTGAGTCATATACATTGAGCTAGGCTTTATTGTACTGGAAAAGCAACTCTGCAGTGCATAAATTACTTTCTGAATAAAACAAAGAACCAAAATGGTGGCGGCTACAGGGTAGGGATTGTTCAGGCTCTGGTTCTGTACTCCTGCTCCTGCTCACCTAGCTGGCCACATTCTTCTTATTTTTGTTTTTGTTTTCTTCATTTCTTTTCTCTTTTTGTATCAAAGTTCAGCTTTTCAGCGGTTGCGGTGGAGGGATGCAGTTGCGAGGGCCTGCGGTGGCAGTGTGATGGATTCAGTTGTGGTCACAGCTTTATCAAAGGCTTCTTCATCAGTGGCTTGGTCCATTCCTCCTGGTGGTGGTGTGGCAGTTTCAGTGGTGGCATGGTGGTTTCAGTTCATTCCTCATGGCTATGGGAGTTTTGGGCAGTGACTGAAGTGGCAGTGGCTTCAGTGTCAGGGATTTGGTGATTCTGGTCTGTTGCTTCTTGCTATGGTGGCAATCCAGTGGCTTCAGTGTCTGCTTCAGCTGTGGTAGCATGGTGGGACCATGTTTGGGCGACTTTAGCGACAGCGTCCCTTAGCCACTCCAGAAACCCAGGAGTCGTGTAGAGAACAGAAGATGTACTTTGTCCTAACTTTGTCTCAATTATTTCTTTTTATAATTTGTGATTAAAATAGCATCAAATTGTGTTGGTTTATATACATCTACAGTATTTTCATAATTGCAAGTAACAATAGATTTCTATTCTACTCTATTTCCCAAAACTGAGGATGCTAGAAATCTGAAACAAAAACAGCAAATGGGGAAACTCAACAGGTCTGGCAATATCTGGGAAAGAAATCAGAATTAATGTTTCGAGTCCAGTGACTCTCTTTTTCAGAACGTGGTCCTTAGGCCATGAGAAGGGTCACTAGACGTGAAATATTAATTTTGCTAACTTTCTGAAATACGCTGCCAGTGAGTAAGGTCCCCAGTATCTACCTGTATGTCTACACATAGCAGGATGAAATTTTAAATCCCTCAAATCCATTCACTTAGAGGGAAAAAGCAGGCCTTGTACACAGCAGATATTCACCTCCACATAATTGTTTCTACTCAGTGTTCAATCCAGTAAAACATTTCTCGACTATACATTTCAGGTCCAAGCTTTAAGTATAAACATCAAGGCTGACATACCAGTACAGTACTGAGAGGATACTGCATTAATGGAGGTGCAATCTTTCTGATAAGACATTAAACTGAGGCTTTCTGTCTTGTTCAGGTGAATGTAAAAGAACCCATGAATACACTATACTCAAAGAAAAGCAGGGATGTCTTGGCCAATATTTCTGAGGCAATATCACTAAAATAGCTTTTTTGATCATTGTTACTGCTGCTGCTGCACACAGATTGGCTGTATTTCTGACAATACTGATTACACTTCTCTGGCTGTGTAGCATTTGAGAGAAGCCTTCATTGATTGAGTGAAGTCAATTATAATTGCAAGCATTACTTTTATTAAAATTCAACTTGTCTATGTAGTTACACATTTAGGATTCAACATCATTTTGTTACCATATCAAGAAAAGCAAGTATCCATGTTGAAAAGTAAAAAAAAATTATACAGGAGCAAAGAAAACATATCAGATGATAATCCATATCCTGTGAACTGGCTCGTAGTGAATCATATTTGCAGGAGTCAGGGCAGTATGAACGAGGTTAGCACTCTGATTTGACTTGTTCTGGGGAAAGAATAAAGTAATGAATTAAATATTTAAGGTAAACAGTTGTCACCACCACTGAGATATATTGAGAATAGAATTTCTATGCTTTGCAGTAGAAAGAGACATTCAGTGATGTGACCACTGTTTCAGTTCTATAAATTGACTGTGTACACAAACACACACATGTATGTGCATGCACACACCTTGATTCATTAATACGTTGCAGGATTAACTGTTTATGGTGCTGATAAATTAAGGTCAGTGGTGAATGCGAATAGTGCCTGTTAAAAACTGAAAGGGTTTTGCATTATGACAACACCAAAATTAGTGGCATAGTGAACAGTGCAAAGGTTTTCTAAGATTGCAAAGGGACCATGATCAAATGGGTCAATGGCCTGAAAAATGACAGATGGAGTTCAATCTGAATAAATAAGAGGTGCTGCAGTTTAGTACAACAAATAAGGGTAGGACTTATACAATTAATGGTAGGGTCTTTGCTTGGTGTTGTAGAACAGAGGGACCTAGGGGTTCAGGTACATAATTCTTTGAAATTTGCATCACATAGAGACAGACTGGTTTAAAAAGATGTTTAGCACACTTGCCTTCATTACTTAGTCCTTTGAATATAGAACTTGGGAAGTCAGGTTGAGGTTGTATAAGACATTGGTAAAGTCTCTTCTGGGATAGTGTGTCCAGTTCTAGACACCCAGTTACAGGAAGGATATTATTGAGCTGTACAGGGTTCAGAAAAGATTTACTAGGATTTTGCTAGGAATTGAAGGATTGAGTTCTAAAGAAAGGCTGGATAGGCTGAGTTTTTTTCATTGGAGGTTGAGAGGCGACCTTATAGCATTTTATAAAATAATGGGTATAGATAGGATTAATGGTAATTATCTTTTCCCTAGGATGGGAGATTTCAACACTAGGGGGCACATTTTTAAAGTGTGGGGGAGAGATTTTTAAAAAGGCACTGGTAAATCTTTTACACAGATGGTATTTTGCTTGTGGAATTCCTGAGGAAGTGGTGGATGTGGGTACAATCATAATGTTTAAAATTCATTTGGATAAGTACATGAATAGGAAAGGTTTGGAGAAGTAGGGGCCAGAAGCAGGCAGGTGGGACTAGCTTAGTTTGGGATTATGCTCAGCATGGACTGTTTAGACCACAGGGTCTGTTTCTGTGCTGTATGACTCTCTGACCTTACAGATAAATATACATCTTTCCCATTTACACTGGTCAAATATGAGCATGATGCTATTGTTTATTTCACCAGCAAGCCTGCCTGCTCAGTGCCATCAGAACGAATCTAGAAGATGGTAAAATGTCTTTGACTGCATCGTTAATGAAAATGAATTGATGTGATTATCGTACAGAAGAAAACTCAATTACGAAGTATGTCCATTTGGCCTATTGCTGTAGAACCCAAGTTCTGCTTTAGCTGCATTTTGAATATTCCTATTTTGCTTCTGGCACAAGCCAGGCAGATTATTGGAAATATTTATCACTGAGTTAAAAAAATGATTTTTGAATTTATAATTAAGTTTTCAGATTTCTCTTTTTTTTGGTTTTGGTAACAGTTTAAGTTACAGCTTAATGGCTTTCTTCATAGCTTGTTGAGACTGAGCTTTTTTAATCTTGCTCTGTAGAATGTTCTTTATTTATTTCATTATTCCTGCCATTTCACAGCAGCAAAGCCTTAAGCTCCAAAATTGCTTTCACTCAAAAACTCGGTATGAGTTCCACACAATTGAACCAAGGCAATCAAGGGGCAGCACAGTGGCTCAGCAGTTAACATTACTGCCTCACAGCAGGGACCTGGGTTCGATTCTACCCTTGGGCATCTGTCTGTGTGGGGTTTGCACATTCTCCCCAAGTTTGTGAGAGTTTTCTCTGGGTGCTCTGATTTTCTCCCACAGTCCAGGCTAGGTGGTTCAGCCATGCTGAATAGCCAATAGTGAACAGGGATGTGCAGGCTAGATGGGTTAGCTATGGGAAATGCAGGGTTACAGGGAGAGGGAAGGGGATGGGTTTGGGTGGGGATGCTCTTTGGAAGGTCAGTGTGGATTTGATGGGCCGAATGGCCTGCGTCCACACTGTAGGAATTCTTCTATTCCAAAAAGATGCGGTGTTCAATTTTAGTCTGTGTTGCATTACCTATCATGCCATCTGCAACAGTACACATGGTGTCAGAGCAGTAGGGGAAGGCAGAAGCTCAATCAACTTGCACATGCCCTGATGAGGCTTGATGATACCAGCGTAGAGGGATAACTTTCCCACACTTAATATCTTACTTGTTTAGCTAGGTATCTTCTGTGAAATTTTACTTCTGCACATATCAATGGATACTTTCTACTCATTCCTAAATAAATCTTAATAAAATAATTGATTTGCTCAAACCCAGAGGGACAAAAAAGTGTAAAATCTGTAATGCTTGCAAATGTATATACTGATCATTATGGAGCTTCAGTTTGCAGTATACTAGATGAGTCGAACCAGTATGTCATTCACAAATTTTCCTGCTTTTTTTCCTTCTGGGAAGTCTTTTTGTCAGCATCAAAATGTGGTGTTCTGTGGTCAGATGCAGCAGGAAAAACTCATTTGGTGTTACACATTATCCTATATTTCATCACTTAACAAGATCTACAACTCCCTGCCTCTGATTTAGGGCCCTGCTGCAAAAATAAATCCTCAAGATTCTTTCCTTTGGTTAATCATTACACTGTACCATTAAATGCCCAAAAATACAACACTTTTTTTAAACTTACTGTCTGGATAACTACTTTTTTTGTGTTTGTGGTTTATATGACAGCTATAAGGTGGGCTGTGGGGAGTGGAGGAGGTTGGAGAAGTCCACTTCCATGGTAAAATATTTAACATATGCCATTTTCAAAACAGTTTATCCCCTTGCATGTCTGGTGTTCATCAAGTTGAGGGGTGCAGCTCTAGGGAATGAAGTGTCAGTATTATATCAGACCCACTGAGGATCAAGGGGCTGCTGGTGACTCTTAGGTAGTGACTAACATTGTAGTGAAATCTGTCTTTAGGTTTTGAGTGAGGTATAAATAGTTCTGTTTTTGTCATGTGCACAATATATACTGTGTTCTAGTCTGCCTAATATCCTACCTTAACTTGCATTCGTCTCTTATTCAATAGAATGAGATTTAGCACATTAGCGGAATTATAACTTTCAAAATAGTTAGCAGTTTAGCAGAGCTCTCAGTTCTGGCTTTGTGCTGACTAAAGATTGGTTTGAAACTCCTACATGCTGGTAAAACACAAGAATCTTCACTGTGAGAGGAAACTTTTAACCTAGCACCTGGAAGGAATTTGGTGGTGAAAGGGCATGGTAGTCCAATTTCTCATCACTCTTGAAATGCATATTTCAAAATAATCCTACCTTTTGAAAGGAAACCTCTTCAACGTTACCGAAATAGAGGGCCCAGGTGGACTGATACAGCCACCCCCATTTAAATTTTGGTCTATGCTGCATTACCCATCATACTACCTGCAACAGTACACATGGTGTCAGAGCAGCAGGGGAAGGGACAAGCTCAATCAATTTGCACTTGCCCCTGATGAGGCTTGATGATGCCAGGGTAGAGGGATAACTTGCCCATACTTAATATCTTATTTGGTTAGCTAGGTATCTACAGTATTGTTTGTTTTTTGGAAATAAGTGACCAGTGGGCCAACACGGTGACTCAATGGTTAGCACTGTTGTCTCCGATCACCAGCGACCCGTGTTCAATTCCACCCTTGGGCTACTGTCTGTGATGTTTGCACCATTCTCCTGTATCGGTGTGGGTTTCCTCTAGGTGCTCTGGTTCACTCCCACAGTCCAAATATATGCAGGTTAGGTGGATTGGCCGTGCTAAATTGCCTACAGTATCCAGGAATGTAGGCTAGGTGGGTTAGCCATGGGAAATGCAGGGATTCAGGGACCAGATAGACGGGTGGGATGCTGTTCAGAGGGTCAGTGTAGACTCGATGGGCTGAATGGCCTGCTTCCACACAGTGGAGGTTCTGTGTTACTCATGTTTTTGCCATTCATAAACTCACAGTGAAGGTTATTCAGAATTGAGATGTATGACCTCGCAGCGGTCACTGTGTTCTTTCTGATTATCACAAGTAAAGCGGAGTGCTGTTCAACAGGCAGAACACCATGCAGAATATTTATAATGTTTCCCATTGATATGTATTGTGTGCAAAGGTCCATGGTCTCCTGATTTTGCGGCAAATGATCATGTTCACTGGATTTACCCCTACTCGCATTTATATTTTACAGGGTGTGATTTACAGACTGTCAAAGCAGGTTTCACCATTAGTGACTGAGACCTCTGTGAAAAGGCAAACAATGGTACACTTCTTTAACCAGTAAGATTAAAGAATCCTTTTTGAGCAATACAACGAAGATGATTTATTTCAGCCCATTGTGGCTAAAAACATGGTGGCTGTGTCCACTTAAACATGGGAGAGGATGCAGGACGGTCACAGAAATCTCAGTCAAAGACCGGCAAAACTCCCACTCACAGCCCAATGTGAATTGGGCTCTTTAATGAGTTAAATGACACCAGTTATTCCTGTGCCACAGCAAGTAAATGGTGGCTCAGGGATTATGGATAAGCTTTCTCATGCCTCCAGAATGATTTTCAGCAACTGCTATCAGGTTTGTCTGCAGCCTACAGGTTGCATTCCATTTTCAAAGACACTCAGGGCCTGATACAGGGGATTTGTAGCTGAAAACCACCTCCCTTCCCTTTCTTCCACTCCCAATGTCCCCACCTTTGCTGCGGATGCCTTCTCAATGACTCAATTCCAGAAGTGGTCCCTGGTAAACATTTTACAGTATTCCTAGCAGCAGCAATGTTCCTGGTTGTCCTGTTGGCAATGGAAAGTTGCCAGCTCTTTCCTCTGTCAGGCCTCAGAAACAAGAGCTTTCCCACTGTTCTCCATATAGTAGGCGTGACCAGTGTTACTTGCATAAAATTCCACCCAGAATATTAGCCAGCATGTGGGAGTTAGAATAGTTAATTCATGTAAGGAAGTAAAATGAAAGGTGGGAAAGAAAGCGAGCAGTTACAAGAGATGAAAAATGTTTAAACATAAGTTGTTTTAACCTTTACATTTAAAAAAGAAACTCCCCGACGATAATTAAAGTCTGATAGGATGAGACACCACATTTAAAATTTAATTTTTAGTGCTAGGTATGTCAATTGGTAGTAATTAAGTCTTACCATGCCAATAAAAATGCAGCTATACATGAATAGATAAGGAGTATATTTGTATATCCACTGTGTTTAGTGGATATCTATTTCCTAACTACTGCAACTTTGTGCTCTTCGTGTTCTTAAATGCAGTGTTTGTCCAATGGTTATTGGAAAAGGCATCAATCAGGCAAGATTGTATAGTTCAAAGGTCAACTAGAATTCCAACAGAAGTAGTTTATTTTCCAAAATAAAGAAGGAAACTTCTGAAGTTAAAATAACATCTTTAGTGTCTATCATGTCCTCCAGTTCTTGTAGTGAAGATGGGCTGTTTGCACAATGGAGAGTGTCAAGTGTCCTTTCTCCAGGGCTGCACAGGAGTGGGCAAGAATCTGAGAGACAGACAGCTAGAGAATGTGGCTTCTCTTGGAGCTTGCTGCCCTGTTCAAATTGGACATCAAAAGCAAAGTGACTTCAAAAGAATGTGGCTTAAAGATGTAACGATATTCAAAAAGAATAGGCAGTGATAAATAGTACACAGGAAATGCTGTGTCACATGGTCTGGATTAGAGAGATGAATTGAGTGAGTTTCTTGGCATTGCAACTTCATGATAAACAGGACAATAATTCAGATTTAGTGTGCAGTTTAAAAATGTATTTGCACTTGAATGAACAAGCCCAGGCTATGTTTTGTGCATCTTTGAGTGTCTCTTGCATGTTTCACCTGCTGATTCCATTTTCCCTGCCTCCTGTTTGATGCTGTACTGGTGTATTGAAATTTTTCCCTTAAATCTATCTGCTGCTCCCTTGTGTAGATGTTCAGTTCATCATTAGCTGGCTGTGTCCTCCAGTCCCATAGCTCTGAGGTCAACATGCTCTGGCCATTTCTGGTCTCTTCAGCATTTCCAACTTTTTTTGCATCCCTATTGGTGGCCATGTCTTCAATTACTAAGACCTGACGTTCTCCTTTAGTCTCTCCTCATTTAGGAAACTCCTTAAAAATTTACACTGCCTTAAGGTAAAAGAATTCCATGGTGTTTTCACAGGAGCCAAAATTGGAATATATTACTGTTCCTTTACTGTCTCTTGGTCAAATTGCTGGAACTCCCTCTTCAGCTCTGTGGATGTATCTACATCACAAGGGCAGCAACTGTTCAAGAGGCAGCTCACCATCACACTCTCTGGAGCCATTAAGGATGTACAATCAATGCTGGCCTAGTCAGTGATACACATATCCCATGAACACAAAGCCCTAATATCTCATGTAGTGTTACAATACAATGAAATCAGCAAAAGAAGAGTCATTTTGAGTTCAAAACATTAACTCTTTTTTTTTCTAATTTGCCAAACCTGCTAAGTTTCTTCAGTACTTCTGTTTTTATTTCTGATCTCCAACACCTGCAGTACAATGCTTCTACTTTTGTGTTTATTTCAGTCTTTGGTATGTTTTTGCAGTGTTTGTGCTACTGTTCACCTCACTTTTCTATGTGCTACAACTGGCTTGCCTCAGCCTGCATAGTTTACAACATGTTAATAGAAACTGAACATTTATAATTTAAACCCAAAAACTCAAACAGCTTGCCATACTAAAAATACAGACACTTTTTTTTGCAATAAGATGTCAAGTAACCTTGTCTCAGGTCCTTCCCAGTGTTTACTTATAATAAGTTAAATGCTTTGTATTTTCTGGAGCTGTGATGCCTTCTGCTTCCTTCTTTAATTAACTTTAAATTTAAACATTCCCTAAGGCCTCTGCCATTTTCATATTTCTCCTCCCTCCTATAGCCAATGTTCTTTCCCTTGCATCTCCATTAGATTTCTTACAACACCTCCACCCATAATGGATGCTGAAACTTCATTTGTCCCATACAGCAATTTCTCTCCGACCCCATGGCCCTTTCCTTTCCTTTCCCCTCCGTATTCCAGCCACTTGAATTCCAAAGAAAAGTCATAATGGACTTGGAACATTAGCTCTGCTTCTCTCACCACAGATTTTGCTAGACCTACTGAGTTTATGCAAGCCATTCTACTATAATGGCATTTTGTTAACAAGAATTCGCTATAATTTGGTTGACGAATTGGGGATACTGTTTCTGAAGCACAAACTTTTAAAACCTGTGTTAGCTGTAACACCATTACATCGCCAATACTTTAAGCACTGTTTTTAAAGCACAGTTTTTTTATAACATGGGGTCGCACAAGAATACATCAGTCGCGTTAGAGAAGAACTACCTGTTCTGCATTTGTCTGTTTTTAATTTGAATTAGTTGCTCACTCAGTGATTTCTGGATCATAAATTTACCAATATGAATTTTTTTTTTATTAATTCAGAATTTTTTTATTCTGGGCTTTGCTGGCTGTGCCAGTATTTATTGCCTATCTCTAATTGTCTTTGGGAAAATGGTGGTGAGCTGCTCTCTTGAACTGCTGCAGTCCTTGGGTGTAGTGACACCCAAAGTGTTGTGAGGGAGGAGTTCCAGGATTTTGATTCAGTGACACTAAAGGAACAGTAATTTGCTTCAAAGTCAGGATGATGAGTGGTTTGGAGGGGAACTTGTAGATAGTGGCATTCCCCTGTATCTGCTTCCCTTCTCATTCTCGATGGCATTTATGGATTTGAAAGGTGCGGACTGAGAGCTTTGGTGAATTTCTACAGTGTGTCTTATAGATGTTACTACACTGTTGACATTGTGTGTCAGTGTTGGATCAAGTGAATATATGAGGATGTGGTGCCAACTGGGCTGCCTTCAGAATGGTATTGAGCTTGCCCTGGAACTCAGACAGGGGTTTCAGTTTTGAAGAAGTCAGACTGGGCTTGACACATCAACTCTGTTTCTCTGTCCACAGACTGCCAAACCTGCTGAGTTTTTCCATCACATTTTGTTCAATTTCAGATTTCCAGCATCTGCAGCAATTTTGCTTTTATTTATATGTTGTTAAAAGGCACAGTTGTGCTCAAAGTTTGCTTTTGCATTTCACAAGCAATTTATTAAATTTAACAAATTTGTATGCAGTATGAGGAAGTACAGAATCTTCAAGTCTGCAGGAACAGTACCTTGATCTTGCTTTTATTGTTACCAGAGTGTGTCTGAGGGTGTGTCTCTGCATTTATGAAGCACGTTTACATTGATGTTGGAACTAACCTTGAGGTTTTGCATCTGTTCTGGAAAACCACAGAGTGCACACATTTGTTCAATGTGTCAACTGAAATGAATGCCCACAATGTTTCCTGAGAACAAAATATTCATGGAGATTCATCTATTGTATTCTTCAGCAATGATAAATGTTCAAAATATGAAGCAGATCAAGTGAGCATGGTCTCCGTTAGGACTTGCAGCCTTTAAATTTGCTGCAGTGTTTAACATGACCACAAATTGGTAAAGGCAATTAATTGGCTGAACTGCTTTAAATATTCTGAGGATAGGAAAGGTTTTAAGCCTTTTTTAAAAATATATTTAATGACTCCAGCTTGCATGTTACAGTGAGGTTTGAGTCAGTTGTATTTAAGACAATGCAAACTCCTTCACCGGGATAAACCTTTGTTTGGTAACTGCTGAATATTAAAATTGCAAATAGAGGAAAATAAAGTTGCCAATCCCATTAAACTAATGGTCATGACCTAAAGTATTAATTGTTTCTCTCAGAATATTTCCAGCACTTTCTGTTTTTGTTTTAGATTTACAGCCTCTGCTGTATTTATTTTTATCATTGATCTTCACTGGAACAATATTATTGTGTTAGTTTCTGAACCACCTCAATTAACCAAGAATTTTATGGAACACTGGCTATGTTTTAGGCTGGATTTTAACTGTATGTGGGTGGGATTTGATTGAATTAAAAACTCGCCCAAAAATTAACATTTATTCCAAGAACAAGCAGTTTCAGACTTTTCTTCAACATGCAAACAAACGTAACCTTAGAATTTACTGACGCATACCAAAGCCCACAAATTTATTTTTTTAAAAGTCACTACAGTCCTGCTGTCATTAGACAGAGACAACTGGTCATGGTTTAACCTGAGGGTCCCCACCCCTCAGCTGAGAGGAGAGTTTGAGAAGGGGAATCCTTCATTGTAACCTCAGCTGGTGTAGGAATTGAACCCACACTGTTGATGTCACTCTGCATTGCAAACCAACTATCCAAGCTAGCCAACTCCCGATGTATTAATTAATATGGCCAAAGAATAAAGTACTGAAGATGCTGGAGCTCCGAAATAGAGAAAAAAAACGAAGTGCTTGAGAAACTCAGCAGGTCTGGTACCATCTTTGAGGAGAGAAACTGAGTTAACATTGAGTTCAGTTTGTGAGTTCATAAGAAGAGTCTTCCTGGAGTTGAAAGCTTCTGTTTTTATTTGATTAACATGGTGCCAGGCATTCGTGACAAAAACCAGTTAATACTTTTCATTTTGGCAGGAATATCTTGGAATTTTACTGATCTGCTGGAAATGGTGAAGTTGTGTGCAGAGGGATAAAGAATCAGACATTTCAGACACAGAAGTCAGGATACCCCTATATGTCGTGGACTGTAGCACCAGCGAGAGGTTCCAGACTGATTGACTACTTGGCTCCCAGTTGAATGAGCATCAGGTCTGTGCAAGTGGAAGGCAAGGTGAGTCCACCCAAGTGGTTGGGCTAGAGGGCAATCCATAAATGGAAGATAAGGTCCATCAGCTGGAATGGATCTAATTATGCAGCACTGTGAATAACAGACTGGTCGATATCACCCACTTTGTGCTAATGCTGGAGACAGATTCATACCTTTTTCATTTAAGAAGTGTATTTCTTTTAGTTACGGCTGCCATCCTGTGGCTTTATTTGATATAGCAACTAATGCCGGTCGGTCCTGTCTATAAAATATATTTTCAATACCTTTATAATAGTTGTTTTTAATAAAGATGCTTCATATTAAAAATCTTGCGTCCACGAATGCTTCCTCTGTGAATAGTCAGGGTTCAGTTTTACTTCCCCCATCTCCGACAAACTAGGCTCCAAAGAAATTTCACTGGCCTTTGCTTCTAGAGTTAACTTTGTTTTAATCGGCACCTTAAGCGAACCGGCGTTCTCGATTTAGCGGCAAACATTACATACGCATCTCAAATACTGTAAATTTACTGCACTATCGCCATCTCCGCAATATCCGACTAGCCAGTCGAGGGTGCGAGTGAGAAGGCTCTCTGCTGTTAAGTTTAATTTAAGGCAAATTTGCATTTTATTTAAATAATATATGCTGCAAATAAAGTACAACAGTTATGTTTATACACCCTGCATTACATTTCTGTTAATTAAGTGTGTTTTCATGGACCTATTAATCAATCGCCACTCTCTTGGTCCCATGGTGCCGGTTAATAAAAAGTTTGCTGTAGTTTTTGAAGGAAAGAAGGGCTTATGCCCGAAACGTCGATTCTCCTGTTCCTTGGATGCTGCCTGACCTGCTGCGCTGTTCCAGCAACACCTTTTCAGCTCTGATCTCCAGCATCTGCACACCTCACTTTCTCCTGTAGTTTTTGAATGTAGGGCTGACTGTAAGATTTTAAAATTAACCTCAAATTACAATTTTATGCCTTAGTGTCATTATACCCAACCTTGCAAAACACTCTCAGCCACACACAGTGGTCTTCAGTCACATTGTGTAATGTAATGGAAAATCAAACAATTTTAAAAACCAGAAAGTGAATCTGAGACGTTGAAATAACTACCAATTGATGTGCGCACAAAGAGCTGGCACAGGCTGGTAGTCCTCTTTTGCTGCACCATTTGAAATTATTTTTAATTAATCAGTTCAGGCATGTTCAGAGATTGATTGATTAATTCCTTGCGAGAGTAAGAATTTAGGGATATGGGGGGATTGCAGGTAAGTGGCATTGAAATGCCCATTAGCCATGATGGAATGGCAGAGTGGACTCGATGGGCCAAATCACCTTATTTCCACTCCTATTTCTTAGTCTTATGGTCTTATGCCATAATCTGTAGTTGGTGGTACTTGAACCCTGAACACCTGGCCCCAGAGGTAGGGACAATAACACTGCATAACATGACTCTCTTCTTTGATATCAGCTGGACTGAAATCAGGTGACTTTTGCAGATCCTTAGTGTATAGGCAATTATCTGTTTGGGCCACAGGTGCTTTTTAATGTAGATTTATATAACTCAATTATCACAAGTCTTTGGATAACTGATATGGTTTACAACCATAGAATTATCTTGGTGTTAACACCATCATTCTGCACGGGTTACTAACATAAATCCCCCACCCCCAAGGGCACACGGTTCTCAAGAATGGCTGCAGCCTCTCTGCAGATTTGACCCACTCAATTATTCTGCATCCCACTTTAACAATCTAAGCTAACCAATTCCCTTCACAGAATTATTCATCAATGGCATTTCAGACCACCCCAGCAATCCAACTCTTTGAATGAATTACATGAATAACACCATTTTCTTGCTGATTCCTACAGCTCTATTCATATAAGAAAACAGTGCAAACTTCGAAATGTTGGTGCGATTACTAAAAATTATGAAGTAAGTTTACAGTTATACTACAGGTACACGGGTGGCATGGTGGCTAAGTGATTAAGATTAGAGTGGTGCTGGAAAAGCACAGCAGGTCAGACAGCATCCAAGGAGCAGGAATATCAACATTTCGGGCAAAAGCCCTTCATCAGGAATGGAGGGTGGAGAGATAAATGGGAGGGGGTGGGACTGAGGGGAAAGGTAGCTGACAGTACAGTAGGTGGTTGGAGGTGGGGGTGAAGGTGATAGGTTAGGGAGGAAGGTGGAGCGGATAGGTGGGAAGGAAGATTGACAGATGGGACAGGTCATGAGGATGATGCTGAGCTGGAAGGTTGGAACTGGGGCAAGGTGGGGGGGAAAAGAGGAAATAAGGAAACTGGTGAATTCCACATTGATGCCATGGGGTTAAAGGGTCCTGAGGCGGATGATAAGGCGTTCTTCCTCTAGGCATCAGGTGGCAAGGTAGTGGCGATGGGGGAGGCCCAGGACCTGCATGTCCTCAGCAGAGTGGCAGGGGAAGTTGAAATGTTCAGCCACGGGACAGTGGGGTTGGTTGGTGCAGGTGTCCCGGAGTGGTTAGCACTGCTATAGGTGCAGGTGTAGGTGGACTGACCATGCTAAATTGCCCATACTGTCTAGAGTAGGCAGACTAGGTGAATTAGCTATCGGAAAGGCAGGGTTAGGGTATGGGTGTGGGTGGAAAGCTCTTTGCAGTATCAGTATGGGCTCGATGGGCTGAACGGCCTGCTTCATTAGTGTAAGGATCCTATGATTCTATTCTACACCAAATCTATGGAGCGTGCTTTGCAATTGGGGAGTAGCGGTGAAGTAATAATATCACTGGACTAGTAATCCAAAGGCCCATGCTAATGCTCTGAGCGCAAGTGCTGCTATGAAGTTGCTTCAAATAGTTTTTTAACACTTAAGTTTGAAAGACTGTGAAGATCTCTGGAGTTTTTTTTCAAAGGTCAAAGAAAAGAAACTTTGTTTTTAAACAAGGCATTTCTTGGATTCCATAATGTTCCAGATAATTACTAGTCTTGGTTACTTGGGGTAAACATCTGACTGTGTTTTAGATTAAATTAGATTAGATTCCCTACAGAGTGGAAACAGGCCCTTCAGCCCAGCAAGACCACACCGACCTCCGAAGATTAACCCACCCAGACCCATTTCCCTCTGACTAATACAGCTAACACTATGGGCAATTTAGCATGGCCAATTCACCTGACCTGCACATCTTACAACTAGGTTTTATGGTTGTTCTGTTTGAACCATGTTGGCAGGCTTGGAATTTGTATATTACAGCTGAGGAATGGCTCCTGCTTCAGAAATACTTTTGCTGAGGGAGCAGGGTGAACACTGATTGTTTCTCTGGATAAATAACTGAAAGAGCTTCTTAATATGGTATTTCCTGAGCAAGATATATCTGCCAAGATTCCAGAGACAAATATGCATGATTAGGGACTTGATTATATGTACAAAAGCACTAGATAGACAGACTTTGAAATATTCTATACCCTACTGTATTTTTCCTTCAAGAATAGCTATTAATAGCAGGAAAGCATTTTTTAAAAACATCTCTGCAGAGAGAGAAACATTGGTTATCATTGCCTGAAGTGTGTGTTTTGGTTTACTTAGAGGGGTTAAAAAAAGTGTATATTTTCTTGTTCCAAATTGTGTGTGTGTGTGTGTGTGTTAACCAATTCTGAAACCTCATGGAATGGCTTTTGTTTTATAATAAATTAATATTTTTATGCTTATTGAGGAAACCTCGTTGTTAGATCTTTTCATTCTAAGTCTAATATAGCAAAAGTTTAATTGCCCAGATCAAGATTTGGGTAGAATATTTTCCTTTAATGTTGCAACCTCTGGAGCATGGGCCAAATGCAACACTTTGCTTCTCCCAGCTCAGCTGTAACAGGGTTCAAATCCTTAGGGCAGCTGATGGTAATTAAATTAAATTAATACATTGGCAATATAAGTTAGAGATGGTGGCCATAACAATTATTGTCAATTGTTGTAAAATCCACTTGACCTTTACAGAAGGAAATCTGCCATCTTTATCCAGACCAACGTGTGTGTGACTCCAGACCCACAGCAATATGTTTAACTCTTAATTGCTCTCTGGCTTGCGAGATCATTTAACTAATGACCAACAAATGCTGACTTGTAAGTGGCACCCACATTCTAAGACAGAATAAAAAAAGCTAAAAATCTCACAATGCCAGGTTATAGTTACCACATCCAAAAGCTAGTGGTTCCAAATAAACCTGTTGGACTATAACCTGATGTGTGATTTTTAATTTTGTACACCCCAGTCCAACACCGGTATCTCCAAATCATTAAAAAAAAAGCTGGCAGTCTGAAGTTTTGCTGGAAGTTATACCCTGTATTGAGACCACCAACAAGGAACACAATGTCTGCTCCCTCTGAAAGTGCTACACTTTTACTTCAGGAGAAGATGAGCAACACTGAGTAAACTGGTAGGACAGACTTTTAATCAATAAGGGAGTCAAGGGTTATGGTGAAAAGACAGGAAAGGAGAGGGTTATCAGATCAGTCATGATCTCATTGAATGGCATGGAAGATTTGATGGGTTGAATGGCCTACTTCTGTTTCTATATCTTATGATCTATGTACAACATTTCCAGCCAACCCAATAAACGCAAGCATTAGATTACCCACTTGAATGGAATTATACTGCAATCAGCTGAAGTTTAACATGATGTGAGATAAGTGTTGAGGAGTCAGATTAGGACATGATTCCCAAGATATTCTGTCATTTCGCATTGCAAACCATCCAATATCCCTTCACATCAATGTAGCAGTTTTAATTGCCCTGAGGGCCTATGGCTGTCAAGGTCAAAATCACTATTAATGAGAGGAAAATAAAGAGGTTACACATATGTGCAGTCCTCAGTGGGCTAAAAAATGATATGAAGGGGAGAGAGAGATGATGCTAGCTGGATCAGTAATGTCTGCTCCTTTTATTTTGTTTCCTCCCTTGGAGGTGCATTGACAAACAAACGACCATGATATACCCTGTTGTTAATTGAATACTTCCCAAGACTCCATAATCAGCTGTGGTCACAAACTAACAACAACTCCAATTATCAGGCACTCCCCTTAATGGGCTGTTCTGGAAAGAGAGCCCCTCAATCTGACCCAGCATCACGTCTCAAATGTGCTTCAACTCCAAGTCAAATTCAGAAGAGGAAAGAGAGAAGAAACATTTATATTTATATAGCACTTTACATATGTGCTTGATGATAGTGTCTTAAAGTGTAGTCACTGTTGATGTATAGCAGCTAATTTGTGCACAGTAAGCTCTCACAAATAACAATATAATGCTGATTAGATAATTTGACGTTGTAATGTTAATTGAAGAACATATACTGACCAGAGCATCAGGGATAGTTACCCGTTCTTCATTGAGTTTTCTCAGATCCACTCCAGCACGGGGGCATGGGAGTTCATTAACATCGAACCAAAAGGCAGCTCCTGTGACAACATTGCACTCCCTTTGTACTGTTCTGGAGAGAGTAGTGAGCACAGAACTTTGGCATGCAGTGGGTAGAGAATTGCAACTGAGCCACACCTACCATTATATGAAGAATAGTGAGAGCGTACTGTAAATGATTCCCTCTGTCACAGCACAGCACTGAAATGACAGCTCCAACTATGTGCTTGAGTTTGTATTACAGGATTGTTATGGAGCAGAAGGTCACCCAGCCCATCCTTCCCTCACCAGTTCTCCTGAATGAGCAGTTTAATTATTATGTTTCTGCTTTTCCCTGTAACACTGAATATTGTTTTTCTATTTAAATAACCATCTAATGCCCTCCTGAATGCCCCAACTGAGCATGTCATGTCATCATGCAGTGCGTTCCAAGCCACAACTATGTCTTGTGTAGAAAAGCTTTGTTTCTCTTACGTTGTATTTGCTTCTTTTGGAACACCTTCATGTTCTTGATGCTTCTATGTTTGCAAAAGTTTCCCCTGATCTACACTCGATCCAACCCTTCATGATTTTGAAAACTTCTATCGTATCTGCACTTCCTGCTCACCATGCTCTTTCTAAGCTTGTTGCCTTCTCTCTGGGCATGTGATCAGAATGATGCCATCTTCGCACTGCTGCTCTTTTTAACCTTGCTACTCATTCTCTCAGCTCTGTACAGAATGAAGCTAATCCACGCACTGCTGTTTTAAAACCTGCTATCTCCTCTGCCAGTGCTGTATTAATTAAACAACTTCCCACTCTGCATGCTGTTTTTTTTAGACTCGCTGCCTTTTGTTGCTGTGTTCAGAATGACAGCCCTTATGTACATATACAGCAAGGTCTGTTTTCTCTAGCTCACTGTTTACATTAGTACCCTTTATTTAAGACTCTCTGCTAGTGCCAGTGGTGTGCTAGAGGTGCTTTTGTACAAGCCTGTATTCGAGCATTCATGTGCTGGGCAAAGTCACAGGTAAGGAACCACCCACTAGTCACCCCTCCTTTCCAGGTAAATGTCTTTGTCATTCTGAGTACTAGAGGCCAGTTAGGCAGTAGGCCAGTCAAAAGGAGACAGGACAAAAGGAGGACTCACTGTTTTTCGGCCAGCCAACCACTATCTAAAGGAAACAGGACAAGAAGATTTCAACTATCCCGCAAGGCCAAGAATCACAAAACCAACTGTTAAATTATCAGCATTTCATCATCATCTCCATGAATGAACCATAGAGACTAATGTTTCAATTCTTGGCTTTCTTTTGAACACACTTCTCATTTTCTAATCTGTGTATGTATGTTGCAGTACTATTTCTTCTCCTGTTTATTAACCAATAAATTAAGTCTTTTATAAACTTGAGAAAGCCTGGTTAAAGTTTTAAAACATAATTTAATAATTTAAAGCATTAATTCATTTACTGAGAAAAGGAGGGCATCCTTTGTCAATTAGCCTTGTTGTGACTAACTGAGGGGACAGGTGAATAAAGAATAGGAGGCTGTTCATTCCTTCTCACAATATGGCGTATCCTATTCCTGATGAAGGGCTTTTGCCTGAAACGTCGATTTTCCTGCTCCTCGGATGCTGTCTGACCTGCTGTGCTTTTCCAGCACCACTCTAATCTAGACTCTGGCTTCCAACATCTGCGGTCCTTGTTTTTACCTATATGGTGTGTCCTGTCTGGAACTGCAGTAACTTGGAAAACCTGGATTTGCTTGTAATACCTGTCAACTTTAAACACAATCTATCCATTTACCTCCACCGTATCAGTTTTGAACTTTTAGTGATTGTATTTCCTTCTCTAATATCATGGCGTGGGTAGCATCTGTTTCCTTGGTAAAAACAGATGCAGAGTATTAATTTAGTACCTCAGCATTTTGACCCTATTGCAATGTGCAAATCTCCTTTTGATCCCTCGTTAGCCATTCTCCGCATTCTGCGTTCTTTTATTATTTATCTCCCTGCAGAAAAACATTGGGACTCCCTTTTTAAGTTAACTGTCAGTCTCTTTTTCATAATCCCTCCTTACTTCTCTATTATGTATTTCCACCTCCCCTCTGAACCTTTTGATTCTCAATTGTATTTTGCCCCTGATATCTATCATAAGCACACTTGTTCTTCCTAATCTTAATTTCTGTCTTTGTTTTTCATCCAGGGAGCTCTGGATTTATCTACCTTCCCTTTCCTTTTCAGGGGAATATATCTGTGAATGAATCGTTCTTCTTGGAAGTAGCCCATTGTTCAGTTAGAGTTCTTTCTGTCAACCTTTGTCTCCAGTCTATCTGGCCCTGTTTCGTTCTTGGCCCATTGAAGTTGGCTTTCTTCCAGTTAATTATTCTTACTCAGGATTGTTCATACCCATCATTACCCTAACCCTTATGATACAAAAATCACTGATCCCTAAGTGTTCCGCATGAATATTAAACTACTTGGCTGACCTCATTCCTGACACCCAGATCTGGAGGTGCCTCTTTTTTTGCTGGAATAGGCACATACTTCTGGAGGAAATTCTCCTAAACATAATCTCGGAACAGTTAATCTTTATACCCTTTACAGTACCACTATTGCAGTCTAATTAAAGTTCCCCATTATAACTGTAATATAGAGTACTCTATAGTATTCTGTAGTTTCTTTGCAAATTTGTTCCTCTACTTCCCTATCAACAGTTTGTGGCCTAAAGACTATACCAATGTACCTAAATTGATTCTGTACATGAACCCTCTGGGGCTGCAGTGCTCTCCTTGACCAATACTGCCACCACTCTGCTTTTTCTTCTCTTTCCCATGTTCCTTGGATACCTTTTATCCAGGAATAATCTGCAGTTTCTTGAGGCAGTTCTCCATTATAGACACAAAATGATAATTCCAAAGGTTAATGTGTGTTTGGAAGTCACCAATCCTACTAATTCCTTGTATTCAAATACATGAAGTGTAACCCTGATTTAGAATGTTTGTTTTACTTGCTCCCTTAATCTGGCTCTGCCTAGTAATGTACTATTTTCTATTCTAGTGTGAAATGTCTCCCTCAGTACTGTATCTTCTCTCATTCTCTCCTGGTTCCCACACCCCATTTATTGTATATATGCTGCAGTATATTGAATATCTTAACGTATGCAATGTCATTTATTCAAAGGATCTTGAATGGAATGGAACTTGAAATTCTGACTCAGCAAGACTAGAGAAGTTGGTTAAATATCTTGAACAGTAATTCTGCTGATAGAGCAGAGGAGATATTATTCAGCTTTGAAAGAGTTAGAATTTCACTGCATTTTACAGTCAATTAGCATTTGAAATTTTTAAAACTTCCTCGATGATTTTGCACTCTTTAAAATGGAATTCTTGGGGGTTACGAGTGATGCTTACTCCCTTTTGCTCAGTGCAAGCCAGACAGAGGGTTAGACATTGAGTTATATCAGATTTATTTTGTCTCCTTCACCTTTTTAATTTTTTCTTAGCTTTAGTCTGGCTGCTAGCTTTTTCTGTGAATCGTATATTACCTGGCTTGAACCAGTAGCTTCAGTATTAATGTAACTTCATACTTCTTGGCAACTTTACAATCATCTCTGTGCCATATTTTATTCAACGGAGAATTTATCATCTCTTCCCATACTTCAACCTTTATCCCCCATTGAAATATTAATCCAGCTTCCAAAGGTAATTAATTGACCTTGCATTAAATATAAGAACATCAGAGGACTGGATTGTTCTGAGTGACTCACATATCTAACTACTTGGTGATTTGCCAAACATCTATTACCTCGGCTATACACAGACAGGGTGAGAGCTGCAGCAATTCGACACATTAAAAAGATCAGGATGAGCAGACCTGCACTTGCAGCAAAATCAAATTGCAAGTCAGCTCAAGAATTTTGATAGCAGACAAGAAATGAACATTCTTGGCCATTCCTGGTATCTCCACGGACCGGTTACAATTAGCCAAAATTAACTGATGATGTAAGCAAAGAAAACTCTTATTTCCTCAAATTCATTTTTATTCCATGTCGTGACATACACAAACCAAAGCCAGACAATTATTACCTCTACTTGTGTATTGCCGCATTTCTGTTTGTTTTGTTTATACATTAGCAATGTCTGAGCATTTGTAATAAAGACCACTGTAAACCTACAATAATTGGATGACAAATTCCACAAGATTGATAAGATAGAGAGTAACACGAGTAATTACTATAAGATCCAAAAGCATCACTTTGCACTGGCTTTTCCTTTGTGCAGCTATTATACTGGACAAATTGTGTCCAACTAGGAGGAAATAAGATCAGTGCTCACATTATATAACGGACTATATTCATGCATTGCACACCAGACAAACGACGTAACTGTTTAATGAGTGCGGAAAGCATAAAACATAACCAGGCTAAAGAAAATTTTGACTGTTGTACAGTGTATAAGTGCTATTATTCCAGACTTAAATGAAAGGCTTCTTCTAGGAATGTTTTGTAAACTTCTCCCTGCATCTCCAAATGTAACACTGGAGAAAGTGAGGACTGCAGATGCTGGAGAGTCAGAGTTGATAAAGTGTGGCGCTGGAAAAAGCACAACAGGTCAGGCAGCATCCGAGGAGCAAGAGAGTCGATGCTTCAAGAAGGGTCCTGCCTGAAACTCTCACTCCCATGCTCCTCGGTTGCTGCCTGACCTGCTGTGTTTTTTCCAGCTCAATGCTTTATTTAATCTGGTAGCATTCCAGAGTAGAGACATCTGTACATTCACTTGCCACTGTACGTTCTCGCATGTTCATTGAGGTAGTAGCTGAAGCATGAAGATCTTTCACTGAGAATTGACCATCTTTAGCTGTACTTACCCTAATAACACACTACTCCCTGTTCCTTAGCAGCTGTTCCATTCCCTCTTTACAACCTAGAAAACATGAGACATTGAATAATCGGAATGATAGAGGTAACGTGGTTATAATGTGCGTGGGTCTCCCTCCATTAGATGCATATCAAATGAATGATAATGTACAGAAAACTGCTGCAAAACTTTTAGTAAATGCTGTTTGATTTTGGTGTTGGCCATTTCAGGTTTTCAATGCAGAATCAAGATCTTTGTACCAACTAAAGTTTGAAGTGACCACTTTAAAACCATACAGTGTTTGGAAAAATCATCACCATTTCCCAAAAATCAATTTTCTTCCTGGTTCCTACCAATCTGGAAAGCACCAGGTCAAAGTGTGCATAAAAATGTTTTAAGGTGCAGTTGAAGATGGAGAAGGAGTAAAGGGAATGCTAACATGGGAATGATTACATTTCTTAACCTGCTTTATGGTATTAACTGGTAAGTGGTGGGGTATTTTCTACATCCAACAAAATCTTAATATATTTAGTCGCATTCGGGGTGATTCACTTCCAAACTCATCATCGTTATAAATAAGATTTAAAACTGTTGGCAAGTATCACCATCCCTCCTAAAAATGCAATACACAGAAAGGAAAATGTAGTAGTTGCACAAAAGATACAATGGAAGTCTAAATGAATGTCAGCATATCAAGTTTTGTTTTCAAAGTGATATTTTTGCAATATATAGAAAAAGGCGAGTGAAGTAATTCACTGGAATACTGAATAATTTTTTTTTAAATGACTGGCAGAGATGAAGAGTATAATATTTCATAATTTGTTAAAGGTGAAGAAGAATTTGTCAATATGAACTTGGCAATGAAGATGTTATTATCAAATGGCTGCAGATAGGTATTATTCCATGCCAAGTGCCCTCTGCCAAAATGGACATTTTTGGCTCATTGTCTATTGATACTTCATCCCAGGTGGTTTTCTTGGCAGCATTTGGTGCTTAGCCATGACCATCTACTGTCTGGGGCAGGACCAGGGCAAAGGTCCTTGGTCCACCTCAGCTAGAACCATGCTTTAGCATTATTCTGAAGAACAAGCTGGTCATCCGAGCTAATCAATTGCCTATGGATACTGTACACCTAATTTCCTGAACCTAATGCAAAAATTACCAACAGGTCACAGAAACTAAATGACTCTGTAATCATTTCAGACAATGAGGTACTTCAGTCTTTAATGAAGTAATGAGGTACTGTGATTATAGGAGGCCTCATTACACAAGTGACAAATTTGTAATGGAATATTGATAGAATGCAAGGCAGTTCAAAAGTACAGCAGAAATATTTGCCCTTCTCTAGCCTGTGGTTAGTCATACGCCACTGTGTAGAAATTCTTTTGCACACAACTGAAGTAGTCCATGGTTCATCAATGTTCTCTTCCTTTAAGAGTAAGCCAATTTTGTCAAATAAGCCAATTTGATTTCATTCAGTAAGTTAAAATCCAGAGGTATGAGAAGTTTAATCCATGATAAGATACCTTCAGGGATTGCCAAAGATTATGAATGCAATTGATCAGTGAGATTTAACAAACTCAACACTCTTAAAAGGATTCCATCTGAAATCCTAACCTCAGAGATAGAAAAGGTTCATGGTTTGTGATTTTGAAAAATTCAAACAACAAGTGCACCCTTAGCTTTTGTTTTCTTTCTTCATTTTTTGTCAGTATTGTTGGCAAGACCACCTTATATTGCTCAACCCTAAAAGCTCTTTGACAAGGAGTGATAAATTACCTACAAATGAATGGCATTGCCAAGCCATTTCAGGGGGGAGTTGTGGATCTGGAGTAATGTGTCAACTAGACTAGACAAGGATGGCAGGTACTGTGCCATGAATGTGATTGCCAACCAGTTTTTTTCTAATGTCAATCTTGTAGCTTCTTGTTGCAACCCCTACAGACAATTTGAGGACAGCAAACTCCCATAAACAGCAACATTATAATGACCAGATAATCTGCTTTTATGTTGATTGAAGGATAAATAACGACCAAGGAAAGTTCTTCTTTGAAATAGTGCCATGTGATGGCTTTCATTCATCTAAGAGCTGTGAGGATGCTGCTGCTTTAACAAGGTTATGTTGTCCTTGGTTTTCTTTTCAAATGGGTCATAAAGTCATGGGCCCCAAGATGTCTGGGTTTATCTACTTGAAGAAACTTTTAAGATTAAAAAAAAACATTTGTATAATGAAAGGGAATGGCCAGTTCTCCCAGCTTTCTTGAAATATTTTGAGGGGGTCTGGCCTGGTCCAGAACCGATTGAGGGCTCTTTGCGGGATTTGTTCTATAGTTCCGATTTGGGATTAAGGTAGTTGGACTCCAAGGCAGTGAGTGGGAGGTGTTAGTGTCATTTGTTCCGGATATTGATTTTGGTTGGTTTAAAAAATGCTTGGGATAGCAATGGCTCTTTCAGTTACTAAGAGCTTTCTGAGGTTAGAAGAAGTGACTTTGGGGGTTTTACAAAAATTAAACAGTACAAAGCTGCTGGAATTGGCAACCAGGCTGGAAGTGAAATTGCCAGTGTCTTGAAAGAAAGAGGCTGTTATTACCAAAATGGCTCCATATTCAATTGTGCTGGAAAGACCATTAGAATATTTGGAAATGGCTCTTAGCCCTGCTCAAGAGGTTCTGAGATTTGAAGATGCTTCCCAAATTTGCCAAGAAAGTTTAGAAAGACAGAGATATACTTTTAGAATTAGCAAACAGGTTAGAATTGGGTTTAACCAGGGACAAATAGAAAGCTGAAATTGTAATGAAGTTGGTCAAGTGCTTGGGTATATCAGACAAACAGAGAAGTGCAGTAGAGTTAGAAAAATTTAAATTGCAAGTGAGGCAACAGGAGTTAGCAGATTAAAAAAAAAGGAAAGAAGGGCAATGTCAGAAGAAAGGGAGGAACATTTTTTAGCTGAACAAAAAGAGGAGAGGAAGGCCCTTGCAGAGGAAAGAAAAATAATTAATCGCTTTAGCAGAACAAAAAGAGAGAAGAGAGAGAGGAAAGGAAGAAAGAGGGAGAATTTTTAGATTAGATAACTTAGTGTGGAAACAGGCCCTTTGGCCCAACAAGTCCACACCGACCCTCCGAAGAGCAACCCTACTAGACCCATTCCCCTGCGTTTACCCCTTCACCTAACACTACGGGCAATTTAGCATGGCCAATTCACCTAACCTGCACATTTTTGGACTGTGGAGGAAAACAGAGCACCCAGAGGAAATTCACGCAGACACTGGGAGAATGTACAAACTCCACACAGACCGTTGCTTGAGGCAGGAATTGAACCCAGGTCTCTGGCGCTGAGAGGCAGCAGTGCTAACCACTGTGCCGCCATTGAACTTAAGAAGTTGCCACTTAGACAGGAATTCAAAAATTCCCATACTGAAGTAGTGAGAACACATGTGGTAGAGTAGAGAGTTAAAACGGCAAAATTAGCAGCTGAAATGGCTGATGATAATGAGTTGGTTCATAAATCAAAGTTTGACTTCCAACATCAGCTTCAATGCATGAGGGATAGAAATTGGAGAAAAGAGAAATCCTGATATGGTCAGGGAAAGGTACTTCTCGATGAAGATCATAAGGGTAACTTATCACAGGGTAAAAAAGAAACCCTTGAAGGGGAAAGTGAAGTTAAAAAGCTCCGGTGTTTTCACTGCAATAAAGTAGGCCACGTGAAATCAGTTTTGGTGGTTTAGAAAAAGCACTGGGTAGGAAAACCAGATAATCCAGTAATTTTGTTGGAGTGGTAACGGAAAGCACAGTGGAAACTAAAAAGCTGCACCAGAATGTACAACCTGGTCAGAGGTTAGTGAAGGTGGAAGTGTCAGATCTTCTCAAACCATATACCTGCGAAAGTAATGTTTGCTCGCATAGGCCAGGAGCAGCAGGTGAAGAGGTTACAATGTTAAGAGATACAGGATCCTCTCAATCTGTGATGTCAAAAGATGAGGAAATATATACCTCTGAAGGACTGTTACCAGAAAAAGTACTAGTAACAGGAATTAATGCTGAGACAAAAAGAACTCTATTATGTAGAGTGAGGTTAGAGTGGAGAAGTCATGGTAAGAGTACTAGACAAGCTCTCAGCTCCAGGAATACAATTGTCCTTTCTAACAATTTAGCTGATTTGCAGGTAGTAGTGCTGCCTACTGTGATCAAAAAGCCAGTGCAAATGGAGGCAACTGAACTATTACAAGATGCATTTTCTGGGATTTTCTTTGATTGTGTGGTAACGAGGTCATAAAGTCAACAGTTGAAACAGGAGAGATCAAAGTGTACAGATCAGAAAGTTGAAGTGGAATTAGCAGAAACCCTGTTTGATCAAGTGGTTGACACAGAACAGGAGCAAATGGCTGACAAAGTAGAAATCTTTAACTCGGATAAATCAACTGAGTTATAGCAGAAAGATGAAAATTTAAAGCAATTGTATCAAAAGGTATACACGGAGGCAGAATCCAAAATGCTATTACCTTAACCATGATGTCTTAAGGAAGAAATGGAGACTATCACATATTCAGGCAAATGAGAAATGGGCAGAAGTTCACCAAGTGGATTATAGAAAGGAAGTGTTGCAGGTAGCACATGAACTACAAGTAGGAAGTTATTTAGGGGTAAGAAGAACTCAAGCTAAATTACAAAAAACATTTTTACTCGCCTGGACTGCACAAGGATGTAATTGAGTTTTGCCAGATATGTCATACATGTCATGTAATTGGAAAACCACAGGCAGTAATAAAATCTGCATTTTTAATACCTATTCCTGCATTTGAGGAACATTTTACAAGAGTCTTAATTGATTGTGTAGGGCCCCTACCTAAAACAAAAAATTGGGTATCAGTATTTATTAACAATAGGGATGTGTCCACTAGATTTCCAGTGGCTATTCCATTATGCAATATCACAGCTAAAATAATTGTAGAGGAGTTAGTCAAACTTTTCACTAGATATGGACTATCCACAGAGATACAATCAAATTTTACTTCAAAATTATTCAAGGGAATTTTGGACAGCTTCGGAATAAAACAATTAGAATCTACTGCGTACCATCCAGAATCACAGGGAGCACTAGAAAGGTAGCGTCAGACATTAAAGACCATGTTGAGGGCTTATGGCCAAAACTATCAAGATGGTTGGGATAAGGGAATTCCGTTTGTACTTTTTGCGATCAGAGATGCACCAAATGAATCGACCAAATTCAGTCCATTTGAATTAGTTTTTGGGCATGAAGTGAGTGGACTACTAAAATTGTTTAACGAGAAATTGATAAGTCAGAATTTAGAGACCACATATTTGGACAATGTGTCAGACTTTAGGGAATAATTAAATAGAGCAGGGAAATTGGCTAGACAGCATTTAGAAGTATCACAACATACAATGAAATGGGAAGCGGACAAGAAATCAAAAATTCACTATTTTGCCATCGGAGATAAAGTATTTCTTCCAGTGATAGGTGAACCTTTAAAAGCAAGGTTTAGTGGACCATATTGAGTCAAAAGGAAATTGAGTGAGGTGACCTATTTGATAAGGACTCCAGAAAGAAAGAAATCTCACAGTGTGTCATGTAAATATGCTCAAAAGGTATTTTGACAAGGAAGGAAAGCAAGAGAAGAATGTGTTATTGGTAACAACACAGAGAGAAGAACCAAGTTCAGAGGATTCTGAATTGGACATTCCTCAAATTAAATTGGACAATGAGGAAGTTGTCAAAAATTGGGATAAGTTATTGAGTTATCTTTCAGAGGAAATTCGAAATGACCTGAAAGAGTTATGTGGAAATAAGCTGGGAAGTACTAACCTAATTTTGCATGATGTAGATATGGTGGATGTTACGATTAAGCAACATCCTTATAGGCATAATCCTCTAAAGTTGACAAGTTCAAAAGGAGATTAAATGCATGGTCCAAAATGGCATAATCAAAGTGAGTTACAGTGACTGGAGTTCACCCATAGTAATGGTGCCAAAACCAGATGATACCCAACAGTTCTGTGGCCTATCGCAAAATCAATGCAGTTACAAAGACTGATGCATATCCGATTCCATGTTTAGAAGACTGTATGGAGAAGGTGGGACAAGCAACTTATATTTCTAAGTTGGACTTGCTCAGAGGATACTGGCAGGTACCTTTGTCCAAAAGAGCGAAGACAATTTCTGCTTTTGTAAAGTCAAATGGAATATACCAATTTAAAGTCATGCCATTTAATATGAAAAATGCACTAGCCACATTTCAGAGACTAACCAATAAGTTGATTTCTGGACTACCCAGTTGTGTAGTTTATATTGATGAACTGGTGATTTTTAGTCACACATGGAAGGAACATCTACAACATTTATCCGAGTGGTTTGATCGACTTTGGAAGGCAGGCTTGGTGATAAACCTGGCTAAAAGTGAATTTGCCTAAGTCCAAAGTCACCTTCCTGGGCCATGTTATTGGACATGGACAAATGTTCCCATAGAATGCAAAAACAAAGGTAATTGGGAAGTTTCCCATTCCATTGACAAAAAACGCAGTACTACGATTCCTGGGATTAAATGGATTTTATTAGAAATTCTCACCAAATTTTAACAGTGTGGCTGCTCCACTCACTAATTACTAATGATAAGCAAGAAGTTTCAGTGGACAGCAGACTGTCAGAAGGCATTTGAGAGCCTGAAAGCTGTGTTAACCACTGCCCCAGTATTAGCCATACATAATTACACAAAGTCATTCAAGGTGGCTATCAATGCAAGTGGTGTGTATTGGTGCTGTGCTCTTACAGGAAGACTATGAGAAAATAGACCTTTCGGGTATTTCTCCAGGAAATTGAACATTCATCAGCAGAAACATTCGACAGTCGAGAAGGAGATTTTGAGCTTGGTGTTGGCATTACAACACTTCAATGTTTATGTTACCAGTAATGTGTCTGAGATAATCATACACACTGATCATAACCCATTGACGCATGTGGAGAAATTTAAGGACAAAAATTCGAGACTGTTTAGGTGGAGCTCGTTGTTACAGCCATTCAATTTGAAAATTGTGCATATGGCAGGACGAGAAAATGTGATTACCAGTGCATTGTCAAAACTCGAATGAGAAACTGAGGTGTTCAATGGCAGGAGTAAAACCGACTGAAGCAGAATGTAGTAGTGCATGTTTATAGTCAATGTAATACAGATGTAGTATACTAACAGTGTAAGATTAAAGGCTTTTAAAATGAAGCCATCTTTGGATATTGATGGTTCTTTTTTTAAGGGGAGATCTGTGACTATGTTGCTACTTTAATGAGGTTATGTTGTCCATGTTTTTATTTTAAAATGGTCATAAAGTCATGAGTTCCAAGTTGTCTGGGTTTATCTACTTGAAGAAGCTTTTAAGTTTTAAAAAATACACTTATACAATGAAATGGGAGTAGCCAGTTCTCCTAGCTCAGCTTTAACCCTGGTTTGGTTTGGTTTTAGCAGTCTGGTTGATCAGAGCCACTGGTCAGGTGTTAGCTGGGAATATAAAGAAACAACTACATGGAAGAAGGTGATCCATGCTGAATCTCTCTACCATCTCTCTCTCTCCTGTAAGCCCGTGTTGGATTTTACCTTTTTTGCCAAGGGAATTGTTGCAGGAATATTTGAACCGCATCATTAAATTGGGATAATCAGTTGGATTTTCAAATAGATTAAGTTATTCTATATTCTGTTCTCTTTTGTTTGTGTGTTATTCGGTAATCTTGTAAATAAAAAGTGTTGTTTAAACACTTTTTGTAAGTGTAAACAAGAATACTTCTTTAAAACTAAGTGGTTGGGCCAGCTGTATTCCTCCTGGAATATCCACATCACATCTGCATAAAACCATGACCAAAGTTAGGGTTCAGGCTACTTTCTTGAAATGTTTTTTTTTAAACTGGCCTGGTCTGTAATAGGGCCATCCAGGAGACAGTATCTTCACAATGCAGAACTCCCTCAGTACTGCATTGGAGTTAAATCTTGATTTTTGCATTGAAATCCAGGAATGAATCTTGAACCGAAGACATTGTCATTCAGAAGTGTGGTAACAGCTGAGAAGACTATTAATTTTAGAAGTTAATCCTAATGTTTATTTGTTTATGGATTGTTTATGAGCATCTCTGGCTAGACCAGCATTTATCCTCCAACTTAATTAACCTGTCATCTTGAACTGCTAAGTCCTTGGGGTGTTCATAAAAGACAGTGCTGTTAGGAAGGGAATGCCAGGATTTTGACCAGTGAAAGTGGGAGGATTGGTGGCATAATTCTAGGAAAGGGTGATGTGTGGCTAAGTGGCAAACTTGCAGGTCCTGGTGCTCCCATGCAAATGCTGCCCTTACCCTGGCAAAGGCTGTCGGTTTGGAAGGTGTTGTCAGAGGAGTCTGAGTGAGTCACTGCATTGTATCATGTAGCTGGTACATTGTGTGTCATTAGTGAAAGGGGTGAATACTGAACATGGATGTTACTAATCTAGTGGGCTCTTTCAACCTGGATGATGTTGATGAGCTTCGTCAGTGTTGTTAGAGCTCAGATCAGCCCAGGAAGAAGGAGTATTAATCACATTCCTGACTTTTGCCTGGTAGATGGTGGACAGTCACTAGGAAGTCAGGAGATGAGTTATTTGGCAGAGAGTTCCTAATGCTTGACCTGCTTTTGTAGCCATAGTATGTATCTGGCTGGTCCAGTTCAGTTTCTAGACAATGGTAACCACACGATGTGGGGGATCCAGCAGTGATAATGCAACTGCAGGTCAAGGTGAAATGGTTAGATTCTTTATTGATTGAGAGAGTCATTACCTGGCACCTAATGATAAGTAACATTTGCATCATATGTTGGCTCAGGACTGAATTTTTTTCAGATTTTGCTGCTTATGGACACAAGCAGCTTTAGTGTCTGAGGAGTCTGAGGAGTCATGGTGAATATTGTGCAATCATCAATGAACATCCCTACTTCTGACCTAATGATGGAGGTGGGGTGGGGAGGGTAATTGATGAAGCAGCTGAAAATGGTTAGGCTGAGGCCATTATCTTCTGGAACTCCTGCAGAGATATCCTGGGAGTGAAATGATTGACTTCCAACAACGACAACCAACTTCATTTGTGTTAGATATTACTCAGCGAGAGAATTTTCCCCTAATTTCCACTGATTCCAGTTTTGCTGGGCACTGTGATACAATTCTTGATTAAATGCTGCTTTGATATCAAGATCAGTCACTCACCTCAGCACTGCTGTTCAGCTATTTTGTCCACATTTGGACCAAGGCTGTAATGAGATTAGGTACTAAGTGGCTCCACAAGATCCCAAATTGAATTTCAGTGAGCATGTCTTTGCTGAGCAACTGCTGTCTATAGCACTATTGATGACACCTTCCATTACTTTACTGATGGTCAAAATTGATTGGCACAGCACAGTAATGTGCAGAATTGGATTTGTGTACAGGACACACCTGGGCAATTTTCTACATTGCCATGTAGATGCAAGTGTTGTAGCTGTACTGGAACGGCTCGGCTAGGAGCATGGCAAGTTTTGGACTGTTGGCACTTACTATCATGTAGAGTTACTTGAGTTGGCTGAAAACTGGCATCGGTGATGCTGGGGACCTGTGGGGGTGGCTGAGCTCAATCATCTACTTCTGGCTGATGATTGTTGCATGTGCTGGGGCCTTTTACATTGATGTTCTGGGCTCCACCATTTTGTGGATGTGAATATTTGTGGAACCTCTTCCTCCAGTGAGTTGTTCAATTGTCCACCATCATTCATGGCTGGATATCAAAGAACTTCAGAGACTTGATCTGATCTATCTACTGGATATCAAAGAACTTAAGAGCTTTGATCTGAATCAGTTCTGTCTATTGCCTATTGCTTCTGCTGTTTAGCATGCAATGTCCATGTGTTTTAGCACTACCAGATTAACATCTCATTTTTAGCTGCTGCGTCTGGCCCTTCTGAATTGTTCATTGAACCAATCTTGGTACCTGGCTTGATGGTAATGACAGCATGGAGGAATTGCTGTGTTACAGATTGTAGTTGGAAACAATTCTGCTGCAGCTATTGGCCCATAGTGCCTCATAGATTCCCAGTCTTCAGTTGCCAGTTCTGTTTGAAATCCAGGTAGTAGTAGTGCCACAAAACACAATGAAGGGTATCCTCAATGTGAATGCACAACTTCATCTCTACAGCAATTGCTCCTACCAATCCTGTCATGGACAGATGTATCTGCATTAGGTAGATTCAGAGGGATGAGGTCAAACCATGTTTTTCCCTGTTGTTGGTTCTCTCACTACGTGCCACACACCCAGTCTAGCAGCTATGACCTTTAGGACTCAAGCAGCTCAGTCAATAGTGGCACTTCCAATTCACTCTTGGGAGGGACATTGATGTCCCCCACCAGAATACACTCTGCATCCCTTTCACCCTTGATCTTTCCTCTAATTAGTGTTCAATGTAGAGGAACATTGATTCATCGGGGGAATAGGGTGTGCATCAGATGGTAACCACAAGGAGAATTCCTTGTACATGTTTGATCTGATGCCATGAGTTTCCATGGGGCCTACTGGTGGATCAGGACATACCTACTGATGGAGATAGTGGTGTCTGGGATATTATCTGTAAAATCTGATTAAGTGAATATATATAAGGCTATTGCTTGGGATAGCTCTCCCAATGTTTTTCACAGGCCCTCAGCTGTTAGGGTGGAGAACCTTTCAAGATCAGATAAGCCTGGGTTTGCTATTGTTATTTCCAGTGCCAGGTGGTCAGTTTATGTTTATTCCTTCTCTTAGACTTCATTGTGAATATATACAATTGAGGAGTTATGACTATCTGAGGAAATATCAGAGAATTCGGAGTTCATGTTACGGTGGATCTGGAGTCACACCTAGGCCAGATCTGGTAAAAGTGGCAGATTTTCTTCCCTAAAATACATGAGTGAAACAGGTTTTTAAAACAACAAATGGCAGGGATTTTGTGATCCTAATTAGATCTTTAATTCCACCTTTATTTGTGGAAATTAAATTTCACAGTCTGCCATGGCAGCATTTCAAAGCCATGTCCCAGATTCCCCTGGGATCTCTGGATTACTGATCCATTGACATTACCACTATACCACTGCCTCCCTCAAAATAGCTGTGTCTTCTCTTTTGACAAGCCCTTCTCTTCTATTGCATATTTCTGCTCTCTATTTATTAGATCAAATGCACCATTGCTCTAGTCCCACTGCTCCATAGGTCACAACATAAAATAAAAATATTCTTTCCCATTATCACGATCACAAAGTAAACACCTTACCTTCATAATGTTTTAAACATTACCCAGGTTTCTTATTAACCAGGTTTCTTAATAAACACAACAATGGGTTTAATAACAATACAAACCATATTCAATCAAGATGCAAATATTGGTTAACAGAGTCAGCAATATGTTTTAGATTAGATTCCATACATTGTGGAAACAGGCCATTTGGCCCAACAAGTCCACACTGACCCTCCGAAGAGTAACCCATCCAGAACCATTTCCCTCTGACTAAAGCATCTAACTATGGGCAATTTAGCATGGCCAATTCACCTGTCCAGCACATCTTTGGACTGTGGGAGGAAACCCACCAGATGTTCTGGTACATGTGGTTAAATCATTCATCATGGTTGCAAGTTGTCTTCTCAGGTTTCTTCAATCACTTTTTCAAAAGGACAAATAGGTTTCACCTTGCATTCAACAAGAAGGCTTTTGTTTCAGAAATGACCGCAAGGGAGCTTGTCCTTAGCAAGCTTTCCTCCATTCAGATTATTCTTGGCAGACTTCCCTCCAGCTCACCAAATAAAACAAGCACCTTTCCAAGCAGTCACTGTTCCACACAACCTCAGCAGTTTCTACAGCAAAACAATAATTATCTCCACCCATGTGATTTACAGGAAGCCTTGTTGGTGAAGATAGAGTGATAGCTGCATGGGTTCCAATCTGCATTAGATTATTGATAGCAGAATTAAAGTTTACAGAAGTTGGGAGGCATATGATCATTGAAATAGTTGAGAGCAGAGTTGATAAAATGCTCAAATATTAATTAACTGGGTAATAATAATGTTAGGAATATATACTATCTGAACTATTAATTTAGAATATAATTGAATGGCCATATCTTGGATATTTTTTAGAAAGAACATTTGGGAAAGCAAAAGGAAAAATGTTGCAAACTTGCGAAGAATGCAAGCTGCGCCACTGGAATCCCTGAGTCCATAATGCCCTCAGAGGGATCACATGACCCGGTTTGTGAGCGTATTAAATCTGTTGGATTTTGAACACAAGAGTGTCTGAGATATGTTGCCAGGAGGTTTTCCCCTCTCTTTTTCCTCCGAAACCACTTGCATCATTGTTTTTGTAATCTCAATCCATTGAATTGCCTCATCACCTTAAGTTCCTAAAGCAGATACCTTCATTGATCAAAGGAGGTTGACGACTACAGTCTTCAGATAAAAAGAATCCAACTAGCCATATCAAACCCAAGAAGAATCCCAATGCCAATAGTATTTGGCCAAAGTACATGTTAAATAACAGTTTGCAAGTTTTACAGCAGGGTACTTGTATTCATTTGCACATTTTAAACATTTTATTAATAATCTTTACATTTTTTGTTTGAGGAAGGTCTGATTGTTATTCAAGGAAGTCGGCTGACTTGCTTTCGATACTGAGCTACATACAGTCTAATATATAGAATTGTCAATGTCACTTCTCTATTAAAATTCGAACTTTGTTGTGGCCAGTAGTGGGAAAGGGAAAGGGAAAGGAATCCGTTCATTGCTTGTAATTTAGTCACGACAATACAGGTGAGAGACTGGACAGTCATTTTGTTTTTGGAAGGAATTGAGGCTTAGAAACTCAACTCAGAATTAAATAGGGCATGGAGGCAACAAATGATAAGGTTCAGCTCAAGTTATTTGTTGGGGATGGAAACAGAGTCATTCCCAGACACCAAAGTATTAAAAGCCTTAAAAGTATTAGTACAGGCATGTCTAATTGATCTAAATGTTGGGAAGACCAAAATTAACAGTGTTTTGAGAACATGAAACAATCTCAAATGAACATTTATTGGCCATTAATGAATTATAATGAGCCAAAATACAAGCCGACCGTCTAATCTTCCTTTAAGTGCTGAGCAATGTACTGACACAAAAAGACTATCCATAGGCATCTAGAAAATCAGAAATGAAGAACTCCATTAATGTAATGAAAATAATGGATATGTTTAAATTCAACTTAACATTGAAGAGAAATTGTTTCCACTGTCCTGCTGAGTTAAATTTTCAACATAAAACCAATCAAATCAGTACTCATTCCTCAGCCAGTGGTTTATTGAGTATAGGACGTTATGTTGAGGTTGTACAGGACGTTGGTGAAGCCTTTTCAAGAGTATTGTGTCCAGTTCTGGTCTTCCTGTTGTAGCAAGGATCCTATTATGCTGGAGAGGGTTCATAACAGACCTATCAGGATGTTAATGGAAATGGAGGGTTTGAGTTATAAGGAGAGGCTGGATAGGCCCAGTCTTTTTTCACTGGAGGGTAGGAGGTTGAGAGGTGACTGTATAGAGGTTTTTAAAATTGTAGGGTATAGGCAAGGTAAATAGCAAGTGTCTTTCCGCAGGATGTGTGATTTCAACACTAGGGGGCATATTTTTAACACAAGAAGAGAGAGATTTAAAACTGACCTGAAGGGCAATTTTTTTTTACAGAGTGGTTCATGTTTGGCATGAACTTTCTGAGGAAGTGGTAGATGTGGGAACAGTTAAAAGGCATTTAGATAAGAACATGAATAATAAATGTTTGGAGGGATGTGGGCCAAGGGCAGGCAGGTGCGATTGGTTTAGTTTGGGATTATGGTCAGATGTACTCGTTGGACCTGTCGACCCCCCTCCCCCACTCCACCCTCACAACGCGCAGCCCTCCAATCCCTCTGCTCTAATCCCAACCTCACCATTAAGCCAGCGGATAAAGGGGGTGCAGTGGTAGTCTGGCGCACTGACCTCTACACCACTGAAGCCAAACGCCAACTTGAGGACACCTCTTCCTACCGCCCCCTCGACCATGACCCCACCCCCCATCACCAAACCATCATCTCCCAGACCATACAGAACCTCATCACCTCAGGAGATCTCCCACCCACAGCTTCCAACCTCATAGTCCGGGAACCCCGCACTGCCCGGTTCTACCACCTTCCCAAGATCCACAAGCCTGACCACCCTGGCCGACCCATTGTCTCAGCATGCTCCTGCCCCACTGAACTCATCTCTACCTACCTCGACACTGTCCTATCCACCCTAGTCCAGGAACTCCCCACATACGTTCAAGACACCACCCACGCCCTCCACCTCCTCCAAGACTTACGTTTCCCCGGCCCCCAACGCCTCATCTTCACCATGGATATCCAATCCTTCTACACCTCCATCCGCCATGACCAGGGCCTCCAAGCCCTCCGTTTTTTCCTCTCCAGATGTCCCCAACAGTACCCTTCCACCGACACACTCATTCGTTTGGCCGAACTGGTCCTCACCCTTAACAATTTCTCCTTTGAATCCTCCCACTTCCTCCAGATCAAAGAGGTAGCCATGGGCACACGTATGGGCCCCAGCTATGCCTGACTCTTTGTTGGCTACGTAGAACAGTTGATCTTCCGTAATTACACCGGCACCACTCCCCACCTCTTCCTCCACTACATTAATGACTGCATTGGCGCCACCTCGTGCTTCCGCGAGGAGGTTGAGCAATTCATCAACTTCACCAACACATTCCACCCTGACCTTAAATTTACCTGGACCATCTCTGACACCTCCCTCTCCTTCCTGGACCTCTCCATCTCCATTAGTGACGACCGACTTGACACTGACATTTTTTACAAACCCACCGACTCCCACAGCTACCTGGATTACACCTCTTCCCACCCTATCTCTTGCAAAAATGCCATCCCGTATTCCCAATTCCTCCGCCTCCGCCGTATCTGCTCCCAGGAGGACCAGTTCCACCATAGAACACACCAGATGGCCTCCTTCTTTAGAGACCGCAATTTCCCTTCCCACGTGGTTAAAGATGCCCTCCAACGCGTCTCGTCCACATCCCGCACCTCCGCCCTCAGACCCCACCCCTCCAACCGTAACAAGGACAGAACGCCCCTGGTGCTCACCTTCCACCCTACAAACCTCCGCATAAACCAAATCATCCGCCGACATTTCCGCCACCTCCAAAAAGACCCCACCACCAGGGACATATTTCCCTCCCCACCCCTTTTCGCCTTCCGCAAAGACCGTTCCCTCCGTGACTACCTGGTCAGGTCCACGCCCCCCTACGACGCACCCTCCCATCCTGGCACTTTCCCCTGCCACCGCAGGAACTGTAAAACCTGTGCTCACACCTCCTCTCTCACCTCTATCCAAGGCCCTAAAGGAGCCTTCCACATCCATCAAAGTTTTACCTGCACATCCACCAATATCATTTATTGTATCCGTTGCTCCCGATGCGGTCTCCTCTACATTTGGGAGACTGGGCGCCTCCTAGCAAAGCGCTTTAGGGAACATCTCCGAGACACCCGCACCAATCAACCAAACCGCCCCGTGGCCCAACATTTCAACTCCCCCTCCCACTCTGCCAAGGACATGGAGGTCCTGGGTCTCCTTCACCGCAGCTCCCTCACCACCAGACGCCTGGAGGAAGAACGCCTCATCTTCCGTCTCGGAACACTTCAACCCCAGGGCATCAATGTGGACTTCAACAGCTTCCTCATTTTCCCTTCCCCCACCTCATCCTAGTTTCAAACTTCCAGCTCTGCACTGTCCCCTTGACTTGTCCGGACTTGTCCGACCTGCCTAGATCCTTTTCCACCTATCCACTCCACCCTCTCCTCCCTGACCTATCACCTTCATCTCCTCCCCCACTCACCTATTGTACTCTATGCTACTTTCTCCCCACCCCCACCCTCCTCTAGCTTATCTCTCCGTGCTTCAGGCTCTCTGCCTTTATTCCTGATGAAGGGCTTTTGCCCGAAATGTCGATTTTGCTGCTCGTCGGATGCTGCCTGAATTGCTGTGCTCTTCCAGCACCACTGATCCAGAATCTGGTTTCCAGCATCTGCAGTCATTGTTTTTACCTGGTTGGACCAAAGGGTCTATTTCTGTGCTATATAGCTCCATGACTCTATAATTCTACACAATTGGTTGCACCAATGAGAGGAATGTTGGAGCATATAAGAAGCTGAAAAATAATTTCAGAATAGTGGACAGAGAGCAAAATTTACTAAAAATTTCACAGTCCATTTAATCTTCAAAGCTTATTGCACAGTTTTAGTCATCCTGTTATATATCGGTATTTGATTAATAAAATAAATAGTGCTTATGAAGTGCTAAATGCTACAATATTGTTTGCAAAACCTAATGATACAGGAAAGCGAGCTCCAATGATACACAAAATATATTCAAATAAAATGTTAAAGAAATGTTGCAACATGCCATAATTTATTTTAAAAAGTAAAATATTGAAGGCATTGCAGTAGGAGACTCAATATAGGACCCAACAAGAATAAAGATTGGAAAATAGCCCGGGAATTTACAATTACTTTATAAATTGGTAATGCTGCATTAATTTAGGAATGGCACAATTGCAAACACTGCAGAAATCTGAATCATCTGAGAAAGAGAAGGTTGAATGCACTATTTTGTCATCAGTTTGGGGATGTAATTCAGCTTCGGACTGACAACATTTTCTGTAACACTTTTAAAAATATAGTTTTATTGAGAAAATAATTTTTTAAAGTATTACAATAAATACAAAACAAATCAACTCAAAACAGTACAAAAAAACAACACAAGTAATAAGTACCCAACCCACCCTCATGTACAAATATATAAACATATATAGAAAAATATAGAACAAAAAGATAAAACTAGCTATTTAACTAAATAAATAATAACCAACAACAAACTAATAAATAGTAATAACTCAACTCAGCCAAACAAGACACTCATACGTTCACAGTTCCTCCTCCCTGGAAAATGGACTCGTAAAACACAAACATTACAGCTATATAAAAGCCCTTGTTAGTGTGGCAGATAAATCTGTGTCCAGATATTCCAAGAAGATTACATGTTTTATAAAAATTCTCAGTTTTGTGGTGTACCGTATTTGTGAGAAAATCCAGGGGAATATGCTCCATAACAATCTTCCGCCAACCCGACAGGCCCGGGGGTGGTTTTGGATACCCAACCTAGCAAGATATTCTTTCTTGCGCAGAAAGTGAGGATATTGAAACGCTTTTACTTATGTGCATCTGCAGGGAACACACTGGGCATGCCCAGAAGAAGAGAAATCAGGTCCTTCCCCACCCTTACACCCAAAATCCACTCCATTGCATCCACCACAGTGCTCCAGTATGTTTGGAGCCTACCACAAGACTAGAGACAATGGGTAAGAATGCCTGTACAGACCTTGCACTTGGGACATGTTGAAGATACCCCTGATTTAGATTTTGACAAACAGTCCGGAGCCAAGTGGGCTCTTTGGAGAATCTTCAACTGTAAAGCATGGGTCCTATTGCAAATTGATATCTTTCTTGCGTTTTCCCAAATATCTACTCGAGCCTCTGAGGAAACTTCAACACCTAGCTCTCTCTCCCACACCCTGCAGAGTCGATCAAACTCATCTGAGGGTCCACCCCTCCAATTGATGACATAAAGTACTGACATAAAGCGTATTCTTAGCACTGAGCACCCCTTCTCTATGTCGGATTTGTAGGGATCAGTCTTTTTTTGAATAAAATCCCTAACTTCAAAAAAATGAAAGAGGTCCCTATTAGATAGCTCATATTTCCATACTAACTGTCTCCCTCAAATAAATCGCCCAAGCAAGACACAGCCCTAGCTTACCTACGCTAAAAGCCTGAATCTATCATCTCCAGTTGAAAACCCGGCATACCCAATAAAGGTGTAAAAGAAGGTGTTTTGCCAGAATTGCCTTCCCTCTGCTTAATTGCCCTCCATGCTTTGACAGTATTGATGACTATTGGGTTAAGACAATACTCCCTCACTGTCCTCATTTTGTCCAAAAACAGCAAACTGGTAAGGGGGCACCTTGCCTGGGAGGCTTTGATATCTAGCCATTTTGAAAGAGGATCCTCACGTAGGAGTAAAACAAGCTTAGTTGGTAAATTTTAATGTCTGGAAGGTCCACTCTCCCCAGTCTGTGAGGCAATAGCAGTTTAGCTATTTTAATGAGGGGCTGCTGACGATGCCAAATAAAGGAGCTGAACCAGCCGTTTGTTTGTTTGTTTATTGAAAATCAAGGGGAGCATCCGTATAGGGTATCGCAAATGGGGAGAATATTCATCTTAATAAGCACTATCTGATCCAACCATGAGACCGGAAGTGCCTCCCATCTTTGAAGGTCTTGTTTAATTTTGCCAAATAATTGAACAAAATTGGCTATGAACAGCTGATCCAGAACTGGAGTAATGAATATGCCCAAATACAGAAACCGCCCCATGATCACCTAAATAGGAATCAATATTCGCCCTCAAGACCTACCTCCTTCGTAAGACCACATAGGCATAGCCTCTGATATCGCAAAATTAATCTTGTACCCCGAAAAAGTGCCAAACGCGGAGTTGCATTGTATCGGGCGAGGCACTGAAACTGCTGGATTTGACAAAAAAAATTAGGACATCATCCACATTCAACAAAATCTTATGTAATTTTAACCCCACTTCTGGAGCTGATATATTGGGATCCCCACAAATGGCCTTCGCCAATGGTTCAATAAAAAGCAATGGTAAAAGGGGACAGCCCTGCTGGCTGCCCCTCACAATGTTAAAATTGCTCGATCGTACTCCGTTGATGATGACCGCCGTGAGAGGGCCACCGTAAAGAACCTTTACCCATTTTAGAAAGACTTCACCCAAACCAAACTGCTCCAGAGTATAGAAAAGGTACGGTCACTCAACTTGGTCAAATGCCTTCTCTGGATCTAGAGAAATCACCAGTCCCTGTATTGTCTATTGTTGACATGTTTGAATTACCTAAGCAGCCTCCTAACATTATTAGAAGATCTGTAGCCCTTTATGAAGCTTGACTGATCCTCTTTAACAATAGAAGGTAACACAGTCTCCAACCTTAGACAGTGTTAGAGAGGATTTTAAAGTCCACATTTAAGAGTGAAATGGGCCTGTATGAAACACAGTCCTCCGGGACCTTCCTTTTTTAAGAATAAGTGAAATATTGGCCTCTCTCAGAGTTAGCGGGAGACAATCATGACTGTATGAATCATTAAACATATTGAGCATTGGGCCCTGACAGTATATTTATAAATTCATTATAGAATTCACTGGGAAGTCCGTCAGGACCGGGCACCTTTCCACTCTGAAGCTGCCTCACAGCTTCCTGCACTTCTCGCTCTGATAAGGGGACATTGAGAAAGGACTCTTATTCGGGGGTCACACCTGGGAGCTTCAGAGCCTTAAAAAAAGATTCCATTTTGCCTGCCCCTCCTCTGTGACACTTTTGATCTATACTCTTGTTCGGAAGTCTACAAGACAAAACCATTTTGGTTACATTATTTGCCTCTTTTTGCTGTGAGTCGACTTCTTCGGCCATGGTGACCTATTCACTGTATTAGCAGTAAGATATTATCTGTAAGAGCCAGCTAACCTTTTAGATCAAAACTCTCTATGTATACATTTCACACACACTATAATAATTAGCTCAAATACTGCTGAATTTTGATACATTTGTTCATTGTACTTGACCAGTATACATGCTTCCTCTGATTCACATCTCCCCAAAGTCCAGGTAAATTCTCTGTTCCTCTTGAGTGCTTTCACACATTTGCTTTGTGTTTTGAAGAAAATCTTCAAAAACTATGATTCAAAGGAACAATTGCCGCAATTTACCATATCAATGGTTAAGAATTTTGTTGAACATGAAGAAGAAAAATCATTTATACTAGAACCTGAAACTGTTATTCTTAGATCTTTGAACAACAATGTAAAGCTGTCTCAACATGCTGAACAATTGTCTCAGGCGAATTCTTCTTTGTTGTTACAATCCTGAATTAAGAAGATTTTGGGGAGGTTATTAGGCAGTAAAGCAATTCACGCAAGCCTCCAAAATCCACTTTAGCTGTTGAAAGTCACGCAAATTTGTTCAAATGTAGAATCCTTCTGTGTTTAGGGTTTTTAAAAAATTCATTCACAAGATGTGGGCATCACTGGCCAGGCCAGTATTTATTGTCCATCCCCAAATGCCCAGCAGGCAGTTAAGAGTTAATCACATTGCCAAGGGCTGGAGTCACATATAGGTCAGACCAGTTAAGGATGGCAGTTTCCATTCCTAAAGGACATTAGTGAACCGGAGAGGTTTCTCCAAAAATAGTTTCAAGGTCATCATTAGATTCTTAGTTCCAGATTTTTATTGGTCTCAACTTCCACCATCTGCCATGCAGGATTCAAACACAGCTTCCCAGAACCTTAGCCTGCGTCTCTGAAATAACAGCAATAATACCACTAAGCCATTGCCTTGCCTTAGATCTGTAAGCTATAATTCTACTTAGAGTTATAGAGATGTACAACATGGAAACAGACCCTTCGGTCCAACTTGTTCATGCCAAGCAGATATCCTAACCAAATCTAATACCATTTGCCAGCACCCGGCCATACCCTCCATCACCACTCTCTGTCTTCTCCCTTCGAGCTAGTTCTATATCGAAGTAGCTAGTTCTCCCTGTATTCTATGTGATCTGACCTTGGTAACCAGCCTCCCATGCAGAACCTTATCAAATGCCTTACTGAAGTCCATATAGATTACGTCCACCACTCTGGGCTCATCAATTCTCTTTGTTACTTTTTCAAAAACTTCCATCAAGTTCATGAGACAGGAGTTCCCGCGCACAAAGCCAGGCTGAACATCCCTAATCAGTCCTTACCATTCCAATTACATTTAAATCCTGTACTTGCCCACCACCAATGTTAGGCTCACTGGTCTATAGTTCCCTGGCTTTTTCTTACCACATTTCTTAAATAGTGGTACCATGTCAGCCAACCTCCATCCTTCTGGCACCTCACCTGTGACTACCAATGATACAAATATCTCAGCGAGAGGCCCAGCAATCACTTTCCTAGCTTCCCACAGAGTTCTAGGATATACCTGATCAGGTCCTAAGGATTTATCCACTCTTATGCACTTCCTCCTCGTAATATGGACATTTTTCAAGATGTCACCATCCATTTCCTCACATACTCTATCTTCCATGTCTTTCTCCACAGTAAACACTGATGCAAAATACTCATTTATTGTCTTCCCCATTTCCTGCTGTCCCACACATAGGCTGCCTTGCTGCTCTTTGAGGGGCCCTGTTGTCTTCCTAGTTACCCTTTTGTCCTTAATGTATTTCTAAAAGCCCTTTGGATTCTCCTTAATCCTATTTACCAAAGCTACCTCATGTCCCTTTTTTGCCCTCCTGATTTTGCTATTTTCTGTCTCTCTCCGACATATGCTTCCTTCTTTTTCTTATCCAAAACCTCAATTTCTCTAGTTATCCAGCATTCCCTAAACCTACCAGCCTTTCCTTTCACCCTAACAGGTATATACTCTCTCTGGACTCTCATTATCTCATTTTGAAGGCTTCCCATTTTCCAGCCATCCCTTTACCTGAGAATATCTGTCCCCAATCAGCTTTGGAAAGTTCTTGCCTAATTCCTGCAAAATTGGTCTTCCTCCAATTTAGAACTTCAACTTTTAGATCCAGTCTATATTTTTACATCACTATTTTAAAACTAACAGTCCAATTAAGCCCTTAACACTATGGTGGTCTCAGTCTATATTTGGAAAGTTAAAATCCCCTACCATAACCACTCTGTTATTCTTACAGATAACAGATCTCCTTACAAATTTATTTCTCAATTTCCCACTGACTACTTGGGGATCTATAGTAGAATCCAAAAAAGGTGATCATCTCTTTCTTATTTCTCAGTTCACCCAAATAATTTTCATGGACATGTTCCCAGGAATGTCCTCCCTAAATACAATCATAATGTTATCCCAAATTAAAAATGCCACTTCACCCCCCTTTCTCTCTTGCCCCTCCCCCCCCTTTAGATGCTTCCTATAACATCTATACCCTGGAACATTAACGCTGATAGTCCTGTCCATCTCTGAGCCACATCTCTGCAATTACTGTCATAACCCAGTGTCATGTTCCTAACCATGCCCTGAATTCATTTGCCTTCCTTGTTAGGCCTCTTGCATTGAAATGAATGCAGTTAATTCATCATTCCACCTTCTCTGCTTTGTTCCTGCCTGCCCTGACAGTTTGACTCTCTCCTTTTCCCAACTGTACCAGTCTGAGATTGATCTCTTTCCTCACTATCTCCACCACCCCCACCCCACCCCCCACCTTAATAGTTTAAATCCTCATGAGCAGCTCTAGTAAATCTCCCTGCTCGTATATTAGTCCCATTCCAATTTAGGTGCAATACATCCTTCTTCTACAGGTCACTACTACCCCAGAAGAGATTCCAATGATCCAAAAATGTGAACCTTCTCCGCTGCACCAGCTCCTCAGCCATGTATTCATCTGCTTTATTCTCCTTTTCCTACCTTCACTAGCCCATAGCACCAGGAGTAATCCAGATATTACTACCCTCCACGAAGTCCCTTTTAAATGCCTACCTAACTTTCTATATTCTCCCTTCAGAATCTCACCCTTTTCCCTTCCTATGTTGTTAGTTCCAATGTGTACAATCACCTCCTGCTGGTCCCTCTCCCCTTTGAGAACATTCTGCACACTCTCCTGGCACCAGGGAGGCAACACACCATTCTGATTTTTCACTGCCGGCTGCAGAAACATCTGTCTGTGCCATTGACTAGAGAGTCGCCTATCACAATCGATCACTTGGAACCTGACGTACCCATCATTACATTAAACCCAGTCTTGATACCAGAAACCTGGCTGTTCGTGCTACGTTCCCCTGAGGGTCCATCACCCCATACATTTTCCAGAACAGCGTACTTGTTTGAGATGGGGATAGCCACTGGAGACTCCTGCACTAACCGCCTCCCTCTCTTACCTTTCCTGGAGATAACCCATCTACCTGATGGTATCTGCGGCTTTTCTCTATTCTTGCAACTGCCACCCATCACACCTTGTAGCTCTTGTAAATTCCTTATTACCTCTAACTGCCACTCTAACCGATCCATGAGATCTGATAGGATTCGCAACCAAAGATACTTCCTGCAGATATAATCAACATGGAAACTCTCCCTACAATCTCACATCCGACAGGAAGAGCACATTATCCTACTAAAGGCCATATTTGCTCCTTCACAATCTATAGACCCAGAAAATAACACCATCCTATTTCTCTAAATAAGCATTCCAGGCTAACTTAGTACTTATGGTTTATATTTTAAAAATGTAATCAAGGGACAGATCTCAATAAAACTTATAATCAAGAAAGAACCCACTCTACTCACTATAGTAGATTTACAGCAAGGTTACACTTAAAATCTATATACGTATCTGTTCCTGTGCTGTGAGCTCTCCCACATAGGTTCCTCCAGAGCCAGCTGTGAATTTCGCTGTTCGTGCATTTTTCCTAGGTGCATCCAATGTTCAGAAATACTTGAGTTCAAATAGCAAAGGCAGTAACTGAGATTCACTGCTGTGACAAACAGCAGCATAAGGTTCTTTCTCTGTTCATGTCACCACAGCCTTTGTCTGTCTTCCTCCTTTTTAAAGAGCTGAACATTATTTATATTTTATCTGATAAAAGTTCATGATAATCAAAAATTTATGTCCTGAATGAGTTGCTGCTATTTCAGGAACTACCACTTTCTCTTTGGGGGGGCGGTTACCTTTCTTTCTTGCCACTATTCCAGCTTAAACCCTGTTTGGAAGAATAAAAATATACCTTTACTTCACATCTCAAACTGCAGATAACTACTCCTTTGCCTGAATGAATGGCAGTTATGCTGCAGACAATGATCTCAGTCAATCTAAACAAAAACAAAACCTATTTATTGCTTTGAGTAGTTGTCACATTCTGATTCTTGTGTAGCTTCCTACACAGAGCAATAAAACACTGCACATGCATTATGTATATTCCTTCACCTGTGCACATGCATGTTGTACACTCCTACACATTCTTCTGAACAGCAGCCGCATTTTATTAGAACAGATACTGGGAGTGACTGCTTTCCTCTTCGTTGAGTGCTGAGCATCTGGGCCACAAATAACAAAATTGATCCCCTGTCTGTGTGGAGTTAATGAATGCAGCTGAAGGGGAATGGAATTTGGCAAAAAGGGTTCTAAAAATTACCTTGATTAGAAATGACCTGGATTAGAAGGAAAATTAGGCGTGCATATCAATATATTTGTGAAGATTTGGGTTTGATCTCAATATTCACTGGCTAGACTCACATACAGCAAAAGGCTGGTTGTGCAAGATATATATATATATATATATAATGATAATAATAAAGCCATCCATTTAGAATTATGCACAAGCCAGGAATCTACACCCTCAGGAGGGCTCTATGAAAAATGGTGCCACAGCAAATAGACTGTTGGCTTTGAAGACTATTCATTTTCCACATCCTAAGGAAGTGTTGAGGATACCAAGTTGTAAATGGTTATACCTTAAGCTGCCCATTAAAGTCAATGGTGGAGTAGTATTTGGGGCCTCAAGGAAAACAAATGAATATTTATATCAAGCTACAAGGACTGTAAGATGTATGTTGCAACCTGATGGGCATTAAGAAGGGAAGGTGGATTGAAGCCACTGTGGATTGGTTTATCAGGTTCCTAATAAAGATATTCTTGTATTTCACAGTCAGGATGTGTACCAGAATCTGAGAGATGGGTTGCATCAAGAGGTGCCCGTTTTCTATTGTTTACAATGCAGCAGTGTAAATGAAAGCTCATTTTTAAAATTTAAATTGATTCACGAGATGTGGGTATCACTGGCTAGGCCAGCATTTATTGCCCATCCCTGATTACCCAGAGGGCAGTTAAGGGCCAACCACATTACTGTGGGTCTGGTAAAGGACACTAATGAAATAAATGGGTTTTTTTAACAATCAACGGTGGATTCATGGGCGTCGTTAGGCTCTTAATTCCAGATTTTCATTGAATTAAAATATCGCCATCTGCCATGATTCTAAATGGATGGTTTTATTATTATCATTATATATATACATCTTGCACAACTGGCCTATCGCTATATGTGAGTCCAGGCAGTGAATTTTGAGATCAAACCCAAATCTTTACAAATATATTGAGGTGCACGGCAAATTCTACCTTCTAATTGCCTGGGTTTCTGGATTAATAGTCTTGTGATAATATCACTAGGCCATTGCCTCCCCTCGGCTCGTGTTCAAATGGAAAAGGCTCAATTTATGAAGACTTAAAATAAGGCTGGAAGATTTGCCTAGCTTGAACTAGAGGGAGAACCTCCAGGAAAGCCTGCTTTATTATGCCAAATCTAAGTTTATAAGTTATCAATCAGGAAAGAAAAGAACAGAAATAAATCATTAGAATCTGAGAATCACTTTGAACTCATTTCTAGAGAATTGAATGATAACTTTCTGCATAGCATAAAATATAATGGAAGAACAGAAGCTCCCCCTTCTATCATTTAAAATTACCAAAAGTTTCAAGTCACTCACAAAGCATAGTGTTTTTAGTTTATTTGTTGCAATAAATGTTATAAAACTTAAAGTCTTATTACATGATCCATTTGGTTGCACACTGCAATTTTCTTCATTAAAAAATCATCTCTGTTGAGGTTCTAACAGTGTTAAATATAAAACTCATGCCTTACTTCCTTTCATCTTTGACTCAGACCTCTTGCCTTGTGAAAACAAAGGTCGCATGTCTTGACAGGGTTTCACTTGTCCCTCTCCAAGCTGCTTTCTTTTACCTTGAATTAAAGGTGACAATTTACAATCTAACCATTTTATAAAGTCTTAGCATTTATAACACAAATTTTCATAAACTTTTTCAAAGATTTATGATTATTCCTGGTAAAGATCTGTGAACAACTGTGAACTGTCTACCTAAATGTGTTTAAAACCAGCTGCGTTTTACTGCAGAATCAGTCTTTACTCTTAACTTCAGTTTGAAGGTGAGATGACATTGCAGTTACTCTAAATTTGGAAGTGCACATTGAGTGTCTGACTCGAACAAAGCAGAGTACAATACCTACCTTCAGGAAAGTTCTCTCTACAATGTTATGGTATTAGTTGGACCTTGACTCTAAATTCAATCTGTATTTATATCAAATCTGTAACATCATTATGAAATGAAACAGCTTCACATTGATGCTACAAATCTGATGTAAATGTATTCTTACATACTAAGCAGGTTTATATTCCTTTATCTTTTAAAAGTAACAATAACAGAAATTTATATCTAATATTATTTGTTCTCAACCTTTACATATGGTTGAACTAGACTTCCATTGGACAGGTAGAAAATGCTCATTACATAGGATTGGTCTTCACAGTCAGAGAACTAATTAACTTTCACAGAGCTGCTAAAACATTATTGAATCACTTCCCTCCATTACTTTAGAAAACTGTGCTGAAGTTGCAAAGTGGTTGAACTGTAATTAGAAATATAGGGGTCTGAGTGATGTGGGCTATGGTGAGATTTGTGGCAGAATCATGTGAGAAGTCTGACAATGCTCACCTAGACAATGGGAACATCTCATTCCAATTTGTATGCTTTGGACAAGACATGTGGTGACTTTCTCACTAGACTGTGGCGAGTTCCCAATTAAGAGGATCCTTGTTTATTTAATGCTTTCTTAATGTCCCAACTCATCTCACTAATTTTCAAATTTATAGCTTACTAAATTCACCAAACAAACAAAACATCAAGAAAACGCACCATTTACTACCAGTGTCGGTTATCATTGCTTCCTCAGAAGGACCTCCATGTTACATATGACCAAATTAGAACTCAGGAATGATCCACCAGCATCTACTGCACACACCCCTCATCCACAAACATTGGCATCAGCATTTCCCAATGTCTCACAATCATTTCCTGGCAGAACACACTGGAAGCACAGATTTGCGTTTCAAAGACTGCCGTGCAGACACTTTGCACTCGCACGAACATGCACACGGCTGAAGGATTAGACCAGGCTGCATCTCAGCTGTCTTAGTGCTCACTCACTTGGCATCTATCCACAAGTTTGCAGCATCTCTGCTATGCCTTGCCTTGCCAATCAGCACAGTCTCGCTCAGTCAAGAGGATGTACATCTTACTACAGCAGTGTGCGATATCAATCTCTCTATATACCAGCAACTTATGTAGCAAATACATTGTATGTTCAGAAAGCAAACAGCCAGTCCTGAAAATCTTAGGGAAATAGTCCTTGCTGAAATCCTTGTAGGTGCCCATCAGTTAGGGAAGTGTCTTAGCCCAAGAAGTGAAGGGCAGTCTCTGAAACCAGTCCAGGGAATTAACCACTATCAGGCATTCAATTGAGGTGATCTTGGTCAGGGGGTCCATCCCTCTGCAATCCAGGGAGTGAGTCAGTCCTGTGGCTCCATAGCGGCCAGTCAGGGTGTTAAAAGCTAACACGGTCTGGGAGATGCACAACAATCAGTCAGTGGTCTGGACACTTCTGATCCAGTTACGTTGCTTGAAAAGATGAACCACAGTCAATCTGTAAGATCCGTCCACAGAAACTAATGGGAAAATGGGTTTGGGGGGCATGAGGGCTGCAGAAGTCTTGGCAAACTATTCTTCAAGACTGAGGGCAAGAGACCTGGGGAGGGGGTGTCAAAATTGTGAAGATGGGGGACATTATCTGCGAGAGGGATATACAGTACACCATGAATGGGAAGGTGGCTATGCAGATGGGATTTGCAGAAGTGGATTTGTTGATGATCAAGCACACCCTGTCTTCAAACAGAGGGCAGTATATGAACATATATGGCAGGCTTACCTCATATACTGGGGTTCAAGAGAGGAAAGGTGGGCAGGTACAGGCTCATCTGGACAGTTTGGTGGGGATCCCAGGAGGTGTGAGACTGATATAGTTTACAGAGTGATCTACCAGGAAGATGTTTCATGGCTGTCTGACACATTTAGGTGGATGCTACAAACCACTAACTGAGGAGCACTTAGAATCATAAAATCTCTACAGTGTGGAAGCAGGCCATTCAGCCCATCAAGTCCACACCAACCCTCAGAACAGCATCCCACCCAGACCCACCATGCACCCCCACCTTATCCCTGTAACCTTGCATTTCCCATGGCTAATCCTCCTAGCTTGCACATCCCTGGATACACTGGGCAAAACGATGGGAAAAATTTCTACAGTGGCCATTGGAGGATAGACAGTTAATGAGGTGAGTTTGGTAAGATACAGACAGACAAATCACCACACGTTGCAGCAGAAATCCTTCCAAACAAACCATGATGCAACTCAGACTTAGCCAAAATAAAAGTAAGATTCAGCTCATAGGGTGTAACCTTCTCAGCCATGAATGATAAGGTCACTGCTGAGAGAGTTGGAAAAATCATATCAGATCAGCAGTGAGGAATGCCTCAAGAGCAAAAAATTCCACCTTTCAACCAAATGATGAGCAATGAGGCTAAAGAAGTGAGAGGCCTATTGCAGACATTAGCATGTATTAATATCTCATTAGTGGGGGATCCAAGATGGTGGAAATCTAGGAGGATCTCTGTGCTGAACTCCGCAACGCAGGGAGTTCAGAACCTCGACCCACCTACCCTGATCATCACGGTAATTTACGACTCTGGAAGAGTCACAGAGTCCTAGAAAGTTCTAGAAAGTCACTTACCTTCATTCTCGTTGCCCAGGGATGCAGAAGAAGGGATCAAGTTCGCCCGAGGCCAGGGCTGAGGCCCAAGCTACATACTCGTTGGGCTAGATTACTTACCAGGTCCTGGTCTCAGAGCTTACGAAATCTCGAGAGATGTTGAGGAAGTAGATCAAGGACAAGATCTCTATTATGCTGCAGAAGCATGAACAGCAGCTGGGAGACCTATGGAAAAGGATGGATGAGGTGGAACGCAGGATCACAGTGGTGGAAGCTGAGACTGATTCCTCCAAGGATAGGATCCAGGCCCTGGAGACACAAGTTTGTAATTTGCTCGATGAGGTGGATAATCTTGAGAACAGGGGCAGGAGGAAAATTATTTGGACCGTTGATCTGCCAGAGGGGAAGGAAAGTGAGCAACCAGTGGAATTTTTTGAGGATTGGCTGTCAAAATTCCTGAACTTGGAGGCTGGAATGGGAAGTTTGAAGATTGAAAGAGCTCACCGGGTCACAGTATGGAAACAAGCTCTGGACCAAAGGCTTCACACTATCCTGGTGTAATTCCATAATTTTCGAGACAAGCAGAGAATCATGGAAGCTTCCAGATTCAGGGGAAAGAATCTGGAAGTCTTAGTTATGAGGCGTCTAAGATTATTTTTTTCCAGGAACTCTTAGCGGTGGTGATCCGGAAAAGGAAATCCTACAATGGCATTAAGAAAAGACTGAGGGAGCTTGTGATCCAATACTCTCTCGGCGGTGCTTTGGATTACCTTTAATGGATCTTTACACTTCTTTGATTCACCAGAGAAGGCAAGAGACTTTATGGACAAGCTAACTTAGGCTGAGCGATTTAATATGTATAGATAATAGTGTTTTTTGGGCATGTCCTTTTTTAAAAAGAAAGTCTTGTTGGGGTTTTCTTTTCCTCTTTTTTTTGACAATAATCTGGGTTAAATTATGCTCGGGGACAGAACAGGTATTTACTTTTAATTTCTGTTAAGCTATACTGGGGATGGGTGGGGTATTCACTATTCACTTTTGACTTCTTTGCTTACATTGTTATTCTGTTTTCTTTTTCTTTACTTGTGTTTGCAGTGTGGCTCGATCTAGGTGGAGAGAAAATGGTTTGGATGGCGAAATGCCTATTCACGGGCAGTTGAAGCCCAGTTCTGGTATTTCGATGTGTTTGTTTGCTGAAATGGCAGCAGGGCGGGAAGTTTGGGGTGTGTAGGTAATCCCTTTGCGTGGGAGGATGGGGGGTAGGGAGGGTGAACTCTCCAATCCAATGCCATTGGCACTTCAGACATTGTTTTACTTTTTGGTTTTTGTTATATATAGTTTTTGATAGCTGTGTAGGTTTGTTAACTGTAATGGTTTTAGTTTGTGTAGTTTTAATGTTTTGTGGATTTTCTTTTATTATGCCTCAGCGATTTATAGTTTGAGTTCTTCCTCTCTGGAGTCTAAATGTTCCTACAGAAGGTTATGACTAATGAGTTGTTTAAATGGTGTACATGGAACATCAAGGGGAGTCACTCACCACCCAAGAAGAAAAAAGTACTCTCGAGTTTTAAAAAGGAAAAGGTGGATATTGCCTTATTGCAGGAGAAGCACTTGGATGATAAGGCACATTTGAAATTACAGCAGAATGGGTTTGATCAAGTTTAATTTTCATCTTTTAACACTAGAAGTAGGGGAGCGGCCATACTGGTTAGGAGGAATCTCCCATTTAAGTTACTAGAGTGTGTTAAAGACACATACAGGAAGTTCATAATCCTTAAAACCTTGATAAATGGGGAAGAATATAGTATTTTAAATATCTTCTGTCCCCCGGCCCATCCTCTTAAGTTTCTGGTTGATGCATTCTCTAAATTAATTAGCCTCGTATCTCAGCATATTATCATAGGGGGAGATTTTAATTGTCTTATGAATCTCACGGTGGACAGGTTGCCCAAAGGCCCCCCAATACACTCTTTACAAACTAAACAATTAGTGGATTTGTGTGTTAAGTTAGGGTTGATGGACGTCAGGAGGCATCTCCACCCTACAGGTAGGGATTTTACGTTTTTGCCAATCCACACAGGTGCCACACTGAGGCGGCACGGTGGCACAGTGGTTAGCACTGCTGCCTCATAGCGCCAGAGACCCGGGTTCAATTCCCGCCTCAGGTTACTGACTGTGTGGAGTTTGCACATTCTCCCCGTGTCTGTGTGGGTTTCCTCCGGGTGCTCCGGTTTCCTCCCACAGTCCATGCTAAAATTGCCCGTAGTGTTAGGTAAGGGGGGAATATAGGGGTATGGGTGGGTTGCGCGTCGGTGTGGACTTGTTGGGCCAAAGGGTCTGTTTCTACACTGTAATGTAATCTAATCTAAACTAGGATTGATTCCTTTTTGACTCCCGTAGCAACTCTGGACTCAGTGGTGTCTTGTATGATTGGTAACATTACCATTTTCGATCATGCTCCAGTGTACTTGGTGTTTAAGGTTAAGGACACTGTAGGAGGTCCAAGACGAATGGATCCCTTTATCCTTAAGGATACTAAGTTTGTGGAGTATTTCTCCAAAGAATTCAGGGTGTTCCGAGACATTAATTCAGCTTCAACTAGTAGCCCGTCCGTTCTCTAGGAAACTGCTAAAGCTTATGCCAGAGAGTTAGTTACTTCCTACTCTGCCAATAGGAAGCGGCAGAAGGGTGAACAGCAGTGTCTGCTCAAAACACAGTTGAAGGCAGCCAAGAAGGTTTGCTTTGACAGGCCTTTGTTGGCTAAGCTACAGAAGATCACAGCGCCCTCAGGTCTACATTGAACTCCAAGCTCACATAGACCGCAAAGAAGGAGCTTACTTTTGTAAAACAAAGGTTGTTTGAGCATACTTAGTGTATCTTGCCAGGGAGAAGAGTGCCCACTCAAGCCATTACATCAATCAGGGAAGGTGCTGGAAACCTAACCTGTGATTACAAAAAGATTAATGTGGCATTTCAGAGATTTTACTCTGAATTATATCAGGCTAAAAGCTTTGAGGATGGGCAGGGTAGGATGGAGTCGTTTTTCAAAACATTGGAGCTCCCGGGTGTAACCCCTGAACAAGAGTCTATTCTTAATGCCCTGTTAGCAGAGCAAGAGGTGAAGGAGGCTGTGAAGAGCTCCAGAGTGGAAAGGCCCTGGTCCCATTGGACTTGCCAGTGAATTTTATACGGAATTTATAAGCATGCTGTCAGGTCCGATGCTCAACATGTTCAATGACTCGTACAGTCATGATCATCTCCCGCCAAGAGAGGCCAATATCTCTCTTATGTTTAAAATAGGGAAAGCCCCAGAGGACTGTGCTTCCTATAGGCCCATTTCACTTCTAAATGTTGATTTTAAAAACCTTTCTAAGACTCTTGAGTTCAGGCTGGGAACTGTGCTCCCTTCCATTATTAAAGAGGACTAGATGGATGTAATTGAAAATTAACAAAATTAACATTTACTGTGAACTCTGAAAGAGAATGCTTTGCTAAAGTTAATACTTTACTGAACTTTGCAAACACTTTGCTGAATTCTGCAGTCGAGGAGACAGCTTGTCTTTGCTGAACTTCGCAAACATTCAACCTGGAAATGTGTTGCTGGAAAAGCGCAGCAGGTCAGGCAGCATCCAGGGAACAGGAGAATCGACGTTTCTTCAGGAAGGGCTTATGCCCGAAATGTCGATTCTCCTGTTCCCTGGATGCTGCCTGACCTGCTGCGCTTTTCCAGCAACACATTTCCAGCTCTGATCTCCAGCATCTGCAGACCTCGCTTTCTCCTCAAACATTCAACCTGTCCTTGCGAGCAGCTGAATTCAGCAAAAAGCTAAGGAAGACATAAAGACAGTTATGTCCACGGCCAGGGAATGAGAAAATAAGAGCTGTGATAAGAATAGTATAAAAAGAACATGTGAATTTTGTTCACGGCCCTTACACAAAGCACCTTTGCTAAGTGTATTGGCCCCCCTGCATGCAGACGTTAAAAAAATAAAGCTTTTGCTTTGCTCTTGCTAGCAGTTGAGTCAAATCAATTTAATTTCCATGACAGTAAACTTGGGGGCTCGTCCCAGGACCCCGCGACTGGGTGAGATTCTGAGGATTCCCAGGAGATGCAGGCGCCAGCGCTTTGAAGGTCTTTTACTTCATCTCGAGCACTGAATTGGCCCCTTTACATGAGAGGACTGGGAATCTGTGGATCGCCCCAGTGCCAGGGTTCGACTTGAATAAGGTCGGGGTAAGAGTCGGGGCTTAAGTAATCCTACATAGAGACTCATTCTAAAAGAATAAATAAAGCAGGAAAAGGGTCCAATGAACTCTCATGCAGTATTCGAGTAAAACTCAAGGGAAAGGATTGCCGTCTTTAGAGTGTTTAAGAGACAGGGTGGTTTTAGACTTGGAGCCACCACTGGCTGAGTTGGACACACTAAAGACGTACCGGGTACGTGGTTTCTTGGTGCACAAAAACCAAGGCATTGAGGTGGACACGCCCATTGAGGGGGATCTCCGGAGATAAAAGCAAGTCAAAGGGAAAAGATAACAGTACCACACGAGCGAGAGAGAGAGAGCTGAACACTTTTCCAGTAATGCTGAAAATGGGCTCCAGCAAGAGCAAACAAAAAGAGAGTCCACACAGGACTTGGAATGGTCGACCAAAAATACAATACATGCTAAATAATTACGGCCCAGAGTCTGTAAAGCAGTTAGAATTGTGGATCAAGGAATGTGGTTTTCCAGAGAGAGGAAGCTTTAGTAAAAGGCAGTTGGAAATGTTGAGATCACGGTTGGAAAACAGAGAGAAGGAAAAAAGGAAGGGAAAAATAGAACCTGTGAATTGGAGTGCTTATAACATGTGGAAGGCTGAGGCTGATATCAGAGAAAGAAAATCTCAAGTAAAAGATAGATCAAATACGCGTACAAACACTCGCGTACATGCAGACACACGTGGAAAACAATCTAACGAAGCTGTACAGTGTCTTTAGTCTGTTCCAGATCCCTCCGAGACCTGCAGCCCCCCACTACGAGATCTGCCAGGTGAAGATTCCAAGTCAGGGGCCGTCGCCTCAGGGTCTGCTGGATCACCGATAGCACACCATACCCGCAACCAATTGAAGCAAGAAGCCCAAACTTAGGACGGCCACTGCAAGATGGAAAGGCATCCAGGGCCTGCCCATGCTCAGTCCACGATGGACGATGAGTCAGACAGCGAGAGTACTGACGTATGATCATCTAACCAGGTAGTTCTGCAAGCACCAATGGTTGAGGTTGCAGGTCCAGAAGCGTGCCCAGTGCTGGTCCACCGACCATGGACCATGAAGGATTTGAAAAGTGCCTATGGGCAGTTGCCTGACCCACGGTTGGAGGTAATAAGTTCGCTGAAGAAATGACAAAGTTCTGTGCCGAGTTCCGTCCCAAGTCACATGAGATGAGACGTCTCCTGGGACGAAAACTGGATGCCAATGTCACGAAAATAAAGTATAAATGGCCAGCTGTAAATGTCCATGCCAGATCAATCGACCTGCAAGCAGAAGAGAACCGAGACTTTGATGTTTTTGTTGCAGCGCTGGCAACCGCCTGTAGGGAGGCATTCCCAGTGCGAATGGACGTGACCAAAATCGCAATGTGTAAACAATGAGAAGGTGAGACAGTGTCCCAGTACCTTACACGCCTCACTGAAGTCCATAACGCCCATATTAGACTGACACTACCCGAGGACATAACGGTGGCAGAGATCACGCCGTATGAAGCACACTGAGGAACAGCTTCATCGATGGAATAAAGGACGAAATAGCAAAAAAGGTAAAAGGACACATGTATTACCTGGGACACAGGAAAGCTGAATTTGATAGAACAACATGTGATACATGCTGAAACATTGCTGGCCCAAGAGAAGGATAAGCGGAAATTGAAGATGGAAAGCAAGCACAAAGAGTTCATCTTACTCTGATTCAGATGGTCGCCCAGCCGTTGGAGGGAGGTGCTGCGGAGAAAGAGAGCTGGCAGAGATAGATCTGGCGGGTTTAGATCAGAGTGGTGCTGGAAAAGCACAGCAGGTCAGGCAGCATCCGAGGAGCAGGAAAAGCGACGATTCGGGCAAAAGCCCTTCATCAGGAATTCCAGATGGAATTCTGGTTTCCAACATCTTCAGTCCTCACTTTTGCCGAGATTTGGTGGGTGCTGTTTGTGGAGCAATGGACCACTGGGCAAGACAGTGCCCACACGGACAGTTCCAATCGTCCCTGAAGCCTAGACAGCAGGGTGACTGACAGGGGAAGGCTGAGGCAGAGGTGGGCAGCCCTCAAGGTACAGGTAAGCCTCTTTCCCTTATGCTTGGCAACGAAGACACACTTATGCTAATCTCTTCTACTAACCTTGCGGGCACTGAAACAAGTCCTACCCCCATATTGAGCACTGAGATTGCGAAATGTGGACTATATGTTGAATATAACAATGATGCATACAAGTCAATACCTACCTCTATGTTATATGTGAAAGGTACACCAGTTACCTTTTTGGTAGATACAGGGGCAGCATATTCAGTCCTTAAATTAAGCCAGTTCAGAGAGCCGACACAAATAAAGATCAGTGGAAGGTTCTTGAACACAATGGGTGCATCAGGAGTCGTGGCACAAGAGAGATTTTCTGCACCCCTATGGTGCGAAACTAGTAATGGGAAAGCATTCCAATTCTCATTCTTGTTATCGGAATTCTGTCCTTTAAATCTGATGGGTTGGGATCTCATAGGGAGACTGGAGTTGGTTTTGATCAGTACTCCGATGGGTTTGCAGATAATTCAAAGGGAAGATTTACCAGTGTAGGCTGTGAAATATGACCCACGACCCCTGATTTATGTCTATGAGTGGCGATTAAGCCAGAGGGCAATAAGATCAGTGAACGATTCACTCGCCCTGGAAGCAAGTAACCATGATAATCCTATTAACACCGATTTTCCTGCTGGGGACATGCTGCATTGCACAGTACATATACACCGCGATGGCCCTGACGAATCATATGAGAAGGATTGGTTCAGGAGATTGATTAAGCCAAATCAGTTGTTATTGTGCGAATTTTATTGGAGTGATCACAGATGTGCAGTCAGTGTAAACTTATCTAAGGTATCTGTAACAGCAGGCAGACCCTATCTTTTTGATGTGGAAGGCTCTGCTCCTCACGTGTCACTGGCGAAGATGTCCAGTGACAGGTGGCAGGATTTGGGACCATGGGTGCTAAAGGCACAAAGAACGGAAGGTTGGGTCATCAGGGACGATGTGGGTATCTGGTTCAATGCAGAAATGCCGACATATAGGAAGAAACTAAATTGGCTAAATCAGGCAGATAGGACAGTCCAGGTAACCCCCGCTAGCCCTGAAGAGCCTAGGGGGATAGCCTGGCGTTTCCCTAAGACAGAAGTCTCGGACCCAAGATTAAAAATGGCCCCTACTGAATTGTGGGCAAAAGGCAAACATGATGTGGGGCTCATACGAGGCTGTGAACCCATCAGAATAACCCCAAAGTCTGAGTATCGTCCTTGCAAATACCCATTAAAACCTGAGGCTATAGAAGGAATTACTCCAGTCTTTGTATCCCTCCTAAAGGCTGAAGTGATAATCCCCTGTGAAAACTCACCGGTGAGAACACCCATTTTTCCGGTCAAAAAGGCAAGCATTCCCGGTGAACCAGAGGAATGGAGATTTGTTCAAGACCTGCAGGCAGTCAATAATGCTGTTGTCCCACGCGCCCCAAATGTTCCCAACCCCTATACCATATTAGCTCAAATTTCACCGGACAGTAAATGGTTCTCTGTTGTGGATTTAGCAAATGCCTTCTGGGTACACCCAGATAGTCAATTCTGGTTTGCCAATCATATACCTTCACACGACTTTGACAAGGTTACTGTGAGTCCCCCATCACATATAATGAGGCTTTACGCAGGAGTCTGGAGACTCTTGTTCTAACCCCGGGGTCAGCACTTCTGCAATATGTAGATGATTGCTTGATAGCTGCGCTGACAGAGGAACAATGTGAGAAAGATACCCTTGCGTTGCTCTGCCATCTAGCGATGGAAGGGCATAAAGTTAGTCTCGCAAAGGGTGCAACAATCTGTGCAACAACAGGTGAAGTTCTTGGGTCACTAAATATCTGAAGAAGGGAAGACCACTGGTCAATACAGAGTTCAAGCAATCCAGCAAATTCCAAAGCCTCACATGAAGAAGTGCTCCTACTGTAGAATGTTTATCCCACATTACGCAACCCTTGAGGCGCCCCTAAGTGACATAGCCCATGGCAAAGGGTTGCAGAGCTAGAGTCCGTTGCAATGGACCCCAAAGGCCGAGAGTGCCTTTGCTGAATTGAAAAGGGTGCTCCAAACCACACCTACACTGGGGATTCTGAATCCAAACAAGCCTTTTGTACAAACGGTAGATGAGAAGCGTGGCTGCATGACATCTGTGCTCTTGCAGGATCATGGGGGAAAATTGAGGTCAGTAGCACATTTTTTGGCTAAACTAGACCCCATAGTGGCAGGATTACCTAAATGCCTGCGAGCTGTGGCTGCAGCTGAAAAGGCTGTTGTAGCATCCAGGGATATAGTTGGCTATGGTGAATTAACCCAATGGTCCCACATGCAGTATCCTTACTGCTTTCTGAGCAAAAGACAGCAGCATGTTGGCTCAGATACAATACCGTGTTATTGGAGATGCCTAACATTACAATAAAGCGATGTAACGTCCTTAATCCTGCTAGCCTTCTCCCCACAGGAAGAGATGGAGGCCCACATGATTGTGTCACTGTAACTAATGAAATTTGCAGCCCCAGACCTGACTTGCAGGATTCACCACTTCAGAATCCAGATATGGAGTTTTTTGTGGATGGGTCAGCATTCAGGAGCAAGGAGACAGGCCAGAATTGTGTTGGGTATGTTGTAGTGACTACCCACGAGCTAGCCAAAACAGGATCACTCCCTTCTCATCTGTCAGTGCAAGCAGCGGAGCTGATTGCCTTGACTGAGGCTTGTAAATTGGCTAAGGGAAGGACAATGAATATTTACACCGATAGCAGATACACCTTCGGGGTTGTACATGATTTTGGAACCCTGTGGAAACACAGAGGCTTCTTGACATCCACTGGAAAGCCCAAACACACCATGGCCTGATTTCTGACCTCCTGGAAGTGGTCCTATTGCCTAAATCAATCGCTGTGTGTAAATGTGAAGCCCACATGAAAAATAACAATTCTATTTCTCAAGGTAATGCAAGGGCAGACTCAACGACAAGAACGGCAGCCCAGCAGCTGATGAGTGATCAGTTTGACATGTGTATGACAAAAATGTGTACCCAACAGCAGACGTATGGGAGTTCCAGTCACAGGCCACTCCGGAAGAAAAGCATGAGTGGATGAAAGCAGGTTGCAGTGTGCGGGAAGGAGTATGGTGTAGTCCCTATGGTAAACCCTGTCTACCATGATCATTATTTCCATTCTATGCCAAACTGACACACGGTAAGGACCATGTGTCAAAAGGGGGGAATGTATGACAGTATTTCGGCACACTGGTACACTAAGGGATTTACTCATTACTCCCAGAAATATTGTGAACGTTGTGTTATCTGTGCCACTAATAATGTGGGGAGGGGAATACAGATGAGTCAGGTAGCACACCCCCAACCCCAAAAACCCTTTGGATATTTACAGATGGATTTTATTGAACAAACGCCCAGCGAAGGGAAAAGGTATTGTCTGGTAATAGTTGATATGTTTTCCAAATGGTTGGAAGCGTTCCCCACGTCTAAACAGGATGCCAGTGCAGTAGCCAAGGCTTTGCTAATTGAAATAATTCTGAGATGGGGCATCCCTGAAAGGCTCAGTAGTGACAACGGGGCATCATTTGTCAAAAATGCCTTACAGCAGATCAGTGATTATTTGGGAATAAACATGAGACAACACTGTGCCTACCACCCAGTGAGCGGTGGGGCAGTGGAAAGAGAAAATGCTACCTTAAAAAATAAATTGACAGAATGTTGTGAGGAATTATGGGTGACATGGACAAAGGCACTTCCAATTGTGCTAATGTATACGAGATCTAGGAGGAGAGGAAGAGCTAATCTTAGCCCGTTTGAGATTTTGTTTGGTAGACTGCCCAATACAGGAACTGGCCCAAGACCTAAGGTAAGACAGATAACAGGCCACTGTGAGGATGAGATGTTGTGTTACTGTATAAAACTGTCTACACTTTTGTCTCAAGTACAGAATCAGGTGAAAGCAGCACTACTCCAACCAGCAGGAGGGATGCTACATGATCTAGAACCGGGAGACTGGATAGCGGTGAAAGACTTCAGGAGGAAAAGCTGGAAGGCGAAGAGGTGGCTGGGACCGTTTCAAATGCTCCTCACAACACAGACAGCTGTTAAGGTCACCAATTTTTAGCTATCTGGCTCTGTATTTTTTTTTTCAAATCTGGCTCTTTTTTTTGTTGTCCTTGTTGTCATAAAATGACAAAAAGGGGGAAAATGTAATGGAAAATTAACAAAAGTAACATTGTGAAATCTGAAAGAGAATGCTTTGCTAAATTTAATACTTTTGCAAACACTTTGCTTAATTCTGCAGTCAAGGAGACAGCTTGTCTTTGCTGAACTTCGCAAACATTCAACCTGTCCTTGCAAGCAGCCGAATTCAGCAAAAAGCTAAGGAAAACATAAACTCAGTTATGTCCATGGCAAGGGAATGAGAAAATAAGCGCTCAAATGTTTCCCAGCCCTTGTCCTTGAGCATGTGATAAGAATAGTATAAAAAGAACGTGTGAATTTTGGTTCACGGCCCTTACACAAAGTGCCTTTGCTAAGTATATTGTCCCCCCACACGCAGAGGTTAAAAAAAATAAAGCTTTTGCTTTGCTCTTGCTAGCAGTTGAGTCAAGTTGATTTAATTTCCATGACAATGGGCTTTATAGAAGGCCGCAGATCTTCCAATAATGTTAGGAGGTTACTTAATGTCATTCAAGCATGTCAACAGCAGTCTGTACAGGGATTAGTGACCTCTCTAGATGCAGAGAAGGCATTTGACCGAGTTGAGTGGCTGTACCTTTTTTATACTGTAGAACAGTTTGGCTTGAGCAAAGTCTTTATAAGATGGGTAAAGGTTCTTTACAGCGATCCTCTTGCTGCAGTTCTCACCAATGCTATGCGATCAAGTAATTTTAATATCTTTAAGGGCAGTCGACGGGGCTGTCCCCTCTCACCATTGCTTTTTACATTGGTGTTGAGCCACTGGCAGAGGCCATACATAGGGATCCTAATATACCAGTCCCAGAAGTGGGGTCAAAATCACATAAGATTTCATTGTATGTGGACAATGTCCTCATCTTTCTGTCAAAACCAGCAGTTTTAGTGCCTCATCTGATACAATGCATCAATTCGTTTGGCACCTTTTCAGGTTACAAGATCAATTTTGCAAAATAAGAGGCTATGCCGATGGTTGATCTTACGAAAATACCAAGTTTGGAGGGCGAATCTCGTTTCCCTTTTAAGTGGTCACTGAGGGGGTTTTCTTTATTTAGATATATTCATTATTCTCATTTTTGATTGGCTGTTTAAAGCTAATTTTATTTATTTATTCGACAAAATCAAACAAGACCTTCCAAGATGGGAGGCTCTTCCAGTTTCTTATACAGGTTGGATATCCCCTGTCTACTGTACCCTATGCGAATGCTCCCTTTGATTTTCACTAGGCAAACATTCAGGAGTTTGTACGGCTGGTTCAACTCTTTTATCTGGCATCGTAAGCTGTCCCTTATTAAGCTATCTAAATTGCAACAGCCCTACAGACTAGGGGGAGTGGATCTCCTGGCCGTTAAAAACTATCAACTAAGTTCGCTTCTATCCTGTGTGAGTGACTTGGGCCTGTGGGGACCATCTTTCAATATGTTTAGATATTGAAACTTCTGAATCAAGGTGCCCTCTTACTAGCTTGCTGTTCTTGGACAAAATGAGGACAGTTAAGAATATTGCCACAACTCAATCGTTATTAATACTGTTAAAGCATGGAGGGCAATGCAGCAGAGTGAAGGCAGTATTGCCAAAACATCATTTTTTACACCTATAATTAGCATGCTGGGGTTTCAACCGGGGATGATAGACTCTGGGTTTAAACTCTGGGCAGCTATGGGTGTATCTTGCCTGGGTGATTTATTTGAGGGGGACACAATGATGTCTTTTGACCAGTTAGCTCGGAAATACGAGTTACCTAGCAGGGACCTCTCCTCTGTCATTTTTTTCCAAATTAGGGATTCCATTCAAAAAAGGACAACCCTTTCAACCAACCCTACAGATCCGACTAAGAGAACAGGGTAGGAGAAAGTGAGGACAGCAGATGCTGGAGATCAGAGTCGACAGTGTGTTGCTAGGAAAGCACAGGAGGTCAGGCAGCATCTGAGGAGCAGGAGAGCCCTTCATCAGGCAATCCTTCATGAATGAGGCTTGTGAGCTGAGAGGGTGGAGCGATAAATGGGAGAGGTGGAGCTGGGAAAGGTAGCTGAGGGTGCAATAGGTAGACAGAGATGGGGGTAATGGCAATAGGTCAGAGAGGAAGGTGGAGCAGATGGGTGGGAAGGAAGATGAACAGGTAGGACAGGTCATGAGGGCGGTGCCGAATTGGAAGGTTGGAACAGGGATAAGGTGGGGGGGGGAGGGGAAATGAGGAAACTGAAGAAGTCCACATTGATCCCTTGTGGTTGGAGGGTCCTGAGGTGGAAGATGAGGTGATCCTCCACCAGGCATCAGGTGGTTAGGATGGAGGCCCAGGACCTGCATGTCCTTGGCAGAATGGGTGGGGGAGTTGAAGTGTTCGGCGACAGGGTGGTGGGGTTGATTGGTGCGGGTGTCCCAGAGATGTTCTCTGAAGCGCTGTGCAAGTAGGTATCCTTTCTCCCCAATGTGAAGGAGACTGAATCGAGAGCAGCAGATACAGTAAATGATATGTGTGGAAGTGCAGGTAAAACTCTGAAGGATGTTGAAGGTTCCTTTGGGGCTTTGGACGGAGGTGAGGGGGGGAGATGTGGCTGCAGGAGAAGAGGGTGCTAAGTGCTAAGAATACACTTTCTGTCAGCACTCTTTATCACATGGTGAGGGGTGGTCCCTCAAAGGAGACCGAATAGTTTTGTGGGGTGTGAGAGAGAATTGGGCTTGAGATCTCCTCAGAGACATGGGAGAATGTTTGGGAAAACATGAGAAAGATCTTGATTTGTAATAGGACTCATGCTTTACAGTTGAAGATTCTCCACAGGGTCCACTTGGCTCCAGATTGTTTATCAAAATTTAAAGCAGGAGTATCTTCAACATATCCCAAGTGCAAAGCAAATATGGATACTCTCAGTCATTGCCTCTGGTCCTGCTACAGGCTCTGGACATACTGGAGCACTGTGGTAGATGCAACAGAGAGGGTCTTGTGGACAAGAGTGGAGATGGACCTGGTTTCTCTTGTTCTCTTCTTCACTGCCTGCCCAGTGTACTTTCTTTGGATGTGCATAAGAAAAAAACTGTTTAATATTCTTATTTTTTTGCACAAGAAAGAATATTCTGCTAGGTTGGGTGTCTGAGAATCCCCGAGGTTTGTTTGGCTGGCGTAAGATAGTTATGGAGGATATCCCTTTGGATTTTCTTACAAGTATGGTGCACCATAAAACTGAGAATTTCTATAAGATGTGGCAGCCCTTTTTGGATTACCTGGACACAGATCTGTCTACCACACTAATAAGGGCTTTTATATCGCTGTAACGATTGTATTTTATGAATCTAATATCCAGGGAGGAGGAACTACAAATGCATGAATATGTGTAAATTATTGCTCTCAATGGTCGAGAGCTAGTGTTTTCTTTCGCTGAGCTGTTTTACCATTATTTATTAGTTAGGTGTTAATTATTAGTTATTATTTATTTATGTATTTAGTTGTTTTTTTCTATATAGATATATGTATTTGTACATGAGGGAGGTTTGTTTTTTTTATCTTTTTTGCTCTTTTCCTGTACTGTTTTGAATTGTATGGTTTTGTACTTTGTGCAATATTAAAAAATCTTATTTTTCAATAAAAACATATTTTTTAAAAAATCTCATTAGTGAAACTCACCACATTGATATGCAGTTTCCCATTCTCTCATCGGTTCAATACAAACCAGACACAAAAAGCAGAGTGGATAGCTGTTAGATCCAGTTTGTGACTTGCTGCTCATACTCCCCATCTTGGACAGCAGTCACCAACATCTCAGGGTACATTCTATTAGCAGTGACTGTACACACACTGCACCCACAGAAGTTGGCATCCGGCACATACAAGTCTCATCACATCCTCGTGGCACATGCCAATACACTTGCATGATGGTTCTGCACTTTAATGCTGCATCTCTGAGTGCACCACCAGCTTTATCTGCATTACTGCGGGGATACTTGGCATACAGGGTCGGACACCCAGCTCATGGGATGGACCAGGTTGCATCTCAGGGCTGCTCGCTAGTTCCCTCAGTGGTCGCTCACTTTGCACCTATTCAGATGTTTGCAGTATGTGTGTTTTTTGCTTGTTTCATCAGCTGGAATGAAAGAGCTCACAGTGCTTCCATCTTGCCTTGCCTTGAGGTACAGAAGCAAAGCCGGGCAATTTGTCATAGTTATCAGCTATCATCAGTCAAGGGATGTATATGTTGCTGTACGACACTGTGCTACATCAATCTCACACATGCATCATGTGTCAGCAACTAGCAGCAATTCAATATAGGGCAGGGAGTGGGGACAAACACAATAGACCATAGGACAACAAGGATTAATGTACAATGTTGTTGAGGAGGTGGGGGATGCTGTTCATCAACAGTCAGTACCACCATGGCTTCACTAGGGGTCAGTGCAGTACAATATCACCAAGATAATGTCATATGCCTGGGCTTGGGGTAAACCATGGAGATGAAGAGTTAAATAATCAGTTTGAGTGGGAACATGGAGAAGATCAAAGCTGTTGAGGTTATGGGGAGGGTTACCAAGAAGGCAATATGAAGATTTGAGGGAGGGGTTCACCTAGACGGAGAAGCTGGCGAAGGGTCTCACTCAATGAAGCATGATCACAGCTTCCTTCCATCATGATGCAAACTGCAAATGACCAATAGAGAGGAAATGGCTGCCTGGAGTGGGAGAGGGGTAAATGATTCATTCTGAGGGAGGGGGATTTTGAGTAATGTAAGGCCCTTCAAAGGGAAACAGGCACTGATACAGTGCAGGGGGAAGACAACTGTGAGCACTAACTGTTGGATGTGAACCTTATGCATTGACCTACTGTGCAGAGTTCAAATCTAGGCCCCAGGCTCTCTTAACCACATCATGCAGCATCAGGGACCTATCCTACTAATATCTGTGAGGCACAGAAAATATATTGCGACCTTGAAAGATTGTCCCCAGTTGCCCAAGTGGCAATCACCTTCCAAGGTCTGTCAGACTGCACATGGTATAGGAACTGCTCACTTCACACCTCGGACCATAAAACATTGTGTAAGTATGGCCATGGTCTGTACCTTAATTCTTGGAGCTGCCGCTGGAATGATATTCGCTCACACAACCAATGACAAAAAATGAACATATATTTAAAATGTGAGAATACATTTACAATGAAGTTTTACCCTTTGTGCCCTCAGAAAGTCTTCTCTTCCTTTTCCTTCCACTAGGTCTAGGTGCAGTCTGAGGCTTCACAGCTGAAGTGGAGGGAGCCACCTCTACAGTGGAGTCTGTTGTTCTTGGAGTTTTGGCTGGGCACTCCAGGGGTGTTTGTGTCTACAGGGCTAGACATGCTGACCGAGTGCTGCCCAGAGGCAGGTACATGGCCTGACCTCCCACACAGGTTGAGGGCGCCAGTCAGGGTGGAAGTGGAAGGCGAGGCAACTCCTGAGTGTCCTGAAAGGAGACTTCTGGAGAGGGTGGGAGGAGGGGTCTGTATGTGGTTCCTCCTCTGGCTGGTTGCCTCCTGACACTGCCCTATCTCCTCCGAGGAAGAGGCACCTCCAGTGAGGTAAAGGTCCCTCACTCTCCTGTCACTTTGACTTTGGTGCTGAGCACCTCTGGCTGAGGCCTGTACACCTCTCTAGCAGACCCTGAGGTTGCTGGACCAGGGCCTCCAGTTGGTGCCAACTGTCCATGGAGGCAGCCAGATGCTCCCATGCCAGAGGCACATGGTGCAAACACTGTTGATGCAGCCCTTCAACATTCCAGTCAGATTGCCCAGTGCCTCTACAAACCTGCCTCTGTTCCTTTGTCCTTGCATTTCAATAAAGTTCTGATTTGCTGACACCATGGGTTCCTCCTGCCTGGGGCTGAGCCAGTGCCTGGTCTCCTGCTATCCTCTGAGTACCAGCGACCAGCTGAGGAGACATGGCAGTGATGTGTTCATCAGCAGGTGACTCTGGCTCCAATCTAGGTAAAGTGCCAGTATCTGAGCTGGTGGAGGTGGCAGTAGATAGCCTTGCTGTTGCATCCTCTGAGGGATGGAAGAGGAGCAACTTTTTGGGGTCACAGTCTTGACCTCTGGGATTGCGCAGATGTTGCTTCTACCTGCAAAAGAGGAAATGTATTGCAAATAAGGGTAGGTAGTCAGGCATATTAAGAGCATGTACTCTGATGGTAAAGGGAGAATAACTCAGCAATGGACAATGTTTCTTACTTGATTTATGGGATGAGAAGGTTTTGGCAACACCATATGTACAGCTGCAATCCACACCAGCCAGGACTAAGGTCATCTCCTTGCAGAAGTTGAGGAGCTGAATGTCATCCACATTGTCTCTCCTCCATACTGTGAGCTGTGTTCTCCTGGAATAGGACAAAAGGAGGGATTGAGTTAGATAGAAGTGGCTGGCACAGCCATTAGTGCTGATACAGGTGAGTGAATGTTGGTATAGTTTCCTGAGTGAGCAAGTAGGCAGTGAAGATGCCATGCAAGGTTGGTAGGGTGAGTGGTTTGGATGGGTAATAGTGAGTGAGGGAAAGATGTTGCATTCAATATGACAGTGGTCAAGCATGAGTCTTGTGTGCTGTGAATTTAGTAACAGGGATACAGTGAGTGTGAGGTGGCAGGGGAAGAGTGGCACTTACCCTCCTTGAGTGGAGAAGGTCAGTGAATGCTCTGGACAGAGGAATATTGCACTGACCCAGGTGGCAATCTCCAACGCTGGCAGGGACTGGCATCATGTCTTTTCGGCCAGTCCTGGGGAAGGAGGATGGCCATCTTTTCCAAGACATTGTTTATCAGGACCTCTTGCCTGCAGGCAAAGCATTGGGCCAATTTTCCTCTGTCTGACATGTCCAGGGCAACTCTTCTCAGGAACTGTACTCCGCCTTGACAGCGCTTGACCCAATACACAATCGCATTTTAAATATGATGCTCTAGGCAGGAATCCCCAGAACGTAGAAAAAGCAGAGGTGCATAGGTAATGAGGTGAGTCTGACAAGATAGCATAAGAAACTTTACTAGGTCTCATGGATAGAACCTTCCATGAAACTCATCAAAATTAAGAGCTGATTTCCATAAAATTCAACCTCCAATTATTTAAAGTATTTTCACATCTGAAATAAATGACTTAAATAATGCTTTCTAATTGATCAGCAGCCTTTAGTGGATAACACCAGTCAGAACAAAACACAGCAGTTTGTTTATTAACATCAAAACTATATGGAAAGGAACCATGTTCCATTTATAGAAAAATATTTAGTGTGAGGTTGAAAATATGTATTAGTGAACTGTTTTTGAATCTAGTGGAGACAGTAATAATGAAAACTATTGTGTTCAATAATTGAATATTCCATGGCACCACAAAATGCTTAATAGTTTCAATTAATGAGTTTCATCACTGATTAGAGTCAGATTCAATTAGATAAGGAACATTAGTTTACTTTATTTGTACCCAATTTATTCATGTCTTTGACATCAGTTTGTGTCTCTGTGATGCAGCTATATTAAGGAATTTTCTTCCATAGGGTTCAGTTTTGATAGTGTGCATTTAATACTTCTTGCTCCAGAACTACAAATGGAATTCCATGTAAGTACATAAATCACATGCTTCAACCTGCTTGGAATAAAGAAAATTCTCCCTTATCTAACAACTGAGTAGTATATTTTATGTCAAATGAAAAACAAAAATTAAAACAACATGGGTTCTGGAATTCTGAAGTGACAAAAAACAAAATAAGACTTTTTTTTAAAAATGCAAGTCCATGATAAATATAAGTTTGGGTTAATATTACAGATCAGTGCCCAATTGATTCTGATAAAGGGTCAGCAACTTAAAATGTTGACCCCATCTTACTGTTTCCCACAGGAGCTGACCAACCAACTGAGTATCTCCAGCATCTCTGGTATTATTCTAAATAGCAATAAATAAAAACAATTCAAGTTTGACAATGTCAAGATTTTGTACAAACACTTCATATTTCAAAACATCAAGTATGTCATTTGTTGTGAAGTTCTCATGGATGAAAGATCTAACAGAACTGTTCCAAAAAAAAGGCACACCATTTTAAAATTAAACACATTGACGTGTCAACCCGGGAGCCTCCCAAGTATGCGTTCTCAGCCCCCTCCTGTACTCCCTGTACACCCATGACTGTGTAGCCAAATTCTGAACAAATCCCAATTGCAGGTTTGCTGACAGCATCACCATAGTAGGACGGATATCAAATAACGATGAGTCAGAATATAGAAAGGAGATCAATGGCTTGGTGTCATGGTGCAATGATAACAACATCTCTCTCAAAAGAAAAGAACTGATCACTGACTTCAGAAAGAAAGGAGGAGGATATGCCCCCATCTACATCAACGGAGCAGAGGTTGAGAGCGTCAAGTTCCTAGAAGTGATGATAACTGACAACCTGTCCTGGATTTCTCATGTAGATGTGATGGTCAAGAAGGCACAACAACTCAGGTGGCTTAGGGAATTTGTCATGTCCATAAGGTCCCTTATCAACTTTGACAGATGCACCAAAGAAAGCATACTATCCGGGTGCATAACAGCCTGGAATGGCAACTGCTGTTCCCAGGACCATAAGATACTACAGAAGTTTTAAGCATAAACCAGACCGTCACGGAAGCCAACCTTCTAACTATGGAGAAAGTGAGGTCTGCAGATGCTGGAGATCAGAGCTGAAAATGTGTTGCTGGAAAAGTGCAGCAGGTCAGGCAGCATCCAAGGAGCAGGAGAATCGACGTTTTGGGCATGAGCCCTTCTTCAGGGCTCATGCCCGAAACTTCTAACTATGGACTCCATTTACACTCCTTGTTGCTGCAGAAAGGATGCCAACATTATTAAAGACCCTTCGCATCCCAGTAATGCTCATCTACAGCCTCTTCCATCAGGAAGAACATCCAGAAGCTTGGACACAGGTACCAACAGGTTCTTCCCTGCTGTTATTAGAGTGAGGAATGGACTCTCTCACTTCAAGTAACGTTGATCTTGCTTCACGCACCTCCTATGCATTACTCTGTATGTCCTTGCTTACTATGTACTGCTTGCAAACAGATTTATTAATTAGACTTTGTGTTGTAACAACCAACAATACAGTGCTTGAAATGACATTTGTTATTATAAAAGAGAGGAAACTGACAATTATTTAACCATTTTTCCTTCTTATGTTATTTAGTTGCCATTCGGTTTACTTTCCTTCAATTTAATATCTTCTTAACCCAATGATCATTATGCCTCCTTTCACTCCATGTTTGCTCATGATGGTGAATTCTGGAAGCTAATTTAAATGTATTTCACAAGCAGATTGTACTTAGGTACACATGATCACAATAAATCAAATCAAATAAAACCCATGGCTGTAAACGTTTGTTCAAAAATGGCATTTTAGAGATTTTGATATTAAACGGCAAAATCTCCCTACCAAGGATTATAGAAAATTAAGCAATTGTGGCTGTTGGTCAATGATTTTAAATACTATTCTTACATTCTCTGGATATACAGTCACAATTTGCCTCTGATTGATAGGAAGAACATGTCTGTGTCAGGGGAAAATGCACTGCATGATGTTCTCAATGCACTTCTTAGTGGCCAGAAACACATAACACAAAACAGACCATAACTTGGGACAAAATGGCCCCAGCAATTTCACTTGGCGAAACCATAGGATGGTTGCTGTAGATAGATGAAGTAAATATTTTCATGAAGGGGGCTGTTTAACGTTGTAGGATTAAGGTCCACTGTGGAGACAGAATGGAAGAACTTTCACTCTCTGCCTGCCAGATTTGGGATTGGGTGATGCCAACACGGGGTGCCAAGTTGAGAAATATCCTATTTTTCAAGTGTCCCTCAACTTATACAATAAAAACAAAATCACCTGGAAATGTGAGGACACTAAAGAGAACCATTTATGCTGGGCAAAATTAAACTACTCTCCTGTGGGTGCCTGGGCCGCAGCAACTATTTCAGTATCCACAAGCAGATCCAAGATTCAATCTGCTTGTGAAATACATTTAAATTAGCTTCCAGAATTCACCATCATGAGCAAACATGGAGTGAAAGGAGGCATAATGATCATCGAGTTAAGAAGATATTAAATTGAAGGAAAGTAAACCGAATGGCAACTAAATAACATAAGAAGGAAAAATGGTTAAATAATTGTCAGTTTCCTCTCTTTTATAATAACAAATGTCATTTCAAGCACTGTATTGTTGATTGTTACACCACAAAGTCTAATTAATAAATCTGTCTTTAGATTTGAGTGGTGGCTTTATGTTATTGATCATCCTGGTTTGAGTAGTACCACCTATTCTTTAGCCTAATAGATATTTCAGAATAGAACTGCATGCCTTATCTGACATTTGCACAATGTTATTTTTACATGGCATCACCACATGAACAGTGTAATTGTCAGTTAAACATGCAAAGCAGCTGTTGATTTTGTATTGTTGCAATGAGAAGTCATAATCAAAGCCAAACTAAAATTTGACAAGTTAATATTAAAGCAGAGCTCGAAGTTCCTAATCATCATAGAAATGAAACTGATAGGACTGTGCGCTAATTTTAAAACATCCAACAGTAGCTGTAGGCTCCACAGCTGAGCTCTGCTTTCTGTGTTTTGATGGAAACATGGGCAGGCAGGCAGTTTAATGCAGCACACTATCTGACAATGTTTCAAAGCTGCTGCTGGTATCATCCTGCATCAGATTTCTGTGCTTTGACTGATTTTTTACATTGCAAGACCTTTTGCCTCTTCCCAATCCCCTAATTATTTGTGGCTTTTGCCTATTTCTTTTAATTGTAGTGAGGTAATACCCACCAGTACATTATAACTCATATGTTACTCAGAACAGCTCAATTTTAGAGTAATAAGGTGTTATGGAATTCCAAATTTGCTAGCTCAAAGTAACCTCTTGTAATGGCACATGATATTGTACACTAAATAAGTATGTGGCTTGCATTACTGCAAGTGGCCTTTGAAGCTGCCAGTCATGACATTCCAAAGGGCATTAGATAAACAATTGATGAGGTGAAATACAAAAGGCTATGGAGAAAAAGCGAATAATGTAGATTGCTTTAATGTGGAAATGACATTGGTACAAGATCACTGGACCAATTGCACCTTTTGTGCCGAAATTTATAAGGTTTGAAGATTGAACATTTGATGGCAGATAAGCTCTAACTCTAATTAGAAGTGACAAATGATGATCACTTAAATACATTCCTAAATTCTTCAATTTTTCCTCTTCAAAAAAATGTAGGGTCTTTCCTTGGAATATGGTATACCATACAAAGTCCCTTCCTGAATGTCTTTCTGTAAAATTCTTCACGTCTATTAATGGAAGATTTCATTCAGTTTAACCAATGAATCAATACTGCACCAAGATAGCAAAGGAATTGTCTCCGAAGTGTTAAACAGACAAAATTTAAGCAGAATTTCAAGCTTGGACAAAATTAATTATTAGTGTAATTATCTAATTAAAATAGTTGAATGCATTTATGTAGCACCTTTCACTTCATCACAAGGAACATTAGAGCCAATGAAATAAGTTTGAAGTGTTTACATGTAGAGAATGTAATAATCAGCGAGCACACAGCACTCCTGCAGGATTGCACCTAATTGTCAGTCTCGATGTTGGGCTCAACGCTCCAGAGTGAGATCCGAACCCACCAGCTCTTGATATAAGGCCCTGAGTGCTCCTAACTGTGGACGCTAACTGCAACAGGCAGTTACAGGACGAGACAGAAAAGACAAAAAAAACCATCTACATTTAAAGTGCTGGAAAATCCAACAGTTTATTTTACTACATTTTGTGACTACATAAACGCTGAAACATTTTAACACTGAAAAAGCATAATGACATCATCACTTGCTTTTTTTGCTTAGCAAACACAGCAGATGATATTGCACGGCGGATAGTGAGAACATCAGCAAAGCTTCAAAAACTAAAAGAAAAAGTCTTAACGCAGTACAGGAAAGATACCTAGAAACAAGCCAGAATAATGCCTATTGCATTACACTCGCAGCTACACACAAAAATACATAAGAAGCGCTTGACTAAGAGAAAGATTGACAAAATATCAGCAATAAACCGTAATCATATACAATAATCACTTATTTGGAAATGCAGATGCAAACGCATAAACTACTGCCGCTTTCTAATTTGCAAAATGTCAGCAAGTTGACTTTTATCAAAACGTTTTTTTTTAAGCTTTTCTGATTTAATTGCTATGGAAGAACTCCCTCTGGCTCTTGGAAGATATGCTATTATCTATGCACCCCTCCACCTGTTGATTGTCTTAGGCGCTCTCTTTTAGGTATTAACTCCAAGGCAATCTAACTTGAAAGTGGAAGTGCAAAAATGCTGTGCAACTAACCTTTCTCGAATTAAGCAATAATAAACCTGAAAGTGTGTACTATTGATGAGAGAATGTACGGTTGATTTCCTTGAACACGAAAGACCCTGTCTAAATCCAGTCGTAAATGCACCCACACTTGTTGTTTCACGATGGCAATGCGTGTTCCAATACTATTTGGAATATGTTCTTCCTATTGATGAACCAATGCATATCCATTTCAACATTTGATCATTAAACTCACGTTATACCACCTCAGTTACACACCATGGTTTATTTAATTCCAATAATGTGTTTTGCAATATCCTACAGCCTACTTTATTAGTGCAGTTTAACATTGCGCTGCATATTGCACGGTTGGAGTTTGGGATATAGAAATCACTAGCCACATGGTTTCGAGTTCATTATTGATGTAAAATGGTGCCTTGGAAAATTTGTGGACAAATAAAAAGGTAACATCCAACCACCTTGTTTGACAGAATCATTCAAAGAACTTCTTAAAATGAAAGAAAAGATATCAACAAAATACCCCAATGTGCCAACACCACAAGTGAAATTAAAAAAACGGTTTCTAATCAACTTGTTCCTTACATGTAGCAAACCAAGTAAGGCTGGGAAAAAATAAAAACAGAAAGTACTGGAGAAACTCAGCAGGTCTGTCAGCCTCTATGGAGAGAGAGAGAAACAGAATGAACGTTTCGGGTTCAGTGACTGTTCTTCAGAATCTTCTGGGTCACTGGACACGAAATCTCAACTGTGTTTCTCTCTGCACATATGTTACCAGACCTGCAGAGTTTCTCCAGCACTTTTTAAATTTTCGTTTCAGATTTCCAGCATCCGCAGTTCTTGGTTTTGTTGAAGTGAGATTTGAACCCGGATTTCTGTCTCACAGAGAGGAACGGGATCATGGCACCACAAATGTTTGCACATTAACCAGGGAAGAAAGGCTGGCCTTTGTCTAAAGTATGTGCTAGTTATACAGCTTGCTTCCGAAAACTAAGGACTGCTGAGGGGTGGGGAGGAAGTAATAAGAAACATGCAAATACACATTTAAAATTGCTGATAAGTGCATCAAATAAATATTTATTACAAATATATAAACCACGCTGTCAAAAAAAACTGAACTAAAAATAGAATTACCACTAAGGTCGGATATTACCCTTTTCATGTGGACTGGGTCGGCGATGTACGAACAATGCTCGCCCTACAAGCATTTAACAACAGTTCAGGGACCCACTCCCCACCACCTCCCACCACCCACCCCAGGAGATTTCGAAGTTTATAGTCCGCTGTGAATCACCTTCGTTCACCATACTTCCCTCCAGCAGCAGCATGAACATGACGTGGAGAGAGTTTCCATCATCAAGTTAGTTTGTCTGTACAGTTTACACGCCCTCTACTTCCTATGCCCGTGCGAATGCCAAATTTATAAAGGTAACGGTTCACAAACTCCTGCGTTTTAAAACGTTAAACAGATTTAAAATTCTTTGGACGTATTTTATTCTCGAAAAACACCCTTCCTTGGCATATATATTTTTTTTAATAAAGAAACAACAAAAAAAAGAGACTTTAAATATAGTTTACGAGCCTTCTAAGTGATGAAGTTGTTTTTCTTTTGGCATGTTAATTTGTTTGGCATCTGACAGTGTTTGAAACACACGAAGTGACTGCTAAAGAGATCTCGGGAAGATGTTAGGCTCTGCAGTCATACAGCATTTCTTCTTCATCAGCAGTTATCTCAACATGACAACAGAACTCTTTGCCTGCAGATTGTATCAGAAAGCTTTGGTTGTTTTAGAAACCTACTACCAGATACATCATTTCAACAGATACAGTTGCATAAATGAATACAAGATTCGAGAAACTCTACATCAGACTGATCAAAAGAAAATCACAACACATGAACCATTTTTTTTCTTGCAAGGAATACTGACACACACCATAGCAGAGGATGGCTTACACTGTAAAAAGACTACTTTTAATTTAACACAAAGGCCCAGTTTAATTTCAAAAGAAAAGTCAGGTTTCCTCCCACAACCACTGCTACCAACCTTATACAACCCCCCCCCCCCCTCAATCTTCAAAATACTTCTTCCTCGAGCGCATCAGAGTTCTGCCAAATCTACAAAATAAATAATTATAAAGCTTTGAAGTAACGTTAACAATTATCAAACTATTAAGTTCTGCCTTATCACATAGACTCTCTATACAACATAACCCTAAAGATTCATTACTATGAGGTATCTTGAGAAATTGGTAAAGAATGCACGGCCTGCGTTGTGTGAATACTCCAGGACGCAAAAAAGAGCTTTGGTTGTCAGCAAAAAAGTGGAAATATCCTTTGGTATCAAAGAAAGTTTCATTGCATGGTTGCACTGCAAAGCACCACGGTGAAGAGTTATTCCATTTTTTTTTTAATAGTGGCCTTTCGAGAGGCTGAGGTATTCAAGAGTAAGGTGAGAAGAGGTCAACAGCGGTTTCACACTTTGGTTTAAGCAAGGCACTCGTCCTATGATTTTACAAGTTTTGCAATATGTTTGCCTATAGCTTTTTTTTTAAATGAAGAAAACTTCACACTGAGTGACAGTTGAGGGTTTAAGGAACGCCGAGTAACCCACTCACGAAGGCCGTGCAAGAAAAATCTTTGGTATTCTTTGGTATCATCACTGTGATTAAAATCACGAATGGGAATCGAGTGAGGTAGCGTCTTTGGTTCACACTATAAATAGTAGATCTTTACACATTTTTACACGTGGAAGCAGCTATTTTACCTTTGCTTCTTTGTCTTAATACTAGTAAATGATTACCAAATGTATCTTAAAGCTAACCACACCACAAGAAAACACAAGGCCAGAATATTGTTAAAATCCGAATTATTATCCATCGCAATGGCCTCCTGCGTATGAACGCACCTGGCTAAATGTCACCTTTGAAAAATCACTAGTACATTCTCCTTGTTCCGGGGGCTGTTTCTTTCTCTTATTGTTAAAACTTTACACAGTTTCCTTTGGTGGCTGTAGAAGGGAAAGTTGGGGTGGGGCGTATGGGCCAAGAAGATTTTTTTGAAAAAAAAAACTAAAAGACTTGAACGAAGTTAACAGTGGAAAATGTCACTCCAGAGAATTGTATGAAATCGAGGAAATTTACACTCAATTATCCCTTAATGTTCCGGGAATGAGGATGGGGAGATTAATCAGGTACACAAAATAACATTAAAACTACCTGGGAATTCCTATATATTTCCTAACGGTGCTAATCTCAGTCTTTCAAAAATGAAATATGCTTTCATATTTTTTTTCAATACAGGGACGCCTGCTGAACACGGTCAAACGGTATGATTTCAGACTAAGTGGCAGTAATTAAAACATGTAAAAACATTATGATTCTTTCCCTTCTGACAATGAGAGAGAGGGGCATTTCTTTCAATGCACCAATTATAATATTTCCTTTAGGCCACTAGTTGTGCTCCACCTCCTCCCCACCCAGTTGATCACTTCAATTATATCCAGTTCGTTCTTGATTCTTTGGAATATACATTTTCTAATCCCCATTAGTTTTTAGAATTGGTGTTTGTGAAACAAACTAATGTTGAAGGTGAGCTTGTACTTTGGGGTTTCGCTTGCGTGTTAAGCTTGAGGTAAGCAAATGGTTGAACTTACTCTTGATTCTTTAACTTGAAGTGACCACAGTCACCATTGTTGACGAGTCAATCCCTGTCATTTATGCAAGACAGATGTCATTTATTTTGACAAGCTGTAATAAATGCCATGCCAATGAAAGGGCCGCGCTATAACATTAACAACAGCGGCAGGCTTGTTAAGGCAAATCAAACCATGCTCTTCTCGACCTGAGATTGAGTTGCCAAGTGTCCCTGGGCGAACCTGCTTCGAACTGTTTGTGCAGGTGTTTAAATAATTTCGTCCATCCCGTTTATAATCAACATGTTACTATTGGTGTGTCACGCCATACGCCCCCATGAAAGCTAAAGTTTGCACCCATGGCCCTGTTCAGTTGAAGGCAGAGCGAGTTCATAACGAGAGTATCCTGAAGGTGGATACGAAAATAATTGGCTGGGGTACAAAATGGCTGCCTTTCCACTGTAGCTCGCCGACTTGTAACACAAGTGCAATGTTCCTGAATAAAAAAGTTATCTTTGGTTTTTAGCAGAGTCTATATATGATTTTTTAAAGCACAAAGGGTGATAGGTAACTGCAACCGGGTGACTGAACAGTTGCATTTTGTCAAGGTACACCTTGACTTGCAACCTGAAACTATCTTGTTCAGCATCCCAGACCTGTACGCCACAGAGTTTGATCTCTGTGCTGTTTCACTTTGGAAAACTAACCTGAATCACAAAACAACAGTTAAACGTTCGCAGTATTTGACCAGTAAAGTGCCTCCATTTTAATTGGCGCATCAAGACTGTTCGATAGCTTTGCTGTTACCTTTGGGGGGAAAGGAAATTGGATTTTAAAAAAAAACGGTTCTTTCATTGTACAGACTTCCCTGTGTTATACTTCCCAGATCCATGCAGGACAGTGATGTGTAATCGATTGGTTGATAAGGTGGGGAATGGGGGAGAGTGTGTGCATTTAATAAGAAGTTACATTTCCTGTGCTACTTGCTATCTTCTCCAACAATCCAGTTTCTTTTGAATATGTAAGTTTCTTTTATCCTAATTTTAGAATTGCGCTTCGTTTTTCTGGTTGACTTTTTCCCCCTAGAAACATTGGAGTTACCTATTGGTTTATCAGGCGGGAATTAAGGGTCTTGGCCCCGGACAGACACGCAGTAAAATGAATAACAGCAGCCACATCTTGATCTTAAATTGAATACTTTCATATAGATTCAAATTTAGGCGAATTTGATATAATTGTTGCTTCCGAATTTGGATCAGAACATACGTGGTAGATATATCAGAAAAAAAGACCTGTGATTGTATCAATTAATGTGTTGTAATAGTGTGGTCAGTGGAGTATTCATGTCCATTAACGTGTTTGACAATAGAGAGTCAATTCGAAAATCACACCCTTCTTAAACACGTTTCCTTTTCTGTCTAGCGAATTGGATAACAAGGAACAGGGGTACAATGATTCCTAAGTGAAGTGATCCTTACATTCCTGTCAGGTTTTTGATTTATACTTTTAAAAGACTGTTTGAAATGCAATGCGACATCATTAATTTAGTGTGTGCAAAATACATTCGAATAGAAAATAAAACGAAATGGTAGATTTCTTTGTAGATTCCCAATAAAATTAATACTTGTGCTTCTTGCGAAATCTCGCTGTCATTTACCCTAGTCTTTGTTATCCAACATAACTCACTTCTATGACACTGAGTTTAGTGTTAAAACATTTTTTTTTGGCCTTGAGCTGTTGCATTTGCTTCGCCCATGGAACAAGGAAGATGCACTAGTGTGAGGTGACAGAACAGCTCTCAGAGCGTTGAACAGTATGCCCCCAAAATCGGAGCTTCCGTGTTCAAACAGCAAAAGAGCTTGAATCCAATCACATTCCAAAATGAACACAGACGACTCCACAATTGTAGCGTTATGCCTGAGCACAACCTGCAGACCAGCCCCATTTGAAGTCTCTGGCCACTGACACGTACACTGTACTTTTAACAACATACACCTTCATGGTATTTCCGCTGAAATGAAATGGGTCAATGGTTGGAGTAACGTTCTTTTCATAACAACATGACGATGCTCCCAACAACTTACAGTCACACACGTTGAATGATGCAGAAGGTGTACGACCAGCGGCTTTGTTTTTTTTTTGCAAAAGTCATAATAAAGTGTTGCAGAACGGAGTCCTAATGCAGGTCAATTAAGTCTTTGGTTTCGTTGGACATATAAATATTATATTGTCTTTGAGTTCGATAATTAAACCTGCTATCTGGAGGTCCTGGTCAATTATTTTAAAGCTATTCCACCGAGGTTTAGTCCGGGGTCTCCTTCATGCTTTGGTACAAGTGCTCGATGAGGAAGATGAGTTGACTGAGTTGGTGCTGCCGTCATCCTGCCACTTATCCAAACTCCTCCGACGTGCGTTCATAAAGAAGTTGCTGACGGTGCTCAGCTCCAAGCCCAGTTGCTGGGAAATGGTTATTTGCAATTCTTTGGACGGACGCTTGTTTTCCTTGAATATTGCGTGTAGAGTTCTGCGCTGAACGTCTGTGAAGACCAGCCGAGGCTTTTTGGGCGCAGCGCCCCGCTCTTTTCCGTGCTCCTGCTCTTTTCTCTTGCAGGCTGCAAGGCAAAGACGTAAAATGAATCGATGAGCCACTTACAACGCGGCAGGACAGATCAGACAGTTTCATAGTCAGAAACAGATGTAATGATCTAAGCACTATCGAGTTGCATCATTCAAGCCTTAGTTTTCAAATAAGATCGCAATTAGTCACTTAACGATCGGAAATTCCTTCCTCGAGGAGCTATTTGTCAATTTCGGTTCGATTACTGACAACAGTTTCAAATGTAACCAATTGGCTCTGAGCGGGGGAACTGACTAAACGGAAGTCGTCAGTAAAAGAGACCATTATTGCGAAGCGTAAATATAGGAATAAACTTCCACACCGGCAAGATCGAAGTACTCCACTATAAGAAATTGTTTAGTATTTTATAAACAAGGAGGTTTCAACAACATTTTTTGGACAGGCGCCTTTCGATTAGCAGGATTAGGGTTATGAAGCAGCCATTGGGGGAATCCAATTCATTTTGATTCACTCCCCACCCCCAACACCCCGTTTTGCTAAAATTGTCGACCCCATTTGTCTCTGAGTCCAAGTTTATATTTTCAGGCCCCTTTCGATCCATTACTCCCTCGATCAACGTTTCTAGTTTAGGATACCCTGTACATGGCATCATTTTGTCTCCCAATCGGATACATTGCATGATCAAAAGCAAATAAACCAATGCCAGAAGGCATTTGATTCAATCGGAAGGAGTAAACTCCTTGGACTCGGTATCATTGCCACCGAAGAAACGTTCAGTGACTGCGTTGAAAAATGAACCATATATTAAAACGGTCTCAATTAACTCGATATGCACAATTGTAAACTGTAAATATAGATTGACTTCTGAAAAACCTATTATCAAACTAAGTGAAATTGTTTGACAGTTCCTGCTGATGGGTTAAACAATCTTGTACCAACATGCCTTCATCTTGAGTCCCTTTTACATATACAACACGAAACAAATATCTTAAACGCTCAACCCGCACGAACAGGTGGGTGGCCCAGCAGCACAATGGAGATTTTTGTTTCGATTTGCTGGAATTTTGGTTAGAATTCAGTCTTGCTTGTAGCCGCTAATACTTTTTAACATGCGCCGTGCTTGGTCACAGGAATCAGCTGTTAATGGCTACCATATGAAAACGAGGTACAACTAACCGCCGGAAGAGGCTTCAGCAGGAGGGTAACAGTGTCAGGAGGTGAGAGACACACTCTACAAGACAAGAACCTAACCTGCTGCTTCAGGTAGAGAAAACTGTCGAATGACATCTGTCAAGAAATAACGAAGGGAAATACAGGGATATGCACCGGAACTGCATAACTTAAAATTGCTGCTTTTAAAAAGGATGCGAATTTCAAGCAATTTTTTTGGTAAGCGGAAAGTTTGAACCTCCGGGTGGAGCTGTCCGAGGTCCTGAACGCTGCCCGCACGTTATACTTGACCAGCGCTGCAACAGAAGCACCTTTTTATTTAGGCATCATTTACACTATAAACTGCCACACTCCATTGGATGCCTTTTAAAGTTAAAAACAATTTTCCGATTAATCCCTAATCCAAGCAAATTTGCGGTTTTCAAAGCAGAGCTGGTTGAAATCTTCATTAAAAAGTTGCATTTATCTCTGTTTGACAAACTTCAACCGGATTAAACCTTTGAGGGTCAAACAACAGCGCGGCGGCGCCCAATACCGCGAGACTACAGTCAAGCTTCAGTGTTTACCCTTTGCATTAAATTGCGTGAGCTTCACCTCACTGCCTGCTGCTGGAGACGTAAGTGTTTGTATCAATAAATATTTATTCCAGTTCATGACGTCGGGAATTGAAACCACAAATCCATCCATTAGATGGCGTAGTGGTCCTTTGGAACATAGCGGCGATTCGAAAACCCTGCACCAATAACTCATTTGGTCTTATTGTATGAATTAGTTTCAGGGGCGGACGGAACATGTAGGCACGCTGCAATAAATCCTCTACACCGCCACGTTTTCGTTGTGGAGGACTGACGGATCAGAACAATCAGTATTACACTCATTTAAGACCAAAAAGAGGGAAAAATAAAGCGCACACACTACCTATTCATATTTGTAACTTGCTCTCTTTGGATAAACTAATAAGACACTGTAATGAGATGATTTTGAGATCCACTATTAGAAGGTTTCAACATGAGGTTTGATAGCACTTTGTCTTCTTATCGAGTGAACACTTGTGTTTAATTACATTCAAAATCCAACTAAAATATTGCTCCCTTTTATAGAAAGCTAGCAACATGGCAGTGAAAGGTAGATCTCATCTGAACATGCAATACTTTATGCGAAAAAAAATGATCGAAATGTTTGTTGGGAATATTTCCGCTGGGAATCTTTGGTCACACCGACCAAGGTGAAATGGGAGAGATTGTATAGACGCTGCAAAGCTCCCACTGAAAAGCTCGAAGCTCGGTCATTTGCCTCTCTCTAATTGCTTCTACGTCATTTGACCCAAATCAATCACTTCGCTCGAATTAGATATAGGCAGATAACACTTTAAACTTCATCATTTACCTATTAATTACAATCGTCGTCATCTTCGCAAGTGCAAAAAGGCTATCAGTGGTGATTTTAATTATTTACTGAAACCTAATCGAAACAACAACGGTTGCACAAATGGCTGGAGAATGAACCAACAGTAGGCTATAATTCTACTCTGAAATCAACGGTTTGGCTGTGAATCTTTGTTGGAAAAACTATTGTGCACTGCAAACGCCGGTGAAAATCTCCATTTAAAGGATTAATTTCTACACATAGACTTAATCTTGCAGGTAGAATAAACTATAGAATAAACCGTTTTCAAAATTATGCCACATTTTAAAATTGTTATAGACTTAATCTTGCAGGTAGAATAAACTATAGAATAAACCGTTTTCAAAATTATGCCACATTTTAAAATTGTTATAATGATCTTTAAAGTGGAGATTATGTTGCTGCCGCAGTATCAGTAACATTATTTAAATGCTTGTAAACGCCTTCAGTTTAGCCAAACATTAACAGAAAACAAATGTGGCAGGGTATTAGCTAGTTATAAATCAATGAGGTTACAAGGACACTGACAAGCAAAAATCAGGAAATGTCACAGGTGTAGAACTTTCCCAGAGTTCAGCTATTTAGCTTAAAATATTCCAGAACTCGTATCGTGTCTCTTATCATCAGAAAGCAAACAAGCAAACAGTGGGAGCTAATGTTTTCATGTGTGACTAAAAGTTTATTAGAATCCCCCAAAATGCTTCCCGTTAAAATGTGTTTGTTCTATCACACAAAGACAACTCTCCCACTGTCTGGGAGTTGGCTGAAGTGGGTTTCGGTGCGAGTGTAGAAACAGGAGTCTCTTCATTTGTGGATAGGCGAATCTGGCTCAGGACTTTGATTAAAATAATTAATCAGAAGAGACCTTATTCCCACCCGCCAAAAAAATCCTAAATTCTGGAAACATCATGCCCCGTGGAAGATATGCTTGAAGTGATTTAACGTTTCAGGTTTCTAAGCAACGCACCAGATACATCAAACAAAAGCCTCAGCAAATTATATGCAACTTTGTAAAAATAACTTGCTTCACAACTTAAATTTGGCAGTAAATATGTAGCGGGTGCAATTGTCGTGTGGCCTGCGTTTTGCTATTGTCTAATAGAATTCCAGAAGGAATTCAAAATAATGCATTTTACACACCAATGATGTACACTCGCCCGTCTGCTGATGCACAACAGCCTTATAGATGCTGTTAGGTAGTGGTTGCTGTGCAAATCAGAGGGGAGAAAAACCACTAAATGTATAATGTATCAATTTTTACAGTCCCGAAACAAGTATACTGTATACACTCAACGTTTCAGCTGCACCAATAAACCCATCGTAACACAATTTACATCAAAAAATGTGGTCAATTCAAAGTGGCTGAAACGTACACCAGTTCACACCTGCACTTGCATAGTCTCTGTTCGTGTTTACAAATCTTTGTTTGGAATGAGCGATTTAGTAAATGAGCAGGAATTGCCAAAAGCCACAATTGGCTGTAATCGCCTGGCATCGTTGTCCTCTGTTTTCGTAAATAAACAAAATTTATAAATTGAGTCTCAAACTGCACATCACCCCTGAAACCCGGCTGATTATTTTCTGCACGTCACTGTTTATTGGGTCGGAACGGGAGCACTGACGTGCTAATATATTCAAATACTGATTGAAAAGCTCATTTACATACAGAGGCCTCTTGGCGTAATTTAGTTAAAGTAGTTGCTATTTAAACTGACACCAAACAGATTTTCGTCTATACAGTTTATCACTATTTCAACAGAATCCCGAATATCCACGCGCAACAGACCCGACTCAGTTCCATGGAAAAATACGACTAAGTGCTTTCAGTTTGGCTGCAAACGTACCAACCAGTAGGATTGATGAAACCATGTTTATTTGGATTGAATTAATATGTCTGCCAATATTGTTAGTAATAACCAGTGCGGCTAGCAGTTATGATAAAACCCTACACTGCAGGAGTTTCTAAAAACCATTGCAGCATTTTGAAAGCCAAGCGACCACGAAAACGGCCCCGACCAAAGCAAAACTACTGCAAATACTCCATCACAAGCAATGGCAGGTCTTAAACAAAACTCATTTGACATTTCATAGGGATTCAGTTCTGAAGACAAGGTTATATGGCTGGACTCGAATTACTCGGCATGTTTTGATGCAGTTTAGAGAAGACATTTGATCTTGGCCGGTCTACGCTGCACTTTGTAGAGATAAAACTGTTGTTCCAGGGGCAGAAGCCAACATGTGCCCAGTCTCCCCCGAATGGGCCGTTCTAGTTGCTTGCCAGTCGCCTCGAAACTTGATGCTAGCTTCTGTTTTTACAATGGGATATTTTTCAATATGACCAGAAGGAGATGTAGTTGTTGAAAAGCATTAATTCCGTCAGTTACTGTGCCAATATAAAGTCAGGTATTGATACTAACTGCTACCCACTTTTTTTCTATTTATTTACGAAACTAAATAAAATCTAACTTTAAAAAGTCCTGCACTGAGATTTTTTTCAAAGCGTGGATAAAATGGGGCTAAGTCTGGGTTTGAAATATGACGAAGAAAGAACAAAAAATGGAGGCTAGCGAGGTCAGAATTGCAATTAGTGTCCTGTGCCTGGATTTGAAGACAGTACAGGAAGTGTCAAGACCTCAATATTCCTTACATGTAACTACCAATTTTTAGACTGTTTGCGGGCGGTTCAATGTAATCTCGGGGCTAGGAATTCCCAAAGGTGCCGCGCGAAGAGGCAAACACCAGAGGGTGGGCGGACAAAGCAAGAAGGGGACCGTATGAATAACACATTTCACTTAGCCATAAAATTGTTTCAGCGCCTTCACAGAAGGACGCTTCTCTCTCTTTTTAAAAATGAATAAGAGCCCTTATACAAAGCAATGAAACCGACTGCTGTTCAGGTGAGGCTGGAATAAAAAAAAGGGATATCATTCCCGGTTAGCAACTGTTTCACAGTCAGTTTGAGGGATTCGGCTAATAAATATCGCCAGTTCTCAAAACATAACAATAAGGCGTCCAAATTAATAAGCACTTGGATACAACAAATAATTTATTATTTCTCTGCTGGGTTTTTTGTTAACATGGATTGTTCAAGCACATTTTGATGGCAAATTTTGATCTGTATTTTCTTAAAACCACGTCCGTAGAAACGCGGTTATGATAGATAAATATAGATCATAAATTCAGACAAGCATTTGGTGTCAACGTCCATTTAAAGGCCCACTTGTGTTTCTCCGTGTAAAATAATGAATGAATTGACTGAGTAATATATCACAGGTTAGGACACAATTGGTTGCCTTTCCATCAGGTTGTTGAGTTTAGCGGCGATAAATATAACGATCAAACGTAAACATTTACTACTTAATGGACACACAAAAAGAATTGTAATGTCTGGGAATATTGCAACGACATAACAAGCTCCTGTGAAGGCCAGGGCGAACAGGAAGAAATGCATATTAATAAGGTAAACAGAAAGGCTCTGTGGTTAAAGAGGCGATTAGCAAAACAAATCAGTAAAGTGGGCATTTCTATTGAAATGTAGACGTGACCTGTTCTAACATCAGCCGGCCTTCCTTGGCAGCGTTTACCTTCAGATAACACCCATAAGACTCGACAACATATTCTAATTCAAGTGGTTGTTTCCAGTATTGATCCATGCAAATAAATGGAGGCTGAGGTCGACAAAATTGTCGTAAAAATACACTCAAGGCAGCGTCTAAAAATCGAACAACGCGAATGTTATCAATCGTTCGATGGAGATTTCTTGGCGAGCTATTTACTCAACCGTACGCATGCTCTTAGAGCGATTGGATTTGGATTTTAATTATAGGACACGAGGAGCTTAAAATAGGTCAGTTTATAAATAAATGCACATATGGGTTAGGTTTGCCCTTTTGCTGTGTGGAGTTCGCTATCCTGGTCTGAAATGACTTCCTAGTCGAACGCTGCTTTCGGTTTTGTACAGTAGCCCAACATTTGTCAGTATGTTGTTGAATTTTTATGAGCTTGGCACATTATTTTCCAAATGCGGGAGGTAAAACTGCAATTTTTTTTTGTAATACTTTAATCCTTTCGCTCATAAATTAGGGAATTAAAATGTTAACGCGCTGTCTGGCATTTGAAACCCCGAGCCAAGTTTCTGCTACAGCCGGGACCAGGAGAGTAACACATGCTTCTTCTGTCCTATTGCAGAGAACCGTATTCCTTCACACGCACACACAAATTACACACACAGGACGGACAAACACAAAATAATGAAAACAGCTTTTTTCTTTGTGCACTTGCAAACCTTGGATTAAAAAAAAATGCTCACAAGTGCACGTCAGAGGCTGTTGTGAAATGGATCACTGCTCCTGACTCCGGTTCGGACTGACTGACTGACTGACTGACTGTCTTTCGTCCTCCTGGGAAAAATTAATGGAGACCTATCAGTTAATTAACAAAGCTTCACACAGGGCCGCACCAAGGGAACCAACCCAAGCTTGGCTCACTCGGCACAACATCATCCCAAATTTACCAAAAAGTAACCAGGCGCCTCGATTTCTTTTTCACCCTCTCTGCAGAGAATTTGGTCTCAGAGCTAACGCTTCATACAACCGCGGGACTCGAAACACTAAATTAATTCTATGCCTCTTACAGCCTTGAATCTATGTAAACAACGATTAACTACTTAAATTCTCGAGTATAAAACCACACACACACACACACACGGATTACATTAAAGCAAGGTTTTGATACCATGTTGGACTGACACCCCTATAGCGGGGAAGGATAAGGTGCAGCCGCTTGTTAGGACTGTCACCGAGTCGCCAAACTAAGGAGACATTGGTGAGGACCGGCTTCTATTTCCCCACCGGGCGCTCTCCAAAGCGGAGGTCAGAAACCTGGGAGCTGTTCTCTCCTCTGAACTGAAAGCTTGGAAAGAGAAGGGGGAACTGCCCCCACACTCCCAAAGCACACCCGATCAGCCAGGTTTGCTATTGAGGGCTGTTGCTACTGGAGCAGAACGCTGGCGGGTCACCAGGAGGGTTTCTGTATCACTGTACTCCCACTCAGTGACACTCTCTCTCTCTCTCACCTCCCACAAACACAAGCAGTAGCTCCCTTACCTGCTAACCTCAGAGCCGACATCCGCTGGAATTCCGGCTCCTGCAGCCACTTCCACATGCGCCGGAAGGTTTCGCGCCCGGATTTGAGTTTACTCCAGGGTTTCGGGTTTCTCAGCAGGTCTGACAGGGTGCCCTGTGAGCGACACAGCACCCTCTGCGCGAAGATCGCCTGTGGGATGCTGTAGCGCTTGAGCTCGGTGGTGATCCTCTGCGCGATCTCCTTGGTGTTGATCTCCTCCAGCTGCGAGCTCTGAGAGGCCGGGGGGCCGCCGGTGCCACCCGCCGAGCCCTGCTCCGCCAGGCGCCCGGTGCCCAGCCCCTGCTGCCCGGCGCCCTGGGCGTGCGGGTGGACGTGAGGAGGGTGAGGGTGGGGGTGAGGGTGAGGGTGCAGGCCGTTGAGGGGCACCATGCCCACGCCCGGGGGGCTCAGGTGCTGCTCGCCGCGGGCTAGCATGGCGGGCGGAGCGGCCTCGAAGCCGTTCGGGGTGGCCAGCAGCTTGTCGGTGCCCAGGGCCCCGCTGTGGGCGTACGGTGCCAGGCCGTGCTGGCTGCTGTGCAAGGTGCCCAGGCCGTTGGTCAGGGGCGAGATGCTGGGGCCTGGCATCTCTTTGTGGTAGTGGCTGTAGAGGCTGTTGAGGGTGGACAAGCCGCGGTCGTCCCGCATCAGGGTGAAGCTGCCGCTGAGGTTACTGGGCAGCCTCTGCTGCTGCTGCTGTTGGTGTTGGTGTTGGTGCTGCTGCTGCTGGTGGTGATGGTGATGGTGATGGTGGTGATGATGGTGGTGGGGGAACTTGTCCGAGACGGTGGAGATAGGAGGCAGCGGCTGCAGAGGGGTCAGCGTGGTGTAAGTGCTGCTCATGCTCATGCCGGGCGGCGAGGTCTCGCAAGCCATGGTCATGGTCGGGTGCAGAGCGGCGGCCAGGCCGTGCTCCGAGCCCCGGTGGTAATCTCCGTCCAGGATCGAAGCCATACTGGAGACCAGCGAGCGGGCGGACGGAGGCAAGCCGCGGTGGCCGAGCGGCCGGCTGTGGGGGCTCGGGCTGCTCATCAACTCTCCCGCTGGCACCGACTGGTCATGGGGCACCCCCTGTAACTCGCCCAGGTTCTCCATCGACAGCTGAGCGTTCATGTCTCGCCGAAGCGGCTCCGCCGACCATCTATCTGGCGTGGCGCTGCCTCATCTCCACACGCAGCGATGCTCAGAGTTGCACCTTCGCACGGAATTCATTCACTCATTTATTCACTCACTCCCAATTTTATCTATTGTTCCCCCCCCCAACTTCATATATATATATATAGATAGATAGATGATAGATAGATAGATAGAAGCCTCAATTTCTCCCCTTTTCTCTCTTACCCCCCCCCCCTCCCTCCCTCCCTCCCCCCCCCCCACTCAAAGCAGGAGCAGCCTCGGTCCGAGCTCGCTGCTGTCCCTCGCCGTCTCTGCAGCCATGTCCTCCCTGTGTGTGTTTGTGTGTTTGCTCCACTCACTCTCTCTCTCTCTGTCTCTCTCCCAATACCCCCCCCCCCCTCCCTCCCTCCCCCTTGTCTCTGGCCCCAGCCGCCACCGCCGTTCCGGCTGCAGCTTCTCTCTGTCCCATCCCCCTCCCCACCTCCCCCTCCTCCTCCCTTCTCCCCGAGCACATCCCCTTCCCCACCTCCCCATCCCCCCTCCCGCCCAGAGCCTGCGCACTCACCCTCTGCGCACCGCCCTGACGTCAGGCGACCAATCACAACGGGCCATTCACTTCCGGGTTTCCCCATGTCAACAGAGAAAGAGAGCAAAGAAATCTCAGAGCTGGATAGATGTCCAATAATCGCACACAGGCATAGAGTATATATTGCAACCTACCCCTGAATTTGAGGTTTATACTGCCCTGTTTTCTCTTTTTGCTTCCCTACATCCCACTCCAAAACACTTGCTCCCTCCCCTCCTCTACCCCCCACCCCTCACACACAACACATACCTCTATTCAATTCAAAATAGAGCCTCTAACTGTACAAACCTCTCACACTCGTTTCCTATTGTTCACTTCGGTTGCCTCTTTATCTGCGACCTGACTTATTTAGAAATTTCAGCCGCACATCAGCTATTGGTTCAAACCCGCCCGAAATTGATCGTTTTGACAGGAAAAGACAAGGCAGGCTTTGAGAGACCAAATCCAAATTTTACAGTCGCCTCTTTGCAAGGTGGTTCGCTTCTCAGGTGCCACAGCCTGTTAATTCCGCGAATTTCATCACACACAGCTCCTGGGAGCAGTCCTTATCTCTCGTTCCTTGGGGGAAAGTCAAGTTGATGCAGTGACAGCTCCTACTGTACCTCGGTAAAAGGGCAGACTCGCACCATCTCACTGCTTTGGGTCGCGGGACGGGAGGGGGTAGGGTGCTTGTAAAAATGCAAAAAGTAAACGAAACCCTCGAATATCCATGTCCCAGCAGTCGGTCAGGGGGCGGTCATTTCCGAGCTGAAATTCCAACTACCAGGCGCAGGTGAAAAGTGCAGTCAACAACTGGTTGAAACATGTTTAGCTAAATTTGTATAATATATGTTTGATCAATAAACTGGGCTTGGATAGGCCAACAAAAGGAGATGATGTAGATTTAATTAACCACACAAGTCACTTCTGACGACGACAGTGCAACAAAATTGGCAAACAAGTTAAATGAAAGAGGGGAAAAAAATACTCCGAGCCATCTATTTTGAATAGGCAGTTGACTCCTGGTCCTCCGCTAGATTCCTTTAAAAATTATATATAGAAGGTCGATTCTTATCGGCAAACAATTAACACAACAACGTGTCTAAGTTAACGACAGGAGCAATTGGTTTTATTTGGAAAAGGGACGTCAGCCGACACATGCCACTGTTGCTGCTTCAAGCTCAGCCCCGATAAAGTGCTGAGCAATAACGGGACATATGTGCCCATTGTTCTAAGATTAACAATAACAGATGAAGGCAGACAAGAGTTTGGAAAATGTGCCTCAGTTCTCGCAGGCGAACCACAGGAGGCGACGGAATTATGACATAACAGATTATGATATTTGACTGAATCTGAACGGATCTACATGAAATTGGTCAAATTGATTGGATAGCGGAGCGCCGAATGAGGGTTATAAGGGAGGAAAGTGTCGAATGACTGTCAGAAGCTCCTTGCACGAGCAGGGGTCAATCAAGCTCTCTTTTATCTCAGGGAAATGAGACTATTACTATGATAGTAACTATGACGTGACAAAATACTGGAATAACATTAACAACACAACACAAAGATAAACAGAACACGTCAATGCAGCAACAATATATCTACTGTTTAATCAACTGCATCATCATGGACACATTATTTACATCATTAAGCTATTTTCCTATAGGTGTTCAGCCACGATTGTTCCTATTGGTTATTTGAAATATATCTTTGGTAACAATTAAATCATCACTGTTAAAGACAATCGTCACTTCGCCATGCGTCAAGTACAGATGAACAGCAATTTCATCAAGTTATAACCTGGGTTCGTTCTTCTTTTCGTTGTAATAATGTAGTGCATTCTTGATGCGATAGCTGTGGTGGGACAATTGTTGGGCATAAGCAGACTTGGGTATAACCCCGTCAGTGGGATATGATGGAAATACTGGGGCCTAAAGTCAATTTGCTTATGAGTTGACTTTGCCACAAATGGGCTGAGACTGGATTTACAACTACGGGTCGTTTTTTCTAAACTTCAATTCATAGTTGGCTGTCCGGGCGTTTAAGGGGAAAAAATGACTGAGAACACGGGGTTGGGCAAAATCTCTTGCTTTACCTGACGATAAAACATAATTTTTTTCATTGACCCATTCTCAAAATCAAACATTTGTCTGTATTACTTACACAGAAAAAAAACCCCTCTGTATTTGAGAAGGTTGACAATGTGGGGGTGGGGTGGTGGAGGGGGGGGGGGGTGGAGGGCGGTGCAAACAGCATATTTAACAACAAACTGGTACTGGTCAGGATCCAAAAGCTGGCATTAGTTATTCCACAGCGCTAAAAGGACTGTTATGGGCACATTTAAGCAGCATCTTGAGCAGGCATCTTATGCCTCTCCTTTTATGGGGTTTGCAGTGGTCAGTTGTTGGAGGTCTGTCCTGATTGAAAAGGGACATGTCAAAGGTGACGCTTCAACACTCAGAGAGCCAACAGCTGCCGTTTCAACAGATTAACCGGCGACTCTTTTTATTTGTACCTTTCGCCTGTTGAGCGTCTTGGAAGCGACTTAGTCACAAGGAAACACACATCTGTCAGTCGAGAGGACAAAAAACACAAGACCCGAACCAAGCCCCGATGTATTTTAGCGAATTAAATCTTATCATTGCACATTAAAGAACCCGTCCTTTAATAACAATCAGGCCAAATGTGCCATTTGAACATATATAAATAATACAGATTAAATATTGACAGTTTTCTATTCATGAAAGATCTCTCGAGAAACAGAACAGAATGTCAATGAGAATGAAGTGCTTCTGAAATTAAGATAAATTCATAATATTGAAAATGTTTTCAATTACTATTTCGCAGACTTTGATGTGTTGTACAGGATTTGTATGTTTCATTCTTGAATTCCTATGTTAAGAAAATAAACACAAGCAGGACTCCAGGTGCCGCCCAGTGTAAATAAGCCTCGAGTTGATGCATTAATAAGACATCGAATCGGCTGTTATCTTTAAACATTTTGAAATCGGTGTGTGGTAACGATGTGTTTAAATGCGGTTTGTTTTTGGAAGTATTTTCAACTGCCCATTGTTGTGACGGGAGGTATACACTGACATCAGATTCTGGCAACCATCCTGAAAATGATGCCTTTCCAATGCAAATACTTGCTTGATTTAAGTTAATAGATTTACAAAGCTCAGACCCAGATTGCAGTGTATGCGATGGTGGAAGTATTTATTTTAATGGAAATGGAGAGATAGACCTCTCGCTGGAAAGCAGAAGCCACCCCCTGCCCGAAAACTGCATCTGTTCATATTCTCATACTGGTCGATATTCTTCATTCACACTTACGTCTCTGCAGCTTGTAAATGGAAAATTAGACTCTTGTTGAGCTTCACTCAGGCGAATCTCATTCGTGTTAGAATGCGAGTTTGCCGCATATGTTTTGTGACCGAATTAAAATAGATAAAATAGTCGTGACCCGATGGTACTTCTTCCACTGCCAGGCGCCATCCCCAGCAGCCGGGTCGAATAGCACAGGAGGATTTTGTTTTCTCTAAAAAAGACACGTGATAATTAATTTAGAAGGGGATTAATTGGTGCAACCTCCCGCGTTATTAATAGGTAGCCACAGCATGAATTTGCATTGGAAATGAACAGGTCTTCCAATCTTGTTTCATCATGGATTTCACGACTGGAAAATCGTTGTCACTTCACACTTAATTGTAAAATTACAATATAAATATTAGCCATGTTGTCACTCTAAGGTTAAATCCCAAATTCACGTATTGATTTTTTTAAACAGGCACACTCGATGAATATCCAGTGCTCACCAGTGCTTTGAGATTTCATTCTTTATAATAAAGCTTTTCCAGACATACGTTATAATCTCTTTTTTAAAAAGCAAATCTGTTTGAAGCATGATTTATTAAAACCGTTCACGCGTATGTCCTACTAAACCGTGTTTGCTCACTATTTTGTAACTAGTAACAAGTGTTTCGCTTTCATTTTTGTCTTCACTTCAAGTCCACGGTGTCATCTGTAGATAGCAACTAAAATCAATGTGTAAGTAAGGAGCTGAAATTAACTTGTTTTAATTAGGCACCTTACTTGAGGGAGGAGCTGGGGCAAGTCATACATTAATTGCATTTTGGCCACTCGAAGCACTGGAGCATAAAGCCGGTTCCCATTGCCACTAACAATGCGGAAGGCCACTACAAGCAAGCCCAGGACAGAGCACTAACCCGTGGTTCGTGTTACACTTGGGGTCTCAGTATAAAAGGAGCGCAGAGGGTAAATGTCCAGGTAGTTCTGTTATTGACTGCACAGTAATAGTTCCCAAACATCACTAATGCAGACTGCGGCTCAACAGAAATTATTGCACTTGCTCATGTACATTATCTCTCCTTATTTCACATTTTATGAACAATTTGCAAAGCAAGCAGAGTTGTTCCCATTAAATATTTACACTCTAATGTCTTCTTGTTTCAAATTATTAATTAGGCGCCTTTGGTCATTTTAGGTTGAAATAGAGAGTCTGCAAGGCTTAAAATATGATTTCAAATTATTACAGCCTTCTATAATGCGAAAATTATTCGATGTCTTGCATGTCAGAGATTAACAGCTTCAAGGATCAATAATATGAAACTCGCGTATTGGAAGCCTGCAGATGACAGGGATTATTGATAGCAGGCATGTAAATTACTCCATACTGTAAAATAAATAAGAAAGTAAAGCCACAATCATCAGGATTAAAACTGGTAAATTGCTGTATATCAACAGCTACAACACAGGAAACATGGCAGTGAAATGCTTAGGATAACGAGTAATTGTAAATAGTAAGGATTTCAAGTGACCCAAATGCAATACGATCAATGCAAAGCGTTAAACAAAACAGTATTTCTTTGTGCTGTTTTAGCTAATTTTAACATCAACTTCCAGGGAGTCTCCATTACTAATATAGCCCCAATTTTAGAGAAACATATTATAGAGAAACACATTAGAAGTTTGAAGATCTAATTTCTTTTTTTAATTTCACTAAAATAAATAGTTTGCCGATATTAACCCAAGACCCTTATTTTCTAATATTTCTTTTCTACACCACACAACTTCACGTTGCTATTTGCTGGATATCCCTAAATTCTGTTGATAGAAAAAAATATTGTTGTTAATGCCAGTGTAAGCTAATCTACTAAATATATTTTGTGCCATTAGTTTAACTGTTTACTTGTTTTATCATTCAAGTCATATTTTTGTTCCAAAAATAAATAATCCATAAAACATTTTAGGAATTCAGTCATTATCAGTTTTCCCTGGCACTTGAATTAAAAGCAGATTTCATGACATCGACACATTTGTATTCGCTAAGAAGCAGAGTAATGTATTTTAAAATACAAAAAGGGCTATTATTGCTTATTTGAATTTTCAGGACATCATTTTCTCTTCTGATTATGGATTATTTTCATACCGAATGCAGTGTCTTTCTTGTTTTGCGACATTTGGGTTCAAAATTTAGTGACACAGAACTGAACTAATTTTTGGAAAGAATCAAACTTATGGAATAAGAAAAGTTTGAGGTCAAAATTTAAATGAGAGGTCTCGCTGCATTTTTGTTTTCCCAGAATAAACAATGTTGCTGCAATGATAACTTCCAAGTTACAGGCATTCGAAACAATTGTGGAACACTCTCCAACAGTTAAATCCGATTGGTATTCTAATTATTAGCATACTGCGAAAAGGAGGTCTTAATCTAGAATCCAAGGGAGAGGGCGGAAATTCCGACAGAATCGATTAAATGCCTCAAGTTCGCTGAATTTTGTTAAATTCCATAGTATGTGCAAATCTGTAAAAGCCATGAAATTATGATGTTTATGTAACGAAATTTGATTGGCAAAACAGGTAGCGGAATTTAAAATGCTGCGCAGTTATCAATTTTATACAGTAGAATTTGTATAACGATCCAAATAAGTAGAAGAGGGAAATATCTGGCGATTAAGAATGCATTTTGCTACTTTTTACTTATTTTTCAAAAGGGATACGCCAACGCAAGTTTAAACAGCAATTTTCCAAAAGTCTGATAACAAATATATTAAATGCCTGTCCCGCACTTAGCAATGGAGGAATGCTAAACTGGCCATGAGCTGATAATGCCCAGAAATGTGTCAATTGATAACGAGAGCTGAGGTTTACTTTACTTATATAACTTGCCCAGAAACAAAGAACTTTAATCCAACCTAGAAAACGATATTACAAAACCGTTCGCTACCTGATTACCGAAACCACAATGCCAACCTCGATAACCTTACTCATCCTTTGTTTAATTTTCTGAATCAAGCTGCACTGTCATCGAATCGAAAAGTAAATGAAACGCCAGTTGTCGGCAATAAGACAAAACGGGACGGGGGTTGGGAAAGTGACTTTGGAAATAATCATTTGAGGCGAGCACCCAGCGTTGATAATATGCAAATAAATAATCGCTGTGCGTCCACACCCGCTGTTGTTTTGACGACAATGGTGCAGAGTTTTCAAACCAAATCTGAGTGAAAGGTGCCCTGCAGAAAGGTTATGCATTCACACCTTGTACGGACAATTGGTATTGATGGCAAGTTACATCTGTGAGTAGTCAATTTCCGAATATTCAAAATGCGAAGGTGGGATTCTGGCACGTTCCAATGTCCGATATTAGTGTAGATATTTCCCTAATCAACCCTGTTCAGAAATGTCATTTACACACCTCTAGAGCAGGTGGGACTTGAACCTGGGCTTCCTGGCTGAGAGGTAGGGACACTACCACAGCACCATATGCCCTCCCTACCCCCCGACATTAGTGTATAATTAACCAGCAAATCAGTTTCAACAACTTGTGTATGTCTTTCAGAACGACCACTTCCATCATATGCACCATTTCAAAACAAGTTAAATGAGGCACATCAAGGTCAGGTACCACGAGTTACAAAACTGTAATTGACGAAACTGCCATAAATAACATGAATAAATAGCATGCGGAAATAATTAGTATTTTCTTCAAAGAGGGAGCGAATAAAAGGCTCGAGTGAATTAATCACTAATTACACATTCGAAATAAAAAGGATACAATTGTTTACAGAGAAATAAATTCTGACAGGCTCTACGTCAAATTGATACGTTTGATTGAGAAATTACTTTGAGTTCAAAGCATGAACTTTAGTTTCACCTTGCAGCTCAGCAGAGGTGCCACCAACACCAAGCTGGGAATGAATCACAATGATCTTTGGAACTTAACCAATTTCTGAAATTTGACAGTCGTTCTCAAATTGGATGGCATGAATTAATTTTAGCCACACAGCACGGATCAAAGAGTGGCGTCACTTTTGAAACATAGTTGTAGTAGCACGACTGAAGAGACAATAGAGACAAATGGAAGCAACTCTTAATATCATGTCCACCAATAGCTTACAAGTAAATAAACGCCTATGCTTAAGTAACACGATAGAAAAGCAAAACAGTCTGTAATACAATGCACATAGAACAGTGAGGGCGTGAACTTCGAGCATGGTACATTTAAAGAATCCAGTTCGGGTCAGTTAGATTTAACCTAGATCAATGAATGGCGTGTGTACACGTGTGTAGACTTAAACAGGAGAAGACCGAATAATACCATTGGGGGTGATGAGTGGAGGTGAGTGGTGTGGGGGGGGGGGGGGGGGGGGCAGTGAATAGCGTACACAATTAATTAACCCGCCCCTTTCTAAAAAAAAAGTGCAAGGCGGCTCGCCAAGAAACAATGTGACGTTGCAATTAGATGCCCCAAGCACTCAAAGGGTTACACAAAAGATGCGTGAGTAAGAGCGGTTACATAATGCCAAGATACAGCACGCATATATGCAGAGAGGTAATAACTGGGAGGCGTTTGCCCACTGGCTCCTTTACTGCAATACAGCCTTCACATGTTGTTGGTATCCAGCCTGCAGTTCACATTCCATTCCATGGTAATCACCCCTGCGGCCCTGCAAACTCAGGCTCATGGTTGCAAATAGAATGGAAAGTACAATAAATGGCGTCGTTATAATGGCTGGCGTTTTCTCTTTGCAATGGCCTTAGGTTGTAATGCCCCAACCAAGGTCTTGGTGAAGAAACTGTGTGTGTGCAAGTTTGCTTTTTAACGGGACAGCAGCTCACATTGGATTCCAGGTCAATCAAACTGTAACTATCCGTATAAACGCCTTTGCGGCTTTACCACACATAAATACTAAAGGATGTACAGCTATAGCAAAATCGAAAACTCATGCTCCTCAATCAATTAAAGGGATTAATATATTTCAGCGTGGCCCACAAGACAATTCAATGCTTTAGAAATTGGTTTAGTTCTAACAGACAAACTTGTAGTAATCCTTGGATATTATTTTTTGCTTGTAAATACAAGGCATTGTTACATCACGATAAAACAGAAAGTCGCGTCGAATTTTGGGGCTCGTCGGCATTTCTTGTCCTCAGGAATACAAACATGCAATCATTTGTTGCTTCACCTGTCTGGCTTTGTGCTCACCATTTGGTATTTCTCGATTAGAAACATCGACCTCCGCCATTTCAAAGTAGCACAATCGCTCTCGCCACATAATGAAAGAGACCTCGCATTTCTTTAGTGAGCATTTGACAGATCGGGAAAGTTTTGCTCCTGGCACTCAAACGGGAAGAGACTTTGGAACCCGCTCACAACCCCAACTGGCTGTATTTAATTCATGTTCAAGTCCATCAAACATTGAAGGCTTGTAAACGTTGTGTTATCTTTCGTTGCACTCATTATGCATTGAGTAAATAGCGCGAACATCAGAAACAAATGAACATCGAACTTTGACATTTATATAATCGTCACTAGTGACACGAGTTTGTCAATCGAGAGCTTCCCTTCCATTTATAAATCAAAATGTGTCCTTAAGCTCTACCTACAACAGCGGACATCAACCCTCGGGACTTCGACAAAAGCAGAAAAAAATAGTAATATTATTATTCCAAGAGAATTTGGCAAGTTGATTGAGGTGAGTGCCTGAAGAACTGTAAAACCATCGACATGGCTCAGGATTGTTAAAACATCTAGTTCTAAAGTCTAAACTCGGCATAAGCTTAATGAGTAAAATCACAATTAGTAAGAGAATTAGAGAGCTTACAAAAACCGCCCAGGTCTGAATGAAGGAACATAATAGTTTAACATCAGAAACCACATTTTGAACCGGACCGATTATTGACAACGTTATATAAATATCCTCGCTGTATAAATGTCCCCACGATTCTTCTATTCGATTAACTTACTGAATACATTGATTCCATATTGTAATATTAGACATAATGTTTATGACATGTGTTTCTATAGCTTCACAAAACAATGCCAGAGGCTCGTGTAAACTACCGAGGACATAACTTGTAGTTTGATATCTTTACGCTCATGAGTCTGGAGTTTAGGAAATTCGTTAAAGTGCGAAGATGTTGCATACACGCAAACTTCCAACAATCTCTAACAACTTGCTATTTTGATGCCGCTCAGCCGGGAATCAGAGGGAAGATTTAGAATTGCGTCGGAGAAATTCAAAGGTATTTAACTAAACAGGAATTCTGTCAGTTTGATATGCAGAAATAATCGTGTTCCGGTTACAGTCATACTCTCATCAGGTTTATATAGTTACAAAAAGAGCTTTCTGCAGAGTCGGGTTGCGAATCTCAGACGGTATCCTAACAGTTGCAAACTTAATAACATATTTATAATGCATGGTTTCAAGGGGAAAAAAGTTTCTTGTATCTCGAATAAAGGGGATGATTGTATTTTAATGAACAAGATACTGCCGAGACTGAACGTTGTATGTGATGACAGACAGTTCCAAAGGCATTGTAGATGATGTACAGCTCCCAAATTCTCGGAAAGAAATGAAATATTAAAAGCTGGGACCGAACACGTCACTTCCTGCTTTTAACCATTCAGAAAAAGTTTGCAAGATCTGCTTCTGCTGTCGCATGAGAACAGGGCGCAAAGTTGAATGAGTTATATCTTATTGTAACTTATCATAACTACTCCTGGGACAATGGACAGTCAACACCAACAGTCGACTCGTTCCTCGATGAACCGCACTTGCAACTGGCTTATTATGTTCTGTCCAAGAACAAAAGTTCCTCATTATAAAAACACCGAGAGAGAGTCAGGCTGGGTTGAGATTGTCTTTTCTCTCTCTCTCTCTCTCTCTGTCGCGCTGCAAATGTCACGTCCCTTTGGTGTGCGGTTTAGAGCTCCAGTCCAGTTCATACCAAAATATGTAATTCTCACATCGATACTCTTCCTCCTGTAATAGCAGCACACTTCCCCCCGCCCCACCCCGAGGCCAGGCCAGGCCGGATGTTGACAGATATTTCGCCAAGATTAAGTCTCCTTGACTGTCCCCCCCCCCCCCCCCGGCCTGATGGTGCGGATCTCCGCGACATTGACTCGCGTGTATACTCCAAGCAAACCTCCCCCCCCCCCCCACCCCCGGCGGGGACTGCCACAGTCATGGGGTCATTGCTGGTGGCCGTTGATAACCGTGTTTCCAATTTCTGCCCTGAGCAGTGGATTCAGACATACTTACCGAAATCCAGGCAAACCCGAAAACCCCCATTATTGTGCAGCTTTTTGGTTTTGTTTAGTTGCATTTTATAAACATCCCGCGGGCAAGTCTTGGTACGGGCCCCAAGTCAAATACATCTTTTCAACTGGGAAAACGAACTGCTGCATCCTCTTTTTTTTTGTATGTGTGCGTCTGTTTCAACTCTCTCGTGGATCTGGGACCAGGAAAGTTTCACAGCGGCTGCTCCAGGAATCGCCTGCAGAATCAGTCGGAGAGTGTTGGATCAGTTGGGTCTCCGGGTCGGGGTCATCTTCAGTCTCCCTCCAACTCTTGCCCCCCCCCCCACCCTCCCTCACCATTCCCCCTCTCTCCAATTCCCCCCCCCCTCCCCTTTAGTCCATCCTTGGGGGCAAAGAAAAATCAAACCCCACAAACAAGCAGCCGCTCCCACTCCAGCCCTCACCTCCAACCCCAGCCCCTCTCCGTCTCGCTTCTCCCGAAACCCCTCGCTGGAAAATAACAAACATACCAAAACAGCAGACGTGCAAAATAAACACAAGTACTATGAAGGGATCTGATCGGGAGGCGGTGCAGCATCGGTGGCTAACTGCGCCCTAGGCAGCTCGTTTCAGAGCTGGATTGTCTCGCATTTGGAGAATGCTACTTGCATTTCAATGACCCCCGGCTTGTTATGTATCTCCGTGTCTATGAAAGGGAATCATTATGCAAATAGTTTCAGTTACAATCGAAGGCTTCGATCTGAGGCAGCCCGCTAACGGAAGTTGATGTCAGCTATCTCCGTATTAGTCAAGGGATGGCTAGCCAGTGATGGAGGGGTTTAAATTCTTGTTAATTAACAAAGAAGGAATGAAAAAACACACACACACACACACACTGAAAGCTTGTGGCCTCTCGGCCTCAGTATAAGCTTCATCACCAGGATTTGCTGGGCTCTAATAAGTATTTTGTGTGAGGGGGGAGCAGGGAGGCAAAAGCCAAGCATTTGAGCTCCAGTGTAGATGACAGGTCTCCCCTCCCCCTCCCCCCCCCCCAGCCTCCAAATCCAAGTGTTTACTAACCAATACATATAATAGCTAAAACCAAGCGCCTCTACTTTGCTGAGTTTTGCTGGTTTAGCGTGGGTAATTACTGATACACTGCTGCCATGCGTCAGTGGTACCTGACCAACCTCAAATTACTCCAAGCCGGGAAGACAGAGACGGGTTTGATTGTCATAACGCACAGCCGACTGCTTATAGGTTAAAATTCCTCCTTTCTGACCCTTCTCTGAGAACCATATATGAAAGCAGCGGGTTTGGGGACCATGTATAAGGGCCGTGAGTGTTTTAAGGATACGAGGGTTCTCATCATTAACGGTGACTGGGATTTGCCTACGACATGGAAACGAAGGCTTGAGATCGGCTGTCTCTCTGGATGTCAGCCTAGGCTGGTTGTTGCTGGGAGGGGGCAGAGGAGCAAGAGGATGGTCTATTGATCCGCCACCTTCTCTAAAATCCCATTTGCGCAGGTCCTCAGATCATTAGTAGCCAAGCGATGCTTTCCCGGACGCTCGCGGAGATGGCCAGTGTTTCATTGAGCGGGTTTGGTGTTAAACACAGCGTGAGAAAGCAACCATTTTTTTTAAAAAAATGGAACTTTCAGATCCCGAAAAAGAAAGCGCGGTGCGGCTATTAATCTTTGATTTTCCCTGCCCTGTGAAAAATCAAATTGTGGTGAAATTGCGATCATGTTTGCAACCGGCATTTCAAACCAGCATTCAATCCAAACGAGCAATTGTCAGTGAGGATTCTGTCTCTCCCAAAGCTTCAGAGTTTTGCATATTTCCCAGTGCATTATTACAAACTGCAGGGTTTGCTCTGTAATCTTACTGACTGAGTAGTAGGTTTTCATAGACAATAACAGAGCGTTGTCCCACCTAAGTTATCACGAGAACTCCCAAGACCCCTTTTGTGCCCATTTTATTCATACGGATCATATTGAGCACACAGCCCTAGACAGTGGGCGATTTGGTTAATTGGATTTGGACTACAACACCACACCTTGCTTCATTTTCATTTCAAATGATAATCTTGAAATCTAGTCCACTTGGAATTTAAGACAGAGCCATTGATTGAGGATTGCAGTGGTTTGGAAAACAATTCTCAGTGTTTTGCACTCTCTGACGATCTGAGCTGCAGCCTTGCTTAGTTCCAGCTTAGGGCAGGCCTCTAAGCTGACCATCTGTCATTCAATTAAGGTTTCGAGGCAGCTGATCTGTAACCAGGAGGGTCAGCGACCCCTGGACAAACCCAACGGTGCTAGAGAAAGGCGCTGAAGTTCAAATGTTAAACATCCGGCGCGTTCACAGAAGTTGGGATAGCTCAAGAAATTTGCCTATGTAAAGCTCGAATGGACTACCCCGGTGTAGGCATCACCCAGTCTGGGACTTAAAAAGATGTCGATTTAGTTACACCACCTTATCCTTTTTTGGGGGAATCACCAGCACTTTTGAGTAAACAAGAGATCACAGAAACTGGACCCACCCCGTTGCCAATGTCACGTTGAAAGTTAATTCAGCTCTTTTTGCAGACGGGACTGGATTTGAGCAACAGCCGCTGTCCCCTTCCCCAGCTACCCATTCTTTTGTAAATTAGACGAAAATTAATTGAAAGAGGTGGTGGGCCGCTCGAACAGTTTAAAAAAACACAACTGGAAGACGGAAAGACAGAATCTTGGCCAATTAATGAAACTGACCTGAAATTGACTCATCGATTTGTCAGTAAACTGCAGAATTTACTGCCACATCACTACAATCAACTCCTCCCTCTCTCTCCCCCCCCCCCCCCATTTCCAGCTATGATTGAATCCTCGAATTTTTTCAGTCGGTAAAACCTGAACAGTCACACCCATCTCAGAATGTGGACCATCACCATGAATATCGGGCATGTTATTGCAATCAACAACTTGATGCGTGGCTGATTAAACCTTAAGCGTGTGGAGGGTGGTAGCCTAACAGAAAGAAAACATTTCACCAGTTCTCAAAGTGCAACCTAAACTTGAGAAACATAGGACTAAGGAGTTACCTAAAGCTTCCAGTGTAAGTACCACTACAAATGGGAGCTTTCACTATACCGATTTACCCACTATAAATATTAAACCAGAGCCCTCATTGGCGAAGGTACGATTGGGCTGCTTTCTAAACACGTGCAATCTACCACCAGAGTTTCATCCACATCTGCGGATTTGTAGGAATGGTTTCTTCGAGCTTGATTTGCTCTGTATTGCGCCCAGATTGGGCTAACAGAAATACAGCGGCTGGAGAGTGGGAAGCTGCTGGAAACAACGTAATTTCCACACCCGATCAATTGGCCTCGAATTTCCCCCTTTTAATCATCATTTTACTTTTGGAATACAAGAAAGGAAACTCCCTTTTTAGCATTACTCCGTACTTCAAGTGCTGAAGCACATAACTGTTCGGGGTATTTGTCGTTTATTATTTTGCGCTTAGTAGCTCCTGAAGATATTGAAAAATCAGCAGAAAATATTTCAGGTCACGTGGAGGGTCCCAGCTTGCTCCTTTGTCATAAAATCCATCCTGATTTAATCGTTTTTCACATCCAATTCTCAGCTTTGCTAGATTAGGCTCATTTTAAGCACCTTTGCGTTCCAACTTCTAAGCTGCTTCGCAGTTCTCAGAACCATTTCAGTGACTGGGCCAGGATCAGGATTGAATGCCTCAGATCACTTAAAATTTGGGGTTACTTATGGCACAATGGTCGTGCCTCTACCAGCCAGGAGGTTCTGGTTCAAGTCCCACCTGCTCCAGGCGTGTCTAGTAACATCTCTGAACAGGTTGATACAGAAAATACAAACCCAGCTCTCGTTGATATTGTTTCAAACACAAACGATAAAACTCCACAGATCACAGTTAGGTGCACTTTTATTGGAATAAACAAGAAACCGAAGTGTAACGTCTAAACATTCCAGCAACAATTTCTACAGGAAGGTAATACCCTCATTTTTTTAAAAAAATTCACAGTTCTTAAAATTCCTAAAGCAAAATAACCTTGTCGCTTTTAGAAAAATAATAAGTATGGTACTTGATAATGAGAAATCATATGTGTACCCTCGAGAAACACCATCTCATCCCAATTAGACTTGAAGAAGCAAAGATTACAAGCTTCTTTTGAGAGGAGTCAGATATTTCAGTTTCACCTGCTCTGTTCCCTCTCTCATTGTAAGTTATTTGATCTAGCACAGGGACAGAGGCAAGATAATTTTAGTTTGTCATTGAGCTAATGAAAATAAAATAAGCACTCTGATTCAATGGCACTAGTTTGAGTAATCTAATAACTAATTTATAAAAGCCACATTAGTGCCTTTCCATACTATTTATATGGTTTTATTCAATTCATCGGATAATTCATTCTTTTAGGGAAACTGCAACCTAAATCAGTATTTCAAATTATTTCAGTTAAAAAATGCACATTTAATGCTCAAAACATTAAAATTAGTGACACTGCCTGTGTAACAATACATAATTTCTCCAAATTGAAATGTGACCAGCATTAATTTAAGGAGGTAACAGCTTTGACTAAATTCTGTGGCTGACACTAAGTACACAGTATATACACCTTAGGTTGGAGAACAATGCTTGGTTTACAGTGCTGCAGGAATGCATAATGTTGGATCCGGATTACAGTTCCCTTGGAGGAAATCTCTGGTGCTATCCAAATCAAGGCTTGTTTTCATATTTTTATGTTTGCATGGATGGAACTGCTAGCTCTCTGCTAGTACTGATAATAGTAAAATGTGAACTTTAACTGTATGCCAAGGAACCTTGTTAAAAACAAATCTTCAAACGTTTTGCAGTTGTACTTCAAAAGGTATGAAGCAAATTATAGGATTGTTAAAAATCAAAACAATTTATAACCATATTTTCCATTATGTTTTAATATACACAAAACCAACAAATAAGGAGCACTTTTAACTGTACATGGTGCTGAACGTAATGATTATTTTGCATTTTATTTCAGTGTTGCTAATTAAGGGTAAAGACACCAAAGTTGGAACTGATTTTGCTGTTATTTTACGACACCAAGTGTCCATTTCTTTTATGGGGTTAATGGCCAGATAAATGTTGCAACTACAAATGACAACTATAATAAGACTTTACTGTAGTTAAAGGAACATAATAGAATAAATGTTTCATTTTGAATGAAGGAGTTCCTCCTAATTATATCCACTTATTCTAAGTGTGGATATTGCTTCCCTGCAGAGCAATGAGACCTATCTTCTTCCTTCCTTGTGGAAGGTGCCATATTGAAAATCTTTCAGCACAAAATCGAGACAGAAAGATTTAAGGTTTCAGTTTTTTAAAAAAATAACGATTCTGTAATTAACCACAAGATTGGTTAAAACATTTGCAACAAAAACAAAATGTCAAAATCATTTAATTCAAACAAAATATGTTGAAACTGTCAAAGACCCCACTGATTTCAGCACTGGCTCTTCTGATACCATGCAGACTGAAACATAGTTTTATTGAAACTATTCTAATATTTCAAAACAATTTTCACTATTGCTTTAAAGCACAAGCTGAAAAAGGTAATTAGCTACATACTATGCAAAAAAATTGTGAACCTGCAGTTTAATATATAGACCATTGTATAGAGCATCTATATTATTATAGAACATTACCTGTGATGCAATATAACCACATCTTGAGCAGTTTACCTGTAGTTTAAAGGCCTGTTAGGTAAAATACATATGGTGTGTAAATTCTGTAAAATGGGAACAAATGCTGGAGAAATTAATATATATGGACAGGATATAAAAATCTCAAATATAACTCAAGGCATAGAAAGGAATAGGGAATGTAAAAATAACATATTCCTTCATATATAAATGTAGTCCATTGAAAATCTAGCCAGACGATTCATAATTTAACAACTGTCTGATGTCAATAATTAGACTCATTAGCAGTACATACCTCAGACCTATCTTTGGGCTTCTTTTACATTTTTAAACTTAATTACAATTTTCCATTTTGAGAATGAAGTAAAAAAGCAAAGAATGAATAACTGGATATACTGAAAGTGCATATACATGTTTCTTCTCAGGTTTCCATTTAATGTGTGCATCGACATTCAAAGCTTTCAGAAATGATTTATCAAGTTTATTTTAGAGTGCATGTTATTGATAATGTGTGTCCATTCAAACCGGCCTACAGATTTCACTGCAAAAAGTAGCAAATACAACATATACAATTACATTTACCTCTTCAGGCTTGACAGCAATAACTTATCTTCTCTGTTGCAACTATGTTTGTGCAAAGTTGACTTGATATGTTATAGTCCATTTTATTGCATTTAATATCTGAACATATTTCGTTACAGACTGTAGGCATTCTGGTTGTCACTGTCGTACTACAATGGTAACCTGAGGTGACTGAAGCTTTCAATGTTGTGGAAACTGATTTATTCATCAATTAATGGTTTTAAAAAAAACACTCAAAAAGGTGCAGCAAATTCACACTGGTAGGTAGAACTTAAAATGTACACATTCTCTTTGAAATTTATTTTCAGCTCAGTGATGCAGAAGGCAAAGTTTATTTTGAATGCAAAATTCAACATTTTTGCATTTAACTATACCACACAACACTAGTGGATATTAGCACCCAGTCCTCTATGCCTTTTTATTGCTGTTCCTTCACTATCACTGGGTCAAATTCGTGGAACTTCCTTCCTAACCACACAATGGGTGTATCTACATATGAAGTGGTTCAAGAAGGCAGTTCAATACCACATTCTCAACAGCAAGCACGGATGAGCAATAAATACAGGTCTAGCCCCATTCCATGTGTGAATATACAAAACAAAATGTGCAATGGGCTTTATATATTTTGAGTTGAATAACATAAAATAATTCATTGTAAAACATGTACAGGTAGTACAGTGTTACTGAGTATGACACGCAGAATTACTAGTGAATATTAATTGGAGTTTTGCCATTAAGGTGCCTTTATAAAAACAATTAAAAGGATTATTAACAAGTTTGACATTGTTGATATATTTTAAATGATGAGTATGTATGACAGTTGAAACGGGGCATCTTGGATAAATGATTCAATTTAACTGGAAAACTAAATTTGTTTTCACAGAGTTAAAGGGAGAGTACGATTAATTAAGGAAGATATCAATTCAGCTCCTTTATACTGTCAAAATCAATAAATGGTTAAATCCAGTGTCTACAATTAAAAGGATAGAAAATGATTAGATGTTTATTGAAGTTAATAATCATTTTGAAAAGGGGCTTGATTTCCAAATAAACTGACCTAGTACAAAAAAAAGGTTTTCAAAAGCAATAAATGAATAGATTCTTACACTTACATTTTGTAATCATTATTTCAATCAATTTGGCAAAGTTATTTTCAATTGTGACCACAATTGAATAATTGTAAGTTATTCAATTACTGTTCAACTCATGTAAATGATCATAAAAGTTTTGAATGGTAAAACTTATATGATCTACTAGAAAATCAATCATACCTTATATTAAGGCTATTAGCAAATTGAAATCAGGTTTGAACTGAACAATCTGTTCAACACATAAGATTTGCAAATGTCTACAAGAAAAATCAATGCTTTATTGCTGGATGAAATAAATCAGCAGTACAAACCATATGATAAAAACAAAGGACTTCAAGAAAATCATGCTGAAAACACGGGCCTGTATGTGCACAAGTCTAACGTACATATTGTATATTTGCTCCTATCAAGTGTTCTGCTATTTCCTGTAGTATAGCATTCTTTCTTGTTGTTTCTTTGACAAGTTCTGCTGACATTCTGATCAATCTACCAATTTCAATTTCATCCAGTGAATTATTTTCCTTTGTTAGTTTATTCCCCCAGTTTTACAGATTTAGTGAGTAAAAGGAAAGGCTTTTTACAATGTCCTACCTTTGGGTAACTGATTTTCAAATGGACAATCGTCATTACAGCAGTCAATTCTTCATGGGTTTTACTCAATTTGCAAAATATGTCTCACTCTCTTTGTTGATTAGTCAGGAATCATTACAATGATTTATGTCTGATTCCAAACCTTTTTTATTCTTTGCACAAAATGGGCACAAGATGATGTCCTAAAGACTAAAAATTTATGATTTGCAATCTTGAAGAAAGATTTGAATGATTTATTTAAATTTAAACAAACTTTAATTTACATAATACAGATATAATTGACTACTTTCTATGAAATGTGTTGATATAATATTTGCTTCTGGAACTGGAAGATCGCTGGTCACTAATGTCCCAATTGGACTGCATCGCAGAGTGCAGTATTAGGATTATATGCATGGGCCGTCATGTTACCTGACTGCACCAGTCCTGATGAGATGATTGCAGTTCCATGGATATGTCATTAAGTTCCTCAGTTAGTCTTTGCTCACAGACATCAATTTGCTAATGAAATATATACTAAAAACTGCATCTAACACTGGTCTGAATCTATCATAGTCAAGTGGCACACTGAAATATGTGCTATTAAAATATTGACCTGATATCTATTTGACCTGAGCATCCATGACAAGTCTTTATTTTACCTAAACAAGCAAAACAGCTATATCTTATAGTCTTAAAAGGCTACACATAGCTGTAAACAGAAACATTTTAAGCACAGAATCATATATTGTGGATTACATGGTTTAATGTTCCTATCTATCTTAAACAATCTTCAACTTATCATTTTTTTTGCAATTGCAGATCCATTAATGATTGAAAAGAGGAATTCTCATTCATTTGCCTCATCAAAAACAAAAAGGAACATAAAATTTTGCTGATACTTACAGACTGATACAGTCTGAAAAATGGAAGCAGTTGATACAAGAGTTGGCCATTCAGCCTTTTGATTGGTTGACCATTCAACTAGATCATGACTACTCTGTAAATAAATTCAATTTATCCCAGTTTGTGTAATATCTCCTGACACTATTACTCAAAAAAACCCTCTCAGTCTCAGTCTTGCAAATGTCAGTTGTCCTGCATTTCACAGTATTTTGGGTGGGTTGGCAGGACAATGGGCGAGAGACAGAGAAAAAAAGAGTTCAGATTTTCATTACCTTTTGTCTGAAAGGTGTTTCTTGATCTTGCTTGCAGGGATGAGGTCAGTCTATTTAGCTCCCAAGATTTTTCTGCCCTTCAATTAAATCTTGGCTGAACTGCAACCTACCTCCACAATCCTAACTTTGTCCATTACTCTAAACACCTTGCTAAAAGTTTCAGATTTACCAATGACCAAGCATTTTCTTGTGTTTGTTCATGGGATTGGAGTGTGGCTGGCTAGGTCAACATTTACTTCCCATCTCACACTGCCCAGAAGCAAGTTCAGAATCAACCCATTGCTTTGGCTCTGAAGTGGCATGTAGGCCAGACAGGATATGAATAGTAGATTTCCTACCATAAGAAGGATATTAATGAGCCAAGTTTATTAAAAAAAAACAATCGCACTAAAAACTTACTTTTTATTCCAAATTTTTATTGAATTCAAGTTTCACCATCTGCCATGGTGAGATTCAAATGCATATCCCCAGAACATTAGCCTGGGATTCTGGATTAGTAGGCCATTTTAGTTACATTATCATGACATCAATATCTCCTCTTTGCTGAAGGGAGCTCCAAATTTCTACTGCTGTTTCTGTACAGACACATTTCAGCTTTGCAAAAGGCGTTAGAATAAAACAGAATGATTAAAATTAACATGTCAATGCAATCTGAAAAGACAATGTTCAACGTGTAACTTTCTTATAGCGCCTTTTTGTTAGAGAATTATTTTTGAATTATGTTTACATGGGATAGATCACAATGTACTTTTAATTTTATTTTATTAAATGCTACTCAATGCAATAGTGAAGGGCTCTTGCATGGGCTAGAAACCTCATGTAAATGAAAGTCAGGTAAACGTGTTTCATGGATATAAATGTTATCATCCTATCTTCTTTCTCATACTGGGACAAGCGTGTGATGCAATATCTTGTTCTACAGTTGTCACTTCCACCACTGAAATGATACAGGATGGGATGGAAATGATGCACTGAATTGATGTCAAACATTCAGAATTACTGGGGAACAAGTTTATCTACAGTACTTCCTCAATAGCACAGTCCATCTTTCACAAGTCAACACAACCAAATTAATACTCCATTTTCAGTTTGAATTATAACATTGTCTCCTCTAGCACATGTTAGAGAAGTACTTCTACTGATTTCCCATTCAGTAAGATTGTAAATCGCCTTGACATGAATAACTACTTTTATATTTGGTCAATAAAAAAAAGCTATGAACCTGGATTCATTAATTCAATGTATCAGTGTTAATATTAGCAAATGTACACTTGTTTAAATACAGCAGCAGTTTGTATTTACATGATAAGATCCTACAGTAAATGATTAAACAAAATAACAAATAGATTTACAGAGAACAATAAAAGAAACTCAAGGACTTGGAGCATCAAATTCACGTAGAATGTTTTAGCTGATTGTTTATTCTTCTGCCACTCCTATTGTAAATGAGTTTATTCATTACAGCAGGGTTTTGGTTTCTATTACTTATAGTTGCCAGGTTGTAAAGTGTATTTGCTTGAATGCAACAGTAATTGATACATAATACACACCACTTTCCAAGATGTAACACTGACTGAGGAGCTGCAGTTTCCTGGTAACCTAGAAAATTCCTGTTGATATTTTAAACCGATGTGCTATTGACGAGCAGGATGATGCATATATAGATTTTCTTATCTAATTTCAGGCAGGGGAATCAAAGTCACTAAAAAAAAAGTTGCATTTGTATTTCCCTATACCAAAACAGACAGGAACCTAATCTACTGCCTATTGTCTCCTTGAGAACAGATTAAAGAAATAGATTTACAGATTAAAGAAATAGATTTGCAGATTTCCCATCCCGTGCATTTGTAAATCATCTTAAATTTACAACCTTTTATCTTTGTCACATAAAAATATGAATCTGGCTTTATTATTTCAATTCACCAATGTTAATATTTGGACCACAGTGGTCAGTTTGTTACCATTTTTATGAAAATCCACAACTTGCATTTGTGTAGCATCTTTAGTGTGGCAAATCATCCTAAGGTGCTTCATTGCATGTTAAAAACTGAGGTGATATTAGGACAAGTGAGCAAAGATTGGTGGGATGTTTAGATTTTAATCGAAAAGGAGCAGACAGAAGTAGGCGCGTTTTAAGGAAGGAATTCCAGAGCCGTAGGTCAGCTGAAGTCACATCAGCCAACAGTAAAATGATGAAATTTGAGGATCTAAAAAGAGGGCCAGAATTAGAGATGCTCAGATATCTCAGAGGGTTAGAAGAAGAAAGTTAGAGATAGGGAGTAGTGAGGCCATCGAGTGATTTGACCAGCAGATGAGAATTTTAAATTCAAAGTATTGCTGAGAAATATAGTAATCTGTAATGATATTTAATCTTACTGGCATGAACATTCAGTGGTGGAAGCATTGCAGTATACACTTATAGCTAACACCAAATTAAAGTGCCAGAGTTACTACAATGTAGCTCTGTCACCCTTTGACACATGTTGATGTGAATGTCGGTCTGGCTGCTGTAAACTCATCTGTGACAGGTCATGATGGTGACGCATCAACTTTACATATCTGTCTTTTCAAAGTTGTCAACATTGGGAAAGCTTTAAATGCCTGCAGTGATGTGTACGCAAATAGATTTGAAATTTACAGATGCCTGTCTATGGAATCATTCCATTTATTGTTAATTTCTCCTTTTTGGCAATTGAATATTCAGTTTAAGCATGTAATTAGCAACTTAACAGCCAAGGAATAACACATCAAGCTAAAAGATCAACTGACATATAGAATTTCTTTTGAAAAGAAAACACGCATACTGGACAGGACATGAGTTTTGAATTTTCAGTAAGTATAAATATGATATGTCAAGCTTTTAGCAACAAATGGCCTGAAGTATACTTAATTTATAAATCATAATGTCACCTAAAAAAATCAATGCCATATTTTAAGTGTTGCTGACTACAGTGTTAAAATTTAAGATCATCTACAAAGTCATTGAACTGAAATTAAATCAAAAGGCGGCTAGACATAGTGTTGCGTGTGGTGAACAGGTACACAGTAATTTTAAGTATTTGTGGGAGCTGAGGCCTGTCATTTGAGACGTGATAAGAAATAATTTGTAATAAGAGAGCTACCTTCTTCAATTGTCTTCTGCTGAAGTGGAGAGTCCCAGTAATGATTTATTGCCCTGCTGCTTGTCTGCTGATAACTGGTCACCAAATGGCTCCTCATTACTCAAAGCATCTTCGTTCTCTCTAACCAAAATCTTTTCCCATTAGTCCAGTTTTGTTCAGTGGAAATGAATGTAAGACTTTCCAGGGTAAGCCCATAAACTATTTTAGTATATTAAAAAAATCATAAATAATGGGAGAAAATCCTGTTTGCCACGGCTGCTGGATCAACTGCCTCTTGGCCTTTTGATAGCATCTTTCAAATGGAAATGCCCAGCTGCCTGACCTTCTGTTCAATGACCCTTTTGTACAAAGTCAAATCACTATGGCTCCTCAGCAGTCCAATCACAGCAATTCACCTGATGGACATTTTGTGCCTTTAACACCATTTATTAAAAAAAACCTACAGTAAATAATTACATGTGTGTTCACATCAAATTACTGAAAATTATGCAGCAGGAAGAAAAAAAGTGAACCATTGAAACCTAATTTGAAATGGGCACTGTTGTAATTTCCATTAAAACCTTTTGAATCTTAGAAACAACTGCTCTAATGGCAGAGAATTAAAAGTAACTTCTAACAAGTACACCCAATGCTGTGATATATGCTGCTGACTCATGGTAATAATAATGGGAAGAACTTACAAGTTATATTACTGCAAGCATTTTGAAATAGTGACCCTACTGGTGTTTGTACAAGTTCTGCCTTTCATTGTCAATTAGTAAACCCTGTGTGACTACCTGCAGAAGTGTGACATTGATAATTAGTCATCATGGAAAGAAAGATGTTAAATGCCTGATCGTTTGATTATTTCAGCTTCAGACTACTGATTCATGAGTTTGTAAGGGAGGCTTGTCTAATTTGTATGAGTAGCAGTTCACATAAATGTTTAATTAAGAGTGTTTTGCAGGGGCAGTGATTGGCAATGATGTCAAGTTTCTCAGTGAGTGCATTAAATGATAGGTTTTGGAGCAATGTGGCAGGTTGCCCAGTCTCTCAGTGCACAAAGTTGGTTCATAATCACACTATAATTCAATCAGAAGTCTTTTGCTACAGATAAATCCCTAATGAAATTAGGAATCTATGCAAAGCTAGCACTAAATACAGATATTCATAAATTGGTAGGTCGTATCAGGTCTATTTTCTATATATTCCCTCACAGCGTTGTGCTCAATTGCAAAACTGGGCTTTGGGATGACATAATGATAAACCTGATGCCTCGTAACAAAGTTATTATATTTCTACTCAGACCCGCCATCTCTAAAGCTGCTGCTGCTTTCTGATTTGCATAGTTATCTGCTGCACACATTAGGTGATGGCTTTCAGACAAGTGTGTGAAAACACCTTGGACACCTGGCATGATTAGGCAGCTTTCAATTAATCATTCACCTATTAGATGCATTGCAATGTACAGTTCCACAGCGCACAACTTCTTGCAGAATTAAATGATCTTCATACTAACATTAACTTGCAAAGACATTCCTACTTAACAATAAATATTTGGGCTGAAGTCACATCTCACATTCCCAACATTCGGGTAGATCATTCTCCTTTTATTACGTGTTAAGTAAAAGCAATACAAATGCAAAAAGATTGTTTAGGAAAATACTCTGACTACAGTGTTACACTAAGGCTTCTGAAATAAAATTTATCGTCACAAATGATGCCAGCAAAATAAGAATGACTCAGCAGTCAGTCGTCCTTTTATTATTTTGAATTGTTCTGCGTACAGACACAGCAAGAAGAACAAATTTCATTCATATATTACTCATACATTTGTAATAGTTCAGTAGATACATATTTATTTTAGATTAAGAATGTCTAGAATCAGAATTCATATTTCAGAAGGAGCTCTACTTCTTAAGCATTAGGTGATTTAGTTTCTGTAATTGCAAAAATAAACAAACAGGGAATGAAAGAACCAGAAGCTAACACCCAACATCACAGAATGCACTAAGTCATAGACCAAGCACAAAATAAAACAAGGTTTCAGGAGATTAATAGAAGGGTTGGAAGGGACATGAGGAAAAACATTTTCACCCAGAGGCTGGCGGGTATCGGAAATTCATTTGGTGCTTGAGGCAAAAACCATCATCTTATTGCAAAGGAACCTGGATCTGTACCTGAAACAATGAAATCTTCAAGGTTGTGGAGCAGGTGAGATTAGAATTGGCAGTTAGTTTATTCAGCCAGTTCAGACATCATGATTGGCTGAAGGCCTCTTTCTGTGCTAACTCCTCTGTGCTTTCAACTGACAAATAGTACTATTTTAGCTGTGCTCCAGGCAACAATATCCACTAATACAGTACTTTGATGTGAAATCAAATTAAGACAAATTATGGCATCATACTTAGAAAGTTGAGATTAAAGAAGAATGATAGGAGGGATGTTTAAAGCTTAATTGAAGATATTGATTTTAAGGAAATTCTTGGGGAGGGAACAGTTTAGGGAGAAAAGTCCGAAGGGCTTGACCATTACTGATGGGCTTCATGGATGAAGGATGCACATGGAGGGCAGAATTGAAGGTGATTTTGATTTGGGTTGCAGAAGGTTAAAAGAGAAAGGGAGGGCAGAAACCATGAAGAAGTTTAAAGAGGAGGATGAGAAGACAGAGACTGTATGTAGTCAAGCAACATTAGTGGTGAGTGATCGGAACTTGATGTGATGGATTAAAGTAACAAAGTTTCTGATAAACCGAAGTTTGTGGGGAATCAAGGCCAGCCGGTGGGGGGGGGGGGGGGGGGGGGGGGTTGGAATTTTCGTGTGGAAATGACAACAGGTATGAAGGAGGATGTCTGGAGAAAACAAAAATGTTTAAAAAAATGAATGAAATGCTAATCTTTCCACCTAGAGATCTAGAATAAAGGGTCGTAGTAGTTGTGTTGCACAAAGCCCTGATTCGACCATATCTGGAGTACTGAGAGTATTCAGGGCAGCAGATATTAAAGAGGAAAAATTAACTTTGGAGTGAGTACAGCATTAATTTACCAGAATATTACGTGGGACTGCAAAGATTAAATTACAAGGGTGATCATACATACTGGGGTTGCACCCTGTGGGATTTAGAAGGTTGATTTGCTTGAAGTTTTCCCATCGATTTATTTTCACTAATAGTTTCTCTCAACCTACTCTATTTCCAATGGTTGAAGAGTCTAGGACAAGGGGCCATAATCTGATCATTAGAACCAGGAATGAAACTTGAAGCCTCTTCCACTCAATAATAATAATGGATGTTTGCAACTCTTTCTGTATTTGGCAATTGGTATTAGAACAACTATTACATTTCAAATAAGGATTGATTGATTATTGTTAACCAAATATATTAAAGGTATAGGAGGAGTTAGGTGCAGATCAACCATGAATCTTATTAGATGGCAGATTCGGCTCAAAGGGCTTGGTGGCCAACCTTTGTTCCAACACCTGTAAGCAGCTCAGACAGGTGGCTGAGCCACGACTTGTCCATCCCGACTGACTTTCTTTTCTTTTTTCATCTCTTTTCTTCCATTTTCCTTTACTAACCACTTGCTTGGAGCTCAAATGGCACCTTGGCTGCGGTGAGGGATCCCAGTGCAGCTTCAAGTGAGCCCTTCATTACTTTGCCAGGGGCGTGCATGGGACCTGGCATTGGAATCAGTGATTGCTACAGCAGTGGAGGCAACATCAGGCAATGTAGACCCAGCAGCGAAAATTGGTGCCTGAGGATTGGTGAAGTGGTGCAGAATGGGCATCACAATGACATCAATGAGCTGAGAGATGTGACTCTGACATTGCTGGGTCTGGTGTATGCAGCAAGACAGCAGTGGTGGAGAAAGATGATTGAGTGGTGACTTGAACGTTGGTTGGGTTGGTATAGATTGTGATGAGGTGGTGGAGGACAGATGGCAGCACAGGCATCATTGATTATGAGCTGGCTCAGCACTGATGGACTCTCCTTAAGCTACATCTTTTTATTTCTTTCTTATCCTTAAACTATTCAAAATGGCGCCAGATCATGGAGACAGTGGAAAAGCTTTTTCGTGCTGTATGTGGTGATAAAATCCTTATTCTGTAGAAACAGAAAATGTTGTGAACATCATCAGATCAGAATCCAAAATGGAGATATAGTCTATGTTATAGAAACCACAGAAAAGATGTGGAATAGGATGGAATTAGTGACTAAGGTACAGAATTTGAGGTGTAGAAGAAGATATATGTTTTTTCAATGACTGAGGCACTGGAGAAGTCAAGAGAAGTACAAAGCAAATACTAGACACTGAAACTCTGAAATAACAGAACAATAGAAAGTCTCCACCAGCCTGGCAGCTTATAGAGGAAGAAATTGAGTTACCATTTCAGGTTGTTTGATTTGATCTTGGAGACGATACAGCACAATACATCAGTGTCGGACTGATGCTGAAAGGATCCAATTACAAGGGTATTTTGCATAACTTTGGTTTGTATTGCTTGAGTGAAGATTTAATTCAAGATCCAAACATAAGAATGTTGTGAAGCGCAATACATCCAAGGTCTTTGAAGAATAAAGTCAGGGATAGAGCTGGAGCAATTACAGTCATAGAGTCACAGATGTACAGCACAGAAACAGACCCTTCGGTCCAACTTGTACATGCCAACCAGATATCCCAACCTAATCTAGTCGCACTTGCCAGCACCCGGCCCATATCTCTCCAAAACCTTCCTATTCAAAGTTTGGGAGAAGATTTGTAGCTCGGGTGCTCGTTGTGGTTCTGTTCGCCGAGCTGGAAATTTTTGTTGCAAACGTTTCGTCCCCTGTCTAGGTAACATCCTCAGTGCTTGGGAGCCTCCTGTGAAGAGCTTCTGTGGTGTTTCCTCCAGCATTTATAGTGGCCTGTCCCTGCCGCTTCCGGTTGTCAGTTTCAGCTATCCGCTGTAGTGGCCAGTATATTGGGTCCAGGTCGATGTGTTTGTTGATGGAGTTTGTGGATGAGTGCTATGCTTCTAGGAATTCCCTGACTGTTCTCTGTTTGGCTTGCCCTATAATGGTAGTGTTGTCCCAGTCGAATTCATGTTGCTTGTCGTCCGCTAAGGATAGCTGGTTGTGTCGTTTCGTGGCTAGTTGATGTTCGTGGATGCAGATCGTTAGCTGTCTTCCTGTTTGTCCTATATAGTGTTTTGTGCAGTCCTTGCATGGGATTTTGTACACTACATTAGTTTCGTTCATGCTGGGTATCGGGTCCTTCGTTCTGGTGAGTTGTTGTCTGAGAGTGGCTGTTGGTTTGTGTGCTGTTATGAGTCCTAGTGGTCGCAGTAGTCTGGCTGCCAGTTCGGAAATGCTGTTGATGTATGGTAGTGTGGCTAGTCCTTTGGGTTGTGGCATGTTCTCGTTTCGTTGTCTTTCTCTTAGGCATCTGTTGATGAAATTGCGCGGGTATCCGTTTTTGGCGAATACCTTGTATAGGTGTTCCTCTTCTTCTTTTTGCAGTTCTGGTGTGCTGCAGTGTGTTGTGGCCCTTTTGAATAGTGTCTTGATGCAACTTCGTTTGTGTGTGTTGGGGTGGTTGCTTTCATAGTTCAGGACTTGGTCTGTGTGTGGCTTTCCTGTGTACCTTAGTGGTGAATTCTCCGTTTGGTGTTCTCTGTACCATCACATCTAGGAATGGGAGTTGGATATCCTTTTCTTCTTCTCTCGTGAATCGGATTCCTGTGAGTGTGGAGTTGATGATCCGGTGTGTTTTCTCTATTTCTGTGTTTTTAATGATTACAAAGGTGTCATCAACATATCTGACCCAGAGTTTGGGTTGAATTTGTGGTAAGACTGTTTGTTTGTTCTAACCTTTGCATAACTGCCTCTGCTATGAGTCCAGAGATGAGTGATCCCATGGGTGTTCCGTTGATTTGTTCGTATATCTGGTTGTTGAATGTGAAGTGTGTTGTGAGGCACAAGTCCAGTAGTTTAAGTATGCCGTCTTTGTTGATAGGTTCAACTCCTGTTGTCTGTTCTGTATGTCCAGCAGGTTGGCTATTGTTTCTCTGGCTAGGGTTTTGTCAATAGAGGTGAACAGTGCCGTTACGTCAAATGAGACCATAGTTTCTTCCTTGTCTATGTGTATATTTCTGATGATGTCCAAGAATTCCTGTGTTGATTGTATAGATTGTCTGGATCCGCTGATCAGGGGTTTCAGTTTCTGCTGTAGTTCTTTAGCCAGTTTGTGTGATGGTGTCCCTGGTAGTGATACTATGGGTCTGAGTGGGATGTCTGGTTTGTGCACTTTAGGTAGTCCATAGAATCTGGGGGTGCTGTTGCTTTCAGGTTTCATTCTTTGTAGGTCAGACCTGGTTATCTGTCCGGTTTTTTTTGTAGATTCCTCAGTGTGTTATTTATCCTATTGGTATTCGCCAAAAACGGATACCCGCGCAATTTCATCAACAGATGCCTAAGAGAAAGACAACAAAACGAGGACATGCCACAACCCAAAGGACTAGCCACACTACCATACATCAACAGCATTTCAGAACTGACAGCCAGACTACTGCGACCACTAGGACTTATAACAGCACACAAACCAACAGCCACCCTCAGACAACAACTCACCAGAACGAAGGACCCGATACCCAGCATGAGCAAAACCAATGTAGTGTACAAAATCCCATACAAGGACAGCACAAAACACTATATAGGACAAACAGGAAGACAGCTAACGATCTGCATCCACGAACATCAACTAGCCACGAAACGACACGACCAGCTATCCTTAGTAGCCACACACGCAGATGACAAGCAACATGAATTCGACTGGGACAACACTACCATTATAGGGCAAGCCAAACAAAGAACAGCCAGGGAATTCCTAGAAGCATGGCACTCATCCACAAACTCCATCAACAAACACATCGACCTTTTCCCAATATACCGGCCACTACAGCGGACAGCTGAAACGGACAACCGGAAGCGGCAGGGACAGGCCACTATAAATGCCGGAGGAAACACCACAGAAGCGCTTCACAGGAGGGTCCCAAGCACTGAGGATGTCACCTAGACAGGGGACGAAACGTTTGCAACAAAAATTTCCAGCTCGGCAAACAGAACCACAACAACCTTCCTATTCATATACCCATCCAGATGCCTTTTAAATGGTGCATTTGTACTAGCCTCCATCACCTCCTCTGGCAGCTCATTCCATACACACATTGCCCCTTAGGTTTCTATTAACTTTTTTCCCTCTTATTCTAAACCTATGCCCTCTAGTTCTGGACTCCCCTACCCCAGGGAAAAGACCTTGTTTATTCACCCAATTCAAGCCCCTCAAATGATTTTATAAACATCTATAAGGCCACCCCACAGCCTCCGATGCTCCAGGGAAAACAGCCCTAGCATAATCAGCCTCTCCCTATAGCTCAAATTCTCCAACCCTGGTAACATCCTTGTAAATCTTTTCTGAGCTCTTTCAAGTTTCGCAACATCCTTCCGATAGGAAGGAGACCAGAACTGCACGCAATATTACAACAGAGGACTAACCAATGTCCTGTACAGCCGCAACATGACCTCCCAACTCCTGTACTTAATACTCTGACCAATAAAGGAAAGCATACCAAACGCCTCCTATGTACCTGTGACTCCACTTTCAAGGAGCTATGAACCTGCACTCCAAGGTCTCTTTGTTCAGCAACACTCCCTAGGACCTTACCATTAAGTGTATAAGTCTTGCTAAGATTTGCTTTCCCAAAATGCAGCACCTCACATTTATCTAAATTAAATTCCATCGGCCACTTCTCAGCTCATTAGCCCATCTGATCAAGATCCCATTGGACTTTGAGTTAACCTTCTTCGCTCACCACTACACCTCTAATTTTGGTGTCTTCTGCAAACTTACTAACTATACCTCTTGTGCTCACATCCAAATCATTTATATAAATGACAAAAAGTAGTGGACCCAGCACTGATCCTTGTGGCACTCCACTAGTCACAGACCTCCAGTCTGAAAAACAACCCTCCTCCACCACCCTCTGTCTCCTACCTTCGAGCCAGTTCTGTATCCAAATGGCTAGTTCTCCCTGTATTCGATGAGATCTAACCTTGCTCACCAGTCTCCATGGGAAGTCTTGTCGAACGCCTTACTAAAGTTAATACAAATGATATCTACTGCTTTGCCCTCATCAATCCTCTTTGTTACTTCTTCAAAAAACTAAGTTTTTTGATTACCCACACACAAAGCCATGTTGACTATCCCTAATCAGTGCTTATCTTTCCAAATACATGTAAATCCTGTCCCTCAGGATTCCCTCCAACAACTTGCCCACCACTGACGTCAGGCTCACTGGTCTATAGTTCCTTGGCTTGTCCTTACCACCCTTCTTAACAGCAGCACTACCATTAGCCAACCTCCAGTCTTCTAGCACCTCACCTGTGACTATCGATGATACAAATATCTTAGCAAGGGGCCCAGCAATCACTTCCCTAGCTTCCCACAGAGTTCTAGGGTACACCTGATCAGGTCCTGAAGATTTATCCACGTTTATGCATTTCAAGACATCCAGCACTTCCTCCTCTGTAATATCGACATTTTTCAAGATGTCACCATCTATTTCCCTACATTCTATATCTTGCACAGTCAACACTGATGCAAAATACTCATTTAGTATCTCCCCCATCTCCTGCAGCTCCACACAAAGGCCGCCTTGCCGATCTTTGAGGGCCTCTGGGGTTCTATTCTCTCCCTAGTTACCCTTTTGTCCTTAAGGCATTTATAAAAACCCTTTGGATTCTCCTTAACCCTATTTGCCAAAGCTATCTCATGTTCTGTTTTTGCCCTCCTGATTTCCCTCTTAAGTATACTCCTACTACCTTTATACTCTAAGGATTCACTCTGTTTGTACCTGACATATGCTTCCTTCTTTTTCTTAACCAAACCCTCAATTTCTCCAGTCATCCAGCATTCCCTCCATCTATCAGCCTTTCCTTTCACCCTAGCAGGAATATGCTGTCTCTGGACTCTTGTTATCTCATTTCTGAAGGCTTCCTATTTTCCTCCCGTGTCTTTACCTGTGAACATCTGTGCCCAATCAGCTTTAGAAAGTTCTTGCCTAATACCGTCAAAATTAGCCTTCCTCTAATTTAGAACCCCAATGTTTAGATCTGGTCTATCCTTTTCCCTGACTATTTTAAAACAAATAGAATTATGGTCGCTGACCCCAAAGTTCTCCCCCACTGACACCTCAGTCACCTGCCCTGCCTTATTTCCCAAGAGTAGGTCAAAATTTGCACCTTCTCTAGTAGGTACATTCACATACTGAATCAGAAAATTTTCTTGTTTAACTATTTGAGGGGTTAAGGGTGGGTTTTTCTTTTGAGGGTCATTGACGATAATTGTTTTAGAAGAAGATAAACCATGACGATGTCAGCGAGCATGGAACCAAAAGGTAAATTGGGTAATCAGTTATTTTGTAGAAATGGGGTCAAGTGTGCTGAAGTTGGCTTTGATGACAGAAGTAAGTAAGACCTACCTGTGGCATTTTAATAATGTAAAAGGATAGCATTAGAACACAACAAGGGATTTATAATATTTTAAAGAACTGTAGTAGCCTTTGGATTGAGAGAGTTTTGTTACCTACAAAATAGCTACCCAAATTTTGATATAAAGGGGAAGAAAAGCAATAACAACGTAACCAGGAAAATATAAAAGATTGAAGGATCTTTTAGAAACACAAGAAAGAAAAAAAGGTGAAAGTAAACTGAAATAAGCCAAATTTTATTGTAATGTTTAGTATTGCGCTCATCAGGACAATTCACAAGAGTACCAATTCGAGGGGAAAATAACCATTCATATAGCATGAGAGGAGAGTGCCGATTGCTTAGCAAATAGACTCTGATTCATACTGTGGATAATGCACCCATTCATGATGATTGTCAAGCATTGTTTAAACTTTAAACCAGGCAGACTTAGGTCTAAGGCATCAGAAGGTGTGGAATGAAGCTGCGGAGACATAGGAGTTGTTCTCAATCTTGTCCTGCCTGTAAATAACTGTCTTCCTATGTTTCACCATTTTCTCCTTCTATTGTGCAAATTTACCTTCAGTATGGAAGAAAGACTTTCTCTCTATATCTTGGAATTTTCAAGCCACCTTAAGGTTTGAACGTGCAGATCCAGTGCCATGCATCAAGACTATACTTTCACTCCTATTTCTTATGGTCTTTGGCTAAAATATTTGGCTGCCAAAAGGTCTTCGTCTGTTTCAATGTACTGAGTGGAACAGAGACTTCCATGCATTTTTTTTCCTCTTGTTGCCCTAAATCCAGCTCTAATCTTGAATTGGGAATTTGCATTTGGTTTTAAGAGTTTGAACAACACTGAGCTGTTGTGATGCCACTGGCTTGAACTGCTTTGGAATCTTGCTGATATTGAAGAAAACAGGAGAAGCCAAAGCATTCTTTCGCTTCTTTTCAAAAGATCTTTCTCTGGGCTGAAATGAACCATTCACTAAGACTGTCAGGCAGCAATACCTATGCACAACTGCATTAACTGCCCCTTACATCTTCAATAAATACCTTTACATTCCCTACATGACCCTGACAATATCATAATGTTCATTTGAGTGACACCCACTCCTGTATCTGCCTTATCAGTCGAGACACTGAACATAGAATATTAAATTGCTGTGAGGAATCAGCTAACAATACTTTTCAATGAAAACAAAGCTAAACAATTCTCAGAAGTGTTTGAGCACTTCATTCTCCTCTTTCCATTCCTACTCCAAACTCGGTGTTGGTGTAGGATATTACTGGGGTAACTCCGACACTATTTCATCAACAATGTGAAAAGGAAGCTGCAATAACTGTCCACGCCTAAGATGGTACAGGAAGGTGGACTGGGTGGTGGAGATAATGGAGGAGGAGAGATCTACAGGTGGGTGCTCACAGGGAGATGGTTAATGGGCTTCGCTATGAATGAGTTTCCTCCAGCTGAGAGGAATCACTATGTCAACTCTAATGGATAGAAACTGAAACGGGACCTCCTAATTTGATTTTCAAAACTGGAATCATGTCACGGATGTGCAAAATTCAGAAGAATATGGCGCATTGTAGTTTCCGGACAGGAGCCCCATGCTGGCAACAGTAAAAACCACGACACCCCTGAAATCTCAATACATCACGAGTGTAAAGACATAATTTACTAACAATAGTAGATAAAATAATGTCTACTTGTCAGGTTCTAAAATTGCAGTTCAAAAATATACTGTAATCAATAATACCTTGTTCTTAATAATACACTGACTTACTGTTATGAATATGGTATAAAAGTATTTGCATCTTTTATATGGGGGGGTGGGGGGGCATGGTCATGTGGTATTCTTGCTAGATTATTTACCCAGGTTTCTGGGTTAACTTCTGGGGACTCGGGCTTGATTCCTGCTATAGCAGTTGGTGGAGTTATATTTCCACGAGTCTAATGATGAAACCATTACTGATTGCTGGGGAAAATTCATGTGGTCCATTAATGTCCTTTAGGGAAGGACACTGCCATCCTTACCTGGTCTGGCCTACAGTTGATTCCAGACCCACAGCAATGTGGTTGCTCTCTGGGCAATTAGGGATGGGCAATAAATGCTGACCTCGACAACAACACCTACATCTCATGAATGAAGAAATAAAAGGTCCCATTTTCCATCTTAGTCATTACATTTCTTACAAGCATCAAAATCAATAATTTTTTGATTGTCATTGTACAACTGCTAATAAATATATACACAGGTAATCTTTTGGAGAATAGTTGCAGTTAAATATCATTTTTTGTCCTATAAATGAAGTTCATTGGCTGCCAAGAATGGAATGTCTTTCGGTCATGCTCTGAAGAGGGTTCCTTCGGCTTTGTTGCTGTTGTAGAGAGTCAATATGTTATCACATTTTTGTGGTTGAGTAAATTGATCTTGCACTGACAGTACAGCAAAAACTGTCTATAATGACCACCTCTGGGATTAACTTCAGGTGGCTTTTATAGACAGGTGGCTTCCTAATGCAGGTCCGAAACTGAATAATTAATAAACTGTTGAGACTGTCACCACAGATTGTCACTATAGACAGGTAGTCTCTCTACACAGGCGCCCTGAAGGCTGGTTTCATTCTATATCTGTCACGTTGAGGTGATCAGTCTGTTTATTTTCATGAACAACTTCTAAGTGTGTGTTTATCAGAATGTCGGATTCCATTAAGCAACATCTATTCGTGGTTCAAGTATCCATATCCTCGGCTAGTCTACAGAAGGTCTCTGATACTCCTCATTCAGATTTTGTAGCTTAATGGAGCTGATAAATGCATAAATTAAAGGTTTAATACAAGTTTAACATCATCCAGTGAAGGAGGTCCCCATCTTTATTTTCATGAGCTACTTCCAGGTGGGTATCAATTTAACCTCCTAAATTAGCTTACATTAGCATCTTTTATACATTCCATTTAGTACAAACCAACAGCGAATATAATTTTTGTCTTTCCAGCATTCATTTATTGGCTGATGGCTCTCACAGTCTGACTTTAAGTGGGATTATAAGAAGTGACAAAACATACAAATGACAGTTCTTTGAGCTTCATATCCTTGTGTAGCATTCTCTGCCTCATATTTTGATGAAGGCAGACATTCAGTGTGAGTGTTACTACTAAAATTATTGTTATCTGTCCTTCGATTCAAGATAGAATATCAAAGAGATGAATGTGTCAACAGGGGGTTATTGTTCGAAAAAAATCAATTCTGAGTTAGAAGTGTGTATAAAGTATTACCACCTATTTAGATATGTAGATATAAATACTTTGGAGGATGTAAAGGGACTCAGCAGTATAGTTCCAAGTCTGAGGAAGCTATATGCAGCCATTACAAACTTAAATCAACAGGAGTCCTTCAAATCCAAGTGTGATATCGGACCTGCAATCACACTGGTATTTTTTTCTGACAGTCAGTGAATGCAGTAGGATGGATGTTATCTTTCAGTAATACATCTTATTCAAAGAGACATTTTATCTCACCACAGCTGCTTCTAGGTTTAACAATGAAGTGAATTACTTCATATAACACAGAGTTTATTGAAGTTTGGACACCTATGTAAAGGGGTAATTGGGATCCCTATTCAATTATTGTTTGGAAATAAACATACAGATCATGTTTGGGCTCTGAGGTTTGTGACATCTTCAGAAGAAAAGCCATATCGCAGAATTCGCATGGGGTAGAAGGAATAAGAAAATACTCATGAAATCTCAATGCTTCAGTCTGACTACTGGACAGATGTCAACACACTGGAGGAAGTACTAGAACTGGTGTACACATGTGCCCGTATTTTTACTATGTATTCTGGACTGGATTCTTCTGTATAATTAATAGTTAGACAGCTATGAATGGGTAGATGTGAGAAAACTAAAATAACCAGCTGTTTCCCACAGTACATTATCTTAAATTCGCATGTTTTATAAATTACATTTACACAGGCACAAATACAGGAACATACTTCTTTGAAGCCACTTCACTGTTCTTAGCAAAGTTTAAAGACAGGAGGAAGACAACTGATGGATAAGAAGCAATCGTTTACAGAATTTGAAAGATTCGTGAACTCTACAAACCTGGAGCTTTGTGCAGCATCGCATACATTGGCACAAACAATTCACAAGATCCAAAAGATGGTTTACAGCAGGGAATTTGATGCAAGACTACCTCGTCATTGTCTGTGTTGCTTTTAACTCAGCACAGACAAGCACACTGATACTGTTCATCAGTTACATCCTACCCTGGAATCACCTTCTTTGGTACCCACTGCATTACCTGTAGCTGTTTAAGTAACTACAGTCATGAATCTCCATATGACAGGCTCATTTCAATCTCCAAGGCTGGGTGCGCTGGAGAGTCCTATGATAAACTGCAAGCAGGGGGTCAGTGATGCACTGCTAAGTAGGATCTTCAGGTTTGTGCACTCCCTAAAACTCAAACAGGAAATCACACACCAGTTATTTTTGAAGATTCTCGGTTTATATTTGGATGTGAACTTGGAGATTTACACAAACTCACACAATTTTGGCAGATAGAATTCACAAGTGCCAACATTCCACAAAGACGTAGACTGTATATGATACCAAACATGACTTGTATTTTTAGAGTGACTTTTCAAATTTACTCGTGTCTTCAGCCAAGTCATATTACATGTGTGTTTGGACAGCTGACTGACTCTATTGGTAGTTTCAGAGTTACACAAATGTGCTGCAAAATACTGACGTTACCAATGAACTCCATAAGGATGATGTTCTAATGAGACATAAGAAGCTGTGATGGCAATGACAGAAAAAGGAAACAAAGAGGTGAGTCTAGGATGCTCAAACTCTCAACGATCATCTAAGAGTAGTATTGACCACAAAGTTGGTGCAAATCTTTGGTGGTTTTCTGTGCATTATATGTTAGATCCCAGAGGAGCACCATACTCAGGTCTGTGAAGAAATCATGAGGACCTAATTAAGAAATGGAGCAGTTTAAATGGAGGAGATTACATACATGTGACCAAGGAAAATTAGAGAGAATTTGATGCAATGATACCTTATTGAGAAATCTATAACTTGAACATATTTAAAAAAAAATGCGAAGGGGGAAGATTCCTTAAAATCCAATGGTAGAAAATCAGGAAATTGGAAGGCTGGAATATGTTCAGTGTATCACAACAACCAACTTTTTTTAATTGAAATATTCCCGCAAGCTGGTGGCTTGACATTCAAAGCAGCACATAAAACCAAAGTACCATTGAACCAGAAATGCATTACATAGACAGGCTTTTGTAATTACACTGTTTAAATAACATTTGCGAAGATTGATGAATGGTATACTTAAAATTTATTGGAGATTTGGCTGTTTAAGAGAAATATGGAACAAAATGATTGTTTTAGTGTGTCATCTATATTAGGGAATCCACTTAGACTCAGAATCAGAGAGTTGTACAGCACGGGAACAGACCCTTTGGTCCAATTTGTCCACACCAACCAGATATCCCAACTTCATCTAGTCCCATTTGTCAGCATTTGGGCCATATCCCTCTAACCCCTTCCTTTCATATACCCATCCAGATGCCTTTTAAATGCTGCAATTGTACCAATCTCAACTGTAGCTCATTCCATGCACACACCATCTTCTGCTTGATAAAGTTGCCCCTCAGGTCCCTTTTAAATCTTCCCTCCCTCTTACCTTAAATACATGTCCTCTAGTTTTAGACTCCCCTACCCTGGAAATAAAGACCTTGGATATTCACCCTACCCATGCCCCTCATGATTTTAGAAACCTTGATAAGGTCACCTCTCAGTCTTCAACTGGGCTCCAGGGAAAATAACTCCGCCTCTCCCTCTCGCTCAAACCTTCCAACCCTGACAACATTCTTGTAAATCTTTTCTAAGCTCTTTCAAGTTTAACAACATCTTTCCTAGAGCAGGGAGGTTAGAACTGAACACAGTATTCTAAACGTGGCCTAACCAATGTCCTGTACCATTGCAACATCACATCTCAACTCCTATACTCAATGCACTGACCAATAAAGGCAAGTATACCAAATGCGTTCTTCATTACACTGTCTACCTATGACTCCACCTTCAAGGAACTATGCACCTGTGTTCAAAGGTCTCTTTGTTCGGCAATACTTACATGTCAGAATGTGCCTAACTAATTGTGCTTATGTCTCTTGTGAAAGGGCAACTGCGGATTACAACAGCTTAAAGTGCAGGAATTCTGAAAAGTTGCAGCTTGAGAGACAGACTGGTTTTCTGTTTCTGGATATTCTGATTTTCTACCTTTTAGTCAGATAGTAGGGACAGTGTCTGTGCTGCATGACATTTTCTATTGCTTAGAGTTGCTATCACTGTAAACACTAAACCAATCAGGATGGACTAATCCTGATCAAGCTATTGCAAACCTCTTTTCATTATGCTGTCCAGGCATCAATGTGGCCAAATGACCTGGTGAGATCAGCCTGCTGTAACGCTGAGGGGTTAAAAAAAATCACCAACTGAAAATGTGTTGCTGGAAAAGCGCAGCAGGTCAGGCAGCATCCAAGGAGCAGGAGAATCGACGTTTCGGGCCTGAGCCCTTCTTCAGAAATGAGGAGAGTGTCTGGCTCATGCCCGAAACGTCGATTCTCCTGCTCCTTGGATGCTGCCTGACCTGCTGTGCTTTTCCAACAACACATTTTCAGCTCTGATCTCCAGCATCTGCAGCCCTCACTTTCTCCTAAAAAAAAATCACCAACTCTGCTTACTGCAAATCTTTTATGCTGCTGGATAAGATAGCTGGAATAGACTCAAAAACTGTATTTATATTAGTTGTAATGATGTGCACAATCAGCTGACATCCCACACAGCACTATAGAAACCACCTAGACATGATTTAATGATGGAAGTCCAAGTCTCACATAACTTCATATCTTAAATACTGCAAGTCTCCTATTCACTTTCAAGTAAGAACCTTGAGTAAGGAGACTTTCCTGATAATGCTCTCTCCTTCTTTTGACTGACCTTTATCTCTCAGATCCTGAGTGATCACCTTAGATCAATTTCCTATAACTGACAGTGTGTTTATGTATGAGTGTGGGAGCTTGTATGTGCAAAGATAATATATGCGTGCATACGTGTGTGTGGGTGAAATTATGTAAGACAGTGTCTGTGTGTGCACATGTGTGAGAGTGAGTGAGAGGACAAGTGTATGGGCATGTGAGACAGAGTGCATAGGCATGTGTTAAAATGTACATACGTGCTTGTGCGTGTATGAGAATGTGTATGTACAAGATGTATGAGAATGTATGAGAGAATATTGGAGAGTGTGCAAGAGAATATAAGCGTGCATGCGTGTTTGTGGGTGAAATTATGTAAGTGTGCGCACATGTGAGAGTATTAGAGTGTGAAAGTGTGTCTGAATGACTCTAAAGTTAGTGATAGTCCTGGTGACTATTCTGGAACAGTTGATGCCCTAGAACTCAATCATTGCAGATGATTGTCTTTGACTGTCTAACGATTCAGTCTCCTCAGTTCAGAACATACCTGGAGGACTTGTGTGTCATAATATAAAAGCAAAATATCGTAGATGCTGGAAATTGGAACTAAAAAAAGAAAATTCAGGTGGTCTGGTAGGGTTTGTGGAGAGTTGATGTTGACGGTGCACCAAGACCGAGGAGAGATGGAAGTGTGAGAGGTTTTGAGGAAGTGTACTTGGGGAAGTGGGAGGAAGAACAAAAGGAAAGGTCTCTGATGGGGTGAACTGCAGGAGACATTGAAGACAAAATGTTTCCTGGTGCAAACATCAAAGGAATTGATCATGGCCTGAATGCCATCAGGCCACTGGGGGGCTAGGTTGGTTTATTGACGGGTACCTGCTGTCAGGTCCATGGGAGAGGCCTGATGGGATAAAGCACTTCAAGAGCTATTGCCAGGTATGCCCTATGATTGGGGTACCTGGTGGTTAAGGTACAGCCTGGCAAGAGTCACTCATGTCACCAGTACCAGAAGAAGCAATGTATCCACCAGGGCTGCAGGATCATTGCAAGCATCCAAGCTATAGGTAAGCAATGGTATGGTGAGGGCTGCGGGAGGGATGGACAGATGGGATCGGAGGTGAGGGTAGAGAGATATCTTTCCCACTAGGGAATGGCTGACTAACACAATAGGCTTTGCTGGGTGGCCTTTCGTAGTGCTGGCAAGTTGTCTGGTCTTAAATTAATCTTTGAATCCACAAAATTGTGCTGTACACAAGAAGAATGGGCTCATGAATGAATCTAATGGACATCTAACTGCTGATGGTTGAGAATCCTGCGTCAGCTCCTTTTACTCTCTAACATAATCAAGGGATGTTTTATTACCACCAGGAACTTTACACAGTGCCTCTCCCATTGGGCGATGGACTGCACAATATTCAGTATGATATAAAGAAGTTTCCAAAACTATTTTGAAGAAGGGGCAAGGGCATTACTCCAGTCCTGGACAATATTAATCCCTCATTCACCATCATTAAAAACAAATTATTTGCGCATTATCGCAATACCATTTGTCAGAGTTACTGTGTGCAAATTAGCAGCAATATTTCCTAGATTATAGCAGAGACTATACATAGCAAAGTACTCAATTGCATGTAAACATCCACTATTTGTGACACATGCTATGTGAAAGGCAAAGTTCTTTTTTTTTATAAACTAACGATCTCTTTCCAAATCATCATGTTGTGGATAATGGAAGTACTACACTCATCGTGTTACAGAATCCTTGATTGGCACAAGCCTATAGTTAAAGCCTATACTTGAGTATTGTAGATGGTGCTTATGCTTGTTTCAGTTGGGACTATTACTGGAACAAAACATTAATGAACAAATTGTTCCACACCACTTCCTATAAGCCGATTGTCGACTTTGACTTAGAACAAGTTGCTCCTTGATGTTTTGCTCCAAGTAATAGTACCAATTTAAGCATAGCAAAAACAAAAATTGCTGGAAAATCTCAGCAAGTCTGGCAGCATCTGTGGAAAGAAAGCAAAGTAAACATTTTGGGTCCAGAATCCAAATGAAATGAATTTTCCTTTGACAGTTTTGGAAAACAGATTTGGAAATATTGCTAAGAGGTTTAATTTCAAACCTTGTAAAAAAAAGTGACAATGAGACTGAGAAATAAGCCTCCAAAAAGAGTCTGCATTGTTGCCCTGTGAACTTCGTTGAAGAAAAGATTAGGAATGGTGAACACATTGGCTGCTAATTCATTACCAGCCCATTTACGTTAGTCATAAACTGATTTCAGTCTCCAGGACCTATTCCCTCTTCAGCAATACAACATTACTTTCACATGCACTTTAAGTTTCAGCAGAATTACTTCTATTTACACAAACCTCCAATCCCTTGCATATTGGCAAATTGCAAACAGGGTATTCAGTTCACTGCATAATAAACAGAGGGAATCAATCTCTTGCAGTTGTATTCCTTAGAAGACAAGTTGTTGTTTTTTTAAACAGTTGCAAAATTGTCAACTATTATATGCCAATTCTATAAATTCCTGCTGCCACATAACTTGGTTCCTGGCAGATATAATGAAGAAACATTGCTTCACCTCACCATCCCACTTGAGTCCTTCCTTCAAAATCAGAAGTGCTATCAATATGCAGAAGGAAAAGTAAAAACTAGTTTAAGCAACATTCAAGTCTGAAATTTACACCCAGTATCCATTTAAAGTAGCAATTACCGTACCAGCCATCCATACACAAAGATGGAAATTCAATACTTTTCAAAGGTGGGAGGGAATGTTTCAGAAATTTAATAATTAGTTATCAGCTTGAATATATATAGAGATAGCAAGGGAAGAATTAATTTAGGAGGAATTACATGGGATTCATATAATACATAGTGCACAGGGAAAGTAAAAATCGGAGAGATGCCAGTATGGTAGCAATGTCATTGGACTTTTCTGATGAAGGACTTTTGCCTGAAACATTGATTTTCCTGCTCCTGACCTGCTGTCTTTTTCCAGCACCACACTCTTGCTGAAACCCAACCTAATGGTTTGGTGACATGGGGTCAAACCCACCATAACAAACAGTGGAATTTAAATTCAATGAATAAATATGGAATATAAAATTAGTCTGAGTAATAGTGATGGTGAAACTACTGCCTATTGTGGCAAAAACCAAATCTATTTCATTTCTGCCCTTCAAGGGAGGAATCGGCCATCCTTTGCATGTCTGACCCTGTGTGTGACTCCAGACCCATGGCTCTCAGCTACTCTCTGAAATGGCTAAATAATCCACTCAGTTTAAGGGAACATACGGATGGGAAACAAAGGCTGGGCTTGCCAGTGCTGCTCACATCCCAAAGAAATAAAAACCTTGCTGTGTGTGCAAATGGCAAAAATGTGATCAAGATAGTGATAGCCCACAATCCCTCTTTCAATTGAATTTATAGTATTAGCTGAAATAGTAATTCTGTCTTTGAGAAGTAAGACAGAAGAGAATCAATGTTTATAGAAATAATTTGTTCTAAAATTCTCTAACACCAAATCAGAATGGGAACACTCACCAGTATCCTCCAAGGCACAAGTGTGTTGGTCGGGTGTACATCTGTACCTGGCTTGTTAGCATTATGTGGTGAGTCTACAGGATTTAATTTTGAGGAGCTAGCTTTTAATGACACCATTTTGATGAGAGTAAATTGATTGGCTCAGTTATATATGCTCTAATGGAATGGATGTATACCTGGTAAGACATGCACGAGGTGACAGCACAGAGAATATGAAATGATGTGTCTCTAATGCTTTCCTTGAAAGATCCAGGAATCAAGTGTATTAATTTAAATTATTTAACAAATTAACATACACTGAAAATAATGAAGTGCTCCCCTGAGTAGATAACACAGCAGGAATTCCATTGTACATTATTCAATTATTTGGGTTATTTATTTGAGCAACAGTGATGATGAAGTGCAACGATATTAAAAGTTAATATTAACACAGGGGAAATGAGGGTGACTGGTCATGATACTGAGGCAGTATTTGATTGAGAGCATTACCAAGGCAGCCCTAGCAATAATGAGGTTAATGAGAATGAGGGGGAAAACTCTCTGCTAAATGGAGTCATATCTAGCACAAAAGAAAATGGTTGTGATCATTGCAGCTCATTGATCTTAGCTCCAGGATATCTCTGCTGGAGTTCCTCAAGGTAGTGTCTTAGGTCCAGTCATCTTTAGTTGCTTCACCAATGACCTTCCATCCCTCATAAGGTTAGAAATGGGAATGTTTGATTAATGTTGAGCGCCATTTGCGACTACTCACATACTGAAGTAGTCCATGTCCAAATACAGGAAGCCCTGCATAACATTCAAGCTGGGGCTGATGATTAACAATTAAAATTCGTGCCTCACAAGTTCCAGGTAATGACTATTTCCAACAAGGTAGACGCAAACAATCGCAGCTTGATATTCAATAGCATGAACATTATTAACAACCAGGGGTTACCATTAACCGAAACTGAACTGGACCAGCCATTTAAATACTGGAGCTACAAGAATAGATCAGAGGCTGGAATTTCTGTAGTGCATAATCCACCTCCTGAATTCCCCAGAGTTGTCCATTATCTACAAGTTACAACTCAGGTGCAGGATGGAGTATTCTCTATTTGCCTGGATTGGTACAGCTCCAACAACACTCATGTAACTTGACCCCATCCAGGACAAAGCAGCCCACTTGATTGGCACCACATCTACAAACATTAGCTTCCTCCACTACTGACACAGAGTGTATACCATCTACAGTGTACACCACCTACAGCGTGAGTTGCAAGAACTCATCAAGGCTTCTTAGATAGCACCTTCCAAACCTGCAACCTTTACCATTGTTGAACAGAATGTTCTCCTCCAAGTCACAACCCATCCTATCATCACTGATTTACTGTCACTGGGTCAAGATTCTGAAACTCCCTCCTCATAGTGCTATCGGTGCATCTATACCCGTGGACTGCTACAATTCACTACCATTTTCTCAAGTGTAGTTACAGATGATCTAACGTGCAATACCTACACCCTGTGAATGAATATAAAAGAATTAATAAAATTAATTATGAGGCCATGAGTCCTAGAAAGGAGACAGACATGGATTAAATCCCATTCCATTTCTTTGAAAGGAGAATGGGTGAATTACAAATTAATATGGCCTCAACATGTATTTTTTCACAATCATAGTAAAATTATTGTCTTTATCATGGTCAGAAGTCACTAGCTTCTGTCAAAAACCAGGAGCATTGGTAAATCAATGCCTATAATGTTGTGATCTAATGTTTAAGGACAATGCAATTATGATATACAAATAAATCTTTACTAAAAACTCAAAAGCATAAAAACAGGTTCTGAGGAAAAAATCACCAGATCTGAAATGTTAACTCTGATTTCTCTCCACAGATGCTGGCAGACCTGCTGAGCTTTTCCAGCAATTTCTGTTTTTGTTTCCGATTTACAGCATCCGCAGTTCTTCCGGTTTTATTTACTAAAATCTCTACAGGTATGAAAATGTAAAGGAATCCCAATAATCTATCCTGTGTAGCCAACTAACTGAACTTTATGTTAAGAACAGTCGGGCTAATGACAATGTTATAGAACATAGGATGGCAACTTCCTGAGTCCACATAAGTGCAGTTAAACGTGGATAACTAGAAGCTGAAGTTCATTTCATCTGCTTCTCCCATGCTGGAAATGGTACCTCATGGAGAGTATTTGTATTGGAATTCATCTAAGGTCATCAAGTTGCAGTAGTTAATATGAGTTGCCTACTAAACATGGCAGAGAAAATTCCTCAATTTGGGTTTCACTTGGGCCAGCTAGCTCCTGATCTCATTATAGCCTCGGTCCAAACATGGTCCAAGAGACTGAACTCCAGAGATAACCTTGCTATCAAGTCATTTGTTAATTGAATAGTGGCAAAATTAAAGTCAATGGGAATCAGGGATGGAGTGCAGGATATTGCTGCAGAGAGTGCTAGGGTAGTGTCCTGGGCCCATTCATTTTCAGTTACATCATCAATAATCTTCACACCATCATAAAGGTTAGAAGTGGAGATGTTTGCTGATGACTGCACAATGTTCAGAGCCATTTGCAACTCCTTGGATACTGAAGCAATCCATGTCTGAATGCATAAAAATCTGGACAACATTAACGCTTGCCCTGATAAATGGTAAATAACATTTGTTCCTTATGAATGCCAGACAATAACAATTGTTACAACTGTGAAGGAAGCGAGGAATGTGCTTATAATGAAGTCCCATTAATGCAACAGTCACATCATTCATACAAATATTTTGATTCAATCACTAATATGGTCAACTCATTCTTTGTTGAATGATCCAGAATAAAAGAGCCTTTTACCAGGTTTTATTAATGAACTGAAAATAACCTTTTACTAGAAAACAAAACTCACTTTTAAAATCCAAAGGAAAAATCAATGGTTAACATTGAAGCTATAATCTGGAATAAGAACTATATTAGTGAATGAATAAATGATGAATGATTTCCCCGTTTCCTCAAAACACTCAACCAACAAAACAGCTTCTGCAGAGGTGTTTGGATTTTCAAAAAAAGTTTAAAACCCTGATGGCCAAGAGTTTGAAAAAATAAAAGTTGATGAACAGTTACAATCCACGAGGTTTCTTGATGATGAAATCAAATTGCTGACAACCATAGATTCATAGAAGATCTTCAAAACTGGATTGAAATCAAACTGGATCCAAGTATTTAGTCACAGTTCAGTTTTTCAAGATTTATAAGGTAGTCAGAAACTAACGTTTGGTAACTTTCATGGATTTCCAAGAATGTTACTGAGAGAGAAAAAAAGAGAAAAACTTGCAGTTCTGGTATTTCCTCCTCGTGTCATACAGTCAGAGTCATAGAGATGTACAGCATGGAAACAGACTCTTCGGTCCAACCTATCCATGCCGACCAGATATCCCAACCCAATCTAGCCCCACCTGCCAGCACCCAGCCCATATCCCTCCAAACCCTTCCAATTCATCTCCCCATCCAAATGCCTCTTAAATGTTACAATTGTACCAGCCTCCACCACATCCTCTGGCAGCTCATTCCATACATGTAAACGTTGCCCCTTGGGTCTCTTTTATATCTTTCCCCTCTCACTCTAAACCTATGTCCTCTAGTTCTGGACTCCCTGACCCCAGGGAAAAGACTTTGTCTATTTACCCTATCCATGCCCTCATAATTTTGTAAACCTCTATAAAGGCACCTCTCAGCCTCCGACACTCCAGGGAAAACAGCCCCAGCCTGTTCAGCCTCTCCCTATAGCTCAAATCCTCCAACCTTGCCAACATCCTTGTAAATCTTTTCTGAACCCTTTCAAGTTTTACAACATCTTTCCGATAGGAAGGAGACCAGAATTGCACGCAATATTCCAACAGTGACCTAACCAATGTCCTGAACAGCCACAACTTGACCTCCCAACTCCTGTACTCAATACTCTGACCAATAAAGGAAAGCGTACCAAACGCCTTCTTCACTATCCTATTTACCTGCGACTCCACTTTCAAGGAGCTATGAACCTGCACTCCAAGGTCTCTTTGTTCAGCAACACTCCCTAGGACCTTACCATTAAGTATATAAGTCTTGGTCTGATTTGCTTTCCCAAAATGCAGCACCTAGCATTTATCAGAATTAAACTCCATCTGCCACTTCTCAGCCCATTGGTCCAGATCCTGTTGTAATCCAAGGTAACCCTCTTCGCTGTCCACTACACCTCCAATTTTGGTGTCATCTGCAAACATACTAACTGTACCTGTTATGCTCGCATCCAAATCATTTATGTAAATGACGAAAAGTAGAGGACAGCACTGATCCTTGTGGCACTCCACTGGTCACAGGCCTCTGGTCGAGAAAAGGTTACTGGGTAATAGTATTTTCAAAGCTAGACTTACTAACAGCTAAGGACCATAAACACAATCTCTTATCTTCCTTGTTTTTTTGACTTTTCTCCAAAATCACTTGACTTTTGGAAACTGCCATCATTACTTGGTCTGGCCTACATGTGACTCCAGACCTAGATATTAATTTTTCAAGAAACCACAATTCAGAAAGTGCTCAGTTTCACGTTTTCCAGCTTTTCACATAAATATTTAGGACCAACACCACCTCCAAGAAGAGAAACTCCAATTATCTCTAATTGACTTTAAATGACATTGCCATCAATGAACACCCCCACAACTTGGTAGTTTACCATTGGTTAGAAACTGAATTGGATGGAGCACATAGACATTTAGGTTATAAGAACAGATCAAAGGGTGCGAATTCAACTGCTGATTCCCCAATTCCTCTTCACCAAACGCACACATCAGGAGTGTGATGGACCATTCCCCACTTGCCTGAATGAGCACTGCTCCACCAACACAAGAAACTTGATACGATCCAGGACATGCGATTGGCACCTGCTCTATGATGGATGCACAGTGGTAGAAGAACTTATAGTCTACCATCTAATCTGTAGTTACTTCGCAAGGCATCTTAAACAGCATCCTCCAAAACCCACAACCTCTACCAAATAGAAGAACAGAGCAGCTAATGCACTGGAGCACCATCCCTTGCAAGATCCTCTCAAAACCACACACCATTTTGACTTGGAACAATATTGTTGTTCCTTCACTGTCACCAACTCAAAATCCTGGAACTCCCTCCCTATAACAGCACTGCTGCTGTCCGTACACCACATGGATTCATAGTATTATCATTAGACTGTTAATTCAGAGACCCAGGTAATGTTCTGATTTGAATCCAGCCATGGTAAATGGTGGAATTTGAATGTGATAAAAATGAAATTAAGAGTCTAATGATGACCATACATCCTTTCTCAGCAGGTCTGGCAGCATCTGTAAGGACAGAAAGGAGCTGACGTTTGGAGTCTAACTGATCCTTTGTCAGCTTTGACAAAGGGTCAATTAGACTCGAAACGTCAGCTCCTTTCTCTCCTTACAGATGCTACCAGACCTGCTGAGATTTTCCAGCATTTTCTCTTTTGGTTTCAGATTCCAGCATCCACAGTTAATTTGCTTTCATATATCCATTCTCGATTGTTTGAAAAACTCATCTGGTTCGCTAATGTTTTTAGGGAAGAAAACTGCCATCCTTACCTGTTTTGGCTTATATGTGACTCCAGACCCACAGAAATGTGTTTGACTCCTAATTGCCCCGTGGGAAATTAGGGATGGGCAATAAGTGCTGGCCTAGCTGGTGATGTCTACATCCACTGGATGAATCACTATTGTCTTCTCAAGGGCAATTAGTTATGTGCAACAGTGTCCTTGAAAATAATACCCATGTCCTGCGAAAAGTATTAATACAAAACAATTCAGGCAGAAATGGGTCAAGGCCAACCCTTTTGATTACTTAGAACAAAGCAAGATATACGAGGTTTGTCAGTGGCCAAGTTCCTGGTCATTGTTTGAGGAATTCTTCAGAGTACAGTTCTCTAACCATGTTGCCATCCTTTGCTTCATCAATGGCCTACCCTCTAAGATAAGGTCCACAGGAAGCAGAATAGTAATTCTAGCATTTAATTTTTTTCACAACTTCTCTGAAAATGAAGCAACTCAGGGTAGCCAATATCACAAACTGAATACCATCCTGATTCGGGTTTTCAGATGGCACACATGCTGAAAATTGTGCCAAGCAATGACTAAAGCTGTTCAACCCAACATCAACATGCTGGTGACTACCTACAGAAGCTTAACTGGATCAGCCACGTGCTGCTGTAACATTAAAGCTCAGTACTGTGTGACAACTCGCTCATCTTCTGGTCAGCAAATTCTCACTGCTTTTTTTTGACTCAAGTCAGAAAGATAATACAATATTCAACATGAGTCTGCAATATGACTGCAAAAGTTTAGAATTTTCAAGATTAAACAGTCCTTTTAATCAGCGCCCCTTCATCACTTGAACACTTTTGGTTGCAATAGCAAGGTGGCAACTTATCCAGCTTTTTTCCTGAGCACATCCTAGCCCTGATACCCTAACCACCAAGAAAGATAAAAACAATACAATCACAAGAATGCCTTTGTAGTGATTCCTCTCCGTATTAAACACCATCCTGATTTGGTCCTGGTGCTTTCATGTTGCTGGGTCAAAATGCTGAAGTGCCCTGATCAATACCGTCACAGAAGCCCCAACAATTTAATGACTGCAGTAATTAGAAAGAACCTCCATTGTCAGCTTCTCAGGAAGACTGGGGATGTGTAAGGTACATAGCCAACTGATACAACTGTTCTATGTTCTATAATGAAAGGTATGTAGGTTAGTCTGATCTTAGAGTAGGATTAAAGACTGGCACAACATCGAGAGCTGAAGGGCCTGTACTGTGCTGTACTGTTTTATGTTCTAAAAAGACTTGCCAAATAGTGAACCCTGGCCCAGAATCAAAAGCTGTCATTTGTTTATCGAGATATTTCCACAACGATTTAATTTAATTCGACACTTCTTAACACTTGAAGAATGCAATGAAGCACAGTTTCGTTTAAATGGAACAGAAAACTTACCCTTCCATCAAGTTAATGTTACTTTGAATTGTGACATTTATAGTTGAAGTAATTGGATTACAGTTTCAGCACATTTGTGCAACTTTGACCTGTAGAGTTGTATCTACATTTAACCTCCCTAATTAACCTGTCTCATGATGTATTTATACTGCAGAAGCACCTCAGGAGTTGTTGGTTTCATGCCAACTGCAGCTCCCATTGCTGTGGAGACCTCCTCACATTGGAAACCACTTTGTTTATCCTGAAAACCTTTTTTTAAAGCATTAAATTGACACAAAAGGTTGTTTGAACACGCCAGTTATGTTTATTTTTGCCTCGTGCTTCTTTGTCATGATTGAGAGTGATACTCCAGGCACCAGTGGAACTGAGGGCTTCATTGGTTTGAACACAATGGTCACAAGCTATTTTCTGTGCAGTGTACCACTGTGCAATAATCAAACCTCCCATACCTCCAAAAGGTAATGCTTCTACGATGGCCTTACAATCAATGCTTCTGCTGAAGCTAAAAGGTTACTTTGTCTCAAACAACCAGAGATAACAGAAAGGGGTTTAATCACAAGAAGGACATTATAACAAGGATGTTCTGATATGGAAATAATAACTCTGACAAAGCCATGAACTGGGTGGAAGTTTCCAGAGACCTGAATGACATAAGCAATGGTGAATCAGTTGGGAAAACATAGGATTGGAAAAAAGAAGAAAAATAAAATCTAGGGGCCGAATGGTACTAAACATTGACCAAATCTAAATTTTGTCTAGTTCATGGAGGATTTCTCTCTGTGAGAGTTTTCCCATGCTATTACCCCAAACTCACCCATTAACTATATATCACACCCCAAAAGCCCTTGTGAATTGATATCAGAGGCTGCTCTTGACTTACGTGCCTGGATCCCCTGCCTGAGCACTGTCACCCTTGACTTTGAGCATCACAGTGGCTCTACTGTTAGCACTTCTGCCTCACAGTGCCAGGGACATGGGTTTAAGTTCAGCTTTGGGTGACTGTAGGGAGTTTGCATGTTCTCCCTTTGTCTGCATGCATTTCCCTCTGGGTGTTCTGGTTTCCGCCATAGTCCAAAGACATGAAGGTTAGGTAGATTGGCCATGATAAATTGCCTTGTAGTGCTCAGGGATGTGAAGGTTAGGTGGATTAGCCATGGCAATTACAGGGTAGGAGGTTAGGCTTGGGTGAGATGGTCGATGCAGACTTGATGGGCTGAATGGCCTCTTTCTGCACAAAAGAGATTCTATCACTTGCCAGAGGACTGCTCCCCTTAGATTTTGTGACATGGGCATTTGGCCAATGCAATGCCACGCCATTGGTGCATATGTGTCTGGCATGTGGTGCAAGTGTGAGATTGACATGGCATTGTTCAGTTATAGCAACATGTCCATTGTCTTGACTGTGATGACCGCTGAGAAGCTGCCTGGCTTTGTGGCTGTGTTAAAAGACAAGGCAAGACTAAAGCATTGTGGGCTTATTGGCTCTGGCTGAGGGGGCCGAGTGTAAAAAAGGCAAAGCAAGAAAAGAGGCTCAAAGTGAGTGATTGTTCAGACAGCAAGTTAGGAAGCTCCATGATGTCACCTGGTCCAAACCATTAGATGCATATCTGGCCCCGAATGCAAATTCCCTTGGCAGCAGCACTCCAATGAAAGGTGCCAGCCTGCACCTCTGAATTGCAGAACCGCACTCTGTGGGTTGGAGAGGTGCCATAAAGGGGTGGTGTGGCTGGTGGCTGTCAGGTGCCAAAGACTGTAAATATTGGTTCTGTGCAGTTGTTGCCTATGGAGTGTGCCCTGAAACACTGGTGCTAGGGACTGTAGGGCGAGCTGGAGTCACTAAACAACTGCTCTTCCATGTTGGGAATTTTTAGCATCTAGTTTCTATCCATCAGGGGAAGGTTGGAAAATTTGCATCTGGCAAGATTAAATAATTATGAGTGATGAAGGTTGATAATCCATGCAAATAGGCCTCTCACTATTCACTAGCAGGAATCTTGTCTCACCGTTTGATGCTTGGTTGGAAAATGGGGACATTTTGTTTTTGACTTCAGGGATCCTCTTCATGCTAATTTCACATGATTCTGCCAATAATGTCCATTTAATTCCCACATCATTCAGAGGATGGAAAGGTTCCACCCGAAATTCTTGGCTTCAAGGAATAAAAGTCTGATTTACCATTCAAGGTTTGAATAGTGAGAAAGGAATCTCAATAGTGAGTGGTGAGAAACTTATTTGTTTGCGTTAATATTCATTAACCATTCTTATCTAATTTATATGGTATTTATTATTCTCCCATGTGACGGAGAGAAACTAGACAAGGTGGGGGGGGCTATGAGGAGCCTCTGCTATAATGGGATCACTGGGGAAGTCAGTTATGGGATTGAAGACAACATGCTGGGATGCAGAGGGAATGATAATTCTGGGGGGGGGGGCAACTCAGAATAAGGGTGAGAGACAGTAGCAGATAAAAGAGCAAGCTACTGAGTGTCACCACCACTCTAACAGTGATAGTGCAGAATTTATTTAGCATAACTAAGCTGTATGGTGGCACTTCTGTACATTTGAAAGCTAAAAGTTACAAAATGTTTTGTCATTTTAATCTTGTACAATTTAGGCATATGATTATCTTATGCTTTTAATCAATAACTGCAGTTTCTTGTTTTGTTTCAAGATTGCCAATCTCATTCATGTGATCCTCAACAGCCAGATGATGTAAAGTGACACCAGATCTGAGGCTACGCAAGAGTATTAACTAAGATGAAAGCACGTACTTTGCAAAAATCTCCCATCTGTAGCTTTCTACCCGTAACTGGTCCTTTGTCAACTATTGGACCAAATTAAATCATCAATACCAGGAGATGCTAAACCTTGAGTGGATTTTAAGTTTAGTTTTGGAACTTGTCTCTGAATTTACTTCAGTTAAGTATACAAACTGATCCATTGTTGAGTGACATATTGGGTATTCATTAGCTCAGAAGTTAGTAGCTACTGTTTACAATTTACTTGCAACAACAGCAAAATGTACACAGAGCAGTAATGACTCCAAATTAAACTACAGGGAATAATCAGCTCTTTCAGTTTGCTGTTTTGAGATGTAATGTTGGAGTAAACACTGATAACTTCTTTCTTTTTAACTGCTGCGTGAAATTTTAATTTCAAACATGTCTATTCTTATTTTATTGTTGTAATATATCATGTTAGAAGATTCTAGTTTTCTTTAACAAGCAGTATTTCACCAATTAATGCCACAAATATTCAGGTAACTATTTATACCAAGTAAACATATTATATTTTGCCTCTAAGGTGCAAACTGAAATTATTGAGTTCTGTAGAGAAGGCCGAAGTGTACTCCTTCACAATTGGGAGTCAGCGTGTGGGACTCTGTCCAAGGCATTAATTACAGTCACTTTAGATCCAGCAAATCTTGCAGGATGGCACAAGCTTTAGCACAAACTGGCCTTGTCTATATTTAGATTTTAAAATAGAAAGATAGAACTAGCATTTATGAGACACCTCTCGAAACCTCAGGACATCCTAAAACATTTCACAGCCCACAATGTAAACTGAACATATAATCACTGTTGAAATATAGCAAAATGAGGCAGCCAATTTGTACACAGCAAGATGCCACAAACAGCAGTGAGATCAAGTTAAAAATCTCACAACACCAGGTTATAGTCCGGCAGGTTTATTTAGAAGCACTAGCTTCCGGAGTACTGCCTGAAACAACCTGATGAAGGAGCAGCGCTCCGAAAGCTAGTGCTTCCAAATAAATCTGTCAGACTATAACCTGGTGTTTGTGAATTTTAACTTTGTCCACCCGAGTCCAACATCCCCACATCATTGCCAGCAATGTGGTCAGAAGCAGGTAATGTACATTTCGTGATGTTGATTGAGGGATAAATGTTTTCCCGGTCCTTGGGGTGAACATCCCTACTCTTAATCATTGAGTCATACAGCACAGAAATAAGCCCTTCGGCCCACCATGTCTATGCTGACCAACAAACCTCAAATCACACTAATCCCATTTACCTGCACTTGATCCATAACCTCCTCTGCCCTGGTATACATCCAGATGCTGTTGCGAGTGTACCTGCCTCCACCTCCCTCTCAAACAACATATTCCATATATCTACCATGCTCTGGGTGAAGCAAAACTTCCTCAAATCTCCTGGAAACCATTTGTTCTTCTGAGCCACGTCTGCCATGAGGAAGAGATTCTTGCAACCTACTCTATCCATGCCTCTCATAATTTTGTTCAACCCAATGAGTCTTCTCTGCTCTTCTTTCAACAAATGACTTGGGATTTTTAAGGTCCAATGTCAGAGGGCAAATGGGGCCTCAGTTTTATATCTGTTGTGAAAGATGGCATCTCAGGTGGTGTAGCACTCCCTCAGTACTGCATTCAAACGTGAACTTAGACTGCACGTTCAAATCATGCTGGCACCTACGGTAGTTAAATCTGTTCTTCTGAGAGATGATTAACTCTCTATCATAGTGCTTAACTCTGTAGGTGATACACTCACTCAAAACACTAGCTTTTGGAGATGAGTTTTCTAACCACACCCAAACTCTTTTCATACTAGGCGAATGGTGGCTTTAACCCGCATATTCTTATTAAACACAAACACGTTCCGTGTAATGAAATATGTGGCCATGATAATCATTTATCAAAACTTCTCCTTAAAAATCAATCAATCTGACATTTATGACTTTATTTTTACGCTGCCACTGTGATGTAAAATAATAAAAACACATACTTACCTTTGCTGGCAACACATTAAAACTGAAGGTTATCGCTGTAAAATTATTTCTTTGAAAACAAGGCTGTGGTAGAAATGACACTAAGCATTCTGCGTACAAGATGTTTGCCTTAATGTGAACGAGTTGCTCAGTTCTGAATTATTTAGGTCAATCCTAAAGAGTTAAACTGGACCTAGTATAATTTCTAGTAAAGACGTAAACGGGGTGTCTCCTTTAACTGTGTGTGTGTGTCCCACGTGACAGGTTCGCCTCTGGAAGCCTATGCTTTATGCAACTAAGGCATCAGCATTGATTAGCGTAAAAGTTCAAGGCAACCATTCATCAAGTGCAGTTTTAACATTGGATTTTGGACAAAAGCTCCTTTTCAACAACATAGGTAACACGGACTTTGGATTTAAGGCCATTGCAACATTAACTGGACAAAAACATTTAAACTCATTGTATCATTGTGAACAGTACTAAGTGACCTCGGCTCATCGCTGCGTTTTACATTCTCAGCCAGGAATTAAAATCAATTCTCATGATCATTCGAAAAAAAAGTGTAAATATTATGTTACAAACCCAAGGATTTTGTTAGGTTGATTAGCATTTATTTTGCTTGCACTTTTCTCAATAAATAACCTTAACAAGAAACTCTACCAGAGAATATAATTCAGTGCATTGCAATCAGAAATTGCTACTACTTCAGACTGGACAGAGGGTGTAATTTAGTTGAGTACTGATCAGAATTTAAGCAAAGTGTACGTTTTAATCTCCTCTGTGGTCTGTAAGGGTGAAACTAAATGTGGGTAAACAGAAAGCAAAATCTGTGTCAGTATAAAGATTGAGAAAGAAATCTCGGATAACCTGTGATGAAAAATCTACACCCTGTGAGGCCCACACAGATTATTAGTATTGATTTCCTTCACAGAGAACGTGGAAATGTTACCAGATGGGGCATTTGGCAACGAGTGTGTGAGTGCAAATTCAGTTTTAATGACATGTTTTTTGTGCCACAGTAATCGCCAATGCTATACCATATATCTTTTCTCTTAAAATGTATTCTCTTCCCCTGAACATTGATATTGAAAATTGTAATTTCAAAAACACGTAAATATTTCAATGGAAATATTCCTTTAGTTTAAACCACACCTTATTTTCTGCATAAACATGTTTTCATATAAGGTTCATTCAAGCTTAAATTGACATTTTTAATTCATACATGAGTTACATTATTGATCATCTTCCTTGGGTTACTTGCTTACAAGGATTTAACCTAAAACGATTTACACATGTAATAAACCACCTTTATCACACAATTTTCTCCTTCACTCAATTATCTATTTCAATGCTTTTAAGTAAAATTACTGGCTAATTTATTTATCAGATGATTACCATGAGAGCAGTAACATCACAAACACGTGTAGTCTATTTGTAGCTTCTTTTAATTCTTAAAAAGTGACAAACAAAGGATTCTTTTCCCCCTTTTCCTCATTTCAAAGATGGATTCCACTGCACAGATTTGATAAAGTTATGCCTTGTTTAAAAAAAGAAAAATGCAGCAAAGAAAACAAAATATCAAGGAACACACCATACACATTTGCGTAAAACACGAGCCAAGTCCCTCACAAAATTTGGAAGTTAAAAGAAATCAAAACTGGTCTTTTATTTTCTGGATTAGATGTGAAATTCTGTTTCAGCCCTTCAGGAATGCTGAAGTGAAGAAAATCCGGAGTAACGTTTCCAAATATTAAACTCTATTCCTATCATTTCAACCATTGCCTTAAACTAAAATTGTATAATGAGGACTTTATGAATGAAAATTCACAGTTGATACTTGGTTCCTATTGATTTTCTGATTTGATTTTCTCTTCCATAAAAGGTGTTCGTCTATAGTTTAAAAAAATGAACTTATGTATGCATAAGCATGACTACAAACTGATTGAGGCAATGCAGAGGAGACTGTAGCAAATGCAAAATACTGAAACATCATTAAAAAATCATGATAGTTAACAGGTTTTCAAGCCCTATCTTCTTATTTGGTGATGTATTGGAGATTTATCAATAAGAATCAAATTTAACCATAATTTTATTAGACTTAAAGGATCATAGAAATCAATACTGAAAATTGTGTTAGAAAACATATCTCTAAGTCAGAAGGTAAATACATAGCAAGAAATCATGCTGGACAAAATATTCAGACTGGGTCAAGCATTTTATGCAATCATAATTTTGAAGTAAATTTATTGATTTAAAAAGTGCCCAGTATTTGTAAGAATGATTTCTGATCATCTATAGCAACTCTTTTTAAAGCACTATTATTTTTTGTGAAAATACTGCTCTCGTTCTGTTCAGTCTGAGCAACATGGCTGCCTCACAGATTTCAAACAATGTCAGAAAAGCTATTACTGTACCCTGTAATTTTTGTGGACATATTCCACCATGCAATTTCATGTGGATCTATAATGTTTGTGAAAATAAATGGTTCGGGTTGCATTTTCCAGAACCATCAAGATTACCTTTCGAGCCATTAGCTAAAACAGACAACCCATTTAGTCTACTGGGAAGTTTCAACTTGTAATAATACAGCGCTGGCAGAAGTGAAAGGGTTAACAAATAGAGAATGTAGTCGCAGTAATCAATACACTCCTCTGGCTCTATTGATTAGAATCGCCTGCTTATTTTGCAGCTAAGATTTTTTCTCCCCCTTCAAAAACAAAGACACCCTAGGGGACTATCAAGTAAATAGGCATTTAAGATTTTTCTTTACTAAGAAAGTAGTTAATTACTATTAGTGCTTCAAAGTCTCAATTTAGACATGACAGTCCACCGTCTTTAATGTCTTTGAAAGTACCTTTTTTTACTAAAGACGTTAGAGTTGTAGGGCTGACTGCCTTGGCCATTCTGTTTTATGCTCCTGACTCATGACGATGTCCTGCCATTGCAAGAATGGAAGAACTCCCATCATTAGTGGAAGTAAAATAATGTTGTGGACTGGAAGCTATTGGATGACACTTGTAGATTTAAAATGCAAGGATTTTAGGAGGAGGAGAACTATGTTCCTTTTTTAAATAAAATTGCAAGCATGGATTGTTTAGCACGCCACATTAAACGAAAGCTATAGTCGTTTCTTTTCACAAATGTTCATGGCTGAAGCCTGTCACCCTTTTGCTGCAAGAGCTGTGAGATGTTCAAGATGGACTTTGATTTACTCCAGCCTAAATTAAAGACATTTCAAAGCAGAGAAAGCATTTCTTCGTTTGCTGTGGATCTATGATTCTGTCAGAATACAGAGAAAAATCAATGACAAACTATAAACCAAGGGTGGCCTCTGGCCAATATGGTCAGTACAGAGCACGAGAAGGAAATGGCAGGGACAAACCCTAGCTCAGCAATAGTCCGCTTTGGTAATGGATGCAGCCTGCAGCTAATAACACATTATAATTACAAATGGAATGGCAGAACGTAGGGCACTGTGTCGAAATGAGATGTGATGCAATTTGCTGAGCCATTCAAAATAGTTAAACAATATTTCAGAATTTGAGGACAAAAACAATGTTGTTTGAATGATACAGAGCATTGACCTGTCAGAGGATGGGTCACAGATCACATCCTAAACACAACTCCCATAGTGAGAATATCATCACCCTCACGTTGGCTAATCCCAATTATTACCACACGGGACAATCATGGTCCTACTAAACTCAAGTGATATGCCACTGAGGGAATCGCAATTTCCAGACACTTAGTCTGTCATTGATGCGGAGTCCAGAGGTAGGGTTTTCCAAGCCTACGGCTAGTCAGCTGAGGAGGAGAAGGCCAGGAGGGAGCTGCATCAGGATGATCCCTGGACACGCTCCCACCAGGAGATTTCACAGCAGTAGGACTGAATTCACCTCAGCTGCCTGTTGATTGGCTTTTGGGCAGGCAATTTAAATAATTAAGGACCCTATTAGGGCTGGAAAACCAGCCCTTTGGTATTTTGCCTATGGCAGGCACCACTAACCCGTCCAATCCTGCTGCTCTAGGATCTTGGCCTTGCTGTGGCTGTCTGGGGGGTGTTCCAAAGGCAAAATACCAATAGGCTGAAAATATCACTTGTAATAAGGGCTTTAATTATTTAAAGTGGCTGCTCTCATGCATTCAGCAGTCAGTCTCTCTGTCAGTGCCCCTCTTGGCTCAATGGCAGCTCTGATTTTTAATTTTTGCAACGGTATGTCTGAAGGCTGTCTGCAAGTTGAGTCACCCTCTCAGACCACCAACCTGCCTCAGCAGCACCACCTCTCCAAATGGGACAGTTGAGGTTCTCAAACTGATTGGACCAGCAGGATTGGAAGCTTCCCTGCTGCCATTATTTGGAAAGTGAGCAAGAGACAGACAATCAGGAGACTGTCTCTGCCAACATTGTTGCTTGCAAGTATAAGCTTGGGACCTCCCCCCACCACCCCGTTTCTTTTTGAAGGGGTCACAGGAAATCCCTGCCCCTGGATTCAGCATTATGATGGAAACCATTTTGTTTGCTTGTTGCTCGTGCAATTTGATGTTATCTTTAAAACATGACAGATATTGCCATATCATAAAATAAAACACTCGTCTGTTATTTACTAGGTTAGACATTTTTAAAAAAATGTGAATTCTTACTTCAGACTTAAACTCTTAATGTATTTGAAATACTATAAGCAATAAACAAATAACTGCCTTCATATTGATTCTAATCATGTCAAATTAACTTCTGTCTAATGGAGAAATATACTTATAGATCATTTGTATTTGTACAACCAGGCTAATTTTAAACCAAGTTACTCAGATCAATGTCAATATAACTTTCCAACAAGCTATTGTGGCACCCACCCACAATGCCACAATCTCCTGTGGCATTGCTCAAACTCAGGGGACATATCACTATAAAAAGATGGTGATGCTTTCTATAGCAATAAAAATGTATTTTCTGCTCCTGGCGGAATGTATCTCTTTAAAGCCATTAAGTTCAATTGCTGTAAACAGGCATATCCCAAAGGTCAATTAGAGGGCCATTGGATGTGTAGTTGGTTGTAAGATCCCAGAATCATCTACATGGTTTGAATACATCTGGCTTTCTACCATCTTTAAAAGCTATGTCTGTCTGTGTCTGTAGAAGAGTGTGACAATTTGCAACATCCCATCAGAAGTATGTCACGAGATAAATTCTAACTGTGTAGAGGACGTGGGATGGGGTGGGTGCTCATTTACAGATCAATGCAGACAGAACAACTTGGCTTTCTATTCAGATGGACCTACACAGATATTTCAGTCGCCACAATGGTGATTAGTGGTACTAATGTGAAAGATTTGTGGGAGTTGAAACATGAGTCCAAACTTCCATAAATTAAAAAAAAACTTGTCAACGTAGAAAATAAAAATTGGTTAAAATATGATGCTGCTCAGTTGCAGAGCTACCTCTAGCTCTAATTTTTTTTATAAACTGGTAGAAATTCACTCATATCATCTATAACAATATTAGAACCCCCCTATAGTCTTACACCACTTTCAAACAACATCCCAGCCAATATGTATTCTCCACAGCCTTGTACTGACACTGAGGTAACCAGTATCAAAGCTTGATTCATCTGCAATTCCGGCTGCCTCTGCTGTCTCAGTTGCTGTGTTAGTTTTTATTTAAAATGAACCAGTCGATGTCTGAGCTAAAATAGCAGAGTAGAATTTCAGAAAAAACCCAATAAATGTTCAACAACATGATCCCACTGCATAGTTTCAAGGCTGTTGTTTTCCACCAGAACACAACAAAACACAGAATGAAAGTTAGCCTTCCAGCCCTTTCATTCCAGACATCTGACATTGTACACTCTCACAACAGACTCTGCAACACCCCAGAAGTCTCCTCATGGGAAGTTTCAAACACAGACAAATCCTAATTCCCAAAAATTAACATATAAAATTTTGTTGTATTTATTTGTTAAAAATGAGAAGTGAAGTACCATTTAAAAACAAACCCTTTGGCTTTCCTTAACTGCAAATATTCTCAATTTGTGAACAAAACCAAAGTGGAATCAATTGAACAGACTTCCTATGTTTGATGATACTGTTGTGACATCAGGTCAATATTTACTTCAGTTTATTTTCCATCATTCTAAAGGTTTTGACTTCCAAATTTTAATTACATATAAGATGTTCAGAAATAAGAATGATCCTGCTTGTTAATTCCATAAGTATATTCCATTGTACTTATATTGTAACCATGTTTATTGCACCTTACATTAACCATCACAAGGTGCGGTCATTTTGTTGACTATAGTTTCATTCATAAGATAAAAAGATTTGCTCAGCATCATACATATTTTATTAGTAACTAGTTTTAATCTAAATGACAGACAATCTGAGAGTTCATACTGCTTTGCAGAGAAACCAACACTGGAAGTATGGTGCGCACAGATCTGTGTACCTATTTCACCACCATTTGCATCACAGGTAGACAGGTTGGTTAAGAAGGCATTTAGCATGCTTACCTTCATTACTTGGACATTTGAGTTTAGGAGTTGGGACATCATGTTGAAGTTGTGCAGGATGTTGGTGAGGCCTCTTCTGGAGCACTGTGTGCAGTTCTGGTCACCCTGTTATAGGAAGGATATTATTAAGCTGGAGAAGATTCAGAAAAGATATACCAGGATGTTGCCAGGCTTGAGTTATAAAAATACTGTAGGCTGGGTGTTTTTACTGGAGCATAGGAGGTTAAGAGATGACATTATAGATATTTATAAAATAGTGAAGGGGCATCGATAAGTTTGAATAGCAAAGGTCTTTTCCCTAGAGTGGGGGAGTTCAAAACTAGGGGGGTGTATTTTTAAGGTGAGAGGAGAAAGATTTTAAAAGGACATGAGGAGCAACCTTTTTGCACAGAGAATGGTTAGTATGTGGAATGGACAGCCAGAAAAAGTGGTGGATGAAGGTACAGTCACAATATTTAAAAGACATTTGGATAAGTACATGAATAGGAAATGGTTTGGAGGGATTGGAGCCAGATGCAAGCCGATTGGACTAGTTTAGTTTGGGATCATGGTTGGTGTGGACTAGTTGAACCCAAGGGTCTGTTTCCACATTGTATGACTCAATGGCCCTAGTGGGAGGCTTTCTCACCTCCTCGACACTTCAGCCAGTTCTTATTAATTTCCTTCCCACCTTTTTTGTGGCCCCTCTCCTTAGCAGCTAACCTAGAAGTATTAGCCACTCCACAGTTGCTGCTCTTTTCACATTAATCTATCAGAATCAATGGACATTTCATTAGTGTAGATGCGCCCTGCATTTATATCCACCCCCCAATTCTTTCCAAACTAATTGCTCCAGCAGCAAGCCTAGCTTAGATATTTCTTCCCAACTGGAAATATGTTCAACTGCATGTGTCTCACTATTCCCAAAAATAATTATCAATATGATTGTCATTTAATAGCCCAAACCCTCAGACGGACATTACAGATGATAAGTACATTTTCCATTTAAATGTTTCCAATTTCCTCTTTCACACACATATACTGTATGATGGGTAATCATTCATAAATTGTAGATTGTCAGATAAATAGTTTTACATTTACCCCTGTAGGATTCATGACACTTTACCATGTCTGCTGACAGGGGCTGAATTTAAGTACTACATCTCACAAGCAACATTCTTTCCACATTACGTTGGCAGCAATATTTTACCTTGTAGCAGGGATCAACACTTGGCAACATCCAGCGGGAACCACAAAAGAAAGATCTGCTCATAAAAGTTAATTTTCACAGACTACAGCAGTGATTTTGTAGCTGAGAGTCGACCGAAAGATTGTCCACATTTTATCCCTTCAATTTTGAGCTACGAAGAAACTCAGTAGGTAGAGGCTTTATTCTCTTCATTAAAATAAATGCAAAGAAAAATGGTATAAGCCTGCACATAATTAGTATTGATTTTTCTGATGCTTTGAGAGTGTATTGTACGCAAGGCAGCGGAAAGCGTACAACAGCTTCAGTTGCAGAGCATGGTGAAACCTTTGTGGAACATCATCACCTTGCTGAGACTCAACACACAGCAGTTAAAATATCACGCCATTTGGTAATTTATTTTTCACCATTATATTTGATACCGATCTAAATTTATGAATAAGTTCATTTCTATCACCCGATTTAGTTTAGTTTCAGTGTCTATTTCACTGTAAATCTTTTGTAAAATATGCTTTTGCAGCTGACTGATACTAATTTGGTTCAGCCAAACTTCAAAACTTTTGAGTTAGAATAATTTTGCTTCTTGATTTTTCTACAGCATAGCATTGACTTTACGTACCACCAGATTTATGTGGTGTAAATTGTCTCGGATGTGGAGGGACATGATGAGAGGCCTATTAAGAAAGTCAAAAATCAAAGGAAATAATTTACTTTCAAATCATTCCCATAAGTTATCTCATTACTATCTAAATTAGACTGGTGATTCCCCTCTACACCAAAAGAGAGAGAAAAGAATTAAACCACTGAAATGGTTTAGGAAACCTTTTGAGGTTTGTCAGACAAATCAGAGCCATGACTGACCTCCAGGCCAAACTGACACTCATTTGCAGAGTGTCTCAGGTCCCAAGGGTCTGCTCTGGACAGGTCACCTGACCTAGCAGGCTGCTTCTGTCCAGCTGTATCCCTTCCCAGTTGGACCTTTGTGGGCAGCTAACTCGACACTGCAGTAGATGCCTGAAATCTGGAACAGAAACAAACTTTTCAGTCCAGGCCCTGATTCAGTGCCTTTATTATCACACAGGCTGAAGGAGACACAAACTGTTCATATATTGAACCTGGAAATCCTCTACAGTTCTGAGATGAGTATTGTGATTTGCTACACACCACACTTTCTAAGAAGGTAGTGGAATGGAGATTAGTCAAATAGAATGCTGCAAAATTAAAGTAATCATTCTAATTAGTATCAACGGTAGTTAAAAATTCAGGTCTTTTAACTCTTCAAGCACAAGTTGTGCTTATCAGTTGATGGGTCCTATTGTTTTGGCAATTTCACTTTAGTTTGTGAAAAACAGATTTTAAGAGTTCAATATATATTGTTTTTACGATTTACAGCAATAGAAAAAATCTTTTAACAGCACTTGCTATAATGAGAGGTAACAGATTTATTAAAATGTTTACTACCTGCAGATTGTTCACGGTACCTAAAAGATTGACTTGCACCACAGAAATAGGAGTTAAATATTTTCTTTCAGTGTAAATAGACAAGATTACATTAATCCCAGGTTGCTTCCTCAGGCCAGATTTTGACTTCAAGAGATGCTCTCAGGTTGAGGAGATGGAAATCATCACAATCTGCTGCCTCTTAAGAGACTCTTAATATAATTCCAGGGAGCAGGGACAAATCTTTGAATGCACCAATATCAGAAAATGTGTAATGCAAAAAAAATCCTCTGCCTAAATTCACATTTAACGAAACAGTAATTAATAGTGGAAAACGTTACAAGAAAACAAACTTGAAGCTCATTAGCCTGTAGCACATGCAGGCTCATCAATAGATGTACATATTACAGCTTGTTTAAATCTTGGTGAAGAACTGTTATGCACTATTGTTATTGACTTTCTCCTTCTAATTATCATCCAGAGGTGACAGATGATACACGCTAATGACCACATATTACTATCTAACCTGAATCAGCGTCAAAAACTTAAAGTCATTACGAAGTGAAGAAAATCAAATCAGAATATTCTGTGATCTCAGGAGTTCTATTGCTCTAAACAGCTGGGAAATAAACTGTGGGTAACTCGTTAAGGTGAATGGGGAAGGGTGAAATGCTGCGTTTAGTAATAAACACCATCAAACTGGTATGTTGTTAGTTGGAAACTACAGCAAGTTCCCAAATTGCTCAAATTTGTTTGTAATAAAGGCACGATGTGCCGGCACTATCGCTATACAAAGGAAAAATTGCTAGCAGTTAACAACATTTAATGGTCAGACAAGCAGACAACAGTGCAAAGCCTCTTCGCAGCACTGACGCCATTTGCCTGCAAGTGAAGGTGTCTGCAAGCTCAGAAAATTGGATCACAGGAACAGCTCTTTGCTTGCCCTGGTTACATTGCCGGCAAGGCTGATCGATCAATACACTGTGTGACACTTTCAGAATTCATTGCAAATGATGCCCTTTCAAATGGCACCCACATTTCACAGAGACCACTTTCATTGTAGAACACAGAATGTGTTTTTCCAGTTATGTTTCAGTGTTGGTAAACTTTACGTTAGTTGCTTTAAATTAAACTTTTACATTACCAGGAAGCTGAACAACAGACATTAAGTACCTGAAGGCGGTATTCAGCCTGATAGCATTATATCTAGTCCCTAGCTAAACGGAGTGCTGTATTTAGAATTTCACAGTAGACTTCTCGCTGCCAGAACAAACAGACTATGGACATTAATACATGCAGTGACCACCTCTAGACTATGTTAGCATCCTGACCAATTACCAGAGGTCAAACCAGTTATTTTAAAGCAGGGAGTATTCTCAACCCCTTTTCCTTCGGAAGGCGTTGGGTCATGAATACATTTTTTTGAACACTAAAGAATGAAGGCGGATCTTTAAAAAAACCGAGCAGTGTAAATCAATATCACTTTGAAAGGATAATTACACTCATTTTTAAAGGCAAAATCCTAACTTTGGATCTCTGCCCCTTGTAAATGACCTGTTTTTTTTTTTACTGCTGAATATAAGAGCTGAGAGACTTTAAGAAGAAATAGGAACACAAGAGGCTGCTTTTCAATCTGGAGCCTGGCGCACAATCATATTCACATCCAGCAAATTGGGCTCCCGCATGGTCTAATTCCTGCTTCACCACAGACTGCTAACACGGCTGAGATGAAAGAAAAGAGAAAAAAAATCTATGCAGGGAGACTGCAAGAGCACATATAGTCTGCTCTGAGCTCCTTCCAGAGGCAGACAGAAATCAATAAATCAATAGGAAGTGTTCGTTGTGTGTAAAATGGGTAGAGAAGTCGGTGTCAAGCCACCTCAAGATGAATGGACAGAAGGTTTTCAGTCTGCAGAAAGGCCAGAGGTGACTATCACCTTGAGATGAGATCTCTGGCCATTGGCCTAAGAAAAGCTTCAATTTGACGCTTTTACCTAGTAAATCTTGGCTTCAGTGAAGGCCAGACTGCACCTTGTCCACTGCCAGGTCCTTTCCCTGGGTTTAATCCAGCTCAGCTTTGCCACTGGTTGGCTGGGCACAGCTCTGACAGCTGCCTCAATCTCGCCCGCTGTGCCACTTCAATAAAGTGAAGACAACAGACACTGAAATTAAAATAAATTGGTCACTGTCCAACACCAGTTATAGTGGAGATGAAATAATCTGCATGACTGAATAATGATATCCAACTTAAAAATGATTACATGTGAAGGCGTTGGTTGGACACATGTTCCTATCAGACTTTAAATACTCACACAAATTCTGTAGATATTGAACAGCAATTTGTAAAAATAGTATAAATTCCTTATGCTATTTCTTCAATACTTGTGCACCGTTTTGTCATACTGAGAGTATTGGTTCCAGTTCTCTGCTGTTTTCTTGTTAGATTTTTTAAACACAATTGAAAATATTTCATACTTTCAAGAACAACTGAAAATGGTTTGTGGTGCATGCTAAATACTGAAGTAACAGCAACGCAGACATGCCAATCAGGTCATGTTCTAGTTGTATAATCTCATTTCTCAAAATGTCATACACCAGGATATATTTGTGATAAATCTATGGCCCTTAAGCAAAATACCTCTTTTCTGTCTTTTATCTTTTATAGTTCTTTGCTGAGTCTCTTTGGCCTTGTCAAAACATATAGTCCAGTTAGAAGCTAAAAATATTTTGCAATCGATTCACTGCATTGATTTTTTTTATCTGTATGTTGGCTCAGAGCGTTAAAGGTGAAAGGTGAGAGTTCCCCAGCTTACCTCTCTAAGGGTGAAAGGTGAAAGTTCCTAAGCTTAACTCATTGCTTCATGAAGACAGTAGAAGAATGCGTCGGCAGTAGTTCTGCTTATCTGTACTGACTGCTCCTAATTCATTCTGTGCTGCGTTACCTGCCGCAGTTTAGGGATATACAATTCAACAGGGTGTACCAGCAACAGCAATGATATGCTATGTGGAAAAAAATAGATATCGAGCCAATTATTAGTCAAACAAAAATGAACTGGGTAAATAGGAAAACATTGTGTTAGAAAGTTGCTGGTAATGGACTGGCTTATTTCTGGGATGGAGGGCATATGCGATTCTAGTCTGCAGTGCAGAACACTGTCAATCAAAGTTTGCAGGGAATGTCATCCAAGGTCACATGCAGTAGCATGTAAACAGGACATGGTCATAACTCAACTCAAGGGAGCCAGAGACATATTCACTATGGTAATTGGAATGACAGTAATCCCCTCCCCCCCCCCCGATTAGCTAACAATCTGACATTCACCATTGTTTTCTGTATTGTTTTTGAAAGGCACCATCTATATAGCACTGGAACTGTACTACCAAGTGCCTTCACTCTCCCAGTTATCTGAGTGCTAATCTCAGGACAATTTAGCACATTCAAAGCATCAGCGATTTGTGGTGAAACTGGCTTGCCGATTAAGAGACAGAATCATCACCACTGACATTTAGATAACTTGGCAAGAAAAATCATAATCATTGTTAAAATATATCATCTATTTCAAACCCATTATTGTGCTATTATTCTGGACATATTTATTTAAAAAATAAATACATAATGGACCTCAGAAATAATTCACAAAGTTCAAAGGCTAAACTTAGATTATAGAGTCATCTACAGCACGTAGACAGACCCATCAGTCCAACTTGTCCATGCCAACCAGATATCCTAAATTAATCTAATCCCATTTGCCAGCATTTGGCCCATATTCCTTCCTATTAATATACCCATCCAGATGCCTTTTAAATGTTGTAATTGTACCAGCCTCCACTACTTCCTCTGTCAATTCATTCCTTACATTCACCACCCTCTGCATGAAAAAGTTGCCCCTTTGATCCCTTTTAAGTCTTTCCCCTCTCACGTGGACTCACCTACTCTGGGGCTTGCAAAGTTTTGATAGGAGAATTTGCAGTAAAACTCAAATAGGGTGAGAAATGTATTAATTAATATATATTTATGTCACAGATTAGTTTTGAAATGCAACGGCAGAAATAACTTTAGATCTTTGATACCACAGGTGCTGTTCTACATATTCTACTTCAAACTTCAGGGACTAGAGAGAGATGGAGCCTGAAAACCACAAACACGGAGCACTGACCTGAACTGGCCAAACTCTCCCTTCTTTAATCTTAGTTGCTAAACAGTCCGCCTCTTGATGACAACACAACTGTGGTATGTGGTCACACAAATATTGTACTGACTGCAGAAGTAGCTGGTGAGCGCCAAAACAGGAGCATTGGGGATGATAGTGGCATGAAAAGGGCACAGCAGACATAGAAAAAAACAGCTAATAGAATATGTTTTCCCATGGGTTGCATTCAATTTATTACACATTGTCCGCTAGCTTCAGTGTGGAACATTTGGAGAAAAGTATTATATTTTTAATTTCCTCCATGTAAACAAAAAAAACTCTAATATTTGTGCGAAATGTAAAGTGGACAAGATCGATGTGTTATCGATCACTGAGAATGATTCCATCCATTTTGCCCTTTGTGGTTGGTGGGATCCATGCTGCAATTACACAGACAGGCTGGCAGCAAAGAGGCTCAACTCGGCTTTCAGCTCCATATTAATCCAAAGCTCACCGTTTCAATGCAGGTATAGATTGCCACAAGTCGATAGCTAACTCTCTGACTTGTGATGCAGCAACTGTAAACTACAGCACTGAAACAGAAACTGAAAATTACAACATCTATCTTTGTAAGCCTTGCCAAAAAAAATTGTACAGTGCAAAATTACAAAGACAACTGTGATTACAGAAGCACTTAAGTTGAAAGAATTTATTTAATTAATCAGATATGTTACCAGGGAAGGTAGTAATGGAAGGCAATATTGTCTTATTCAAGATGGAATGAGAAAGATGTTTCACAGCACAGACCTGTGAGACGAAAGTGACAGAGAATATACTGTATTTTGAATCTTGAGAACAGACAACATGTCATCATGACCTCTCCCCACCCTACCTTGCAAATTCATGAACCTCAACACTGTCTTAGATGGACAATTTGTGTGACTGTCATCACATCAAATAGTTTAAACATCTACTGCCTCTAACACTGGTGTACAATGGCAGCATTGTGTACAACCTACAGGTTAGACTGCAGCCATTTGCAAAAGCATCTTGGCAGCTCACTCTAAATCAGTGACCTCCATCACCTAGATGGAGAAGGGCAGTTTCCTTATCACTGGCTAACCACCTGGAGCCCCTTACCCCACAGCTTATGAAAATACCTTTAACAGTCCAGCATCACCATTCTCACAGATGGACAACACATGCTGGTTTCACAGAGAAGCTGATATCCTGAGAATGAATGGGATAAAAGACAATTTTATCATTTTAGCATTATGCATTGTTTTTGACCAACATTGTGCCTTTACTCCAGTCTAAATGTCTGGACAGAAAGCGTAAATAGATTTATTCACTGTTACGATAGAGTGTCAATGCTAAGGGAGTTGCATTTCACATGGATTGGATAGTCGACTTTTTAAGTGTGTAATCTTAAATTTTTGGGTGGAATTTTACTAGCTCTTCAGCAGCAAGCACAAGGGCAAAAAATGTGGAAAATGTAATATGATGTAAATTGTGTGATTTTTAGAATATATATATTTATTATAATTTATAGTATGTTTGTCTCTTTTTCAGTGAGAAATTTGTTGTTTTCTGTGTGTCTGAAGTTAATAATGAACATTTAAGCATTTTTGTAGCCATGGTGATTTATTTTGAAACAGTTTTTGAGACCTGGTTTTAGAGTGAATAGGTTTATGTGCACCACTAATGGATATTTTTGTTTATATAAATTGTTTTGCAACCTTCAATGGTAAATATTGGGGCCTCAAGGTCTTCTAAAGATTTCTGGAACTTGTATTTTTTAAGCTTAAGAGAAACACTCATAGCTTTGAGAGAGAGACTTTTAGTTTCAGTTTTCTTTTGGGTTGTTTTGTGAAAATCTTGGGATAGAATGGCTATATAGACACATATTCCTGCGAAGAAAAGGATATATAATGAACTAGATTATTTTAGATTGAAAAGTTAGTTTTAGTTCCAGAGAAAGAAGCTTCAAGAATAAGCTATTTGCAGTTCTAGTCTGATTAAATCGCCCAGGTGTTAGATAAAAGGACTCTGATATGAGTGCTTACAAGTGTTGCTTTTGGGTACTATACCAGGGATGTGTTTTGGGGACTGTACAAAAGCTGTTTTGTTTCTTTTTAATTTATGAGGGTTTATTTTGGGACTAATGGGATTATATTTTTACTGAGTATTTAAAAATATTTAAATTTGTATTATGATGGTTATGGTTTATTCCATTTTCTCTTCAACCCTTTCGTTAACATACTTGTCAAAGCAAAATCCGTGGCATTGTGTGCTTATGTTTCAGTGAGAGTCTAATTTCTTAGAACCAAAACAAATCAAATTATGATCTGACTTGTCCACTAATAAAATTAGCTGGGATCAAAACAGGAGTAGGAGTGTTTGAGCTGTAGATAGAGGCCGAATAGGCTGGGGCTATTTTCCCTGGAGTTTCGGATGCTGAGGGGTGACCTTATAGACGTTTATAAAATCATGAGGGGCATGGATAGGGAGAATAGCCAAGGTCTTTTCCCCAGGATAGGGGACTCCAAAACTAGAGGGCATAGGTTTAAGGTGAGAGGGGAAAGATTTAAAAGGGATCTAAGGGACAACTTCTTTCACACAGAGGACGGTGTGCGTATCGAAGGAGCTGTTAGAGAAAGTGGTGGAGGCTGGTATAAATATAACACCAAAAGGAATCTGGATGGGTAGATGAATAGGAAGGGTTTAGGGATATATGGGCCAAATGTTAACAAATAGGACTAGATCGATTTAGGATATCTGGTCAGCATGGATGAGTGGACTGAAGGACTGCTTCCATGCTGTACATCTCTATGACTCTAATTACACATCTATGCTTAGTGCCTAAATTTTATGAGGGTGGAGTTGAAAGATATTTTATCTCTTTTGAGAAGGTAGCTAAATAGATAAAGTGGACAAATAGGAACCTTAGTGATGCAGAGTGCTTTGACACGTCAACCTACGATTGTACACCAGTATGTTAGAGGAACAATCTGCACAGTATACAACTGTCAAAGAGACAACACTCAATGCTTAGGAGCTTGTGCCTAAAGCTGCTCAATTAAACTTTAAGACCACAAGAAAGAAATCTAATCTGACATGTACAAAATTTGCAAGGAAAAGGAAATGGTGTGGGATCAGTGTTTTAGATCACTCCAGCTTGAGAAACTATTTGAGAATGAAAAGGAAATGAATATCATGGAAGACTTCAGAAATTGCATTCGTACAAGTTTAAGAATTGAGATGAGCATCAAGTATTGATATACGAGCCTCCAGATGACAAGCTGCATCGGAGAAGCAGCCTTCTAGCAGATACTTATGATATCTCATATCAACAATTACATGTGGGAAAATGGTCATATGGAAAGCAAAAACACCTCAAGCTTACATACAATCTTGGTTCATGCAGTAAAGATACGTATGTGCTGATCAGACATTAGTACGGCTACTACTATTGAAGGCAAGGCGAATACTGTTATACTTGAACATCACATAGAGTCATAGAGATGTACAGCATGGAAACAGACCCTTCGGCCTAACCCATCCATACCGACTGGATATCCCAACATAATGTAGTCCCACCTGCCAGCACCCGGCCCATATCCCTCCAAACCCTTCCTATTCATATACCCATCCAAATGCCTCTTAAATGTTGTAATTGTACCAGCCTCCACCACTTCCTCTGGCAGCTCATTCCATACACGTACCACCCTCTGCGTGCAAAAGGTTGCCCGTTAGGTCTCTTTTATATCTTTTCCCTCTCACCCAAAACCTATGCCCTCTTGTTCTGGACTCCCCCATCCCAGGGAAACGAATTTGTCTATTTATCCTATCCATACCTCTCATAATTTTGTAAACCTCTGTAAGGTCACCCCTCAGCCTTCGATGCTCCAGGGAAATCAGTCCCAGCCTGTCCAGCCTCTCCCTATACCTCAAATCCTGGCAATATCCTTATAAATCTTTTCTGAACCCTTTCAGGTTTCACAACATCCTTCTGATAGGAAGGAGAACATGTAATCTTCCAACAGTGGTCTAACCAATGTCCTGTACAGCCGCAACGTTACCTCCCAACTCCTGTACTCAGTACTCTGACCAATAAAGGAAAACATACCAAACACCTTCCTCACTATCCTATCTACCTGCAACTCCACTTTCAAGGATCTATGAACTTGCACTCCATGGTCTCTTTGTTCAGCAACACTCCCTAGGACCTTACCATTAAGTGTATTATTCCTGCAAAGATTTGCTTTCCCAAAATGTAGCATCTTGCATTTATCTGAATTAAACTCTATCTGCCACTTCTCAGCCCATTGGCCCATCTGATCAAGATCCCATTGTAGTCTGAGGTAACCTTCTTCACTGTCCACTACACCTCCAATGTTGGTGTCATCTGCAAACTTACTAACTATACCTCTTATGCTCACATTCAAATCATTTTACATAAATGACGAAAAGTAGTGGACCCAGCACCAATCCTTGTGGTACTCCACTGGTCACAGGCCTCCAGTCTGAAAAACAACCCTTCACCACCATCTTTGAGCCAGTTCTGTATCCAAATGGCTAGATCTCCCTGTATTCCGTGAGATCTAACTTTGCTAATCATTCTCTTATGGGGAATCTTGTCGAATGCCTTACAGAAGTTCATAAAGATCACATCTATCGCTCTGCTGTCATCAATCCTCTTTGTTACTTCTTCAAAAAACTCAAACAACTTTTGTGAGACGTGATTTCCTACGCACAAAGCCATGTTGAGTATCCCTAATCAGTCCTTGCCTTTGTCCCTCCAACAACTTGCCCACCACTGACGTCAGGCTCACTGGTCTGTAGTTCCCTGGCTTGTCCTTACCACCTTCCTTAAGCAGTGGCACCACGTTTGCCAACCTCCAGTTTTCCGGCACCTCACCTGTGACTATCGATGATACAAATATCTCAGCAAGAGGCCCAGCAATCACTTCTCTAGCTTCCCACAGAGTTCTCGGGTACATCTGAGCAGGTCCTGGGGATTTATCCACTTTTATGTATTTCTAGACCTTCAGCACTTTCTCCTCTGTAAAATGGACATTTTGCAAGATGTCACCATCTATTTCCCTGCATTGTCTATCTTCTATGTCCTTTTCCACAGTAAATACTGATGCAAAATACTCGTTTTGTATCTCCCCCATTTTCTGTGGCTCCACACAAAGGCCGCCTTGCTGATCTTTGAGGGGCCCTGTTCTCTCTCTAGTTACCCTTTTGTCCTTAATATATTTGTAAAAACCTTTTGGATTCTCCTTAATTCTATTTGGTAAAAACAATGACTGCAGATGACCCATATGGGCCCCAGCTATGCCTGTCGCTTTGTTGGCTACGTAGAATAGTCCATCTTCCGTAATTACACCGTCACCACTCCCCACCTCTTCCTCTGCTACATTGATGACTGCATTGGCGCCACCTCGTGCTCCTGCGAGGAGGTTGAGCAATTCATCGACTTCACCAACACATTCCACCCTGAACTTAAATTCACCTGGACCATCTCTGACACCTCCCTCCCCTTCCTGGACCTCTCCATCTCCATTAATGACGACCGGCTTGACACCGACATTTTTTACATACCCACCGACTCCCACAGCTACCTGGATCACAGCTCCTGCAAAAATGCCATCTCGTATTCCTAATTCCTCTGCATCCGCCATATCTGCTCCCAGGAGGACCAGTTCCACCTCAGAACACACCAGATGGCCTCCTTCTTTAGAGACCGCAATTTCCCTTCCCACGTGGTTAAAGATGCCCTCCAACGCATCTCATCCACCTCCCGCACCTCCGCCCTCAGACCCCACCCTTCCAACCATAACAAGGACAGAACCCCCCTGGTGCTCACCTTCCACCCTACCAACCTTCGCATAAATCAAGTCATCCGCCGACATTTCCACCACTTCCAAACGGACCCCACCACCAGGGATATATTTCCCTCCCCACCCCTTTCCGCCTTCCACAAAGACCGTTCCCTCCGTGACTACCTGGTCAGGTCCTCACCCCCCCCAACAACCCACCCTCCCGTCCTGGCACCTTCTCCTGCCACCGCAGGAATTGCAAAACCTGCGCCCACACCTCCTCCCTCACCTCCATCCAAGGCCCTAAAGGAGCCTTCCACATCCATCAAAGTTTTACCTGCACATCCACCAATATCATTTATTGTATCCGTTGCTCCCAATGCGGTCCCCTCTACATTGGGGAGACTGGATGCCTCCTAGCAGAGCGCTTTAGGAAACATCTCTGGGACACCCGCACCAATCAACCCCACTGCCCTGTGGCCCAACATTTCAACTACCCCCTCCCACTCTGCCGCGGACATGGAGGTCCTGGGCCTCCTTCACTGCCGCTCCCTCACCACCCGATGCCTGGAGGAAGAACGCCTCATCTTCTGCCTCCGAACACTTCAACCCCAGGGCATCAATGTGGACTTCACCAGTTTCCTCATTTCCCCTTCCCTCACCTCACCCCAGTTCCAAACTTCCAGCTCAGCACCATCCCCTTGACCTGTCCTACCGGCCTATCTTCTTTTCCACCTATCTACTCCACCCTCCTCTCTGACCAATCACCTTCATCCCACCCCCATCCACCCATTGTACTCTTTGTTACCTTCCCCCACCCTCCTCCCTGACCTATTGCCTCCATCCCCATCCTCATTCACCTATTGTACTCCATGCTACTTTCTCCCCACCCCCACCCCTCTCATTTATCTCTCCACCCTTCAGGCACTCTGCCTGTATTCCTGATGAAAGACCTTTGCCCAAAACATCGATTTTCCTGCTCCTCGGATGCTGCCTGAACTGCTTTTCCAGCACCACTCTACTCCTTAATTCTATTTGCCAAAGTTAGCTCATGTCCCCTTTTTTCCCTCAAGATTTCCCTCTTAAGTATATTCCTACTGCCTTTATACTCTTCTAAGGATTCACTTGATCTATCCTGTCTATACCTGACATATGGTTGTTGTAGAGATATGCTGCCTGTCTGATCTGCAATCTGTGCAATTGTACATCTCCCCCTTTTCCCTTTAAGAATTGGAGCCCTTTTCAGATTAGCATGTGCAAAGATGTATATGGATATCTTACACATTAAGGTAATCTCTTTGCAAACATGTAACATGACCTTGTAGTTACCATGACTTAGGTGTGAAGCTTCTGTCTACAGTATTCTGTCTGTTGGGCAGATGAATGAGTATCTTTTGTTGTAGATGTGAGGTTGTTATCTGACACTAACATAATACCTCCAGTATCCTATTTGTCATCATGTGTCAGGTGATTGACCATAGGCAGCTCAGACATGTTGCCTATTTCTTTACAGAACTTGACCATTCCAATGTCACATGACCTAGGCTGGAAGCAATATTGTTATAGGAGAAAGTGAGGACTGCAGATGCTGGACATCAGAGTCAAAAGTGTGGTACTGGAAAAACACAACAGGTCAGGCAGAATCTGAGGACCAGGAGAAGTCATTCCTTATGAAGAGTTTATGCTTGACTCTCCTGCTCCTTGGATGCTACCTGACCTGCTGTGCTTTTCCAGCGCCACGCGTTTGATGACAACATTGTTATATCCTTCTAGAAACCACAATGTGTTTCTATCACAATCTTAATACTTTCCTCTTTTCAAGTTGGGATAACATACTCATTGATCATTTTCTTGTCACATTTTTTCTCTTCTATCCAGCTGTGCAATGTGCACATGTGGCTGGGTGCTGAGAGTCTGGGAAAGAACTGTATGAATCTATCTTCCAAACCTGAGAGTTGTCAATGGGGGAAAATCATTGCCTTGAGGGGAAGGAGATAGATTTAATATGGCTACCTGAGAATTTTGGCAAGTTTCCTCTACATTTGACTACCATGGATTTTTCAGTATGGGGAGTGTGTTTTATGAAACTATAAAACCAAAGGTAGGGAGAAGATGTAACATGTTGGATACCCTATTTCCTGGAAAGATGTATTCATGTATGGTGAACAGTTATCAGACATAAATTGTTGAGGAATGTCGTAGCTGAATATGAAGATCAATGTAACAACAATCATTGCACTACTGGTATCTTTGATTTGACACACAAAGGGAATTTAGTTAACTAGTCAATGGGCACTAGGTAAAGGTGACCTTAGATATGTAAAAGATCAGTCTCAATCCTGCATTATGGCTCAGAAGGAATGAAAGGGTCTCTTGATTGGTGAGGATGATGGAGGTAACATGTTTCATTCACGACTTGATCAGTTATAGCGTCATAGAGATGTACAGCATGGAAACAGACCCTTCAATCCAACCTGTCCATGCTGACCAGATATCCTAACCCAATCTAATCCCACCTGCCAGCACCTGGCTCATATCCTTCCAAACTCTTCTTATTCATATACCCATCCAAATGCCTTTTAAATGGTGCAATTGTATCAGCCTCCACCACTTCCTCTGGCAGCTCATTCCATACACGTACCACCTCTGCATGAATAAGTTGCCCCTTAGGTCTCTTTTACATCTTTCCCCTCTCACCCTAAACTTATGCCCTCTTGTTCTGGACTCCCTGACCCCAGGGAAAAGACTTTGTCTATTTATCCTATCCATGCCCCTCATAATTTTGTAAACCACTATAAGGTCACCCCTCAGTCTCCAACGCTCGAGGGAAAACAGCCCTAGCCTGTTCAGCCTCTCCCTATAGCTCAAATCCTCCAACCCTGGCAACATCCTTGTAAATCTTATCTGAACCCTTTCAAGTTTCACAACATCTTTCCAATAGGAAGGAGACCAGAATTGCACGCAATATTCCAACAGTGGCCTAACCAATGTCCTGTACAGCGGCAACATGACCTCCCAACTCCTGTACTCAATACTCTGACCCATAAAAGAAAGCATACCAAACGCCTTCTTCACTTTCCTATCTACCTGCGACTCCATTTTCAAGGAGCTATGAACCTGCACTCCAAGGTCTCTTTGTTCAGCAACACTCCCTAGGACCTTACCATTAAGTGTATAAGTCCCGCTAAGATTTGCTTTCCCAAAATACAGCACATCGCATTTATCTGAATTAAACTCCATCTGCCACTTCTCAGCCCATTGGCCCATCTGGTCCAGATCCTGTTGTAATCTGAGCTAACCCTCTTCACTGTCCACTACACCTCCAATTTTGGTGTCATCTGCAAACTTACTAACTGTACCTCTTATGCTCGCATCCAAATCATTTATGTAAATGACAAAAAGTAGAGGACCAGCACCAATCCTTGTGGTACTCCACTGGTCACAGGCCTCCAGTCTGAAAAACAACCCTCCATCACCACCCTCTGTCTTCTACCCTTGAGCCAGTTCTGTATCCAAATGGCTAGTTCTCCCTGTATTCCAAAGATCTAACCTTGCTAATCAGTCTCCCATGGGAAACCTTGTCGAATGCCTTACTGAAGTCCATATAGATCACATCTACTGCTCTGCCCTCATCAATCTTCTTTGTTACTTCTTCAAAAAACTCAATCAAGTTTGTGAGACATGATTTCCCATGCACAAAGCCATGTTGACTATCCCTAATCAGTTCTTGCCTTTCCAAATACATGTACATCCTGTCCCTCAGGATTCCCTTCAACTACTTGCCCACTACTGAGGTCAGGCTCACCGGTCTATAGTTCCCTGGCTTGTCTTTACTGCCCTTCTTAAAGAGTGGCACCACGTTTGCCAACCTTCAGTCTTCCAGCATCTCACCTGTGACTATCGATGATACAAATATCTCAGCAAGAGGCCCAGCAATCACTTCTCTGGCTTCCCACAGAGTTCTTGGGTACTCCTGATCAGGACCTGGGGATTTATCCACCTTTAACTGTTTCAAGCCATCCAGCACTTCCTCCTCTGTAATCTGGACATTTTGCAAGATGTCACCATCTATTTCCCTACAGTCTATATCTTCCATATCCTTTTCCATAGTAAATACTGATGCAAAATATTCATTTAGTATCTCACCCATTTTCTGTGGCTCCACACAAAGGCTGCCTTGCTGATCTTTGAGGCGCCCTATTCTCTCCCTAGTTATCCTTTTGTCCTTAATATATTTGTAAAGACCCTTTGGATTCTCCTTAATTCTATTTGCCAAAGCTATCACATGTCCCCTTTTTTCCCCTCCTGATTTCCCTCTTAAGTATACTCCTACTTCCTTTATACTCTTCTAAGGATTCACTCGATCTAGCCTGTCTATACTGACATATGCTTCCTTCTTTTTCTGAACCAAACCCTCAATTTCTTTAGTCATCCAGATTCCCTATACCTACCAGCCTTCCCTTTCACCCTGACAGGAATATACCTTCTTTGGATTCTTGTTATCTCATTTCTGAAGTCTTCCCATTTTCCAGCCGTCCCTTTACCTGCAAACATCTGCCTCCAATCAGCTTTCGAAAGTTCTTGCCTAATAGTGTCAAAATTGGCCTTTCTCCAATTTAGAACTTCAACTTTTAGATCTGGTCTATCCTTTTCCATCACGTCTTATTTGGTAGTAGCCTAATAGATGGACTCATTGGCCAATATCTTGGTTTTTCTGCATCACGTGAACTCTAATGTATATGGTCTACCATGCCTTGATGAAAAGCTTATGGAATTATTACTTCTGTTTGCCTTTAAAAGTTACATTCCTGTCGAGTGCTGGTCTTTCTCTGAATGGCCAGAGCAGAGTGCTTGTTTGGAGAGATGTTTGCCTACTTCCAAGGTCTGTACAAACATCCTTCTCAGGTGATTTGGAAGTTGGTTTCGAGGATCAGAAATGATTATTTGGGAACCAGGTTTGTATTGTTCTTTGAAATCAAATTCCTTGATCATCAGAAATAGTTGATGAGTTACAGAAGTGCACTTGTGGGTGGCTTTTAACACATCATTTTCAACAATTTGTGAGAGCATGAACAATGAAGTACTTGTCGAGTAGATACATATAAAACCACTGTGTTCTAAAATCTACAGCAAGTAATTGTCTTTCACTGTTGAAGTAGTTTACCTGAGCTGTTGGATGGACTTCAGAATCAAGCACTTGTAATAGACATATTCTAAGGTCTCTCTGGGATGCATCTAATGCCAGTGTGATATGCTTGCTACAATCACAATATTGAAGAATGTACTGGCTGCATGATCAAACATTTTTGAGCATTTGAAAATACAGTGGCAATCTTCATGCCAAATCGATAGTGTGTCATTTTGGAGAAGTTCTGGAAGATAAGGGACTTCAGTTGCAAAGATTTGGATCATATGGGAATAAAAGTTTGGAAAAACCCTTGCAAGTGAGCTTTGTTTTCTGGTTTGGGCATCGTCTGTATGTCTTCTATTTTGGCAGGATCAATCAAATATAGAATAGAGTAGAATAGTAATTTATTGTCACTTGTATTTTGTTGCCATTCCATTGCACCTATATTAATAACTGGAGGCACAAATAAGAAATAAAATTAAGACAAAGTCCACCTTAATTCAATTCATGGCTCCTGGGTTCCGGAAAAGATAGTGCCGCTGCAGAAAGCCAAAAAAGCCACTGCCAACAAGGAAGGCTGTCACAAGAATACTGAGACAGATGCCGCTCCTGAAACAGGCCATCAATGCCAGGCCACTGGAATTCTAGGCTGCAAAACTTAGCAGAATCCCAAGAACCCATCTCACTGATCTTTAGAAATTGATCTGGCTTTTGTTAATTTGACTTTTTCTTACTGTTGTACAGTTTTGAGAAAACTTGGCTCGGAGAATCTGACCTTTGAAGTGACTGCCTGCATTCACCAGTTTCCGTCTGGAGGGCAATTAGGATTCAGGCTGCGTACTGTGGGAAAAGCTAAGGAGTCAGCCAGACCCAGAGTGGGGCAGGGTGGAAGGTCTGACTCCATTATCAAACATTCCTTCAGTCCTCATCCCTCCTGCAGGCCTGTCATCCCCACATAATCACCATCCATGACATCAATGCCACCTACTGCCCTCTTTCCAACCCCATCATACTACCCATGCCAATTTAATGCCTACCTCCCACCACACTTTCTCCACCATGCCAGCTCACCTGGTATCCGCAGGTAACCATGCACAGGACAGCCAAGTAAACTTCTGGAGATTCAGATTCAATATTGCAGACTGTACTCTATTGAGGAAGACACTCTCATTCATAAAAACAAAGTTTAACAGATATTGACAGCCTCTTGACACTTCCTAATAGGTTTTGACACTTTTTGACAGCAGTATACAATTCTTGACACACTGGAAGATTCAAGGTAAAGCACATACACATGACTGGTGGACCACATTGAAAAATACAGCTTGTTAGCCACTTGCAGTTAGTTGCACACTGATTGCGTTCAATCAGCCCACTGTCTACAAGCCTCAGAATATCATGTCCAACTTCAGATGTAATTCTGTTGATGGACAATATTTGTTAAATAACCTAGAGTGTGCAAAGAATTACACCAAAAACCAATTTAATATCATCAGTTAGGCTTCCACTGTAATGCTTTTACAATGTGTTAAAACTTCAAACATTAACATACTCACACAGGACACTGTTACATGTCTGCAAAAAGAATTCATATATACATTCAACCATTTTTATGCATTTATGAGAGTTGAGTGGAGTGGGAGCTGGTTTGTCAAGGCCAGCATTCAATATCCATCATTATTGCCCTTGATAAGGTGGTGCTGAGTCCCTTTCTGAACTCACACGTTTTCTCTAGTGGTTTGATACAACTGAGTGGCTTGCTGGATCAATTCAGAAGACAATTAAGAATTAACCACATTGCTTTGGGACTGGAGTTACTTACAGACTAGACTGGATAAGGACGTTAGATTTCCTTCCCTCAAGACTATGAGTAAACCAGATGGATCTTTATAAGAATCAGTATTGAGATCAGCCTTTCTTAATTTCAAATGTATTAATTAATTGAATTTAAACTTCTCCAGCTACTATAGTAGGATTTGAACTCATATCCCTTGAGTCTTAGTCCAGGCATTTGGATTACAAATCCATTAATGTTACTACCATACTAACATGCCCTCAAGTGAACAGATTGAACAATGATCAGACAGCAGATGGAATTAATGACGAGAGGACAGAATTCTTGATGTATGTCGCAGACAGTGGATCAAATTTTACTTAAATCCAATCCCTCGGTAGAGAATTAAAATTGGGCCCAAGCATTATAGTTTGTGCACATTCCATGCAATCAGAAACATTTGATGTACATTCACACAATAACTGCTTGCAATTCTTGGAACTGAAGTACATAGCCTTGGGCATTTTATGAGTTTTTTTTTTCCTTCAAGTTGGCTCGGTGGTAAGGATTTTCCATTATGTACTGTCAATGGGTTAGCTTTCCCAGCAGCACTGTCAACTTGGAATACTTCTCCCAATTTGTGCAGTGTCTCAGGCTTGGCTCTCATCGCTGTGTAGTGGATTTAATTTTGTACAAAAGGGGCATTCCAGCCTCAGTACTTACAGTCTCAGTACTTACACAGATTGTTTATTGGCTTCTGGCACTGGTATCCTAAGATAAGATGAGAGGTTCACCTACATTTTAGCTGCTCAGAGTTGGTTCCTTTAATTCAGTAAATACTGTGAAATGGGCTGTTGGCTTCTGTCCTTGTGCAAGAGACTCCAGCAAGGGAGACAGCCCATAAAATGTTAAAAGAAACATAAACTGACATGACAGAATGATACACTATTATAATATCACTGTGTTCTGCTTAGAGTAGAATAGGGGACTGGAGAAAGGAAAGGTTACTAATAATGGGCTTAATGAGTTCATCCACTGGCCTTCCACAAATTCTTGTGTCTGTACGAGTCTCATATGTAATTTGTTGCCCATCAATTTGTTATCCCTAAGGATAATTTCAGTCTTTTGGATGAAACATTGAAGCAAGACAATGTCTGCCTCTCAGAATGACATAGGTAATCCCATAGCACTTTTCTGAGGAAGAATAGAGCATTTAACCAAGTGTCCTGGTCAATATTTATTACTTTATCGAGCTCCCCAAACTTTATCCCATTGATGTTCATGGGAACTTTCAATGTTCAAGTTACCGGATCCATTTCCTGTAACATGTGGTGTAAGGATATATATCAATGTCAGTTCGTTTAGTGTTTGGATTTTGAACTAGCAACATGTAGATTTTGGGTGACATGTATGATGGGGTTTAATGATTAAGTTGTCATGATTTCTGGAGCCTTATTTTTATTTGAGAATGAGAGAGAGAGAGAGAGTGTTCCTGGACTCATGCTGGAAATTTGTTTGCATTGGGAGCTTTATATGAGTGAGCAGAATAAGCATTGCAGAGCATTAGCTTGCTTTCATTTAGAAATACCAGGAATTGATTTTTCTTTTGCGTGTGGGGAGAAAACACACAGTTTAGAATTTTTGCTTCAGTTCTTTGAAGTCCTGATTGGAATTAATTATAAAAATACAGTTCTTCATGAAGCAAGGAACTATTTCAAAATTGTTAAGAAACAGGTTACCTTAATCTAAGATTTTAGTTTGAAAGCTCCAGACCAGAAATACTTAGTTAGAACTCTGAATGAGTTATTCAAAGCTCAGAAAGTTTAAGCTCAGTTGTTTAAATAATCAAGGAAGAGGCTAACAAACCCTCAGAATCAGGAATTGAAAGAAACAGCAATGTCAAATCTATACAAGTGACTGGGAAGGACTTCTTTTCTGCTGTTTGAGTACTGTAATGTAATGGTGTTGAGATAGATTGAATTTTACTAGATTTTGAAATGTTTCAAATTGTGTTATATGTATATAGGTTTATTCTATGATATTGTCTCTTCTTTCACATAATAACCTTTATTGTTAAAACCAGATATGCAGCACTGTACACTTGTGTTTCAGTGAAAGACCACCTTGATAATTAAAAACAACAAAGTTTAATCTATCAAGTGTGATTTCAGTCTGAGAGCTGACTTGCTCTGTAATAACATCAGCTGGGATCAAAACAATTAAAATAATGGCTATGCTATAAAAGTACTTAATTGGCTGTGCTGAATGTGGAGCACTTTGGTAGTTGTGAGGTTGTGCAAGGTACAATTGAAAGTCTTTCTTGCCAGTTTTCCATGGCATTATGCCCATGCTAATGGGTCAACCCAGAGAAGTGAACATCAGGCACAAAGTGTAGTTTAATGTAATCTTTGGAACTATTGATCGGTATCTGTTCAGGTGAAGACACTTGGTCCTGGGCTCTGAAACAAATATCATGCATCAACAAGTTAAGATTCCCTGACAAGACTTTAGTGTGCAACTGCTTACAGTCAGTTCTGTTATCACACAATAGCTCTGTTCTCATACAATCCTGTGTTAGAGGAAAATTGTATAATAATAGCACCATTTAAACTAATGGGGCCAGAATCTCGTTATAACCAATACATGCTTTAAAAGTTCATGCCATAGAAACAGTATCAATTCGTCAATTGCGTTTCAGCGAATTTGCATTAATGAAACGCGCATTATAGCAGAATGACTTATATTACATCAACAAATAATTAAGAGAGGAGGTAACAAGTCTGCAGGTAACAAGGAGAAATTCAGCTGTGTCATGGCTGAATGCATTTATCCACCACATATTACAAATCTTATGATTGTGATTAGTTCATGTCTACAAAAATGTTACTTCTAGTTGTCACATTTGTCTCAAATTCCTCAATTATAAATATCTACACTTTGCTTTTAACCTATAAATAACAGTTTTGAATGAAAGCATGGTTCAAAACCAAAGCTGGAATTCACAACCTTGCATTGGGAATGATATGTGTCTCTGCTATCTCACTTAATTATTGCTTAACTTTTGACCCCACTTTACCTGAAGACCACGCTTGGTTAGGATTCAGTCCATGCCAAAACCGTGGGATGTCAACTAGTTCACAATTAAATTGCAAACTGGAAAGATAGATACATTTTATTAAAGAGGAAAGGAGGTGGGAAGTCTTGGTATATGGGCAGAGTAGCCCAATGTTCCCACCCTTTGTTGTGCACATTACCAACTACACGATTTGCAGCAGCAGAGCTGCCAACTGAATGGAAGAGGGCAATCAATTAAACCCATTAACTGACTGTCCACTTTCCACATGGCCAAAGCATGGCAGATTCCTGCATGGACAGTGATCACATTTCTTCCAATTAATTTCAATAATTTGCAATTGGCATTCCCGAATCATATTATAATTTGCAATCTCAACACGAATAGATCATTTTTCTAATGGAGTAATAGACTGCACCATAAAAGGGTCAAATTCAAAGAACAGACAACAGCGATTCAGAATCAACCTGACAATTAGAAGAGGAAAAGCTCTTCCTACTTAAAAACATTTGGATACTGTGGAAATGAACCCTTTTAAACATTATCCAGGCACATCTGGAGCAATGTGCAGTTTAATGACGTTTTCAGCTATTAATACAAGCACATTTATTGTCCATGACTAGTTTGTGCTAAAGTCGTCAAGTTGTCTCACACATACCTGTGATGTGGCGTCAGAGCTTTGCAATTAATATTTTGAGCTGGAGGCTAGAGTTCCTTTGTTAGAATGAGGAGTCAGAAGGATCTGCTATGATGAAGGTTCACTTCACATGAACTGAATAAACTAAATGAGAAGGCTGTTTAAGGGGAGGAAGGATGGGTGTGTGCTATTCTTCGTGTACCACATATTTGGTACCATACATGTATTTTCGTAATGATGTTTGATCTTGTAAGGGTAGAGACAAGTAAAAGCTGTATCTTTCTATTTTTTCTGTATTTTCGAATGTGGATTGAAATAGGAAAATTATTGGCTTGAAAACTGAGGAAAGGGTTACTCCACTTATTAAAAAAAAGTTATCAGACACTCATTGTAAGTGTTATAAACACTACTGCTTGTGGGAATGTCTACTGATGGGTTGGAGCCAAAGGTTGTGGGGGCGGGTGTACAAAGAGAGATTCGGTTGACAACAAGTAGCTGATTGGTTTGGGGAATGGTGATAAGTTGATGATAAAGACTTCCTGCATGCCAACAATGATATGATTGGCTCCCAGGCAGATGAACAATTTGGGAGAGTGATTATTTGGTCATAAGACATTGGACCATTAGGAAAGAAGGAGTTGGCCTTTTTGCTGCAGTTCTAAAATGGATCAAGCCCAAGTATGCCAGTTTATTTCCTCATTGGACTCTGAACTAATAAATCAGAGACTTTATAAGTTGTGAACCAGTCGCTCTGTGCCTCTGAAGCAAGCGTAAAAGCCTGGAAAAGGAAAACTGAGGAGCAGCAAGTTCTGAGAAGTCAGAAGGAGAATCTCAGCAAACCCTGAGGACATTAAACAACCTACCCAGTTTTTCCCTCCACCCATAAACTTGTTTTGCCTGCTTAATCTTGTCTGCATGTGTGTGTAGGAGGGAGTTATAAGGGGGTTAGAGTTCTAATTAGTAAAGTTACATGTTGACGGTTCATAATTATTTACTTACAACTAAAATCTATTTATTTCTAATAAATTATGATTCTTGTTAGGTATTAGGTCCATGCTTGCTGTCAATGTGAGTCTAAAAAACAGGGAAATTGGAGAATTGTATATCCTTTTATAACATCTTTACTGTTTGTGGCAACTCCAGGAATAGTAGGGTTTGATTTCCTGTGTGCTACCACAGTGAGGTATAACTTAGTCTAACTGCTAATCTCCAACATATGCACGATTAGTCAGAAATTGAAAGGCTCACTGGGATGGAATGGATTGTCTTCAGGCTTCAATGAAGATCGGTTTTTGGGTCAGTTAGTGGAGAAAATGTTATTCTGGGAATGGATTTTCCCAAAGATTGGGATCATTCTCATTTTGCCTGATAACCTCCAAAGTGATGGTGAAGGGGCAAGGGAGGCCCAGAGGAAATTTCCAGCCTTTGTGTTTAAGCCTACATGAGAGACTGATTCTGAAGCAAAAAAATATTCTGCCTGCTTCAGTCCCAAAGGATTTCCATAACAGATACCAGAAAAAGTGAAGCAAAGGAATCAAAAGGCATCCTGGTGAAATTTAATGATGCCTCCCCCAACTGAGTTTGATGGTGGAGGTGCTTTCATCAGTTGGGAGGGTGGTGGATGGGAACCCTACTGCTTTCTAGTCTCCATCTGAGATAAGTGTGCAATTGAAAGACCAGTGGACTATCTTCCTCACCTGTCACAAGTTGTGGTACTTCTTGGGAATGTGAAAGTGTGGCCCACAGAGAGCTACTTTGTTGTGAATTCTCCTCCTCTGTTTCCTACAGCTCAAAACTTCCCTTCCATCCACTTGTCTGTGTCCTGGGATCCAGCAATGATACAGTTGTTTGGGTGGCATACTGGCCATGCCTCTGGTTGGCTGGCAGCTCTGGGTATGTGTGACCCCTGCTCACCAGTGTCCCAGGAAAAGTCAGTTGCTGCCCAGTGTCATATAGACTTTCTGGTGGACTGTCCCTAAAACTGCTGGGCGAGATTGCTATTGCTACATTAAATACTACCCTTCATCTCTCAAAGTGCTGCATATTTTCCCTTCCCAATTACATCCAATTCCTTTAATTGGAGTTATTATTGAATCCATTTCAGCTACCCTTACAGACAGAACCGTGCAGAGTATAATAATTTGCTGCACGACAGGAATTCTCTTAATCTTCCATCTGATCCTTTCTGATGTTAAAATTTACACTTCCCAGCTATTGATTTGGTCACCAATAAAAGTACTTTCTCCCTTACCCCATCAGAATTCTTACTAATTTTGCACATCCTGAATAAATCTCTGCTTGTTTAAGGATACCAATCCCAATTTTCTTGTCTCTTTATGTATCTAACAAAATTCTATTTGATTCTTTATGGCTTTTTATGTGATTGTGGGAGTATCCAAATTTAACATTGATCATCAGAATCATCTCCACATTGTTCGTTAAAAGAGATTTTCTAAGCTCTTGTGGTTCAATTACATTATAGTCTCCCTGGATCTGGTTATTCCATCCATTGCACCACGACACTGAAATAATATTAATATTACAGCAACAAAAACTACACAAATATTAGGACTGATCTCAGTAACAATAACCTTGGATCATAATGAGAAAAAAAACCGACATGCTCTTTTGGTATACTTCCTACTCTTAAAACTCTGAAATTTTAAAACTTTTATTTTTATTGATTACAATCTATTCTTGCAACTTATTTTACTTGCTCAAGTTTAAAATCCTCTCAGTTTCCTATCATGGGGTTGAGAACAGCCTTGAGATGAAATGGAGATAAAATGCAACAAATTCTGTCAGAATGTTATGTTTAAGTAGGTTGAGGTGTGCCTTTTTTGAAATTCGCTCGCTGGCGTTGCTGACTGGGCCAGCATTTATTGCCCATCCCTAGTTGTTCTTGAGAAGGTGGTGGTAAGCTGCCTTCTTGAACTATTGCTGGAGGTGGATCTGCAATGCCATTCTGAGGGAATTCCAGGATTCTGACCCAGCAACACTGAAGGAACAGATACATACTTCCAAGTCAGAGTAGATTGGAGGGGAACTTGAAAGTGGTTATGTTTCCATATATCTGTTGCCTTTGTCCTTCTAGATTTAAGTGTTCATGGCTTTGGAAGGTACACTTGATGAATTTCTTTGATCTAGAGTGGAAGGGATGAACAAGCAACAAGTAAACAAGGAAATAACACTCAGAAGAACTGAGTGTCATGATAAATAAACTTAACCACAATGTGTGGAACGTTAATGAAAATCATCTCAAGTTGAATGACGGATTATCTGATTACCAGACAGCAACAGTTGGTACATCACTTTATTCCAAATATACTTTACGTACTAGGTCAACTATGAAGAAGGGGGTGATATGGGAAAAGCCTGTGCACTGAAATATTCTATTTTTTCTAGCTGTGAATTAATTTCCTTTACATTTTAAGTGAAAGACCACTGTACAGTATCAAGTTTCATTTTCTTTCCATATCATGAGGATTTTTTTTTAAAAGCAATTTGATCCTGGCTGTCACATATATTATGCTGTGACTATTTCTTAAAAGCCAACCTCAAAAAGGACACAAAAGTCTTTTTGGAGCTAACAAGTGAGCCGTTTTCTCACATTACAGTTTTGAGTGGACTTTTTTATGGTACAAGGTCAGTGGCATCCTTTTCCTTAGGAACTGTTGTGCATCAAACTTTCAACCTTTGGCACTAAGAAATTACAGCCTTTGGACCACCATTCTGTCCATTCCAGGGGATCCAACTTTCACAAAGTTACATTTTGCATGGGATCATTCACGGCATGATGATTTTCTTCCGTGAGGAACATTACACAAAAACCAAGAGAAATGCAGCAATCTGAGAACAATCACCCTTGTCTCTCTCTCTCTCTCTCTCTCTCTCAGCTTGAAAAGCTGATGCAATTTAATTATTTATCAAAATGATTAGACAAAAACATCTGTCAAAAATGTCAGAAGTCACCCGATGAGGCAGGAAAGTGTGCTTGATGAAAGAAAATTGTCCCCAGATTATTGAACATCTCTTTGGTTTGCTAATTAAATAGTACATAAGTTTCCAGCTAGCATTTTCAACATAGTTTTTTGAATTACAAAAGAAAGATGTACATACATTATGAAAATCATTAAGCTTACTGAAGAAATTTTTAATGATGGATGAAACAGTAGCCTTTTCCAGGTCTTATGAGAATTTTCTTGTCACAACAGCCATTTTTCATTTGATTGTTAAGTTTTAACAATCAAAATTAACACTTAACAATCAGCAGAGAAAACACAGCATGTGCAATTCACCAGTTAATAGATGATACACGATGTTGTCATATGGAGTGAGAACACATTTTAAATAGACAGTTGTTACTTCCTGTCATCAGCCTAACTTGATCAGCATGCATCTTAATGAAGATGAAGAGTGAAAGCTTTAGGACATGAAATGTTGGTAATCTTCTGCCTGAGTTATACATTGGATTCTGTCAATGTGCAAAGTTTCAGCTTACCCAGAGAATTAAAACCTCAATCTCATATTTTTGCAATTGGTTGTTTTAACCAACAGACGTGCTTGATTAAATACTATACTGTTTGCTACACAACTAATGGATTAGATACGAAACATCACTATGACACTTTCATTCTAAGTTTCAACGCTTCTTTTAATTACAACTCAATTCATTTTATATAGTTATCAGATATTGGTTAAACACTACTCTGAAACTCTAATGCAGGCGACATTCACTTATGTAGCTGCTGTTAAGTTTAAGTAGATCTTTTAAAGGGATGAGCATGAGTACTTTTAAATGTTACCCATTAGAACCAACGTACACAATTGTGCAATTGTAAACCATGGACATAAGGCTCTTTTCCCTGGAGTATCCCGTTCTCATCCTCCATGAGGGACTTAACTTATTCTGTCCTGCAATACAAGAGCTAACCATGATTAACTTGCAGAATATGAATGAACCCTTGCCTCAGGTCCTCCTTTATTTTTAAAAAAGAGATGACCTTTATTACACAGTCTAACAAATTACTGCAAGCTCCCAGAAAAAGCATTAGATTTTAAACTATAGTGTAGCAAAGAGAAATTTGCTGAAATTAGGCTGGTGCTGTAATCAAGCTGCATTCAGTTATCAGCCCATTGTGACAAGACAAAGATTCATACAGAGCTGTAGCACTTAAGAGTTCCTTCAGTGAAGGCTTTAACTCAGAGTTTTCAGCCTTACCTAAACAATGCAGTAAATCACAAAAATCCCTGACTACAGTGCTCTGGTCACCAACCGATTACAATCACACTGAGTGTTATTTGTACATGAACATTTAAACTGCCTATAAAACAGCAGCTAATTGCCAATCTGCTTAATTAAGGCAAGTCTTTGAAGTCAAGTTTTACAAAGATAAATGAAATAATCAGCTTTGAGAGATAATTAGATTATCCACCACAATAAATAAAACAAAATCACTTGCTCTGTATCCCTCTATGTCATTAAGTGATCTCTGCCCCCTCTTCGTAACATTTTCCATAATTACAAAGGAAATTAGAACCACATTTATTCAAATTGGAAACCTTCCATTGAGGTTTATCACTATTTAGATTCAGCACTTCTTACACAATTTTTAACACAGTAATAGTTTCTTTTGGACTATTCCTCTTGATGGATTCCTACCTAGCTTTGAGGTTGATCTGAACATTTACTTTCAAAATATGGTGTTCACATAAAATTACAAAGAGCGATCCAAATATGAGAGAAAAAGCATCTGCAGATTTGTTCATCATATTTTGCATTTAGCAAAGGAGTTAATTCTGTCATTGTGCAGGATATTAATCTGCACAAAATGAAACAATTTTGTTCATTGTACTTTTATGCAAAAGTGCACAAAAATTGGCATTTATTTCCTACATTGAAATTGTTGTAAAATGTTGAAGGAGATTCAGAAATCTCAAATATGGCCATGTCTCTGTGGCAAGGGAAAAATGTATTGACTCCCCTTCCCCCCCCCTCCCCACCTACGTCACACACATTAATTATAAGGATATATATATATAAGGCGATCAGTCAATAAATGTATCAATCACCCTACACACAAAAAAAACGAGGAAGGTTGCAGTTTCACCTTGTTAAATTCTGTTTGGCATGCCTTACAATCAAAACAATAAAAACATAAAAAAATGGTGAATTTGTGTTGGGGACTGTGGAAATAACTCCTTTGTTGCTACACAGCTGCACTTTAAATGCTCCTGGTTTGAGGAAAACAGAGGTTAACCATTATAATCACCCAATCAGGACTGTGAGATTCGGCTGTGTAAATGCAGATTAATTTTGGAGCTACTGTATAAATTTTTGATAAAATGGATAATTTTGCTGGGAAATCACGTGTCCCAGATGTTGTAATTGACCCTCGGCGTATTGATTTTTCTTTGTGCCTTGAAGCATGGCAACATGTTTTCTGCCAGATAATAGCTTCAAAAAATGCACTTTGTACATTTATCATCATTCAGGTTTTAAAGACGGATGAAGACGGAGGGCAGATTGCATGGAACACATCAGCCATGATATCATTTTCTGAATGAGTTGAAAAGTACCTGTCATTGCAGTAATAAAGACGATTCATAATAGTTAAAGAGGAAAGAAGATACTTAAACTCACGTACCTCAAATTACGCAGAGACTAGATGGTAGGATTCAAATTTGAATTGGTCCCATTTGTGTAAACATAAAAGTTTGCTGACTACTGTACAGATTCACACTGGACCACGCATTCCATGATTGCAGAACTATCTGTGGCATCTATAAGTTTAAGTAGGGACTTTAAATTATGTACAGAGAATGGATGGTAATCAATCATGTAAATATCAGCGAGACAAACCTCACCAAAATCTATCTTATTCCACATAGCCATGGTGTGGACTAGTGTGTTCACCTACCTGAGAGCAGCGGCTGAACTCCAAAGATAAATCTTTAAGCGGAATGCAGATTGAGATACTTCAGCATGCTATAGAGAAGGATGAAGTTACTGTTTTATTGCTGGCTTGAAAACTATTTAATAAATCCCTAGCTTGCCACCTCAATGTCCAGGAAATCATTCAAAGAAAAGCAAGGTACCAAGACAATACAAAAAGACAGGGAATTGTGGCAGGAGTAGACTACTGGCCTCTTCAACTTCTCCATTGTCCAATACCATCATGGCCATCCTGCCATTTATCTTCCCCTGGATTATCACTGTAACCAATAATTACAAAGCATCTTTAAAGAGGTAAAGTGCTTGGCAAAAGGGACTGAGAGGTTTACAGTTCCTATCACAGGGCTCCGGGAAAAGAGCAAGGATGTAGAGCTGACTGGATGAGTCTTCCAAACAGCTAGCAACAGGAAGGATCGGTCAAATGGCCTCCTTTTGTGATGTAGGATTCAGTGAATGGGGGAAACTGGTTGTGCAATATGGTAGCAGGGATGGTTCATGAGATGAATTTTGAGGACACACAGGGGGGTTTAAACCACATCAGAGAGGAGAACCTCCAGGCTGATGGTTCAGATGCCAAGGTGGAGGAAATGACTAGAAGCCCATCCTCAATAAGAGCTGTGGTGGGGAGACAGAGGGACAAAGGACCACAGTAACTGGCAGGAAAAAAGAGCTAATGGAGGGATTTCACAATGAAGGCAGCATTTTTAAATCATGGGGACGTGAAGGTAATTGTTGGTTAAAATGAAGCTGGAAAAGTGGATATCCTGGGAATAAATGATAAAGCACAAATCTCAGCAACATGTATAGATGGTATCACAATATTGTTTAAAGCCAGGTATTTGAGCATCTCAATCCCTGGTTAAAGGCTGATAAAATAGATGGCAAATATCATTATTATCCTAAGACATTGGTTTATTATGGACAGCCGAAGATAGAAATTCAGGTGAAGTATTCTGCTATTCAAAGTGTGACAGGTAGATCTCCTTCTGCCCCCAATCACTTTGTGACCCTGTGCCAAATCTGAGGGGAGGGTGGGCAGCAGGGGCAGGGGAAGGTGAGGGGAAAGATTCTTTCAGATTAACGGAGAGCAGCTAGTGCCTGCGACAGTGTAAAAGCTTGTACTTCCAAATACACCTGCTGGACTATAACCTGGTGTTGTGTGATTTTTAACAGTTTAAAACAAGATATCTTTCCAGCAGATTCTTAAAGACATCCCACCATCCAGAAAGGGGGGAGAAACCAAACTGGTGTTTGCTTACAGCAGATGTTGGTCCTGCTCAGAGATCTATCTGGTAGCATCCCTGTAATCCACCTTGGGACAGCCCTGGACATGTCCCAAATTCTGGAATGCAGGAAACTGTAATAAGCAGATCCCTGCTAAGTATTTGAACTTCCCAAGTATCTAAAAGTTGAAGGCCAAACTACTAAGTTTTTCAATTGTGATGAAGGTGACATGAATATGTGAACTTAAAAAAAAACATTTTTCACACTTCTCAATTGCAACATGTTTGGATTAAAAAACCATGCTGTTAAATAATTTTTGAACAATAACTAATTGATAATTATGCCAATGCCAGTGAACTGGAAAGAATATTGTTTCTATTTTAGAGAATAGAAAGTATGCTATGATGAGGTAAAATACGACTTATGCAGTGTATATTGATGTAAATTCCTTTTAATTTTAACTAGATGCTCAAGTGAACCTGGGCATCATTCCTGGTGCAGGCTGGGAGTAGAAGGAATTGGCTTCCACCAAATAAGGTTCACTCTGAGCTTACATTTTAGGTCACAGATTGGAACACTCTGATTTCTTTTTCAAGTTGAGGTGCCAGCTAGCTTGGTTCTCATTTAGCTGGTTTGAGGATCAGAGGATCCTTGGTTTGGTTCCTCATTTCATGTGCAATATGAGCCCTCTTTAGAAATGAGGGGGATTGGGAAATGGTAGTTTTTGTGCTGCTGACGAAAATGGAGGATGAGTGAATGGAACAGATGGGGAGGGTGCCCAGAGCGAAAGACAGTGGGAGTATGAATAGCAGTAGCGATATAGATGCAGAATAGATGTTTATGGTAGGTGCGAATAGGGACTCTTACGGATTACAGCTCTTACAGCTACTTTTGTTTCATTTAAAAATGGGGTGGCACAGTGGATCAGTGGTTAGCACTGCTGCCTCACAGCATCAGGGTCCCATGTTCAATTACAGCCTGGGGCGACTGTCTGTGTGGAGTTTGCACATTCTCCCTGTGTCTGTGTGGGTTTTCTCCGGTTGCTCCAGTTTCCTCCCACAGTCCAAAGATGTGCAGGTCAGGTGAATTGGCCATGATAAATTGCCCGTAGTGTTAGGTGCATTAGTCCGAGGGTTTGTGGACAATACAACTTCGAGATCAGCATAGCCTCATCTGATAAGTAAATTGGCAAAGAGCCAACTCAGAAACCAGCAACATTGGGAGGGAAGGTTTAGCAACATTCAAAAATAGTAAAAGACAAAGTAGGAAACCTTTTGGGATTTAACATTGTGGGATTGGAGTTTAACAATCATCCAAAAGACTCTGCTACTTATTCAACTACTGGCAATTTCCAGATCCAAGCTATGAAAGTATGTGGGATTAAAACTCCGAACCTGAGACAAAGGTGGCATTTCATCAATGACTATCATACCGTGGACACATCAATTTGTCCACAACATCCTTAATGACATTAGGTATTTCTACCTAATTTATACTGCAAACAGCAGCCTATTTTTCAGCACTGTAAAATTTCATTTGAACATTCCATTTTCATGGGGAAGTAAAAGAACAAAGTTTCACTGGAAGAACAAGACAGGCAACCTTTGTCAAAGTGAGAATCCCTATTTAATCCTCAACTGCAAATCCCCTGTCTCGTAACTGTTGAAGATTGGTTGTATATTTACAGAAGCTACGAGTTTATATTACTATCTGAACCTCAATAAACTGCTATGCACAATTTTCATTAACATTGAAGGCAACTCTTCGAGTACCGAATTCTGTTTAAGGCTGCACTGTGCCAGTAGAATGATGAAGTTTACATTCTCCAACAGACTCAGCAGGATCCGATTCTTTTCACTTCCTCCACAGACAACGTACAATTCAAAACACTGAGATTCCTCAGTGAAACATCAACATCTCTCCCAGTCAACACAATGAAAGACCCGCAAATCAAAATGGCTGCCAGGTTTTATTGCACAAATTCTCCCATGTTTTGTGTCATCATTAAGTTTTGAAATTGCCCCCTACACATCAAGTTCTGGATCATTTATATGGATCAAGAAAAGCAATAGTCTCTAAATGATCCCTGGGGAACTCCACTACACTTATTTCCACAGCTTGTAAAATAACTATTAACATAATGGGGGGAGGTGATAACTTCATGGTATTATCACTGGACTGTTAGTCCAGAATCCTATGATGTGTTGGACAAAGTCAAAAATCACATGACACTGGGTTATAACCCAGTGCTGAGTGCTTTTTGACTTTGTACAGAATCGTAGATAATGTTCTGGGGAACCCAGGTTCAAATCCTGCCATGGCAGATGATGGAATTCAAATTCAATAAAAATCTGGAATGAAGAGTCTAATGATGACCATGAATCCATTGTCAATTGTTGGAAAAACCCCACCTGGTTCATTAATCTCCTTTAAGGAGGATAATTGTCACCCTTATCTGGTTTGACCTAGATGTGGCTCCAGACCCATGGTGATGGGCAACTGAGGATGGGCAATGCTGGTTCGGTCACTGATGCTCTCATCCTGTGAATGAATTAAAGAAAGGTTCCCTGTTCCCTATCGCTTAGCTAATTAATGTATCCACGCTGTCTCTTTGACTCCATGATCTCTAACTTGTGTCACAAGTCTGTAGTTTGGCATTGTATTAAATGCCTTTTGAAAATTCATGTACACCACACCAACAGTCTCAATTTCACCAAGTCTTTGTTAACTCTTCAAAATAAAACTCCAGCATTAGCTAGATTTTCCTTTAACAATGCCATGCTGACTCCTTTGAATTAACTCGCATTTTTCTGTATAACTATTAATTCTATCCTGAATCATTGTTTCAAGAAGTTTCTCCACCACTTAAGTTAGTCTGCAGACTTGTTAGATTTTTAAAAAATTCATTCACTAGATGAGGCGTCACTGGCTAGGCCAGCATTTATTGTCTATCCTAATGTCCCAGAGAGCTGTTAAGAGTGCACCACACATCACATTACTGTGGGTCTGGAGTCACATCTAGTTCAGACCTGATAACGGTGACAGTTACCCTCCTTAAAGGAGATTAATGAATCAGATGTTTTTTTTCCCCAACAATTGACAATGGATTATTTGTCATCATTAGACTCTTAATTCCAGATTTTTATTGAATTCAAATTCCACCATCTGCCTTGGTGGGATTTGAACCCAAGTCCCCAGAACATTACCTGGGTCTGTGGATTAAAGGTTATCACAATCATTTGCCACTGTAAATGACTCAGAACAAATGGGGAAAACCCACTGGTTCTGATGAGATGAGGCAATGAGGAGATGTCTGGTTCCAAGCTGGAGAGACTTCATTTGGCATGCATGCTCAGCCAGTTCCTCTTGTTTATTGTCTTAGAAAACCAGATTCCGCAATTGTAAATAAACCGTGCTTTTAAAGCTCCAGTGTTGCTGCCTATGTGAATGATGACTTGTGACATGCACATGAGAGTCAGCCTGATTGGAACAAGCTATGCAAGTGGTGGAGAGAAAAGGTTCGAGCCTGTTCCTTCATATAGACTTGCTTGTGGCATTGAGAGTTACCAATTTATATTTTAGACTGAACTGGAGGACCTTTATGTATCATCAATGGGCTTTGCAAGATCACACTTTGTGAAACACTGGTCTATGCATACTAGTCATCTTTCTATACCTTGGCACAACTCGAAACCCAAACACAGGTAGCTTTGGCAGGTTTTTCAAATATACCAGTGTCAAGCAAGTTCCTGTGCTCACTTTGATCCATATTCCTGTCCCCAGCTAGAGGTTCTGAGATTTGGTGAAACCTCCCCCACCCACCGATACCCAAATCGAGATCCATCATCTCAGCATGGACCGGAAAGCAGATCAAATTAGCAAAAGAGGAAAGTGTGAAGAATTTTCACATGAAGAATGTTTGATGCAAATAGTCCTCAAAATCAGAAATTTCTTTCATTTAAAAAAAACACACTGTTAAGTTGGCATGGAATGAACAAAGATGCCTTCATGGATCTCTGCATGTTTCATGAAATTTCTCTGTGGAGTATTTTCTGGGACTTTTCCATAGATTTCTCTTAGGAAATGACCAGATGATAACAGTTGTTGTGGTTCTGTTCGCCGAACTGGGAATTTGTGTTGCAGATGTTTCGTCCCCTGTCTAGGTGACATCCTCAGTGCTTGGGAGCCTCCTGTGAAGCACTTCTGTGATCTTTCCTACGGCATTTGTAATGGTTTGAATCTGCCGCTTCCGGTTGTCAGTTCCAGCTGTCCGCTGCAGTGGTCGGTATATTGGGTCCAGGTCGATGTGCTTATTGGTTGAATCTGTGGATGAGTGCCATGCCTCTAGGAATTCCTGCTGTTCTCTGTTTAGCTTGTCCTATAATAGTAGTGTTGTCCCAGTCGAATTCATGTTGCTTGTCATCTGCGTGTGGCTACTAAAGATAGCTGGTCGTGTCGTTTCGTGGCTAGTTGGTGTTCATGGATGCGGATCATTAGCTGTCTTCCTGTTTGTCTTATGGAGTGTTTTGTGCAGTCCTTGCATGGGATTTTGTACAGTACATTGGTTTTGCTCATGCTGGGTATCGGGTCCTTTGTTCTGGTGAGTTGTTGTCTGAGAGTGGCTGTTGGTTTGTGTGCTGTTATGAGTCCTAGTGGTCGCAGTAGTCTGGCTGTCAGTTCGGAATGCTCTTGATGTATGGTAGTGTGGCTAGTCCTTTGGGTTGCGGCATGTCCTCATTCCGTTGTCTTTCCCTTAGGCATCTGTTGAATTTTAAACCTACGAGTTAGGAACAGGCATAGCTGGGCAATGTTTCACCATGGTTCATCTGATTGTGACTTCAACTTCGCATTCTTGCTTACCTCCAGTAATCATGGACTCTCATGTTAGTCAAGAATCCAGCTTCTGCCTTATATGCATTTAGTCACCCCACCTCCACCCCTCTCTGGAGAAGACTCTCAATGACTCATGACCTTCTGAGAAAACAAAATTCTCCTCACCTCCATCTTAAAGGGATAACTCCTTATTTTTAATGCAGGTCCCCTAGTTTTAGTCTCACCTGCAGGGAAAGCAACCACTCAGCATTAATGCTGTCAAGTTTGCTCTGGATTTTATACATTTCAATAAGATCCACTCTTATTCATCTAAATGCCAATAAATATTGGGTGGCATGGTTCGCATTGCTGCCTCACAGCGCCAGGGATGCAGGTTCGATTCCACCCACGGGCAACTGGCTGTGTGGAGTTTGCACATTCTCTCTGTGTCTGTGTGGGTTTCCTTTGGGTGCTCCAGCCTCCTCCCACAGTCTAAAGTTTAGGTCAGATTAGCCATGCTAAATTGCCCATACTGTCCAGGGATGTGAAGGCTAGGTGGATTAACCATTGTAAATGTGGGGTTACGGCGATGGGGGGGGGGTGTCCTTTGGAGGATCGGTGTGGACTCATTGGGCCAAAAGACCTGCTTTCACACTGTAGGGATTCTAATGAATATAGGCCAGGCCTATCCAAAGGCCAATTTTGCTCTTTTGGGAAATTGAATAGGCAGGATACTTATCACTATATTAATATGGAGCTAATGTCTCCCAGAATGTGAACAACTAAGTTTTAAAAGCTTTGGATAATTAAATGTTTTGCTATATTAGAGTCATAGAATCCATACAATGTAGAAAGAGTCTGCACTGAATCCATCGAGTCCACACTGACCCTCCAAAGAGCATCCCACCCAGACCCATCCCCTACCCAATCCCTGCAACTCTACATTTCCCATGGCTAATCCACCTAAACTGCACATCTTTGGACTGTGGGAGGAAACCAGAGCACCCAAAGGAAACCCACGCAGGCTCAGGGAGAACATGCAAACTCCACACAGTCACCCAAGACTTGAATCAAATTTGAGTCCCTGGGTGGTGAGGCAACAGTGCTAACCACTGAGCCACTCTTTCAGGCAAACTGTAATTCTAACAGTGATAACACCTACAACACCCATGATAAATCACTAATTAATCTCCTTGTTGAGCTCACTGAGGATGCGTTCCCTTAGTAATAGGCAATGGCATATACCCAATGAGAACTCATCAGTTAGGCCTTTTATAAAGCAGACTGAGGGATGGGCATGCAGAACTGTCAGAGCCAGGTGGGGACTAGCCTAAGTACGCCACAAGGAGTGGCTCTATTTTGGTGTTCCTTTCCAGTCAGGCTTCCTGAGTTGTCTGGTGCAAACTGGATGGAGATCAATCACCTTGGCCAAGCACCATTCCTGGAATTGTTTGGGGGATTTTAACCTGGGAACTGACTGCAACTTTTACTCTGTGCTCCTGGGACATAGTGGAAGTGAGTTTCTCTCTGGTTAATTCAGCAAACAAAGTGGTGCAAGGGCAGGTGGGGATCCAAAGGTGCTTTGAAGAAGTTTCTCTCAACAAATAAATGTTTTCATGATGTCTGGAGGAGCTGGCAATCTCCTCCAGAATCCACATGGAGGTTTAGGCTCAATATCCTCCAACATGATACCCATCATGAAATGGGATGAATGTTGATAGTCAGGATTTTAACTGCAGGATCTGATTTCAGAAGCAGTGGTTAAATTTTAAAGTCACAACTCTAATCACCTGCTGAAAACTGGCTTTTCAAAACAAGTTGGGGGCTTTTGTCATTTGACACATTGGGACACTGTTGTATTAATTTTTAAAATTTATTCATTCGAAGGATGTGGGGGTCGCTGGCTGGCCAGCAGTTATTGCCCGTCCCTGACTGCCTTTGAGAAGGTAGTGCTGAGCTGCCTTCTTGAATCGCTGCAGTCCACCTGCTGTGGGTTGACCCATAATGCCCTTAGGGAGCGAATTCCAGGAGCATTATGGGTCAACCCACAGCACATGGACTGCAGTGGTTCAAGAAGGCAGCTCACTGTCACATTCTCAAGGGCAGTTAGGGACGGGCAATAAATGTTGGCCAGCCAGCGACCCCACATCCCTCTAATGAATAAAAAAATTAATACAAGCGTCTCAATGTGTCAAAAAACAAAGGCCCCCAACTTGTTTTCAAAAGCCAGTTTTCAGCAGGTGATTAGAGTTATGACTTTAAAATCCTATTAATCTAGCATTATTTCAAATAGATGTCATTTGAATATGACTGACCTTGTTCCAGATCAGAACAGAATCTACAGCCTTGCTCTAAATGGCAGCAATGGGTGGGACATGAACTCCAATCATCCAGCTTACTGAGGTCAACGTCTGATCTCCTCCTCAATCTATTAAGGATTATTGCAACAATCCTATTCTTCCCGTACCTTCTCAAAGTACTTGGTCCTGCAAATCCACGATCCATTTCATAGTGGCTCATGGGTGTCCCCCAACGCTGTTTCCTCTTGCTCCTAGAGTAAATGAGGAGAGAGGAGAAAAACGAGAGGGGGAGCCTCACTTATATGAAACAGGTGATGTGAACAATGCCATAGGTACAGTTCTAGTTAAATGCTGCTCATGCAATCAAGTTAGGCCGGACATCTCCTGTTCATTGTGAGACGGGCTAGCAGTTGATTAATTAAAAGGATATTGCTGAATAAGGAGTAATGTAAATGATCTTAATTTGCACTCTATCAGGACATATGCAAGAATGTCCAAATCTGAAAACAAGCAATAATACACATTGCACCAGAAAATGGTGTGCTAAGACCTAAACTAACAACCATTTGAAATTCTCAAAACATTATCCACTTATGCTTGCTCGAGAATACATTGACTCATATGTGGGGCCTGGGTTCTCTCCAAGTAAAGAGGAAATGTTCTGGCTTTTGCCTTTATAAAAATTTAAAGCAATGTGTGGGAGTATTAGCTTCCTGATGTATACTCCATGATAACACCTTGACCAGAGTGGACTTGCCAACTAATCAGCTCAATTCTCTATGCAGTGGGAACTATTGCTTCTTTCAAGGTTTGGTCGTCTTGTGTGTGTCCTGATGACTGCAGAATGAAAAGCTTCAACAGCATCTCTATTTTTCAGAAATACTTTCCTTTGTACTGGCAAGTTAACGACATAATTCCACACAATCTTCAGTCCTGCCCTGGGCTGGAGAGAACAATGCAGCACAATGAAGCCTCAAGCCCAACGGTGGGTTTCCATGGAGTCCAATTAGCCCAGTCACATGGCAAACACACTATCCCCAAATGGCCATGCCTGAATGACAACGTGGAACATTCCTTAGTGGGTCAAGTGGCCTACAGTCGGTCAGGGAGCTCATCCCATTCCAATTCGGGAATTGACCGCAGTCAGTCAGGCAGTTGTCTGTCCAGAGTCCCAGGATCCATGCAATTCAGTCCGGGATTGGGCCACAGTTAGTCCTGCAAGTGAAGTACACCCAGACTGGGGGATTAGAGGTGGATCAGTCTGAGTGATATCAGTCTTGGATGGAGGGGATATTTTTCCTGCAGTGGAACAAAGGGAGGGACTGAGTACTCTGGAAGTGAATGGATGAACAGTTGATGATGTGCCAGGAGGAGAGATGGTGGAGTATTCCCAGTGACTGAGTAGGAATCACTGTGGGTAGGAAGGGTTAGTAGTGGGAGAGGATGAAGTGGTGGGTGGAAGCCATTCAGTGAACATGATGCATGCCATAATGAGATTTGTAGTCCATGAGCCTGCATGAGTCTGCAGTGGCAAAGTTAGGGCAAATGGTTGCCCGAAGAACATGACGTAGTAGAGAAAAGATATTATCACATGCCCTTGCACATTACAGAAGATCACTGAACTTCTTCCTGCAATGCAGGCTGTCTCTATTCAGACTGCAACCTGGGTTTAGATTGATGGGGTCTGGTGGCATGGCCTTTAACAGTCAGCGGCCCTCCGCTTCACCACCTCGTCCACCACTATCTCCACATCTCTGTCTGCAAAGCTGCAAGTCAACTTACCTTGCCTTTCCTCGCTTTTTACTGGATGCAGGGGCTCAAGCAGCACAGTGTGTTTTTTTCACTCATTCACAGGATATGATTGCCACTGACTGGTTCAGCATTTATTGCCAGGAGAAAGGGAGGCCTGCAGATGCTGAAGATCAGTGTTGAGAGTGTGGTACTGGAAAAGCACAGCAGGTCAGGCAGCATCCGCGGAGGAGGAGGAGGAGGAGAGTTGCCGTTTCAGGCAAAAGCCTTGCCTATTTCTAGTCACTCTTAAGATAGTGGTATTGCCTTCTTGAACCGCTGCAGTCCATGTGTTGTAGCTTGACCCATAATGCTGTTAGGAAGGGAATTCCAGGATTTTGGACCAGCGACAGGGAAGGAATGGCAATATATTTCCAAGTCAGGATGATGAGTGGCGTGGAGGGGAATTTGAAAGTGATGGTGTTCCTATGTATTGCTTGTTTGTTGAGATGGAAGGGATTGTGGGTTTGGAAGATGCTGTCTAAGGATCTTTGATGAATTTATGCAATGCTTTATGTAGATCGTAAACACTGCTGCTACTGAGCATCGGTAGTGGATAGAGTGAATGTGGATGTCATTTATTTTGTCTTGAATGGTGTCGAGTGCTTTGTGTTAATGGAGCTGTACCCATCCAGGCAATCAGGGGCAGTTCCTGCTTGCTGCATACCAAATGGTGAGCAATTAGTCTTTAAATATAGAACCAGCAGTGTGAATGCAGGTGATGGCAAGCACTTTCACCCCCCTGCCTTGTGATTTCCTGAGCAGGATGTCAAAAGAGCTCAGTTGCATAACTATTGAGGTGCAGAGCAGAGGATTGAGGGTGAGCTGTCACTCTGAGTCATGCTGGACTGGGTGCCTGAATCACACTTGACAAAACACTTTTAACAGTTTAATGGGAAAATTCTGCCCCAAGTTTAAAGCCCACATTTTTGCTTTGGTCTTTTTTCCTTTAACTTCATTTCTTACTGAGATCTTTACAGTGTTTGACACTCAGTTGCCCCTGTCTATCATCAGATCTGTAACAGTTTCAAATATGTCATGCATTAAGAGCTGGATTGAAAACATACCCCAGAGTAAGGAATGCAAAATAACATTTTGGTATTGATTGGCAACTTCTGGTCACATCTAATAACACATATAAAAGGTAGATCTTAAAATCTGAGTGAAATGAGATGGTGATCCTACTGAGGGAGGCAGCAGCTGTTATATGGATGGCTCGCAAACAAATTTTTTGCAGACTCCTGTGCTTGAGCATGAGGATAGCATCAGGGATACAGTCAGGGAGAGACAAGCATGTAGATGGAAAACAGCAGATCTCAGAAGAAACTGAGGCAATTGAATGAGCACAATGAAAGGATTTTAAAAATACTGTACATTTGAAACCTGCAAATGCAGGACTTCTCTGGATTGTTTTAAACACTTAGCTCTCACTCCATCTTCAGCTGTTGTTATTTAGTACTTAGCTCATCAGATTTTTGGCAAATTGAAAATACCTGTAATGAGAACCTCATTGAATTGCAGTTCAGAATGACAATTGTACAGGAAAATTGAGAAATACGATGGTGTTACTACCTTGTTCTAATATAACATATTGCAGTATCATAACATCTCACATACAAAATATGTCTTCTCATGGAGTCAGAGATATACAGCATGGAAACAGACCCTTCGGTCCAACTCGTCCATGCTGACCAGATATCTCAACCCCATCTAATCCCATTTGCCAGCATTTGGCCCATATCTCTTTAAACCCTTCTTATTCATGTACAGATGCCTTCCATATGTTGTTATTGTACCAGCCTCCACCACTTCCTCTGGCAGCTCATTCCATACACACCACCCTTGCGTGAAAACGTTGCCCCTTAGGTCACTTTTAAATCTTTCCCCACTCATCTTAAATCCATGCTCTCTATTTTTGGACTCCCCGACCCGAGGGGAAAATACTTTGTCTATTTATCCTATCCATGCCCCTCATAATTTTATAACCTCTATAAGATCACTCCTTAGCCTCTAACACTTCAGGGAAAATAGCCCCTGTCTATTCACCCTCTCCCTATTGCTCAATCTCTCCAACCATGGCAACATCCTTCTATAGGTTATTTTTTCTGAACCTTTTCAAGTTTCATGTAGTCCTTGCTTAATGAAAATATTCTTTTTGCAGTTCTTTTTCCACTGGGCTATACCTGAAGACAATGAAATTATTTATAGCTGAAGCCAACTATTCAACAATGATTCAATATTGTATTTAATAATTTTACACACCCCTGCACAAGTTAACTAACAATTTAAAATGTTAATTCTAATCATATTGCTGGATTAAGAAATGTGTTTAACTAACTTATATAACTATATAATTACATACAAATTATTTAACTGATTTATGCTTTTATAACAACAAACAATATATTTTATGTTCAAAAAAAACAAGGTTTTTCATAAGGACTTTATATTTCACTGAGACATGTGAAAGGAATTAAAACAGCTGATCAAAGATTCGGCCAAAGAGTTGGTCTTCACTACACCTTATGATTACAAATATAAGAACGGGCATTATTTCTGGATTTTTTTAAGATTTTGAAGATTCAAAACATTACCCACTCCCCAGATTGTGCTGCGACAGTTCATTTCAGTCAGGGTAGAATGATGAGAATGTGAATAGACCATAATGCCCCTGGGCTAAATCAAGGGTGAGTTGAAAACGTGTCTCCCCCTCCCCTCTCTCCCCTCCCTCTCCCCGTAGCTCCCACTGACCAATTCCTGGTGGGAAGGATATACTTGTGGAGATCATTGTGCATGGGAGTGATGCCCCCCCCATGACTGATCAGCCAGCTGTCACTCTCCGGTCATTCTCATGGTGGAAGAGGAGCCACGTGAGTGAATTACAGGATGCAGTCGATGGCCTATACATTTGCAATGAGCCAGCACCTTCTGGGGAGGAGGAGAGGAGACTGGAGCGTGGGAAACATTATAATCCAATCTGCATAGTTAGGGTTAAGTGCTCCATGCTCCTTGCCAACTGTTTGCATTGGCTGATCATTGACTGTCTATAATACACAAGGCAGTTTGTATTATTCAGCAGCAATAAGACGAGACAAACACCTTTAACTGCCGAAGGTTCCCAAAGGTACAGTTGTTAATCTGCTTTATATTGGTCTAATTTTCCTAGTAGCTAACAGAATCGCAGCCTGTAACTTTATAAAAAGCATCCTGCTTGCCATGTACTTATTGTGATTACTATTTTCTTGATTGATGGGTCCCTGAATTTTGAAACAATGCCAGCGCCGGTATTGGGAGCACACTTCACCTCTGCTGCTGCACAGCGCTCGGAAAAGGAGGCATGAGGTCGAGCTCAGTCACTTCCCGATCAATACCTGCTCTGACTGCATGCGATAATTTAAGGAACATAATTCAAAAATGTAACCTCAAGCCTGCATTCCCCGAACGTGAAAACCTCTCTCTCTCCCCCCCCCCTTTTTACAGTCAGCACAAACACACACGAACTCTTGTTTAAAAACAACACGAGTGGCAACCCAAACATTTGAAGGCGTGAATGCTTAATAATTGCTCCCAGCAATCCCCTCCTCAAATGTAAGGCATTTTCTCGACTTAAGTATGCAGTGCCCTGATGGTCATTCATTCAGGGCGCAGCTCTCAGCTGCTGAGCCAGTGCCCTGTTAGCTTGTGTCCGCCATTTGCCCAGGACCCCACCCAGGACCCACTGTCCAGTCTGTTCCATTGTTCTCTCCGTCGCTGCTGACCACAAGCAATTGGAACTTGCACATCCTCCGGGGAGCTGCTGTGTTTGTCGCGGAGGGAGGACTGTGAAGCTGCTCGCAAGATAATCTTCCTCACCAACACTCGGCTTTGGAACCTGCTTTTCTTTCTTAAGCAAAAAAAAAATGAAGGCAAGGACAACAGTTGCAAAATTTTAAAATTGACAGTCTTCATTCCTCAAGAAATAAAAACGCATCCAGCTACAACAGATTGAAATCTGCAGCCACTGTCAATGCTGCAGACATTAATTTGATTCCTGTGAAAGATGCCAGAGAGGATGCATGCCACGCAGATTTTTTTTTGCGTGTGTGCGTTTTTGTTTATATTGTTTTGGGAGAGAAAGGCTTGCTAAGGATGTCTTTGACTAAATGGGGGCGAAATTGAGCATTATGCAATTTTTCAGCTTGCTGTTTAGACTGAGATCAACACTGTGACCTTGAGAAAGCCAGAGTTTGCTGATGTCTCCCCCTATGTCCAGACAAGGGATACAGCATTGAAAACCAGTGAAATGGGGGCTGGAAGAGAAGAAACTAAGTTATTGATAACCTATTGTGTGCCTGTGAGCCAAGACTTTTTCAGCCAACAGAACGTTCTCTGCAGCATTCTGCAAAATTTCAGTAAAAAGTATTAAACCAAAGGCACTGGAATAGACTGGGCATTGTATCCTGTGGATGAATGGCCCTTGAGGGCTTCTGTTTCATACCTTTTCCAGTCCTGCATGTATTTAAGCCCGAGCCAAAGCACTGGCAACATTCCTGACCCTGCTTTAGTCAGGTGGCCATGTCCCGAGATGCACCCCTCCCCTGGTTTCCTGCCCTTGCAAGCAACACCCTGCGTCCCACACCCACATACACGCACATACATCTGACGAATACTCTCAAGGTGGTTCACACCATCCATGCTGCAACTCACTCACCACTGCACAATGACCTGTTTCGCCTACCTATCACTCACCTTCCCTCAAAGCACACCCATATGGAGCAGGATTTACCAGCAGGCACACTTTAGATCAAGGAATGAGAATATGAGAATTCACTGAACAATTTCTTGTGATAAGCCCCATTGTTGAATGCTATGACAGTGAGAGTGGTCCTTACTAAACAGGCTCCAGACAGGCCAGAGCCCTGAGTCACCAATATCCACTACTGGGGCCTCAGTACAAACCCCTCATGGACTTGTGGCAAGAGAAAATAACACTGCACATTACTGTCTGCCGACTAAGTGGCGGTCTAAGCAATTTAAACTCAGCAAATCAGGACTTTGGAGATGTGCATTTGCTAAATAATCAAATTAGGTTCTGTTACACCAAGATGCTGTCAAGCATAAAGATAATCTGAGAAAAGCCCAGCACCACAAAGAGAGCGAGACTTTATCCAAAAATAAATCCAAACACACTCTTTCTGTTGCTGTGGGGTGGAGGCTGGAATCAGGCGAGGGGAAAGAAAATGTGCAGACTGAAACAGAGTCGAAGCACTCAATGTTCCCTTTAACCAGCTCACAAAGGCTAACTGTTTAACAAATAGGTAGAGCATTATACACACCAATTACTCCCATGGTTGAATAACTGTTTATCCTAACATTCATGGGATGTCAGCACATTGCTTTGGGTCTGGAGTCACATGAGAATGGCAGATGTCCTTCCCTAATGAGCCAAATGGTTACATATTCACTATTACATAATCCTTGTTTTTCAGATTTATGTTGAATTAAAATTTCACTACAGGTCATTGTGCTATAACATGATAGTTGTGTTCCTCTGCAACCTCACACTATAGAAAATCAGTATACCTGTTCAGAAAGTTTGCATTATCCAAACAACATCCACAATTCATCAATTGTGTTATAGCCAATTGTCACTGATGAAACATGCATTATAGCAGAAAGACCTGTACCTGCCATGGTGGGATTTGAACTCATGTCTTCAGAACATTAGCCTGGGGTACTGAACTACAAAATCTAATGACATTACCACCATACCACTCCTCCCCTAGGTTGACATGAGCTGGATAGGTGCAAGGATAGCCGTTTGGACCATGAAGTGAGAGTAGAAAACTCCCTGCCAATGATACACTAATGGGAATTAGCATCTCCAGAAGGGCAGCGAAGAAGAAGGGGAAAATCAAGATCAAAACAATCCTTTTTAAGGTGTAATTATGTAATGGTTACTTAAGTTGAGTGAAAGCCATTAAATATCTGTGCTACTGACCTGAATAAACAAGTGATCTTAATGGACAAGGGCAACTTTGAAAAGCAGTGAGCACATTTTGATTTTAACTTTGCTGGTTTTTATTGTGTGGCAGTGCTGGTGTTAGACTGGGATGGACAAGGTCAGAAGTCACAATGACACCAGGTTATAGCCCAACAGGTTTATTTTAAATCATAAGCTTTTGGTGCATTGTTGCTTCATCAGCTGGAGTGAGGAGAAGCACATAGGCACATAATTTATAGGCAGAGAGATCAAAATATTGTACAAATGGTGTGAGTGTATTTATAGTGCAGGTGGTTTTGCTAGTGAGGAAGTGACTGAACTAAAAAGATAAAGGAATAGCCATCATCAGAGTCTCCATCATTTCCAATCTCCTTGTTGTACCTCATACAGATTCTACAACAGTTTCATCATCTCTTTACTGCATAGAGACGTGTAGTTGTGTAGCCTGCTGTTGACTGCTGTTACCTCCATGTCCAGTATGACTCTCTTCATGGTAGTATAATCAGGATATGGGGGAGTCTTTACTATATTTTTCCCTGCCTGATGTCAATCCTAGAATTACCATCAAGTTGAAGACAACAAAATCACATTGACTGTATCAAACAATATACAAATTAGGAAGCTAATTGAACTTCCATTTATTGAGCAAAATAAGTACCCATAAAAAGGGGCTACTTCTTAATTGGTTCATAATTATGACACTTATACAGTTCTGTCATAAACCTTGCATTTATCCAGCACCTTTAATAAAACATCCCAAAGTGCTTTGCAAAAGTATTATATTAGACACTGATGAACATTTACTTCTTGCACCAATCAAAAGAAAGATATTATTAAGCCATCTGAATTATCATCCATTTCAACCTGGGATTTCCAAACAAGACCCCTACTTTGACTGAGAATTAGTTTCTGCAGTCCTATGTGAGGGACAATGGGAGCAAAACTCCACCATTGTCCATGGTTCATCTCCATCTCTTTCAGTCTGACACAACTGGTGTCTGACTCTTAAAGGTCTCCCTTAAATGTACTTCGCTTGATCTTTTGTTGGTCCCATTTTCTTTGGCAGTGTTCATTCTACCGCTGCTCTGGTGGGGAGTAGATCTGGGAGGCTAAACATGTCTCTTCATCATGATTGGTCCCTCTAACCACCCCTCAGTAGCACTCCTCTATTAGTGATGCTGCCTCTCCAAATGATGCCCATGATCCAATGCAGATGGTGTTTTTAAAAGGAATGGCTTCCTTAGAAACTGCTGAGGAAGAGAAATCAATGGTGGACAGTCAACAGCCCACTCCAGAGTGTTGTCCAAGGACTTACTTAGTGAATACTTGGAGAAAATTGGACAAAACTCAGTGACATCTATCCGATAGTGAAAATGCCTGCTGACAGCACCTCAAACAGGAAGAACATCCACTTGTGAGCTGCCAGAGTAAGTGGTGAAGGCATCCAAATGGGTGTATGAATAGGAAGTATTTAAAGGGACATTGGCCAAATGCTGGCAAATGGGACTAGATTAATTTGGGATAACCAGTTGCCATGGATGAGTTGGATTGAAGGGTCTGTTTCTGTGCTGTACAGCTCTATGGTGGTGATGGTGGAGGGTTCCTTTTAAGACTGGAGGCCCATGACCAGCGGTGTGCTGCAAGGATTGGTGCTGAGTCCACTGCTTTTCTGTAATTTATACAAATGATTTGGATGTGAATATAGGAGGTATAGTTGGACAGTTTGCGGATTACACCAAAATTGATGTTGTAACGGACAGAGAAGAAGGTTATTTCAGAGTACAATGGATCTTGATCAGGTGAGCAAATGGGCAAAGGAGTGGCAGATGGAGTTTAATTTAGGTAAATGTGAGGTTCTGCATTTTGGAAAGGCAAATCAGGGCAGGACTTACATACTTAATGGGAAGATCCTGGGGAGTGTTGCCAAACAAAGAGACCTTGGAGCGCAGGTTCATAGTTCCTTGGAAATGGAGTCGCAGGTAGACAGGGTAGAGAAGAAGGTGTTTAGTATGCTTGCCTTTATTTTTCAGTGCACTGAGTATAGGAGTTGCAAGGTCATGTAGCAGCTGTACAGGACATTGGTTCGGCCACTTTTGGAAAATTGCATTCAATTCTGATTTCCTTGCTGTAGGAAACTTGAAAGGGCTGTGAAAAGATTTCCAAGGATCCATAGGGAGAGGTTGAATAGGCTGGGGATGTTTTCCCTGGAGTGACGGAGGCTGAGGGGTGACCTTACAGAAATTTATAAAATCATGAGGGCATGGATAGAGTGAATAGCCAAGGTTGTTTCCCAAAGGTAGGAGAGTCCAAAACTAGAGGGCATAGGTTTAAAGTGAGAGGGAGAAAGATTTAAAAGGGACCTAAGGGGCAACCTTTTCGTGCAGAGAGTGGTGTGTGTATGGAATGAGCTACCAGAGGAAATGGTGATGGAGGCTGGTACAATAACAATTAAAAGGCATCTGAGTGGATACATGAAATAGGAAGGGTTTAGAGGGATAGGGCCAAATGCTGGCAAATGGGACGAGATCAGTTTAGGATATCTAGTCAGCGTGGATGAGTTGGACCAAAGGGCCTGTCTCCATTCTGTACATTTGTATGACTCTAAATACCACATTCTGTCAGCATTCATGGAACTATGAGATTGTGAGAAGTGTTTGAAACTAAATAAACATTTTTATCATGCAAAAGTGCTCAGCAATGTTATTCTCAGCAGCAATTTTAAGATCAGCGGTGAAAAGGTCTTGTCTTTTAACACTAACTTGGCATCTCTAGGATTTTGTAAAGATTTATTTTTTGTGATGCCGCTGTCCTAATTAAATAGTTCAGCTCGGCAAAATATATTCATAAGGCTGGGTGCTACCCTTACAAGAATACACACACTGGTTAGTGGACAAACTTGTAGCTCACAGTCCACATGCAAAGTGGAAACGCAATGCAGAATTAAAGTGACAAAATCATATAATTATTGAGAACCCAACACTAATAGCAAAATCAATAACTAGCATAAAATAGATAAGCTTTCTATTAAGAATTAATGCTCAGAGCATAATGTTTTCATAAATTCAGCAGTGAAAAACACAAGAAAATATCCATTAACCTCTGCTGGAATCTCATGTACAGCTCCATAAGCACTATCACCTTTAAGGCAATGGTGATTGATTGTTTCTTTAATATAGGTCATAGTGACACACACCTGTTACTTTTAACTTTTGTTCCCTTATAAATACTGTGGAACATCTCATTTTTCTTAGTTTTCTTCCTTACACTCATCCGTTGGCAAAGACTCAGCACAGATTACATGGGCATCAGGAGTCCTTCATCAAAGTATCTTCTTTGAGAGAAGGTTGAGGTATCTCCTGCTGGAAGGCAGTTCATCGATGGGAGAGTCTAATAGCCAATTGAATACTCATGCAATACCAACATAGGCATAAGGGTTGCAAAGGAACAGAGTATCTAATCCCTTTTCCAAAAGAGTGCATGGGCTCTGCCTCAGCAATGATTGTTGGCATCAAATTCCACAAATGATAGAAATACCTAGGTTCCTGGAGTGCAGTGGTAGCATCCTTACCTCTGGGCAAAATATTCAGGGTTCAAGTCCCATCTGTGTGTTGTAACATGTCCAAAATAGGTTGATTTATAAATATCTATAAAATACATATAGGGCTTGACCAGGTCGATAGTGAATAATTCTTTCTACTGGTTGGACAGTCTAGGATGAGGGGTCATGGTCTCAGGATAATGGGTCAGCCATTTTGAACTGAGATGAGGACCACTTTTTTTCATTCAGAGGATTATGAATCTTTACAAGTCTTGGATGATTGTGACTGTCCAATGATTCAGTATATTCAAGACAGAAATTAATGATTTTTAGATACAAAGGGAAGTGCAGGAAAGAAGGGTTGAGGGTCCAGATTTCCCCTGCGTCCTTCTGTCAAATTCAAATAGAGGTCAGAAACCTGTGTGAGCTCACTGGTAATTTTCCCTGAATTGACCAATTAATGACCAATAATGGCAGGCTTGCTGTCCAATTAGGGGCTGATTCTCAAAGCTGTAAGGGCCAATAAGATACTACAAATTTAGCTGAGGGCAGGGAGAAGAGGGACTCTAATTTTGGCAGAACTGTTGGCTCCCCCAGTCTACTGGAAGGACTGTCTTTGCTACCTTCTCCTCAGCGCCCCCCCCCCACCCACTTATCTCTCCACCCTGGAGGCTTCCTGCCTCTATTCCTGATGAAGGGCCTTTGCCCGAAACATTGATTTTCCTGCTCCTCGGATGCTACCTGACCTGCTGTGCTTTTCCAGCACCACTCTGACTAAACAAAGACTTGTGTTAAACTCCAGTCAGGTTTTCTTCAAACTGTCCAAAGCTTTTGAATTAATTTAAACAAAAAAAAAACATGCTCATCATAGACTGTAAGAAAATGGCTTAATGTTTTCTCTGCAGTGATAAACTCCCAAGGTATAAACAAATTCCATTGGTACTGCAGGGGTCTTTGCAGTCACCTGTTCACTGGTCTAAAATCATGGTTCCAGAATGACAGACTTAGTTAATTTTTAAGCTGTTTAACAAAAATAGAACCATATTCTACTATTTGAAATCCATACTCTGAAAAAAATGATACAAATTACACTATATATATTTTTATGTGTGTACACACACACACACACAAATAAATCAAACAGCTTTCATCACAAGATGCTGTCATTTTCTTCAGCTCCTTCAGGTCCAGGCCTATCCAGACAAATCAATGTGGTTTCCCACTTGCCAGCCTGTTGGTAGCCCCAGTAGGTAAACAGGATTTGCAAAAACAACAGACTTTGAAATAACTACCTAGTTACTTCACTGTATCTTTCACATTTGTTTGCTTGCATTCCTGTGAAATGCCTGGGATGTTCTATTATTTTACTATGTTAAAGGCACCATATGGGCACAAAATAAACTGTCGAAAGAAATAGAGAATCTCATATTTATAATTAAAAAGAAACATTACATTTTTATATGGTCTTATTGCTCTCATAAATGAAGCAATTTGCTTTATAAGTCATGGCTTATTCTGAAGTGCAGTGGCTGTCATGCCTATAGGCATAAAAGTGGTTTCACATACAGCAAGGTTCCACAAACAAAATTGTTTGGAAAATTTTCAACATTGAATACTAATGGTTTCGTCTTAAGGCAGAAAGGATAATGAAGACATCGGGAAAGTTCTTTAAACATCCTCAAACATGGAATCTCTTAACATTCCTGGAACAAATGAGATAAGCAAACAGAGTCTCATCTAATGTTAACATCTTTATCTAAATTCATTCAAAGGACATAGGCTTATTGGGAAGGTCAGCATATATTTCCCATTCCTTACTGCTCTTGAGAAGGTGGTTGTGAGCACCTTAATGAATTGCCACAGTCCATGTTGTGAGGATACTCCTACAGTGATATCAGGGAGGGACTTCCAGGATTTAGACTCAGCGACGTCATGTGTGACCAAGAGGGAAACGTGAAGGTTGCTTACCCATGCTTCTCCTGTCCTTTTTCAGTGACATTGATTTTATGTATGGGAAAGGTTGTTGAAGAAGATTTAGAGTTTCTGCAGTGTGCCTTACACCTAAAAAACACTGATGCTAATATGCATTGGTGATAAAAGGAGTGAATATTGAAGGTGGTTGAGAAGATGCTAATCAAGCTGGCTGCTCGGCCCAGGAGTGTTGAATTTCTCAAATGTTGGAGCTGCAGTCATCTCAGCTATTCCACCACACGACTGCTGTGTGCCTTGTAGATGATAGATAGGGCATTTGTGAATCAAGAGATTTGCCCCAGAACTCCCAGCTGCGGAACTGCAGTTGTAGCCACCTTATGCAACAGGTGAAACAGTTCCTTAGTATGGTACTGAAATGCCTGCAGAATACAGGTTCAAAACCTGAAATGGGATCTAAACTCGTGACATAGATGGAAGACCTCCCAATTAAGCCAAGCTTAAAGTATTAGAATAAGGCTAATTTACAATGCGCAACTAAAAAGTGAAAAACTTGTTCCAATATATAAATGACATATTGTTAGGAAGGTGTGTTAAAACCCCAAAATACTTATGGTCATTTTTTAGCCTTAATTTGAACTTTTTGTTTTAAAAGAGAACTGGTACAAAGACAAAATAACTTCACTTATTAAATAAAACTGTATGGGACTGATAGGAAGTAATACTTAAATGTGTCAAAGAAACTTTAATGGACTGGACTTTTGTCATAGAGATGTACAGCACAGAAACAGACCCTTCGGTCCAACTCGTACATGCCAACCGGATATCCTAACCCAATCTTGTCTCACCTGGCCCATATCCATCCAAACCCTTCCTATTCATATACCCATCCAGATGCCTTTTAAATGTTGCAATTGTACCAGCCTCCACCACTCCCTCTGGCAGCTGTGACTACAGAGAGCTGACAATACAATAGCAAGTCACCTCTTGCAGATTATATCCCAACCTACAGGTATATTTGTGTGTTTTTCTTTTCAAGAATACTCAAGGATAAAATTTAGAAAGCCAGTTTTAACTTTACTGGAGTGTACTAGTGAGACAAAACACCCTCATGTGTAGTGGTGTGCGTTTAAGCATTAATGTGCAGTGAAGATCGCAGTCCAAGATCTGTCTCCCAATCATCCCTGCGCTGTAGATAAAGCGCATCTCATTCAGCATGCTGCAAACAGGAAAACAAGGGGTCACACACACACACACCCTAAATCTTAGAATTTACTTACAGTCAAAAGGTATAATCTCAACCAATCTGCAAAACAAAGGATCATGAAACTGACTGTCCAGTTACTAATAACTATGCTACTAGTAACCTCCATTGCAATGGTCATTCAACTTTTCACTCTTGACAAACATTTATGAAACTGACCTATTATTTAAACATTTATCTTTTTGGATTCACTTCTTACTTCTAATCTGTGTTTGCATTAATATTTCTTATTAGCGAGTTTTGAGAAGATTTGTAGCTCAGGTTGAGGTTCTGAATGTAGGTTTGCTCGCTAAGCGGGAAGGTCCATTTTCAGACGTTTCCTCACCATACCAGGTAACATCTTCAGTGAGCCTCTGGATGAAGGTTGATTGGAGGCTCACTGATGATGTCACCTGGTATGGTGACAAAACATCTGAAAACGAACCTTACAGTGCAGCAAGCAAACCTATATCCATAATATTTATTTTATGTAGTAATTAAATGAATTCACTTTGTCAATTCAAGAGAGCCTGTTACATTGGCTTCTTTTAAAACAGAAATTAATTTGGATCTGGAAGAGAGGATAGGGCACTTTTTAGAATTAACATTGTGGCAACCAATAGACAGGGCAGTTGAATAAAGAAGTGGAGGCTATTAATCCCTCCTGACCTGGGAGCCAAACAGTTTTGGGTATTACACCTGGAACCGAATGAATTGGGGAACCTCACTGAGTTGTAACAAGATGTAACTCCTCTTGTATAATCTACTGAATGTAAATTATAATAATCTGAGGCTATGAAATGAAATACTGTTAGAAATAATCAACTTAGGAATTTTTTTCTGTTAAATTTACCGAGTCTTCAGGTGAAAGATATTTATTTGGCTTGACCAGGTATGCATGTATATTGTCGAGAGTGTGGTGCTGGAAAAGCACAGCAGGTCAGGCAGCACCTGAGGAGCAGGAGAATCGACATTTTGGGCATAAGCTCTCTATTCCTAATTATGCCCGAAATGTTGATTCTCCTGCTCCTTGGATGCTGCCTGACCTGCTGTGCTTTTCCAGCACTACACTCTCGACTCTGATCTCCAGCATCTGCAGTCCTCACTTTCTCCTATGCATGTATATTGGTACACTTTTCAAATTCACTATCACACCTATAATATAATGTACCATTAAACTTCCAGCATAGATTGAGTCCTAATGTACAAATTAAACATGCCATCTTTCTTGCACAATCCACATACTCCATCTTGGAATTGAGTGATAGTGCATCCCGTTGAGCTTTTGGCTTGTGCCTTGACCCTTTAGCTGGTCCTGATCTGAGATACCTGAATGAACAGCTCTGGGTCCCTTTCTCCATCCTTTTGATGTCAGGTTTGAATTCCTTGCAGGATTCAAACTGACCAAATTTACAGAGGGATGAATTTTTAAAAATGCATCAACACAGATAGTCGTAAACATTTAAACCTAATAAATAAATCACAAGCTTAGCTTCCAGCTTATCCACACTGATAAATCCCACTGAGTGTCACGTGGTTTCTGCCTAAATACTTGGTTTCAGAAGTTCATTAATTTATCAGACCTGTTTCTTGTGCAATGTAAAATATTCATAAGTGAAACAGATATTTGCTTGATGCACCAGAATCACTCTGCCCACATGTACAGATAAAAAATATTCAATGTTTGAAGAATGACATGTTTCTTCTGTATTTGTAAAGCTGACGTTTGCCTATTGGCAGAAAATCTCTCTGTGCACAGGGGAGTTCAGAGAAAAAGTCACTGAATTATCCATCACAAAGCCCACAGAGAGTAATTATGAACTTATGGCTGCTTTCATCTTGTGCCAAGAACTGTTCTCATGGCACCGGATCATGTAAAGTTGGTCACAGTTGGAAAGTAAGTTTGTCAGGGGATCATGCTGAGACCTGCAATTGGGGGAGCCCACCTGGGTTTTTCCTGACTGGCAGCTTTAGCAAATCCGGGATCATCGGTAACTGCACAAGATCCATGCAGTGCCAGCACCATCAGCATGAGCTTAATTGCTCCATTAAACTTCCAGAAATTTCCAACCAGCAAATGAGTGCATAAGGCCATCATATCATACTTGCTCTCTACCTTCTCACACAGGTTAGCGCCTCCATTAAAACCGAGAAGGAGAGACATGAATGAACATCATTCACAGTTCTGTGGCGTTACCAAATAGTGGATGTGACACAGTGAGGACGAGAGGAAAAGGTAAAGGGCAAGTGAAAGAGAAGAACGAGAAAAGTATTGATCACTGAACCAATAATCAAATATGGGCCACTCATGATCTATCACAATAATTTGTAACGATTACAGAGCCATCCCTAACATGATTATTAGCAGTCAGACCACACTTATATTCAGCCTTTGGTATTGTAGACCTTTTTCTTGATATATGATTAATAAAAACAATTGAGCTAAAAATACGGAAAAAGTACACACACAGAGGGCTCTCTTGTGTTATTAAGCATGTGCCTGCCAGTCAGCTTATAAGTAAAGCATACATAGTAACCTTTGGAAAATATTGACAAGTGGTTCCATCTAGTGAGAATATTGCTGGATTGGTTCTGTAAGGAATAATCAGATTTGTACTGATAATACAGAAGCTGGCCAAATAGGCTGACAGGAAAATGCACGGAATGGGGGTTGGGAAGACAGCAGTGTATCTCAATTTTTAAATTTAGTTAAATTATCCTTTTCAGTGAGTTGGACTGTATAGCCTATTGTTAACTGGTAAGAGCTTAAGATGGAACAATCTGTTCTGCAGCCATTTATGAACAAATGTGCCTGAGTCTATCTTTAATATAGGGAACTAAAACGATGCAGTTACATTGTATGTTATTTGGTAGTTATATTGGAAACTGTATAATATACATGGTGGCTCAGTGGTTAGCACTGCTGCCTCATAACACCAGGGTCCCAGGTTCGATTCTAGCCTCGGGTGACTGTCTGTGTGGAGTTTGCACATTCTCCCCGTGTCTGCGTGGGTTTCCTTCGGGCGCTCCGGTTTCCACCCACAGTCCAAAGATGTGCAAGCCAGGTGAATTGGCCATGCTAAATTGCCCATAGTGTTAAGTGCATTAGTCAGAGTGAAATTGGTCTGGGTGGGTTACTCTGCGGAGGGTTGGGTGTGGACTGGTTGGGCCGAAGGGCCTATTTCCACACTGTAGGGAATCTTATCTAATCCAAAACTAGAGTCATGTAATGGACAGCTATTCCTGGTTATTAAAACCCGACATTTGGGTATATGTAGATTGACTTGGCATGAGTAGTGATCTGGATTATCATTACTGAGTTCTGGGTATAAAGATAAGCACTAGACCTTGGCATCAGTGAAGTGAAAGAGAGCTAATTCCTGTTAAACCACATTAATAGTAATTATTGGCACTTCATATTGCAGACATGCTCAGTGTTGAGTGATACTGTCACGTTTCTGTCACGTTTTGACCAAGCAAGGTGCATTATTGGAATGTTAATTGATCTTTGTACTCAGAGTCCTGCTCACCACCATCTAGGTCAGTTAAAACATTAGTAAAGACCCAGGAGAAAGTAATGGCCATTTGTGTTTCCTTAATCCATGACTGCCTGAGGGGGAGGAATCAGAGGAGGTGGGGAAAGGGCAAAGGGAAGATGGGCAGGGAAGGGCAATGGGTGTGAGTCAGTGGAAAGCAGTGGGGAAGGGGGTGAGTGGCAGGGAAGAGTCAGTGAGAGAGGAGGGGATTACAGAGGGCAGGGAAGGAAGAGTGAGAGATGGTTCGGGAGGTAGGATGGGTGGATGAAAGGAGGGACAGTGGTGTAAGAATTGGCAGGGGAATGGGGGAAGATTTGGGAAGGGCAGAGCCTTTTGGGGTAGGTCAGAGAGGGGATGGATCTTGGGGGAGAGCTGGGGGAGCATTGTGGTTAGGAGAGTTGGGGTGGGGATTTGGGAGGAGAAGGGGTAGTGGGAGATTCAGGGGATGGTGGAAGGTTGGGGGAAAAGGAGTGAGTTGGGGATGAAGAGGAGGTGGAGGGGTTTGGGAAGGAATGTTGGGGAGAAGGGAAGCAGATGTAATCAGTGGAATAGGGGATGGGTAGAGGAGAGGTTTGTAGAGGCTACAGGAAACAATTGGACTATCAAAATTGGAATCCTCTCATTTTTAAGACAGGAAATCCAAATCAAAATATGGGAATCTTGAAAGAATTGTTTGACCAAAATAATTTTATTTTATTATAGAGTATATTTCTTACTAGCAATGACTGTATATCATTCCTCTGTTACTGATTGAGTGAATCTCATCAGATACCAGGGGTTTTCTATAGCTTTTAGAAGAAACTATTCTATCCTTTTATTATGGGGTTATTGTGTAGAGAACAGGCAGCTTGGATTGAAAGTCTGCAGTAGTTGCAGGCCAGCGAGAAATACAGAACACAATTGAATATTCACTCATGACGCATTTATCCTGACGTGCAGTGAACAGCATTGAACCCAGGTAATTGGGGGAAAAATGCACCAATACTGTCATCAGGAGAGAGAAGCAGGTGCAAAGACTGGGAATGCTTTGCTACAAGATGTGGTAGACTTCATTCACAGTGGCATGCGTTTTGCTGCTTTTAATCAAACCCTCCGCCTCAACGTTTCTGTCGAGCCCACAGTAACATCCCATTCTCCATACTGAAACATCTATTGGTCTGATGTGTGGTAAAACACACACGAGCTTTCATATCTTCTTGCTTAGCTGCCAACTCCACTTATTGTGATTTAAACTAGGGACCACTGACTGGAATGAGATTTATTCTTTGCGGGCAACTGTTGCCATAAGATTGAGCAATGATGTGAATCTTGTAGCGACACCCCCCCGCGAAAGGAATCCTGGAGAGTAATTGTGTTCAACAGCAGAAAGTAAAAGCCCAAGAAATATGCAGTTGACCTGTCTCACAGTGAAAGATTCATTTACTTTGATTCAGTTACCTTTCATTTTTGACTGCGGCTTACTGTCGGTGATGTAATTTTCTGTTCTGTAATATCCTGTGAAGGTGCTAATTATTAGTTGGAAAGTACAGTACACCGTCTTGAAGGGGAACATCAATTATTCCTGAGCGAAGGGAGAACTCTATTTGAGTCATTAGGAGAGGATGCTAGGGCTCGGTGCACACTAGGAAATGCATTGCAAATCTAATCAAGTGTGGGTTCATAAAGTGCTGTGTCTGAGCAGATACCAACGGTGGATGTTCAGCAGCTTCCCCTGCCTCACTGAAAAAAGCATCAATTACTCCTATCCTCCTGCAGAATCTCATCTCAGTTCATTTTCAAGCTGTGGTTTCCTTGTTGGACGGCGAGCAACCAGTCCCCTTCCTGTCCATCAATGCGAGCACAGCCATTGACAGGCAGCGAGCGAATCAATAATAAATTATCAAATTGCAGCCAAGCACACATCACGCGAAATTTTGGCACATTCCAGTCGGAGCAGCGGTTACAGGATCTGCATATGCAAGGAGTCAGTTTGCAGGAGTCTTCGTTTCCCTGGTGGTGACTTAGAGAAATGGGATACCCTGCTCTGTATGCAAACAGCCTCTTTGCCTTCTGGTTAGGAGCAACGTTGTCAAGGGGTAAACAAAGTTCAATTAGCAAAATTACCAATCAGCTTAACAGACACATCTGCCATTCAGTCACTTTATAAAGACTGATCAAAGGCAGGAGGTCACGGTGAAACTGGCAGAATTATTGCCTGGGCAGTAATCAGATCCTGAATAAGCAATGACAGAAAGGTTAATCCTAACAAGGACGCTGAAGAGTGACCAGGTTTCACAGATGAAGGTCGGGGAAAGAGGAGGTGTGTGGCTCTCACACAAATTGTAGAATGTTGGGCAGGAGCCCACCACCTGCGGGAAGTTCGCTTACTGAGCGCATCATTTGGGCAAAACAAAAACAAATCCCTGATTTAAAGTAACAAAATAATCCCTAGAGCAATATAAAATCACCGGGCAACAAGTTGAAAGAAACATCTTTTGCAATATTAGAACGTGGAGAATGTGATCATTTACAATAGTGAACATTTAAAATAAAATTTAAAATAAACTTTTACATTGCCTTCAACCTCACCCCCCCCCCCCCCACTATTTTATATGCATTCAATTTGCAGGAAAATTATGTTTTCGTTCTCATCCTGATCAATGACCTGAGGGTTAACCTTATATTGAGCTGAAAAACAAGGAAAAAAATCATTGTCGAGCACCACTCTAAAAGCCACCACAGTACAAATTTGCTGCAATACAGACGCCTCATACCCCGTCTGCACAGTAACTAATAAGCGTCTGATTGAAGTTTTGACTTCTATTAGTCCAGCCAAGGCCAGAGCAATTTTCTTGGTCTGAATGTCCAGGGTTTAGGCTGGGTCCCTTGAGGGCAGGCAGGAAATACCAATAGATAGAATTAAGAGCTGCTGTCGGACTGCCTTCTGCACCTTATTAATTCAGTGTCTGCATTGCTGATACTGGTATTTTATAAAGGCTGGGAAAGTCATGAGTTTATGTGATATATTTACACTGTAGTAGATAGAGACTGGAGAAATGGAATCAAAGGTGGGGGGAAATCAGCAAATGATCATAAAAGGTGCAAATAATGCTTTTTTAAAAGTGGACACATTCCTGCAAATTATAGCAAACAAAATGCTCCATTGAATGCTTGTCATTTAACTGAGCTGTTTGTCAGCTGCCAATATTTTGGCAAAATGACCTGAGCATTATATATACCCTCAATGGAAAGGCATGAAAAAAAAGCTATAGAATTTTCTAGATTCAGTCTTGTGGTCACAAAGGATACCAATCTGCGAGCAAAGAACCATGGGATATTGTTCCCAGCAGGTCAATAAAATGACGAATGGGTCTGAGCTCAGCAGCAGCAGAGGGCACAGACTCTATTCTCTGTTGAAATAGCTGAAAAGACAAATTAATACTGAAGTGGACAATATTGGATTCGACTGTCTAGGAATGCACCAAAATAGACTGGAGTAGATTACTAAAACTAGGCTGATACACTTCAATCAAGCAACATGGCCGGCTAAGTAAACATTCAGATATACATGCAGAATTATTGCTCACTCTGAAAAGGGAATAGAGTGTCACATTAATGTAGTTAATTGCCCAGAACTGAAGACATCTTGTACTTAAGTATGGTTCAATGACATAATTCACCATGGTGAGGAAACGTTTTATTTGCTTCAGATTATATGCATTTTAAACATCTAATTTTATGCTATTAATCTCTTGACCTGCATTGTCACAATTGGCAACTACCTTCAGGCAAACCACAAGCCACAAAATATTGACCAAAATCTATCTCTCTGGCTCCTCACCATATGTTGTGGTATGTTAAGAATCATTGTAATTACTGTAAATGACGATCATGTAGATGGTTCCTTCCCCTCTTACCCGTCTATGCAAAATCATTTGTTAGATTACTGTTCTGAAATTAAATTATTTGCTATTTTAATCCTGTCCTTCACTTTACAACCACTTGTGTGCATTTCCATTCCACAAAGAGGTTGAATAGATTACAGCCATGACGTGTAGTGAAACAAGGAATTTTCATCTTGCAATATACGAAAAGCTTTCCTGAAGATTTCCTCTTGTATTTCTGCTGAATTTATAATGCCGCCTGAAGCAACAAATGGAAGGATTTTTTATAAATGATTTTGCAATTATCCTGTACATTGCAAATCACTGTGGTGTCAATGTGAGATGTGTTACTTGTAAGTACCTTTACAAGTACTTTTAACAGATCTAGGTACTTGCAGAGACCATTTTCTTCTCAAATTGAACTTTTTATCTTGAATCATGTAACATGCATGCTTGAGATCTATCACTTTATCTCGTGAGCAACTTGAGACTTTCCATTTAACTTGACCGAGGGTCTCCATCCCCATGAGATGGCCCATACTGTGATCCAGCAACACATCCATCTTAGCTGTTTCCAATTTGCCCATAGGGTAACTCCTTCAACAATTAGTTCTCCCAAACTTATTCTATAAAGAATTTTGGACCCTAAGTCCTCCTGTTAATACACCATCTGTTAATGTTATTATAATTCTTCAGGCATTGGAAAAACATAGCTAGACCCATAAACTCATCCAATCTCTATCACCCAAAGCGTCAAATATTCATTCAGTTCTTCTGTAAAGTTACCACACAATTGGTCTTTATTGCCTTCAATCTGCACATTTGCCAGTCTGCATAAAGAAATTAATTCTATATCATCTCAACATTTGCTTTTTTTCTAAACTTGAACCTATATTCTGTAACTCTGAATTAATTACAATTTCAAATATATTCTATTCAATTCATGTATTCCCTTAAATACATTGAATGTTTAAACTTACAACTTGCATAAAACAGGATGTAGCAATTTGACAGCCTGTGATAAAACTAAATGGACAAAATAAAAATCAGTAGGCAGCCAGTATAAAATCTCTTGCAAAGCCTTTTATTCATTGTGAACATTTCCAGGCTCCCCAACTCCACCTTGTAGCTTGTAGGCCTCAAGTTTTCTGCAGTGTCTCCAACATCTGGGCATCGACGTTGTGATGTGCCGACAAGAATTGGACATCGTACTTGAGAGTTAACCATGTCAGTATTATGACAAGCTCATTAACATCTCCTGGGATTTGGGTTCTGACGTGCGGTATATAAATTCCACATCTGATTAATTTTCCTTGCTGATATTTCATACTGTTTGCTAATTTAATGAGCTGTATACTTGACATATATTGTGTGCTGTAATCCACGCCTATTTAATTTGTATTGTATATTTCACTTGCCTAGTGTTATTTCCTTGCATCTTAGATGACACATTAAACCAATCCCCTCTGATTTGTATGTAAAAGATCCTGTGGAATACAGATTGTCCTTTGATTGTAAACTGGTTCCGTTCTTGAGTATGTTCGTAAGTCGATTTGTACACTATTTGGAACACAATACAGGACAATATAAATAGCTGTTCATAAGCACAAGGAAATGTTTTCATGTTGGATCTTTAAAATTAATATTAATTGCTTAAGGGATAGTGTTTGTAAGTCAGATATTCGCAAATGGGGGACCACCTGCACTTCAAATGTTCTGTCCAATATTTAGCCCTCAGCCCCAACATCACAAAAACACATTATCTGGTTATTATTATACTGTTTTTCATTGAATCTTGCTGTGTGTAAATTGGCTGCTTTATTTCCTGTATTGTAAATGTGACTTCAAGAAGTCCTTAATTGGCTGTAATAAAATAAAATTGCTGGAAAAGCTCAGCAGGTCTGGCAGTATTTATGGAGAAAATTCGGAGTTAACGCTTTGGTTGAGTGACTGAGGAACACTCACTTGACCCGAAATGTTGCCTCTGATTTCTCTCCACAGATACTGCCAGACCCGCTGAGCTTTTCCAGCAATTTTCTATTTTCATCTCTGATTTACAGCATCTGCAGTTCTTTTTGGTTTTAATTGGATATAAAGTACTGCAGGAGATGGGAGAGATATTAAACGAGTATTTTGCATCAGTGTTTACTGTGGAAAAAGACATGGAAGATATAAAATGTAGGGGAATAGATGGTGACAGCTTGATAAACGTCCAAATTACAGAGGAGGAAGTGCTGTGTCTTGAAATGCATAAAACTGGATAAAACAACCAGGACCTGATCAGGTGTACCCTAGAACTCTGTGGGAAGCTGGGGAAGTGATTGCTGAGACGCTTGCTGAGATGTTTGTATTATCGATAGTCACAGGTGAGGTGCCGGAAGACTGGAGGTTGGCTAATGTGGTGCCACTGTTTAAGAAAGGTGGTAAGGACAAGCCAGGGCACTATAGACCAGTGAGCTTGACGTCAGTGATGGGCAAGTTCATAGAGTCATAGAGATATACAGCATGGAAACAGACCCTTTGGTCCAACCCGTCCATGCCGACCAAATATAACAACCCAATCTACTCCCACCAGCCAGCACCCAGCCCATATCCTTCCAAAACCTTCCTATTCATATACCTATCCAAATGCCTTTTAAAAGTTGCAATTGTACCAGCCTCCACCACTTCCTCTGGCAGCTCATTCCATACCACTCTCTGCATGAAAACGTTGCCCCTTAGGTCTCTTCTATATCTTTCCTGTCTCACCCTAAACCTATGCCATCTAGCTCTAAACTCCCCCACCTAAGGGAAAAGACTTTGTCTATTTATCCTATCCATGCCCCTCATAATTTTGTAAACCTCTATAAGGTCACCCCTCAGCCTCCGACGCTCCAGGGAAAACAGCCCCAACCTGTACAGCCTCTCCCTATAGCTCAAATCTTCCAACCCTGGCAACATCCTTGTAAATCTTTTCTGAACCCTTTCAAGTTCCACAACATCTTTCTCGTAGGAAGGAGATCAGAATTGCACACAATATTCCAACAGTGGCCTAACCAATGTCCTATATAGCTACAACATGACCTCCCAACTCCTGTACTCAATACTCTGACCAATAAAGGAAAACATACCAAATGCCTTCTTCACTTTCCTACCTACCTGTGACTCCACTTTCAAGGAGTTATGAACCTGCACTCCAAGGTCTCTTTGTTCAGCAACACTCCCTAGGACCTTACCATTAAGTGTATCAGTCCTGCTAAGATTGCTTTCCCAAAATGCAGCACCTCACATTTATTTGAATTACATTCCATCTGCCACTTCTCAGCCCATTGGTCCATCTGGGCAAGATCTAAGGTAACCCTCTTCACTGTCCATTACATCTCCAATTTTGATGTCATCTGCAAACTTATTAACTATACCTTTTATGCTCACATCCAAATAATTTATCCAAGTAGTGGACCCAGCACCAATCCTTGTGGCGATTTGATGGAAGGAATCCTGAGAGACAGGATGCATATGTATTTGGAAAGTCAAGGACTGATTAGGGATAGTCAACATGGCTGTGTGTGGGAAATCATGTCTCACAAACTTGATTGAGGTTTTTTGAAGAAGTGACAAAGATGATTGATGAGGACAGAGCGATAGACGTAATCTATATGGACTTCAGTAAGGCTTTCGACAAGGTTCCCCATGGGAGACTGGTTAGCAAAGTTAGATCTCACGGAATACATGGAGAACTAGCCATTTGGATGCAGAACTGGTTCAAAGGTAGAAGACAGAGGGTGGTGGTGGATGGTTGTATTTCAGACTGGAGGCCTGTCACCAGTGGAATGCCACAGTATCGCTGCTGGGTCCACTACTTTTCATCATTTATATAAATAATTTGGATGTGAGCATAAGAGGTATAGTTAGTAAGTTTGCAGATGACACCAAAATTGGAGATGGAGTGGAAAGCGAAGAGGGTTACCTCAGATTACATCAGGATCTTGATCAGATGGGCCAATGGGCTGAGAAGTGCAGATGGAGTTTAATTTAGATGAATGCGAGCTGCTGCATTTTGGGAAAGCAAATCTTAGTAGGACTTATACACTTAATGGTAAGGTTCTAGGGAGTGTTGCTGAACAAAGAGACCTTGGAGTGCAGGTTCATAGCTCCTTGAAAGTGGAGTCACACTTAGATAGGATAGTGAAGAAGGCGTTTGGTATGCTTTCCTTTATTGGTCAGAGTATTGAGTACAGGAGTTGGGAGGTCATATTGTGGCTGTACAGGACATTGGTTAGGCCACTTTTGGAATATTGCGTGCAATTCTGACCTCCTTCCTATTGGAAAGATGTTGTGAAACTTGAAAGGGTTCAGAAAAGATTTACAAGGATGTTGCCAGGGTTGGAGGATTTGAGCTCTAGAAAGAGGTTGAATAGCTGGTGCTGTTTTCCCTGGAGCGTCGGAGGCTGAGAGGTGACCTTATATAGGTTTATAAAATCATGAGGCGCATGGAATTGATAAATAGACAAAGTCTTTTCCCTGAGGTGGGGGAGTCCAGACTAGAGGGCACAGTTTTAGGGTGAGAGGGGAAAGATATAAAAGAGATCTAAGGGGCAACTTTTTCATACGTGTATGGAATGACCTGCCAGAGGGTGTGGTGGAGGCTGATACAATTGCAACATTTAAAAGGCATTTGGATGGGTATATGAATAGGAAGGGTTTGGAGGGATATGGGCCGGATGCTGGCAGATGGCACTAGAATGTGTTGGGATATCTGGTTGGCATGGACGGGTTGGACTGAAGGATCTGTTTCCGTGCTGTACATCTCTATGACTCTATGAGACTAGCACATCCTGAGTTTGTGCAAAATATAAATGTCAGTGCCAGTTTTGCTTTCTTTTTAGCCTACCTGAAGTGTAATTTGTCACACATCAGCAACATCATTACAGATTTAAAGTAATTAGTAAAAGAAGCAAAGCAACTGATGAACAACTTTTTAATGCCTTGAGTGATTTGGGTCTGAATGCACTGCCTGAGTGTGCAGTGGAGACAAATTAAATGGTAGCATTCAAATAGGAATTAGACTGCTATCTGAAAAGGAAGGGTATGCAGGGTTATAGGGAGAAGATGGGAGAATGGCACAAAGTGAATTGCTCACTTAGAGAAAAGGTGCAGACATGACGGCCTGAATGACCACGTTCTGCACTGTAACAGTTCCGTGTTTGCATGGTATTCCCTTTAAATTATTTAGCTGTCTTTGGTTCATGTATTAGATTTGCTTTAAACCCTTCTGTCCTAAAAAAGCTTTGTCTACCCCACCCGGCCCAAGCTAGTTATTGCTTATCTGACTTAGGCTGTACATGAGGAGGCAATTTTTACCAGTACCTTTGTTATAATTTGGAATGTATTGCCTAAAAGGGGGTGAAAACAGATTCAGTAGTAGCTTTAAAAAAAAACTTGCATAGATGTTTGAAAAGGCGAAAAATTGCAAGGCTATGGAGAATGAATGAGGAAGTGGAACTGATTGGATAGCTATTTCTCAGCTATTGCAAAAACACAATGAGAGAACACCCTCCTTCTGTGCTGTACAATTCCATCAACTTCCCTACCCTCATAAAAGGCATTCAATTATAATCACCTTTTCAGGGCAACTATGGATGGGCAATAAATGCTAGTCTAGACAGAAATGGTCAAATGTTGCAGTGTGTCATCACTGTATGTTTTCTCTCTTTCTCTGGTTTAGTCAATTTTCAATCTACCTCAGAACCTTTCGTCTTATTTTATGTCTTCCTGCTGGAATGAGTTTGCAAGGCAGAATACAAAAATATTTGATAAAAAGTGCACGCAGAACTGATAAGTCTAGTTGTTTGTGATTGTACATTTCAAGTTTGCAATTTTTGATTTCCTCTGCTTGAGATACATTTTTCATTGAAAGAGTCAAATTTCATGTTCTAGAGATCGAGGCAACTGGATTTTATTATTTTAATTTCATTCCAAGAATGGTTATAAATTATATGTTACCATCTAAACGATGTTTTAGGATGTTCAATAATTAATATTTCTTTCTAAGTATTGATTCTGAATAAAGATGCATAATTTTAACATTGAAATGTTTTAGACATTTCTAATAGTATTAAATGTATCACTGGTTACTCAAAGTTTAAATTTTGATACAAATGTTTTATCCCATTTTTGGTTTAATGTGAAAGCCATGGGACTTTGACCTTTGTATTAGTTTGTCAGTCCTGATAACTACCAGCAGTTACATGATCTTAATATCCAGTAAAATGATTAGTTACTGCATTTTCAATCCTACATAAATGTACCACAGTTATTTGATATTTTGGAGCTTCTGTTTTGAAATCTATCTGTTTTCCAATGTCTCTGTCCAGGTGACTTATCCTCTCTATAAATATTTGTAATAAAATAGAGCTGTACATCACTGCAGGTCAGCAATATAGAAGGATGCTCCTCTGGGACATATCCTTCATTGCAACCTCCATCAAGGAAGGCATATCCCACTATGTAGCCTTGATAGCACGGCAGTCACTTGCAACCTGGGCATTTTATCTCTTGTAACGTTATAACCCTGGCATAAACTTCAGAGGGTTACTAAATGCTCCACTGATAAAACCATCCAGCTGATTTACTACACTACATGTTTATCCAGAGAGAAAAGATTAAGAATGTGAAAAAGCGAAGAGAATGCAGTCAAAACAGCTAGGCAGACCTAGCAGAAGTTGAAAAAGGAAGGGTTTGGCAGACAATTAAAGACTTTGGACTGGATCTTACTTTTTTTTGACTAAGTGCAAGTTGAATCAAATTTTTAGATGATTTCTCACTATGAGGCATAGTGAGATTTTTCACTGTGTCTTACCAAAAGCACCTTATTAACTATATACCCCACCCCACTAGTGTTCTTCATGTCTGACTCTAGCCTCATCTTACTACATATCATCCTCGGAATAACTCGCCACTCAGTGGATAGCCACCAAAAGACCAGCACCTGCACTAACTGTGCATCCAGACAAGTGTTGCCAATCCACTGTAGTCCATCACTGGCAGCATCATGGCACAGCTACCACAAAATCAGGGGTCATGGTGGATAGCCAACATGACTATCCCTTGTTCATCCAAGCCCGAGTTCTCTCAACCGAGTCACTATTTAACAACCAGGCCACACACATAGACTGGCCTTAAAGACATCCTGTCTAATCGCCTTCTTTCTGTCCCCACTACTATTTCCCTAATGCCCACTTGCATCTTGTCATTGACCTGTAGGGGAACATTACACACAGGCCAGCAATCTGACAATTCCAGACATGAGCTTTTATTGATGGCCAGTAAAAGGGAATGGTGAGGAAATGGCTACAGGTTGCCGACTGCACTCTGGTTCCAAACTAGATACTGGCATCTTGACTGTGACAGTTCATGGTGCTCTTCAGCACCCAGCTCTCAGTGACTGAAACTGGGTGTCAATCAGGTCCTCTCTGTCTTCCAGCACCTGAGGAACAGCTTCTTCCTGTTCAATGTCCTTATCCTTATCATCGGATGTCTGCTCCCGTTCCCCAGCAAATCAACCTAGGATTAAGCCTTATTGACAGCTGTACGAATAGCCTTTGCCTCCGGCTGAATTGCCAATGTGTGAATAGACATAGTCAAAAAGTGTGGCACTGGAAAAGCACAGCTGGTCTGGCAGCATCTGAGGAGCAGGTGAGTCAACGTTTTGAGCATAAGCTCTTCATTAGGAATTCGACCACGTTCCTGATGAAGAGCTTATGATCGAAATGTCATTCCTGTTCCTTGGATGCTGCCTGACCTGCTGTGCTTTTCCAGCACTACACTCTTGACTCTGATCTCCAGCATCTGCAGTCCTCACTTTCTCCTTGCTAATAGGCATAGCCCATTAGGCTTGGATTCTGCTTGTAAGCGGGGGGCTGCCCTGAGGCATGGTCTGTCTAATCTATGAGCTGGGTGTTTATTGCTGTACCCAAAGTATTACTGGGCCTTTGAATGTTAGTTTCCAGTGCAGTCTTCAATGGAGGCCTGTGCTTTCAACATGTCCTGCAAATGTAGCAGAGAAAATTATGAGGGATTGGCAAACGTGAGATGTCAATGTCTGTGGATGAGGGCTTCGTGTGGCTGGTGCCCCTGAATCCTGCCCTGAGATCTTATTTGTTGGGATCTCCTCGCAGTCGGTGATACTCATTCTGTGTTGAAAATTCTTTCCTTTCAGCCTGTTCAGGGCATTTGGTCAGAGAGGAAGATGAATGTTATTTCAATGAGTTTGCTGTTAATCAAGTGTTTAACAAGCTATAATCCCCATTATTTGGAAACTCATTGCTGCCCAGTGAGAAATTCAGCTCGCTGCCCGGCAAAACCATCAGAGCTGTAACAAGCTGCTGCTGACCTCAGCATCGGCCTTGACCTCTCACCTGATTCTACCACGCATCACCAGCTCATGTCACTTCAACCCCAATAAGATTCTATCCAATGTTTCCCAACTATAATGTCTGTCCTTTTCAGATCAACTTTCTATTCTCAATTTGGTGTATTTCCCTGATGGCCCTGAATTAATGCTACTATAAACTCCATACCCCATCATCGTACAGTTGCAAAATGTATAAATTATTCTACTGCTAATCATGTCTGAAATACTAAATTGTATCTTCAAACATCTTTTTGTCACTCCTTTGGAGTGTATCATTCAAAACTTTGTTAGAGTCTGAATTGCATACAGTGACAGTTATTTTAAATTTAGTATCTGTTTTCCATCTTTTGTACAGTATGTTGAGACTAAGGCAAACATAGGTATACATTTGAACAGAGCTAACCTTATTATTGACTGGCATTCAAAATAGTTGAGCATTTTTATATATTCAAGCATTCTCAAGGAGAACAAGTTAGGCTTATCGCTGTCGTACTGAGCACAAGCAAGAACTTTTTAAAAAAATTTATTCATGGGACGTGGGCATCACTGGCTAGACCAGCATTTATTGCCCATCCCAGAGGCCAGTTCAGAGTCAACCAGGCTCTGGAGTAGCATATAGGCCAGACTAGGTAAGGATGGTAGTTTCCATCTCTAAAGGGCATTAGTGAACCAGATGGGTTTTTTTCAACAATGGACACATGGTCATCATTAGACTATTAGACTTAGTAGCCACACACGGAGATGACAAGCAACATGAATTCGACTGGGACAACACTACTATTATAGGACAAGCCAAACAGAAAACAGCCAGGGAATTCCTAGAGGCATGGCACTCATCCACAGATTCAATCAATAAGCACATCGACCTGGACCCAATATACCGACCACTGCAACGGACAGCTGGAACTGACAACCAGAAGTAGCAGAGACAAACCACTACAAATGCCAGAGGAAACATCACAGAAGCGCTTCACAGGAGGCTCCCAAGCACTCAGGATGTCACCTAGACAGAGGACGAAATGTCTGCAACACAAGTTCCCAGCTCGGCGAACAGAACCACAACGAGCACCCGAGCTACAAATCTTCTCTCAAACTTTGAACTACAATAGTTTCAATTGTCCCACCTAGAAATGCACTACAATAACAGGTCCTCAAACTCTTGGAATAATGACTGAAGTTGTTTGAAGGATTCCCACTTAAGGCATGTCCAGTTTGGTGATTATCCCTGCTACAGAAAATGTTATGAATTAATTTGGATTAATTAATTCCCCTGAGTTAATTTAGCAGGAAATTGTAATGAACTGCAGAAGATTCTAGCATGTTGACAAAGTATCAAAGAACGTCCGGGCTATAAACACTCTTTCTGGGAATTTTCAGGGCAAAGTCATTGAAGAGGCATTGAAAAGTGATTGAAGAGTTTACAGAGTGACTTTTATAAGAAAATGTTACAAGTGATGTTCTGAATGGATGGCTGTTAAGTAACAAGTATAATCAGTCAGAAAGGGAAAAAAAAGCACGTTGTCAGCATTTTTCAAGTGATGTGCCCAGCTGCATTTCAGCCTTTTCTTTCCCAAGTCGTTTCTTCAACTCTCGGGGGAATGAGTTTCAAAAGCATCTGCAAATGTTACCTTCTCGAAATTTCTGAAGTCGAAAAGATCGCAAAAACCACCTGATGTTTATTAAAGCATGTTATCGCACCTCCCAAAAACAGATGATAAACGACTTTTACAGGCAACAACTTTTGTGTGGATAAATGTGTTGGCCATTTTCTGCACAGTAAGATTCCACACACAGCAGTGAAATGGTAGACCAGACCATCAGCCTATGGCTACGGTGGGTGAAGAAAGAATGTTGGCTAGACCCACCTCAAGAGCTGGGTTACACAAATTATTGCCAATTATTTACAGCACAATCATGGACCATACTACCCTGCAATACATGCTAGTCTTTATGCTTCATTTTGAAGCTCAAGAGACTATCCAGGACAAAGCAGCCCACTTAATTAGCACAAGCACAAGCATCCGTTCTATACCACTGACCCGCAGTAGTAGCAGTGTGTGCCATCTAACCCTGGTTAGAGCCCACTTGAGTGTCGTGAGCAGATCTGGGCACCACATCTTAAGATGGATATATTGGCCTTGGAGGTAGCACAAAGTAGGTTGAGAATAACGATATCTGGGCTTCAGAGGTTAAGCTATGAGGAGAGATTTTACAAATTAGGCCTGTTTTCTCTAGAATTTAGAAGATTAAGGAAGGTGATCTGATTAAAGCCTTCAAAATATTAACAAAAGACAGGGAGGATAAAGATAAACTATTTCCACTTGTTGGGGATTCTAGACCTTGGAGGCATAGTCAAGAAATTAAGGCGAGACCATTCAGGAGAGACGTTAGAAAGCACTTCTACACCGAAAAGATGATAACGGATTGGAATTCTCTTCCACAAATGGCAGTTGATGCTGGATCAGTTGTTAATTTTAAATCTAAGATAGATACATTTTTATTAAGCAATGCTATTAAAGGATATGAGTCAAAGGCAGGTATATGGAGTTGAGCCACACCTGAGCCATGATCTCATAAAATGGCCGAACCTGAGGGGCTGAATGGCCTACTCCTGTTCCTGTCCACAAGAAACGCACCAGTGATCCTTAGAAAGGACCTCCAATCTCATGCCCACGACCATTTCTAAGCACCAGGGCAGCAGATACATGGGAATACCACCAGTAAGCTCCCCTCCAAGCCACTCACCATCCCGACCTGAAACAATATGGCTGTTCCTTCAGTGTCGGTGGGTCAAAATATTGGAACTCCCTCCTTAATGATATTGTGGGTCAACCTACAGCACGTGGTCTGTTGCGGTTCAAGGGCCAGCTCATTACCACCTTCACAAGGGCAACTAGGGATGGGCAAAAATCCTGACCCAGCCAGTTATTCCCATGTCCCACGAATGAATAAAAAATTGCCTCTTCCTACCTCTCTTTCTATTCCTTTCTTCACCATGAGCTTATCTTGCCTCCTCTTAGACACATTGATGCTGTTAGAAGTAACTGCTCCTTATATTAGGAGGCCCGACAGTCTAACCTCTGTCTGATTAACAACATTTCTCTTGAAGTCTCCATTGGGTGTATTAGTAACTATTTTATATTTATGGTCCCTAGTTCACAGCTTAGCTGCTACTGGAAATACCTTCTCTGCATCTACCCTTTCAAGCACTTTCATGTTCTTGCTGGCCTCCATCAGATCACCCCTTCTTTGTTTTTCAGAAGAATGGAGCCCCAGGCAGGTATAGCCTTTCAGTTCGGGTATCAGACAGGTAAACTGTCTTCACATCTTTTTCTTGGCCTCTGTGTCCTGGAGACCAAAACTGTTCACAGCACTCTACTTATGGTCTGATCAAACTTCTGTGTGAGCCGAACGTAACCTGTCTGCTTTTCAAGTCTGTTTCTCCAGAAATGAATGCCCAGTGCTTTGGTTCATTATTAAATGGCCTTTCCCATGTGCACCTCTACTTATAGTGATTTGAGGGTCTCTAACCCAGATCATTTCATTTCTGTCTCACAAATTATCTATGCTTTAGGAGTATTTTTCGCTGCGAGTATTTATTTATCACACTTCATCAAGTTTTGTTCCAAACGAAAGTTAAATGCTTTTGCCACGTCAGACAATGGGGAGTATCGAGAGTGTGGTGCTGAAAAGGCACAGCCGGTCATGCAGCATCCAAGGAGCAGGAGAGTCGCTGTTTCGGGCATAAGCCCTTCATCAGGATGATGAAGAGCTTATGCCCAAAACGTCGACTCTCCTGCTCCTTGGATGTTACCTGACTGGCTGTGCTCCAGCATCTGCACTCCTCACTTTCTCCTCATGGGCAGTATCTTCCCATTTTCAGACTAACAGAATGAGATAGCCTCTGGATCTTTGTGCAGTCAAGCATTTGATTGGTGGCTGGCTTGCTTTCAGTCTCTGTTAGGAATTGGAACGAGGAACTCTCAGCTGCCATGACCCATCAACCTGACAGAGACTGGAACCTCTAGAACTTGGCAGCGCCATAGAGGCAGCCACTGCTATTGATGATCCAACACCCAGGGACTTACAGGACAGAGACTAGATCATGGGAAAGGTAGGTGTTGCTTGTGGGGGGGGAGGAGTTGGTGTAGCTTTTTAGGGTAGAGAGTCTCCAGGAGAGGGGAGGGCCAGGATCAAAGGGCAAACATTTCAAAACCAGTGCAGATTGAAGGAAGGCTGCACCTCCTGCTCAGAATGAGCAACCTGCTGGGGATGTCAATTGTAGGCAAGACAAGTAGGCCAACTCTCCTCATTCCATCCTGCATTGAAATATTTGCAGCCTTTGTAGGAATAGGCCCTGAAATGGTCATTAATTGATCACGCAAGGGCCTCACTGGGGCTGGGTTGGAATGGTAGATTTTCAGCCTTCCCAGGCAGAAGTGAGGTGGTGGCCAGCTTCTGGTATGCCATAGCCTCCTGAGTCACATCCCATCTCCCGGCCTAGGAGAATCTATCCAATGTCCAGGCATGAACAAGTCTCCAGCTCTTTTTGTGCCAGGAGGAACACTTGCCTTCCTGTTTATTTTAGGTGGTTTTTTGCATCATTTCCAGGGTTGTTCCTAGTCTGACCTTTAATAGAGAGCTGGAGAGTAGATGTGACCTGTGTAAGACAATGATTTGGGACAGAGCTGAATCAGGTTAAAGGCCCTTTACGCCATGAGTATTACACAAATGGCCTACACTCACCTAACTACAGATATTTCACTGCATTATATTTTGCCAAATGTTTTTGTTACTCCGTTAACGCTTAAAACAAACTTAGCATTTAGTAACTGAATGGTGTACACCATATTAAATTATTTTAATTATTTTAGGTTATTAAAATTATTTTAACCTTATAAATTTCTAACTCATTTCAGTAACTGTGAATCAAGATCAAAGCAAGAGTAGATACAATACTAATAGAGAATAATAGATTCAGAAACCATTGTTGCAAAATATGGTAAGAGTAGTTTGAGGTATTACTTGTAGTGATGTGGCAGTAACTGAAGGAAGCCATTCAGCCCAACATTCTGTTTCACTATTCATGGGAGATTTGTTTGTCAACTTGATATAGCTGCTATAACTCCATATCCCTTGATATCTTGACCCAGGAAAAATCCATTTGTCTTTATTTGAAAACTCCAATTTTCTCCTTATCCACAGGTGTTTGTAGTGGAAGATTGAGAACTTCAAGAGAAAAAAGAAGTAATTCCTATTTCCAATAGCTCTTGACACCAGTGTTTTCTTCTGTCATCTCTACATATGTTAGAAGATTTATTGATAATAACAGCTTGTTATGATAAGTCAACAACTACATTATCATTGTGCCACATAGCCACCAAGATGGTAGCAGGCAGGTTTGTTGGTTCACAGTCTTTTATCATTTAGAAATTCTGATGTTCCTATGAGTAAACATACCAGTGCTGCTTGCTTGAGAACTGTCTAGCAAATGTTGGCTATACAAGCATGGAGAGATTTATGAATGATACAAAGCTGATTTCTTTATCAAATGCTACAGGCCATTGTTGGAAGAAGCATTCAATGTGAAACTATGGGTTAGCAGCCCCAGTTTTCTGCACATAACGTTTTCCTAATCAGCATTGCCAAACCACTGATCTCAGCGTGGAACACCTAATTGGAGAAACTGCCCTGTAGTGGTATGAGAAATTTTAAAAACTTTTCTGATGCACCTTTTCACCTGGAGCAGGTGAGACTTGAACCTGGGGCTCCTGGTGCATGGATAGGGGCACTATCACTGCATCACAAGAGGGGGGAAAGCATTTTTCAAATGCAACGTAACTGTTTGTCTCTTGCGTTACCCATTGGATTTTCTGAATTATGCTGGGATCCCCTGTTCTTCGAGTGCTGATCATCCTCATCCATTTCTAAACCTAAGCAGAGATTATTGGTAGTGTGGCATCTCATTTTTGTCCTCATCTGTTGTCCAGGTATTTGTAATTTTACTGGATAACAATCAGGCGCCTTTTCTCCTCCACACAAGGAGGACGAGCCAATTATAACACAGTTCAATCTGCGATCAGGGGATTCAGTATGGACCGGAGGTTGAGCTGGTCTTCCTGTTGGTTTGTGGGGCTCAGTATCAGATGTCTCATTTATTCTTGGAATCATCAAGGGAGCTCTTCAAAGGAGGGAAGCTCAATCTTGTCTTGTGATGCTGCACACTGAGCATTCATCTAAGTCTACAACGAAATTCAGAATTTGAGGCACTCAATACATCACTTCAGTGTAGCCATGTATTATGCAACATTTCACATGTCACAATTCCCCACAGTTGAGTCAGTACCAGTCAGCAACAAGGGATCAAGGACAGTAAACATGAAAGGAATGAGGAATAGACAGCCCTGAAAGTGCTGGCTGGAAATGTTAAGGGAAAAAGAATTATTAAATTGGACCTGGAGCCTCAGTCTTTCATTTCTGCCTGGAGATAACGCCCAATTAAATGAGAAACCTCAGCATGGCCATCAAAATAGTTAAGTAATGCAAATGTATTATTACTGTGATTAGGTAAAAGTCCTCATTTTAGGGACGCTTTCTATTTCTCTTTGTATGTTTATAATAGATCGCCTGGAGAATTTGGTGCAACATGAACATGCCACATTGTCCTCCTACTTCTGGGAGCCAGTCACAAATGGAATAAGATTCTCTAGCAACTGAAGTAAGGACTTAATAGAATTTGTTTCTGCAGTTCCACCTAGTGATTCTGACTGAAATGTCACCTCCCATTTGAGTAGATGGGACTGCTGCCATCTCAGGTCTCCTTTTACAAAATGAGATTTTGAACTGAAGGTAGACACAATGTTCTTTTCTTTCCTATAACAAAATTCGCTGGGACAAAGATGAGCAGGCATTATTCTGATCTAGGGATGTTATACTTGGCATCAAAGTTCTTGCTTCAGAAATGAATGCACAATTTAGTAACATCTTCAATCCCAGGAGAATAACACTCCTCAATTAGAACCCCCCCCCCCCCCACAACATTTCAAAGAATTGAAATTGTGATAATGATTCAGAATCCCTACAGTGTGGAAACAGACCCTTCAGCCCAACAAGTCCACACAGACCCTCTGAAGATAACCCACCAAGGCCCATTCCCCTACCCTATATTTACCCCTGACTAATGCACCTAATCTACACATCCCTGAACACTAAGGGCAATTTAGCATGGCCAATTCACCTAATCTGCACATCCTTGGACCGTGGGAGAAAACTGGAACACCCAGAGGAAACCCACACAGACAAGGGGAGAATGTGCAAACTCCACACAGACAGTCACCTGAGGCTGGAATTGAACTCAGGTCCCTGGCACTGTGGGGCAGCAGTGCTATCCACTGAGTCACCGGGCATAGTAGCTGGTTAACAAAGTTTATTGCAAGTTCTTTGAAAGCTATTTTAACAGAAATTGTTTTAAATGCTTCAAGGAACTTTGCACAAATGCATTAAAACATATGTTACGTTCATCAACCCCACAGCATTTGCTGCTGATAGAAGAGATATTTGCTAACTTTTTTTTTAAAAAGAATGGGGTGGCAGAGATGGGCACTTCGAAAACTAAAATCTGTATTATTGCTTACAAACTTGTGACGGGGTCCAGGTTTAGGAAATGATCACTGCAGAATTCCTGAGTTTCCTAGATTTCAGTTTTGAAGTGGCTTGACTGGATAACTCTAAATTTGATTCAGATTATCAAGTGGGTAGCAGATAAAGAAAGGGCCCTGAATATCCATGATCAACAACCCTGTCAGTTACACCAGCATGGTGCCCCAGCTGGCACACTCCTATGCTGTCCCCAATTGAGTTTGCTGTGATAGGGAATGGAACCAATGATTGACATTCGGCCAACAGGTTAAATGTTGCTGTAGGTAGCTGAGACATGTTTAATTAAGTTGGAAAGTCTAATGACTGCCCAGCTTTTGGAAAGGAGCCTGATCCAAATTACAGTATAATTAGCCAATACTTTGAAGGGAAGTGTTGGAATGGCTTGGTCACTTCTATTACCTGCTTACCCTGGGGGGCCATGTGCCCATCAAAAGGCTTGAATATCCCATTGCTTCGAGGGTAGCAGCAGGTCCCCTCTGAGTTTGAAAACAAGAGCATTTTAGGGAGTCCGTGCCCATGATTGGAGCCTGGGTGTTACTGGCTTTGTAAGGGCTGGGTAGCAGTACGGCCTCCTCCCAGACCAGGTCCCTCCCTTCACCCAGTGGATTTAATGGACTTCCGCTGGTGATATGGTAGAGGGACTGGTTGAATACAAAACACTGATGCAAAAGTAATGTGCTGAAAACACGAAAAGCTGAAAAAAAAAATGGAAAGTGCTGGAAATGCTCTGTGGGTCAGGCAGCATTAACACATCAAATCTGTAATATTTCGTCAGGTGTGGCTGGAAAGTGTTGGAAATGTAGTAGGTTTGGAGCAAGTGAAAGTGAGGCAATGAGAACAAAAGTAAAATTCTGGGGGAGTGTGAATGGCAGGAGAGGTGAAGAACAAAATACATAGATCAAAGGGGGAAAAAACAGATAAAACAAAGCAACAAAGGTTGTGTCTGGATCAGGGGTTCCCGAAGTAGGGGCATGACCCCAGGTAGGGTTATAGAAGGAGGCTATTCAGCCCATTGAGTCCACACCACCCCTCTGAAGAGCATCCCACCCCATCGCTGCATTTCCCATGGCTAATCCACCCAGCCTGCACACTAGTGGGTAATTTGGCATGGCCAATCCACCTAAGCTGCACATCTTTGAACTGAGGGAGGAAACTGGAGCACCCAGAGGAAACCCACATGGACACGGGGAGAATGTGTAAATGCCACACAGACAGTCACCTGAGGATGGAATCAAAACCGGGCCCCCGTCACTGTGAGGCAAACAGTGCTAGTCACTGAACCATCGAGCTGACCAGTTACAAGCTAATGTTACAGTGTTGTGCGATTCAAGAGTGCTATGGCTGCCTTGGAGTTTGGACCAAGTTACAACAAGGTGATGTATACAATGGCTGAAAAGTAGCAGTTTGAATACAGAGGATTGGGATTATGAAAAACTGAGGAAAAAATACTCTTAACCAATAGAACAGAATGGAAGTGGGGATTCCGTTTAAAATTGTCGAATCCAATGTTGAATTTAGAAGGCTGCAGAGTATTGATCTGGAAGATGAGGTGCCATTTCCCGATCCTGCAGTGAGCGTCACTGCAGCTGGCCAAATGCCAATGGGCCAGAAGTGGAGCAAGATACGGAGTGGATAATGTGAAGGGACAGTGAGAGCAGTGGTCTGTCTCATTGACTGGATAGAGGTGTTTCACAGTCACCCAGTCTGCGTTGGTCTCACCTGGCAAGGAGACAACATCACGAGCAGTGCATACAGAAACAGAAGTTCAAGGAAATCATCATTCTGCTGGGATGGAGTATTTAGGGATTGGATAACGAGAAGGGGGGAGTTAAAAGGGCAGGGTGTTGAATTTCCTGTGCTTGAAAGAAAAAGTGCCATAGGAAAGGGGTGGAGGTGTTGGGAGTGACTAAGGAGAGGGCCAAGGGATTGTGGAGGGTTGGTGTTTATCGGATGTTGAAAAGATAATGGAAGATGATAGTATTATCATTCTGGACATGGCAGAACAGAGGATATGAAGTTATTTAACCATTAATCAGAAACTTGCATTTCATAAACCAAAAGAGAAAATGCTAGAAAATCTCAGCAGGTCTGGCAGCATCTGTAAGGAGAGAAAAGAGCTGATGTTTCGAGTCTAACTGACCCTTTGCCAAAGCTTGGGCAAAGGGTCAGTTAGACTCGAAATGTCAGCTCTTTTCTCTCCTTGCAGATGCTGCCAGACCTGCTGAAATTTTCTAGCATTTTCTCTTTTGGTTTCAGATTCCAGCATCCGCAGTAATTTGCTTTGAACTTGCATTTCATAGCCTGGTTTCAAAACATTGAGTTATATTTCTTCTGAACAAGCAATGATAATGTGCAATGAGGAAAGACATATAACTTTTATTGTAACTAACCTTGATGGACTAATTGTGCATTCACTATTTCAGAGGCGTCTCAGTCTGCCACCTATGTAAATGATATGAGCTGCTTCTTATTTCAGGAACTTTCAATAATTCACCACAAGTTCAAAAATGCATGTCTGCATGTGGATTGAAGTTCATCAGGTTCATCCAATTCCTAATTGTACCCATTGCCTTTGAGAAACATACCCAGCTGTAAGTGTGACCTCTGTGCCGTCATTCCCGATTCAAAATTGCCATAAAACACACTAACCATAGAAACCGTACTTCTGCAATATTTTAAACCCAGAATAACACTAATACATCTCTGAAATGCTATATAGAAACAGACTGACACACTTTGATGCAGGTGTCTGTCAATCTTCTGACACTTAAATTATAGATTAAGGGTCATAGATCGAGGCAGCATGGAAACAGGCCCTTCAGCCCAACTCATCCGTGCTAACCAGATATCCTAAATTAAGCTAATTCCATTTTATAGCATTTGGCCCATATCCCTCTAAACCCTTCCTATTCACACACCGATCAAGATGCCTTTTAAAGCCTCCACCACTTCCTCTGCCAGCTCATTCCATTCACGCACCATCCTCTGTGTGAAAAAAATTGCCCCTTAGGTCCTTTTCAAATCTTTCTGCACTCCAGTTAAACCTCTAGCTTTGGACTCCCCTACCCTGTGGAAAAGATCTTGTTAATTTACCCTATCCACGCCCCTTACGATTTTATATACCTCTGTAAGGTCACCCCTCATCCTCTGACACTGCAGGTAAAGCAGCCCGAGATTATTTAGCCTCTCCCTATTCTAAAACCCTCCAAGCCTGGCAACATCCTTGTAAATCTTTTCTGAACCCTTTCAAGTTTCACAACATCCTTCCTAAAGCAGGGAGATCAGAATTGAATGCAGTATTTTAAAAGTGGCCTAACCAATGTCCTGTATAGTTGCAACATGACATCCCAATTCCTATACTCAGTGCACTGACCAATAAAAGCAAGTGTACCAAATTACTCCTTCATGATCCTGTCTACCTATAACTCCACTTTCAAGGAACTATGAACCTGCACTCTAAAGTGTCTTTGTTCGGCAACACTCCCCAGGACCTTACCATTAAGTGTATAAATCCTGCCCTGTAACTACAGCAATTTAAATCAGTCTGAAGTGTGTCAGAGATTCTTATTACAATTGTTGTATAAAATTTAGAAAATGATGTACTAAAATTGCCACCAGATCAGCTTGAAGAAAAGTATATGATTGACTGCAGGATTTGACTTGTTACTGCAGCCAATTGTATATACGTATTGAATATGTTTTCATGCAAGTGGTTGACTGATAGTACAGCACACCTTCCAAATGATCTTACTGGTGTCAAATTGTTTGAGAAAGGGAGTTTGAAAGAGTAAAAACTGAATTCACGAGATGAAAATACAATTGGCTTCCAATATACTTTTGGAATACTGTGTTCAGTTCTGGTCTCCCCGCTACCATAAATATGTTGTTAAACTTGAAAGGGTTTGGAAAAGACTTACAGGGATGTTGCCAGGGTTGGAGGGTTTGAGCTATGGGGAGAGGCTGTTTAGGCTGGGGCTGTTTTCCTTGGAGTATCAGAGGCTGAGGGGTGACCTTATAGTGGTTTATAAGATCATGAGGGGCATGGATAGGGTGAATAGTCAAGGGCTTTTCCCCTGAGTAGGAGATATCTGGTTGGAATGGATGAGTTGGACTGAAGGGTCTGTTTCTGTGCTGTATCTCTCTATGACTCTATATAAGCTGAGAAACTACAGTTGATTTCAGTAAACTTTTAACCTGTTTGTGTTATTTCTCACTGGCATTTTATGAAACTGTTAAACCAATTAAAATTAATAAATCCAAGAGGTTAGCTTGTGGAGGTTACGTTTTCATAACATATTTTACTTACCAAAGAAATCCATCGACAATTTTCACTGATAATAGAATGCTTTCGAACTAGACCTGATTGACCTAACTAACCATGTCCGTAATAAAACCTTCCTGGCTCTGGTTAAACCATAACTTAAGCAAATCTGTGTCATTTTTTATTCATGAATAAACATCAATCTGCTTATAACTATTTTGAAATAAACCCAACTCTGGATAGAAAGCGCATTCACATTAATATATATGATAAATGATGCTCTGGTTGTTTAAGAAGTAAATTTATCTTTTAGATTATTTGGTGATTTTCAAAATGCTGATATTTTCCATCATAGCCAACACCCAGTGAGTAAGTTGGACCTTTTGGTGTTTTGTAAGGACAGCAGCATTGTGGCACGTAATGCAAAACACATTTCCCTGCTGCCAAGACCATCATTATTGGAATTCTTCTTGCTCCTTTAGGGATCATTTCACAGCACGTCTTTTCGATAAAAGTTTTCAATCACTTCTCTCTGTGGTGTAGCATCCAATCTTATCTCTATTCTTACTTATTTACTTTAGTTTCTATCAAAATCTCAAGACGTTTTCTACAGTTAAGGTTCCATTTACAAGCTTATTGTTTATGGACAGGATGTTTGTCACTTCATGTCTCTGGGAGCACCCCATTGACCTGCAATTAGAGTAGACATCTTCTCTTACCCTTTCGACAGGATTTTGTTCTGATTCAGCCCTGGAAGATCACACTCCTGCTTGAAGGGTCGGAGATAATGATAGATGATGCAATGCAGAATTGGTTTTTCTCTCGTTAATAGTTGGTTGCTGCCAGATTTGAAACATTTTAACTCAGGTGCAAAGTATGGCATTGTTTAGTCATTCATTTCATTAGTCTTGAATTAAATAGACAGAAATAACGACTGTAACATATTATGAAGCGAGACAATTTATCTACAACTCATTTTGTTATGAAATTAAATCAAATGCTTAACAACTAAATCAACCTACCTGAACTCACATATACTGTCCAAATATGTACACAGCTAAACCTGAACCCCACACACTCCCTACTCTGAATACATGTTGTAAGTTAAAACTGTTCTCATCCATTTCAGTTATTAAAATAAAAACATCCTTTGCTTCCTCAACTACTGACAAAGCAATTAATATTTCCTCTGATGAAATATTGGGAAGATAAGGGGAATCATTGATCCTGTACATGGTGTACATCCTGGATGAATGGGCATGGAAGGGTATGATGCTATTGGTGCTACGAATGACCTGGCATTGAGTTGGCAAGGGGCCATGTTGTTGGTATGGCAGTGTCATGTTGGTGGAAGGGAGGTCTGAAGAATTGTAGAGGGCAATGGCAGGAGCTTTCAAAAGGTTTCTGAATCCAGACAATGGGCTCATAATTCCTCTGATGGAGAAGCTGGTCTGAATTCACAAAATTGAGCAGGGCTAGGAGAAACCTATACCCATAGTGGAGCTGGCCATGCCATACATGCAATGTGCATATTCACTTTATCCTATACTCACAAAGATTGAAGGTGCTGGGATGGGAATCCAGCCTGCCTTTGTAAAGTGACTCCAGATCTTGGTTCGCACGTGCACATCTGTTTTGAGGGTCTGTGCATGATTGCGGCATTGACAGCCTGTTCCAGAAGTCCCTGTGCAAATGGACGTCCAAGATCTGTACTGAGAGAACACTCCAGAATCCTTCCAAATCCTTGAAAATCCACCTCAATGGGTCTTTGGTTCTCACCACAAATCCCTATTGCTGACTGTCATTTCTATCTCTTTCTGTCCCAGTGCTGTTCCTGGCCAGCCTCCAATCTTCGAGCTATTTAAGCTTGTCCTCATCCAGACCTGTGGTGCTGGTGTCTGAGCAATGAATCTCTTATCACCTCTCTACTTCCTCAGCTACTCTAATTCTTCGTTCCACAACTCCATTTTAAAATTCTCACGGTGGTTTTCAAATCAGTTCATGGCCTTACCTCTTCCCCCAGTCATCATCATCATCTCAGGGTGAGTCTGAAGGTGGCTGTACAGACTGATGCGGCGACCCCAGGCTCTGTTACACTTGGAGCAGAAGGTGGCTGCAGGAAGAGGGTGGGTGGGGCATTGTTGTGACAGAGCTGTTTTTGCCTGGCTTTCATTTTTTCCCGATGCCACGTCTTGAGGTGCTCAGCTCTTGCCGGACGCTCCTCCTCCACTTTGGAGAATGGTAGGGCCAGTGATTCCCAGGTATTGGGGGGAATGCTGCACTTCGCCAGGGAGGTGCTGAGGGTGTCCCTGAAGCGCTTCCTCTGTGCACCTGGTGCTTGCCTGCAGTTTCAAAGCTGTCCCTCAGTAACTTCGTACAATCTGATTAGCCATTGAGATCTCTGCACTTCTCCAATTCTGGTATCTTGCTCACTCCTGGTTTCAGGCGATTCACCATTGCTCCAAGCTGCCTTGGCTTTATTCTCGAAAATCCCCTGTTTAAATGTCTCTACCTCTCTATCCCTCTCTCTCATCATTTAAGGTATCCCTTCAAATTTACCTCTTTTTTTATAATATATTTTTATTGAGGAAAAATAGATTTTTTAATATTACAAGTACAAAACAATGCAATTCAGAACAGTCCAAAAATAAACCCAAATAATAAAAAAAATCCCCAACCCACCCTCATGTACAAATGTATAAACATATATAGAAAAATATAAAATAAAAAAAACCCTAAACTAGCTATTTAACTAAATAAATAAATAACCGACAACGAACAAATAAGTAGTAATAACTCAGCCCAGCCGAACAAAGTACTCATACATTCACAGTTCCTTCTCCCTGGATATTGGACTCGTGAAAACCAATTGTTAGAACTATATAAAAGCCCTAGTTAGTTTGGCAGATAAATCTGTGTCAAATTATTCCAAAAAGGGCTGCCATGTCTTGTAAAAATCCTCAGTTTTGGGGTGTACCATATTTGTGAGAAAATCCAGGGGAATATGCCCCATAACAATCTTCCGCCAACCCGACAGGCCCGGGGTTTTTTTTTTCGGATATCCAACCTAGCAAGATATTTTTTCTTGCACAGAATATTGAAAAGTTTTTTCTTATGCACGTCTGCAGGAAATACAGTGGGCAGGCCCAAAATGAGAGCGATAGGGTCCTTCTCCACCCTTACACACAAAATCCTCTCCATTGCACCCGCCACAGCACTCCAATATGTTTGGAGCCTATCGCAAGACCAAAGACAATGGGTAAGAGTGCCCGTGCAGACCTTGCAATTGGGACATGCTGAAGATATCCCTGGTTTAAATTTTGATAAACGGTCCCGAGTCAAGTGGACCCTGTGGAGAGTCTTCCACTGTAAAGCATGGGTCCTCTTGCAAATTTTTATCTTCCTTGCATTCTCCCAAATATCCTCCCATGCCTCTGAGGAAACTTCAACACCCAGCTCTCTTTCCCACATCTTGCAGAATCGATCAGACTCATCTGAGGGGGCACCCCCCAATTGATGATATAAAGTACTGACAGAGAGTGTACTCTTAGCCCTTATCACTCCCCTCTCTATGTCGGATTTGCAGGGATCTTTTTGTGGTCTTTTTTTGAATAAAATCCCTAACTTGAAAAAAACGAAAGAGGTCTCTATTAGATAACTTGTACTTCCGTACTAACTGGACATCATTACGTCTCCCTCAAATAAATCACCCATGCAAGATATACCTCTAGCTGCCCAATGTTTAAATCCTGAGTCTATCATACCCGGTTGAAAACCCGGCATACCCACTAAAGGTGTAAACAAAGATGTTTTGCCAATAATGCCTTCCCTCTGCCGAATTGCCCTCCATGCTTTAACAGTATTGATGACTATTGGGTTATGGCAATATTCCCTAACTGTCCTCATCTTGTCCAAAAACTGCAAACCGGTAAGGGGGCACCTTGCCTGGGAGGTTTTGATACCTAGCCATATTGAAAGAGGATCCCCACAAACCCAATCACTTCCGTAGGTCAAAAGTGAGCTTAACTGGTAATTTTTAATGTCTGGAAGGCCCACTCCCCCCACTCTGTGAGGCAACTGCAGTTTGGATAATTTATTGAGGGGCCACTTATGATGCCAAATAAAGGAGCTGAACTCCCTGTTCAGCCTCCTGAGTGTTTGCTTATTTAAAATCAGGGGGAGCATCTGGAAAGGGTACAGCAAATGAGGGAAAATATTCATCTTAATAAGCGCTATCTCACCCAACCACGAGACCGGAAGTGCCTCCCATCTTTGAAGATCTTGTTTAATTCAAATAATTGAATAAAACTGGCTTTGAACAGCCAATCCAGAACTGGAGTAATGAATATGCCCAAATACACAAAACCCCCCTGTGACCACCTAAATGGGAATCTATAGTCGCCTCCAAGAGCCAGCTCCTTCATAAGACCCCTGTAGGCATAGCCTCTGATTTAGCAAAATTAATGTTCTACCCTGAAAAAGCACCAAACATGTGAATGCATTGTATCAGGTGAGGCACTGAGACTGTTGGATTTGTCAAAAAAATTAGGACATTGTCTGCCTACAACGAGATCTTATGTGATTTTGACCCCACTTCTGGAGCTGATATATTGGGATTCCCCACGAATGGCCCCCACCAACGGTTCAGTCACCAACGTAAAAAGCAATGGCGAAAGGGGACAGCCCTGCCGGCTGCCCCTAAAAATATTAAAATTGCTTGATCATACCTCATTGGTAATGACCAATGTGAGAGGGCCACCGTAGAGAACCTTTACCCATCTTATGAAGACTTTGCCCAAACCAAACCGCTGTAGAGTATAGAAAAGGTACGACCACTCAACTCAGTCAAATGTCTTCTCTGCATCTAAAGAAATCACCAATCCCTGTATTGACTGCTGTTGGCATGTTTGAATTACGTTAAGCAGCCTCCTAACATTGTTGGAGGATCTGCGACCCTTTATAAAGCCCGTCTGATCCTCTTTAATAATAGAAGGTAACACAGTCTCCAGCCTTAACGCAAGAGCCTTAGAGAAGATTTTAAAGTCTACATTTAAGAGCGAGATGGGCCTGTATGAAGCACAGTCTTCCGGATCCTTCCCTTTTTTAAGGATAAGTGAAATATTGGCCTCTTTCAGAGATGATGGGAGACATACTACAATTGTTCAAATTAGGTTAGTTTGTCCACAAAGTCTCTTGCCTTCTCCAATGTGTCAACGAGATACATGGATCCATCTAAGGTGATCCGAAGCACTGCCGGATATCTCAGGGAGGACTGAATCCCAAGCTCCCTCAGTCTCCTCTTGACACCGTCACACAATTTTCGTTTCTGGATCACCGCCACTGAAAACCTTGTCAAAGAGGTAAATTGGTTTTGTTCTGATATCATCATGTGGGCATTTCTTACTTCTTTTAAACCGATAATCTACTTGTTTAAATTTTGGATTTTTTTTATACTATAGGAGCTACATAAATGCACTATTGCAAATAAGAAGGCTACAATAAGTCAAATTAAATGACATTGATTCCTTCTAGAAAGATGACCGGTAATCAAATTTTCAGCAATTGCTGAAGGGTCAGAACTGGGGACTGGACACAAACATTCTGTTCACTTTGATTTCTCACGACAGATGCTGCCAGACCTGCTGAGATTCTCCAGCAATTTCAGATTTCCAGCATCTGCAGTTCTTTAGGTTTCAAATCTTCAAAATATTCCCACAAAATAAAACAGGACCTGAGGCCATTTTGAACCCAAGAGGGCTCTCGCAGCAGAGCAAAATGCACAACTAATTTATCACAGTAAAGTGGTTTGAGAGTTATTCCATGAGAGAATGTGAACACGGTTTTGGAAACAGGCAATAAGCAGAATGAAATCTTTACATAGTAAAGAGATTTGGAGAAATTACAATTATATAGAGTCTTTTTGAGAAAGTAAAGCCTTTTTTCTGTTTAGCAGGGATATAATCTTCCAAAAAGCTTTGAAATTGGCAGAGAATTATGGCTTTTGACGGATCTGGAAAGGCTGGTAAGGAAGTAGTTTTCCAGGACAACCACAGGTTGCCAGGAGTGACACTCATTCTCTGCATCAGCCAGGACATTAAAAATCCTGGTAACAGCTCTGCAGTTTATATAGTGGCGACACTCGGTTATCTTAACAAATGTAGTGTCACTACCATTCATAGTCATAGAGTTAGAGAGATGTACAGCACAGAAACAGACCCTTCGGTCCAACCCGTCCATGCCAACCAGATATTCCAACCCAATCTAGTCCCACCTGCCAGCACCCGGCCCATATCTCTCAAAACCCTTCCTATTCATATACCCATCCAAATGCCTCTTAAATGTTGCAATTGTACCAGCCTCCACCACATCCTCTGACAGCTCATTCCATACACGTACCACCCTCTACGTGAAAATGTTGCCCCTTAGGTCTCTTTTATATCTTTCCCCTCTCACCCTAAACCTATGCCCTCTTGTTCTGGACTCCCCCACCTCAGGGAAAAGACCTTGTTATTTATCCTATCTATGCACCTCATGATTTTATAAACCTCCGTAAAGGCACCTCTCAGCCTCCGACGCTCCAGGGAGAACAGCCCCAGCCTGTTCATCCTCTCCCTATAGTTCAAATCCTCCAACCCTGGCAACATCCTTGTAAATCTTTTCTGAACCCTTTTAGGTTTCACAACATCTTTCCGATAGGAAGGAGACCAGAATTGCACGCAATATTCCAACAGTGGCCTAAAATTGGATGGCATAGTGGCTCAGTGGTTAGCACTGCTGCCTCACAGCACCAGGGTCCCAGGTTCGATTCCAGCCTTGGGCGACTGTCTGTGTGGAGTTTGCATGTTCTCCCTGTGTCTGCGTTGGTTTCCTCCCACAGTCCAAAGATGTGCAGGTCAGGTGAATTGGCCATGCTAAATTGCCCATAGTGTTAGGTACATTAGCCAGAGGGGAGTGGGTCTGGGTGGATTACTCTTTGGAGGGTCGGTGTGGACTGGTTGGGCCGAAGGGCCTATTTCCACACTGTAGGGAATCTAATCTAACCAATGTCCTGTACAGCCACAACATGACCTCCCAACTCCTGAACTCAATATTCTGACCAATAAAGGAAAGCATACCAAACGCCTTCTTCACTATCTTATGTACCTGTGACTCCATATTCAAGGAGCTATGAACCTACACTCCAAGGTCTCTTTGTTCAGCAATACTACCTAGGACCTTAACATTAAGTGTATAAGTCCTGCTAAGATTCAACTGAACAAAATACAATTTAGGAGCAGGAATTGCCCCCTCTAGCCTGCTCTACCATTCAATAAGATCTGATTATACCACATTCCCCCTCCTTCCAATAAACTTTCAACCCCTTCCTTATTTCTCTACTTCTGCCTTTATAATATTAAAGGACATTGCTTCTACCACTTTTGAGAAAGAATCATGACCCTCTGTGAGAAAATAAGTCCTTGTCTCTCTCAAACAAGCAAACCCTTATTTTGGAACTGTGACCCCTTGTTCTAAATATAAAAACAAAGCAAAATACTGTGGGCACTGGAAATCTGACATAGAAATGGAAAATGATGGAAATAATCAGGTCAAGCAGTATCTGTGGAAAGCGAGAGAGGGAAAGTTAATAATGTTTCAGGTCGATGATCTTTCATCAGAACTGGAAGAAGTTATAGATTTTACAGCTTTAGAGACAGGGAGTAGTGGGGGTGGAGGAAGTGATGGGGGTAAAGAACAAAGAGAAATGTCTCTGTCAGGACAGACAGTAGAAGTATTAAATGATAAAAATGACAATGGTGCAAAGCAAAATGAGGTGGTAATGGGACAAGGAAAGAAACACATCACAGATCGAGAGGAGTTACAAGTAGCAACAGTCAAACCATTACCAACAGCTGTCTGAAATCAATGGAAACGGTGATTATGAACTGAAGTTAGTGAACTCAGTGTGAATCCCCAAGGATATAAAGTCTCTCATTGAAAGATGAGACGCGCTTCTATGATCTTCTACTCTTAGAAAAGTGTGGGAGATCGAGGACAGAGAGATCAGAGCGGGAGTGACCTGGAGAATTAAAATGGCAGAAGCCCAAGGTGATGTTTGTAGATTAAATGGGGTTGTTCAGCAAACTAATCACATATCAGTGCTTGCTCTCCGCAGAACAGCGAGCAGAGCATACAGTATTACCACATTTCAAGAAATATAACTCACTGCTTGACCTGGAAGGAGTGTTTGAGCCTTGCAGGTGGTTATGGAGGTGGTGAAGGGGCAGATGTTCCATCTCCTGCATTATCCTGGGAAGGGACCATGGGAAGGGATGATGTTGTTGGCGCTGACTGAAGAATGGAGCCAGGTGTCAGAATGGTCGTTTCAGAAGGCCGAAAGGGGGTATGGTGTGTTCAGTTCTGAAAAAGACTAATACTGGACTCAAAATAGTAACTCTCTTTCTCTCTGCACGGATGCTGCCAGATCTGCTGAATTTCACCAGCATTCTCCATTTGTATTTAAGGTGTGTTTAGTGTTTGGATAGTGTTGAAATGGCAGAAGATACTTCATTAAATGTGGGGGCTAGAGTTGAAAGATAAGGACAAGAAGCATCTAACCACCCCTCTGGAAGGGAGGGAAAGATATCAGGGATGTGAGCCGTGCGGAAAATGGGATGAACATGCTTGAGAATCCTGTCAAGAACAGAGAAGGGGAAGCCTCACCTGAGAATAAAGTAAGGTATAGTAAAAGCTGAGGTCTGAAAGATGGCATCATTAGAACAGATGTGACAAAGATGGAGAAATTAGGAGAATAGAACGGTATTCTTTCACGTAATTGGGTGGAAGAAATGTAATTAAGGTTACCGTGGGACTTAATGAGTTTGTGATAGGTACTAGGTGCCAACCTATCCACAGAAATGGATGTAGTGAAATCAAATAAGGCAATGGGAGAATTGATATGGTCTATGAAAAGGAGAGGGGAGTTTGGAAATTGGAAGCAAAGTTGAACAAGTTTGATAGTTTGGGGCAAAATCAGGGAGTGGCACAGATGGAGCAATTGAAAAAAAAATAGTGATGGGGAGGACCCATGTCAGACTGAGACAAAGAATGTTCTCCACATCCCCCAGTAAGGTGTTCTTAGCCTGGAACCATATTGGTTCCATTGCAACACACTTGATTTGGAAGGAATGAGTGGAGCCAGTGTAAAGTATAATTGATTGTAATGGCACAGAGGATGTTTCTTTCCCACTGCAGCTAAAAATTGGATCAATTATTTCAATAGAATTTTGTGACTCAAGACCACTTAGCACCCAGATGAAAGGTCATGTGGACGTCCTTCATTCCAACTGAGTGTTTAAACAAAGGTGAAATATGAGATTTGTGTACATTTTAAAATAAATAGTATCATAGTGTGATTGCCAAATGCAATGCTTCTTTTAGTGCTGTCTTCCTAATTATTGGGTGGCACAGAGGCTAGTTTACTGTTGCGTCACAGTGCCAGGGACCTGGGTTCAATTCTAGCCTTGGTGACTGTTGGTGTGGAGTTTGTGTATTCTCCCTGTATCTCCATGGTCCTTTTTGGGTGCTCTAGTTTCCTCTCACAGTACAAATCTGTGCTGGTTAGGTGGATTGGCCATCTAAATGTTGAGTTATGGGGATGTGGTGGGTCTGATGCTCTTCGGAGAGCAGGTGCAAACTAGATGGGCCAAATGGCCTTTGACAGCACTGGAGGAATTCTATGATTCAAAAATTGGAAAAGTCAGCAGGAAGGAAGAGTTTCAGTTCGCACGAGGAACCAGCAACAATTCTGGGGATTGATGGGGATCAAAAGGTACACGGCAGGAATCATCATGATTTATACTCCACACGATGCAAATGTTAATAGATGTGTGTTGTAACCAAGTCTGGTCTCATATAAGGACTGAGTTGAGCAGCCAGTTGCCTCATTGTAGACTATGTCTGAAGAAATGAGTAATTCAGGGAAGCCTATTTGAACTGAATATACTGACATCGGCTAAATGATGAGATATACCAAGGGCACACCCTTTCCAAAATGAGAAACTAAGCCAGGTGTTTTATTATTTGCAGTCAAGAAAATAGCACTTTAATTAAAAATGTTCATAGTTCTGATGGAATTCTTTAAGGAGAGGGTTTAAGGGAGGCAAAAGAAATGCACGGGTGTGTTGTATGTGGATATTCAGAAAGCATTTGACAATACAGGCAAAGGTGCCATTCCCTAGTCAGAACACAATGCAGGACAATATAAAACTGCCGGTCATACATACAGGAAACGTTTGTGTGTCGGATCTCTAAAATGACCCCTGTGTGGGGTCATTGCCATAAGTATGATTTTCTGTAATTTGGATGTTTGTAAGTTGGGGACCCTCTGTAAGTCAAATAGTTTGCAATTGGAAAAAGACAAGGGGCTAAATCTTACATTTACTTTTGCTAAGTGTCAGTTCTGTCAAACATCATGGAGGTATTTCACTGTGAGGTTGGGGTTCTCTTACACAACCCAGTCATTAACTATCTATCGGTTTGTGACCACCCCTCCAACCTATCATCCATTTTCTATCCCCAATCTAGCACTTGCTATATCAGAACAATTCGCTACTATCTGGATATCCTGGAATGGACCAGTATTCCTGGTTCTAGCACCAGCTTTAATGGCTGTTGTGGTCTTGGACAAAGCACTGCATGATTCCTGATATTTACACTGGACAGAAAAGAGAAAGGATAATTGGTCCCCAGCTTTGTGTGTAGGGTCAAAGTGTGGCCCTGCAAAAGCACAGCAGATCAGGCAGCATCAGAGGAGCAGGAGAGTCGACATTTCGGGCATAAGCCCTTCATCAGGGATGTGGAGGGGGAAGGAGGGGTGAGAGGTAAATGTTGGGGTGGGGGGGTGGTAGCTGGGAAGGTGATAGGTAGATGCTGTTGGGGATGATAGTGATAGGTCGGAGGGGAGGATGGAGCAAATGGGTGTGAAGGAAGATGGACAGATAGGACAATTCAAGGGGGTGGGGCTGAGTTGGATGGTTGGATTTGGGATGAGGTGGGTGGAGGAGACATAAGGAAACTAATGAAGTAAACATTGATGCCATGTGGTTAGAGGATCCCAAGGTGGAAGATGAGATGTTCTTCCTCCACATGTCTGGTGGATTGGATTTGGTGGTAGAGCAGGTCCAGGACTTGCATGTCCTTGGCGGAGTGGGAGGGGGCGTTGAAGTGTTCAGCAACAGGGTGGTGGGGTTGTTTGATCCGTGTGTCCCAGAGATGTTCCCAGGTGGAGAAATTCTACTCCAGGACATCCCAGAAAGCCTCCTATTTCAAGGACCTCAATTTCCCCTCCCACGTGATCAACAATGCCCTTCAACGTGTATTTTCCACTTCCCGCATCTCTGCCCTTAAACCCCACTTCTCCAACTGCAACAATACAGATACCCTCCCAGACCTCATCTTCCACCCCACTAATCTCTAGATGCAGTGCATTATCCTCTTCCATTTCCGCCACCTATAGTCAGACCCCACCAGCAGAGATAGATTTCCCTCCCCATCCCTATCTGCATTACACAGAGACCATTCCCTTCATGACTCCCTTGTTAGGTCCACCCATCCCCCCCCCACTTCCCCCACCAACCGACCCACCATTCCCACCATGAGGTGTAAAATCTGCGCCCACACCTTTCCCCTCACCTCCATCCAAGGCCACAAAGGATCCTTCCACATACGGCAGAGATTTTCCTGCACTTTCAAACACCTTATCTACTGCGTCCATTGCTTTCAATGTGGTCTCCTCTACATTGGGGAGACAGGACGCTAGCATGCTGAACATATCAGGGAACATCTCTGGGACATGCACCAAACAACCCCATCACCCCTTGGCCGAACACTTCAACTTCCCCCTCCCACTTCGTCAAGGACATGCAAGTCCTGGGCCTCCTCCACTGTCAAACCCTATCCACCCCAACGCCTGGAGGAAGAACACCTCATCTTCTGCCTTGGGACCCTCCAACCACACAACATAAACGTCGACTTTGCCAGTTTCCTCATTTCCCCTCCCCCACCTGATCCCAGATCCAACCCTCCAGCTCAGCACCGCCTTCTTGAATTGTCCTATCAGTCCATCTTCCTTCCCACCTATCCTCTCTGCCTTCCCCTCTGACCTATCACTATCACCCCCCACCTGCATCTATCTATCACATTCCTAGCTACCTTCCACCCCCACCCCTACCTCCCTATTTATCTCTCAGCTCCATTTCCCCCCACCCCCTCCCATATTCCTGATGAAGGGCTTATACCCGAAATGTCGACTTTCCTGCTCCTCAGATGCTGCCTGACCTGCTGTGCATTTCCAGCATCACACTTATCAATTCCGATCTCCAACATCTGCAGTCCTCACTTTCTCCTTTGTGTGTAGAGACCTGGTTATCGTAGTGGACAAGGTGGTACAGAAGTTCGGACACCTACTAACTCTCTAAGATGAACAGTGGAGGTTCAGGTTCAAATGACTTTAAAACTAAATCCAAACATATAATGAGGAATAGGAGTAGGCCACTGGCCTATCAAGCTTGCTCTATCATTCAGTAAGATCCTGGCTGATTTGATTATTCCACATTCCTGCCCACCCTACACAACAGGATAAGTGCTTAAATATAGCAGAGTACTAGGCAGGCGTATAGAATATAAAAATTGAGCTCTAATTACCAATTTGTAGAAAACCTTTGCAAGATCATATTTGGGCTATTGTGTGCAGTTGTGAGGATATTGAAGCAACAATACCATGTCCTTCCAAACCCACCAACCATTATTATCTACAAACACAAGGGCAGCAGATCCATGGGAACACCACCACCTGCCATTCACCATCCTGACTTGGAGATATCTTTCTGCTTCTTCACAGTTGCTGGGCCAAAATCCTGGAATTGAATTAAATTGAATTTTTGTTGTCATGTGGAGACTGTTTAAGGAACAGTTGTTGCGAGTGATGAATAAATATGTCCCTCTGAGACAGGCAAGAAGGGGTAAGATAAAGGAACCTTGGATGACGAGAGCGGTGGAGCTTCTCGTCAAAAGGAAGAAGGTAGCTTACATAAGGTGGAGGAAGCTAGGGTCAAGCTCAGCTCGAGAGGATTACAAGCAGGCGAGGAAGGAGCTCAAAAATAATCTGAAGAGAGCCAGGAGGGGACACGAGAAAGGCTTGGCAGAACGGATTAGGGAGAACACAAAGGAATTTTACACTTATGCGAGGAATAAGAGAATGGTCAAAGAAAAAGTAGGGACGATCAGAGATAGCATAGGGAACTTGTGTGTGGAGTCTGAGGAGATAGGGGAAGCCCTAAATGAGTTTTTTGCTTCTGTCTTTACAAAAGAAATGAACTTTGTAGTGAATGAAACCTTTGAAGAGAAGATGTGCATGTTGAAATGAGTAGAGATAGAGGAAGCTGATGTGCTGAAAATTTTGTCAAACATTAAGATTGACAAGAGGCCAGGTCTGGACCAGATTTGTCCTCAGCTGCTTTGGGAAACGAGAAATACAATTGCTTCGCCACATGCGAAGATCTTTGCATCCTCGCTCTCCACTGGAGTCATACCTGAGGACTGGAGAGAGACAAATGTAATTCCTTTCTTGAAGAAAGGAAATAGGGAAATCCCCGGCAATTACAGACCAGTAAGTCTCACGTCTGTCGTCTGCAAGGTGTTAGAAAGGGGTCTGAGGGATAGGATTTATGACCATCTGGAAGAGCATGGCTTGATTAAATGCAGTCAACATGGCTTTGTGAGGGGCAGGTCATGCCTCACAAACCTTGTCGCGTTCTTTGAGGATGTGACTAGAAACGTTGATGAGGGTCGAGCTGTGGATGTGGTGTATATGGACTTCAGCAAGGCATTTGATAAGGTTCCACATGGTAGGCTCATTCAGAAGATCAGGAGGAATGGGATACAGGGGATCTTAGCTGTCTGGATACAGAATTGGCTGGCCAACAGAAGACAGCGAGTGGTAGTAGAAGGAAAATATTCTGCCTGGAAGTCAGTGGTGAGTGGTGTTCCACAGGGCTCTGTCCTTGGGCCTCTACTGTTTGTTATTTTTATTAATGACTTGGATGAGGGGATTGAAGGATGGGTCAGCAAGTTTGCAGACGACACAAAGGTTGGAGGTGTCATTGACAATATAGAGGGCTGTTGTAGGCTGCAGCGGGACATTGACACGATGCAGAGATGGGCTGAGAGGTGGCAGATGGAGTTCAACCTGGATAAATGCGAGGTGATGCATTTTGGAAGGTCGAATTGAAAGCTGAAAGGGTTAAGGATGGGATTCTTGGCAGTGTGGAGGAACAGAGGGATTGTGGTGTGTAGGTACATAGATCCCTTAAAATGGCCACCCAAGTGGACAGGGTTGTTAAGAAAGCATATGGTGTTTTGGCTTTCATTAACAGGGGGATTGAGTTTAAGAGTCGTGAGATCTTGTTGCAGCTCTATAAAACTTTGGTTAGACCGCACTTGGAATACTGCGTCCAGTTCTGGTCGCCCTATGATAGGAATGATGTGGATGCTTTGGAGAGGGTTCAGAGGAGGTTTACCAGGATGCTGCCTGGACTGGAGGGCTTATCTTATGAAGAGAGGTTGACTGAGCTTGGACTTTTTTCATTGGAGAAAAGGAGGAGGAGAGGGGACCTAATTGAGGTATACAAGATAATGAGAGGCATAGATAGAGTCGATAGCCAGAGACTATTTCCCAGGGCAGAAATGACTAACACGAGGGGTCATAGTTTTAAGCTGGTTGGAGAAAGGTATAGAGGAGATGTCAGAGGCAGGTTCTTTACACAGAGAGTTGTGAGAGCATGGAATGCGTTGCCAGCAGCAGTTGTGGAAGCAAGGTCATTGGGGACATTTAAGAGACTCCTGGACATGCATATGGTCACAGAAATTTGAGGGTGCATACATGAGGATCAATGGTCGGCACAACATCGTGGGCTGAGGGGCCTGTTCTGTGCTGTACTGTTCTATGTTCTATGTGTACCGAGGAACAGTGAAATACAGGCGAGCAATACAGGCAAAATCAGAGATAAGTAGTATGGATAAATAAATAATAGGTAAATAGCAGCAAAACCTCTCTCCCTAGGGGCATTGTGGATCCACCTAAAGCACATGGATTGCAGCAGTTCAAGTACGCAGCTCACCACCACTTTCTGAAGGGCAACCTGAGTGGCACGGTGGCTCAGTGGTTAGCATTGCTGCCTCACAGTGCCAGGAATCCAAGTTCAATTCCAGCCTTGGGTAAGTGTGTGGAGGTTACACATTCTCCCAGTGTCTGCCTGGGTCGCTGTGGCTTCCTCCCACAGTCCAAAAATGTGCAGGTTAGGTGGATTGCCCATGGGAAAGGAAGGGTTACAGGGATAGGGTGGGGGAGAGGTGGGTCTGGTCAGGATACTCCTTAGAGAGTAGGTGTGGACTTGTTGGGCTCAAGGGCCTGTTTCCACACGGTAGGGATTCTATGAAACTAGAGGTGGTAAATAAATGCTCACCAGTCAGCAATGCCACATCCTACATGTGAATCAAAAAAGCCAAAGGGTACAGTGCAGAGCCCTCAGCATGCTGCCTGATACGAGGGGATGCAAATAATAGGAGAGACTTGAACATTTGATGCTATTTCCATTATAACGGATGGAATGGAGGTGTTAAAAATAATCATGGAATCCCTACAATGTGAAAACAGGCCATTTGGCCCACCAAGTCCACACTGACCCTCCAAAGAGTAACCCATCCAGTCCCATCCCCCTACCCTATTACTCTACATTTACCCTTGACTAATGCACCTAACACACATGTCTGAACACTATGGGCAATTTAGCATGGCCAATGAAAGGGTGGAACAAAAAAAGATGGAAAATCTACAGTTTCCAGTGGTTACACCTGAGATGCCTCCTACAACATTTCTCTGAAATGGCCCAGTGGCATGGGTTTTACTGCCAGGATAGGACCTTGTCTACTGCTGTCCACCTCACTCTCACTGTCGCTTCTTGGCTCTGATCAATCAGCCGAAATAGTGACATTTTCTTTTCTGGATGTCACTTTTTTAAGAGTTCTTATTGCTCTTGCAATTTCAAGCACCCTCTGCACTTTAAGTCCTTCTGGTCTGCCTTTCCTTCACAAAATGTATACCCAACAGTAGCTATAATTTCAGTCAAATAGTCCCTACAGTCTTCTTTGTTCTGCTAATCTGAACGTAAGGCTTTAATGCAGATTGGATCAGGAATTTGATACTTGCTTGTCAATGAGTTCCCAAATTGCTCTGGTACATGAGTCAATGAGCTCCAATGCACTTTACAGGCAATGAACTAGTTTCAAAGTACACCACAGACAATTTAATCTGAGAAAGTCCTTCACCTAACAATGGAATACTAATTTTGATATTGCTGGCCGATGAATAGCTGTTTGTCAGCGTATTCCACATCCACCAGAGGAGGTTTCATTTTTACACCTCATCTGAAAGGCGCACCCTCCTGGCACATGTGTACCATGGGCATTGTAATGTCAACCTAGGTTATGTGGACAAGTGTCTGCGAGGGGGATGTGAACCAATTGACTCAGAGGCAAGAACTCTATGATAAAGGCTGAGACTTGATTTACAAGAGAGCAGATAACTTCAGGGAAGTAGTTGCATTGTTGGCATGCTACAACTTAATAAGTGGTGAAAACAAAACTTGACATATTCTTCACCTCTTTTTCTCAGCCAGCTGTTCCTTGGCTTTATGTTAAAATTTAATCAGTATTTTGACACCAGTGGCTTGTAAGAATGCTTGTACACATGCAGAGCTTTAGCACTGTAAAGTGGCAAAATGCCAGCGGTATGACTCAGGTCTGTTCTCCCCCCCCCCCCCCCCCCCCACCTCCAATCCCCTTAATTACTTTGTCTTACATCAAGCCATTTATCAGTGCTTTTGCCTCGCATGTGAAATTTTCCATTAATATTCTCAGGATAGTAGTAAAATGAAAATAGAAATTGCTCTGGTAACAGATATCGAAGGCATAGAAGTGCGACAACTCGGGAGACAAAGTTATATGTTGGTCTTGAAATTGTGGAAACAGTGCAGTCTTATTATTTTTCAATGATGTGGTTATTTTGGCAGATAGACAAAGCTGGTCATCTTTGAGTGGCTGTAGGTCTTTTTTAATAACGTGGAAAAAATTTGCTAACGTCAAATGATGTGGTAAAAACACTTGGATGGAGCTGTTTTGATATCCACCATCACTACACTTAATTTATATAATTATGTATTTGGTCAATAAACTCTAGAATCTGAACAGCTTCCACAGTAACAAATACCATTAACTTATTAGGTCAGTAATGCATGCACTCTGTATCTTAAGTAGCAGCATTACACCATCCATCCCTAAAATTGCCACTTCTCTGAAGTGTATGTAATGATGATAATGGATTTTCTAACAATACACAAGGTCACTTTGCACAGATGGACACAGCATCATGACTTTGACCTGAGTGAGGAAATAAAGCATCATTAGATCTATTTGTGCTGTATTGAGATTATTTAAACTCTAATTTGTGAGTCATTAGAATTTGATCCATATTGGAATTTTAATCTGCATTGAACTTCAGAGGAAATAATGCATCATAACTGAGTAGATCTTGATGTACGCCTCAATTAGATAATTCGGAAATGTTACCCGATGGTCATCACTGTTATTTGTGTATTATGGTTTAGCTGAGATAATAGGCTGATAAAGCCAGTAACTTTTAGACAATAAGAATTTAATATGGAACAGAATTAGTTTAGAGTTTATACAATATGGACCTGTGAGCAAATGTTAACCCTTTCACTAAAGCCAAGTACAGTAGCTCCTCGCAACGAAACAGACTACTGACAGGAGGTGGAAGACCTGGAAAAATGGTGCACTGAGAACAACCTAGCTCTCAATGCGGGCAAAACCAAGGAACTCATTATTGACTTTTGGCAGGATGTTACTCATGCCCCCTTATGCAGTAACAGCACAGAGGTGGAATGAGGGGAGAGTGTCAAGCTCCTGGGAGTGGTCATCCACAACAAGCTTTCTTGGACACTAGAGGTGGACGCACTGGTTACAAAGGCCCAAATATGTCTCTTCTTCCTCAGGCAGCTGAGGAAATTTAGCATTACAGTGAATACCCTTGCCAACTTTTATAGGTGCGTCATTGAGAGCATTCTGCCTGGATGTGTCACTACCTGGTATGGCAACTGCACCATTCAAGATCGGAGACGGTTACAGAGAGTGGTGATCTCAGCCCGGACAATCACAAAGACCAACCTCCCATCTATAGAATCCATCTACCAGGCCCACTGTCAAGGAAAGGCCGCCAGCATTCTCAAAGATCCATCCCACCCTGGCAATGTTTTTCTACAACCTCTACGATCAGGGAGAAGGTACAGAAGCCTGAACACATGCACCAGCCGGTTTCGAAACAGTTTCTATCCGACTGTTGTTAGAATACTGAATGGACTCACAAACTCTTAACATTTGCCTGTACCTGCATTTTTGTTTTTGCTGCGATTTACCTATTATTTACTTATCTATGCTACTTAACTCTGTGATCTGCCTGTATTGCTCGCAAGACAAAGCTTTTCACTGTGTCTCAGTACACGCGACAATAAATCCAATTCAATTCAATTCCTCTGTGTAGGATTTAGCTATAATCTTCAACCATATTGGCTGTTTAATGCCCCTGTTCACTAATGAAAACAACCCTCTCCATAATATGGTTAGCATCATTATTTTTCATTGATATGTTAAAGGTCTCAATGACAAAGATAATGCTAACATTTCTAATTATCCAAAAGCAGCAGTAGAAGTCCAGAAGAAAAATGACTACTCAGCTTTAGAATGATATTAAAAGAGTTCATTTTTTTCTTTGGAGAAAGTGAGGACTGCAGATGTTGGAGAGTCAGAGAAAGGATAAGTGGTGCCCAACATTGTGTGTCAAAATTTGTGGCACTGGAAAAGCACAGCAGGTCCAGCAGCATTCGAGGAGCAGGAGAGTCGACATTTTGGGCATAAGCTCTTCACCAGGAGTATGGAGGGGGAAGGGAGATGAGAGATAAATATGAGGGTGGTGGTGGAGCTGAGGGGGAGGGGGTTGGGAAGGTGATAGGTTGATGTAGGTGGGGGTTAATTGTGATAGGTCGGTGGGGAGAGTTGAGCTGATAGGTGGGAAGAAAGATGGACAGGTCAAGAGGACAGTGCTGCCAGGATATTCTGTATAAATATTCTGATCTACAAAACATAATCAGGAAAAATGCTGCAATACTCATCCATTACTCTGCATATTGGAAAGACCTCCGTATTTTATTTTCCTGTAATTTAGATTGTGGATGAATGGGAAAAGGACTATTTGCGGATCATGGAAGGGAATGCCCAGCATTATTGATTACCCTGTGGTTTGTTCAACCTCTGGGCAAAGTTTAATTGCAGATGAATTGGCATCAGGGAGTGTACAGAAAAAGAGAATCGGTTGGTAACAGGTTGGATCTGTGGAGCTAATCTCTTGAGCATTCTGCCTGCCAAAACCTATGTAATTGACTCCTAGGCAGCTGAACAGCTTGTGGATGTGAACTAGAGGTTCAGAAGCCTTTAGGACTCTGGAAAGACTCAGCAGTAAAAAACAGGTAAAAATAGGATAGTGAAGAAGACGTTTGGTATGCTTTCCTTTATTGGTCAGAGCATTGCTTTTGGAGTTGGGAGGTCATGTTGCAGTTGTACGGGACATTGGTTAGGTCACTTTTGGAATATTGCATGCAATTCTGGTCTCCCACCTATCGGAAGGATGTTGTGAAACTTGAAAGGGCTGAGAAAATATTTACAAGGATGTCACCAGGGTTGGAGGATTTGAGCTACAGGAAGAGGTTGAATAGGTTGGGGGTGTTTTCTCTGGAGCGTCGGAGGCTGAGGGATGACCTTATAGAGGTTTATAAAATCATGAGGGGCATGGATAGGGTAACTAGGCAAGGTCTTTTCCCTCGGGTGAGGAGTCCTGAACTAGAGGGAATAGGTTTAGGAAAAGCACAGCAGGTCAGGCAACATTCGAGGAGCAGGAAAATCGACGTTTCGGGCAAAAGCCTGCTGAAGGGCTTTGCCTGAAATATGATTCTCCTGCTCCTTGGATGCTGCCTGACCTGCTGTGCTTTTCCAGCACCACTCTCTCGACTCTAATCTCCAGCATCTGCATTCCTCACTTTCGCCTAGCACAGATTTCGTGTAAGAGTGGAAAAATTTAAAAGGGACCTCGGGCAATGTTTTCACACAGAGGATGGTGCGTGTATGAAATGAGATGCCAGAGGAAGTGGTAGAGACTGGTACAATTACGACATTTAAAAGGCATTTGGATGGGTATATGAATTGGAAGGGTTTAGAGGGATATGGGCCAAATGTTGGCAAACGGGACTAAATTAGGTTAGATATCTGGTCTACATGGGCGAGTTGAACCGAAGGGTCAGTTTCTGTGCTGCACATCTCTATGACTCTATGGAAAGGAAAGATCATCGAACAGTAAGTTCTGACAAGCCAAAAGGATCATCTCAACAAATCCTGTGCAACAGGGCCATCGAATTGACTTTGCAGTTTTTCCGTCTATCCATAACACCAATATTTCTTTGTCTATATCTGCATGTGTGTACGGGAGCATTCCGTAAGAGGATTAGAGTTTTAACTAGTTGTTTTATATGTGGACACTGAAGAATTAACTAAAATCTATTTATTTGTAATAAATAGTAATTCTTCTTAAGTACAGAAACTTGATCTATGTTTTCCATTAACATGGGTCTAAAAGCTAGGAAAATTAGTGAAATTTGGATTCTTTTGTAAAATCTTTAACTTATGTGATGAGTTTGTGAATAGTCGGGTTTGATTTCCAGCGTGATATCCCAGCGAGATGTGACAACAATCAATCCTGACTTACTGCCCTCATCAGACAACATAAATTATCCTCCGCCTGCCCCACCCATACGCTCAACAGCAGAGGTCATGGAGCATACGTGGCTTTATATTCATAGAGTTATCTACCATGGAAATAAACCCTCTGGTCCAACTCGTCCATGCCAACCAGATATCCTAAACAGCCTTTGGCCCATATCCCTCCAAACACTTCCTATTCATATACCGATCCAAATGCCTCTTAAATGTTGTAATTGTACCAGCCTCCACCATCTCTTCTAGCAGCTCTTTTCATACATATACCACCTTCCGCATGGGAAGATTACTTTTTGGGTCTCTTTTAAATCTTTCCCCCTAGACTTTAAATCTATGTCCTCTAGTTTTGTACTCCCCTAACCAGGGAAAAAGACCGTTCCTATTTTCTGTATCCATAACCCTCATGATCATGTGAATTTGTAACTGCTTGTAGAAACCTATTCAGTGTTTTTCAACTCGATGTTTAGTCTGCTCATTTTTGGAGAAATTAATTGACTCTATCTCCATTGGTTGTTTTGGAAGCCACTTTTGAATATGCAAATTTATGCAGGCAAAACAAAAAAAGGTTGAATCCTTTATCTTGAGGTTTGTTGGTTTTAAATTTTTGATGCCCGTGATTTCTGCCAAATTATCAGCATTTTGAAGGCCTGAAGTGAAGTGAGGATCCTCTTCTCAATCTTGTAGGTTTCACCTTCGTCATCTCTCCTTAAAATCCTTGTCTTTTTGTTCTGGCCATTATTATCTAAGATAGAGGAGCTAAAATGGCTGGTTTCCAAGTGTTTTCTCAGTTAGTTATATAAAACTGTAATAACTGATGTTGACCCACTGCCAAGAGTAATTTCTCATTCTAAGTGGAATTGAGGGAAAGGGAGAGAGCGAGAGAAGGGGAAAGACTGAAAGAAAAAAGTTAGAAAGCAGGTGATTTAGAAAAATAATGTCTTTCCTTTAACCCTGCTGTCCCAGAGTAATAACTACTATCAGCATATCATGGCACAGTAGTTATGTTACTGCAATATTAACCCAAAAGCCTGAGTCTAAATCCCACAGCTGACAAATTTAAATTCAATTGAATAAAACATCAGGATAAAAAGATAGAATCAGTAATAGCAACCATGAAATGACTGGATGGTTACTGAAGACAATCAGATGTACTAATCTCTTTTAGAAAAGATGAAATGTGCAATTCTTCTTGGTCTGGCAATGTGGTTAACTCTTAACTGAAAAGGCCTTGACAGCTTTTGGACTCCAGAAACAAGCAAACTGGCTTTTTAAGAGCAATTATGGACACTGACATTGCCAACAATGTTCACAAAATAAATTAATTATTGAATTCCTGAATGAAGAAAAGTATCTTCTAAATATAGATTTTTTTTTTATTTTCCACAAATGTGGGCACTTCTGACGTTTATTGTTCTTTCCTTAGTGTCTTTGAGAAGTAGTTAGTCAGCTTCTTGAGCCACTAAATTCCATCTGGTCTGTATACATCCACATTGCTATTGGGAATTGAAGCATCGGAGGACTGATGACGTGATTCCAGGTCAGGATGGTCAGTGGTTTAAAAAAGGACTTGCAGTTGGTACTCTTCCTGTGTATTTGTTGCCATTGTCCTTATTTCTGGTAGAGATGTTGGGAATGGAAGGTGTCAATTGAAGGAGTCTTGGTGAATTTCTGCAGTGCATCCTGTGGATGGTACATACTGCTAAAACTGTGTTTCAGTAGTGGAGTATCTTGTCTTTGTCTTGGTTGGTGTCAAGTTTTTTGAATATTATTGGAGCTGCACCCATTCAGACATGTGAGGAATGTTCCATTACACCCCTAGCATGTACCATATACTGTAGATGGTCGACAACCTTTTGGGTGTCATGAGGTGAGTTACTTCAGAACTCTAGCTTCTACCTGCTCTTCTGTCCACATATATGTCTGGTCCAGTTCAGTTTTTAGTTAATGGTAACCCTCAGGATGTTGATAGTGGGAGATTTAACAATGCTAAAGCCATTGAATGACAAGTGGCAATGGTTAGATTCTCTCTTCTTGGAGATGGTCATTGTCTGGTACTTGAGTGGCGTGAATGTTAGTTCCCACTTACCAGATCTTGCTGTACGTGTACATGAACTACTTCAGTATAAGAAAAACATAAATGGTAGTAAAAAATGTGCAATCATCAGTGACCATCCCTGCATCTGATCTTATGTTGGAAGGAGGTGCCATTTTCTTATTTGTAAGTATTGCAGATTAAGTATTCGGTTTAATTGAATATGTCTCACAAAGATATACTAAATAGCTCACTCTATAACTTGTGATTAGAGATAATATGTATGTATCCTGTTTCTAATATGCCTCTGCTGATCTGCAGTTGGTCATGTGGTTTCACCCTTTGCCTCAGCTCATTAGCACAGCCAGCCCTTAAAGCAGCATAGTTCTTGAAGCAATAACACAACAGGAAGGGAATTTATGAAGCAGCTGAAGATATTTGGGTGTAGTACATCATGCTATAGCAATATCCTGGGACTGAGAACAGTCCCCAAGGATCCCCCAAGGATCCACAATCTTCTCTTTGCTAGCCATGACTCCAATGAAAGGAATCATAGAGTCATAGAGTCCCACAGGACTGAGTGCATGCATTGCTGGGTAAGAAGGTCTAAACTTTATTTTATCTTCTTTGAAGATATAACATACAGGATAGATAAAGGGGAGCCAGTAGATGTAATATATTTGAATTTTCTAAAGGTTTTTGTTATGGTAGTACATATAAAACTACTGAATACAATAAGAGTCCATTGCATTGGGGTAGTATATTAACATGGATAAAAGATTGGCTAACCAATAAAAGACAGTAAGTTAGGATGGATGGTGGGCATTTTCCAGATGGTGACCTGTAACAAGTGGAATGCCACACGGATCAGAATTGGGGTACACTTTCTCACAACATGTATTAATAACTTGGATGAGGTGGAAGGGCAAGTGTGATAGAGTCATACAGCATGGAAACAGACCCTTTGGCCCAACTTGTCCATGCTGACCAGACTTCCTAAATGGAACTAATCCCACTTGCCTGCGTTTGGCCCACATCCCTCTAAATCTTTTCTATCCATGTACCTGTCCAAATGTCTTTTAAGTGTTGTAATTTTACTCATCTCTACCAGTTTCTCTGGCGGCTTGTTCTATATATGCACCACATTCTCTGTGAAAGAAAATGCCCCTCAAGTCCCTTTTAAATCTTTCCCCTCTTGCCTTAAACTCAAGCCCTTTAGCTTTGGACTCCCCGACCCTGTGGAAAAGACCTTGACCATTCACCTTATATGCCCCTCATGATTTTATGAACCTCTGGAAGGTCACCCCTCAGCCTCCGACGCTCCAGGGAAAATGGATCCCAGCCTATTCAGCTTGTCCTTATAATGCAAACTCTCCAGTCTCAGTAAATCCTTTTTTTGCACCCTTTCCAGTTCAATAACATCCATTCCATAGCAAGGTGACCAGAACTGTATGCAATACTCCAATTGTGGGCTGACCAGTGTCTTTTACAGCTATAACATGATGTCCCAACTTGTGTACTCAGTGGTCTGACTGATGAAGGCAGGCATGTTAAGTGTCTTCTTCACCAGCCTGTCTACCTGTGATGCCACTTGCAAGGAACTATATACCTGCACACCCTAGGTGTCTCTGTTTGACAATTCTCCCTAGAACCCTACCATTAACTGTGTAAGTCCTGCCCTGATTTGTCTTATCAAAATACAACACCTCACACTTATCTAAATCAAATTCTATCTGCCCATTGGTCCAGTTGATCAAGATTTTGTTGTACTATTTGAGAACTTTCTTCACTGTCCACTACACCACAATTTCAGTATCATCTGCAAACTTACTAAATATCTCCTACATTCTCATTCAAATCGTTTATATAAATGACAAACAACAGTGGACCCAGCACCGATCCTTGTGGCACACACTGGTCACATGCCTGCAGTCTGAACAACCATCCTCTGTCTTCTACCTTCAAGCCAAGTTTGTATCAAGTTGGTTAGCTCTCCCTATATCTTACGTAATCTAAAGTGGAAAGTGGAGCTGAGGATTACTAGATCAGCCATTGTGTCATTGGTCTGAATGGGCTATTTCTGCTTCTATGTCTTGTAGTCAGTGGAGTGTTTTCCCTGAATTCCCAATAGCTTCAGTTTTATTAGAGCTCTTTGTTATGCTTGCCAAATGCTGTCTTGGTGTCAAGGGCAATGGCTCTCACCTCACCTCTGGAGTTCAGCTCTTTGCCCTTACTTGGACCAAGGCTGTAATGAGATTAGGAGCTGAGTGACCCTGGTGGAACCCAAACTGTGCACTAAGTGAGTAGATTATTGTGGAGTGAGTGCTGCTTGGCAGCTGTTTTGAAGACCCATTCCATCACTTTGCAAATGATTATTTATTGCTGTTCCTTCAGTGTTATTAGGTTAAAAACCTGGAATTCCCTCCCTCATGGTATTGTGGGTCCACATCTGCACATGGACTGCAACAGCTCAAGAAGGCAGTTCAGCACCACCTTCTCAAGGGCAACTAGGGCCAGGCAATGAATGCTGCCTCAGCCAATGATATCCATGTCCCATTGGTGAATAAGAAAAGGCTGCTTTAGAGTAGAAAAGGAGTGGTTAATAGCAAGGTTAAGGTTGTCCTGCTTTTGGTGCATGGTAGTGGAAGGGTCATGCTCATATCTGAGTTTGTATGTACAAAGCAAATAAAATCAAAACTTTCCACGCAACGCTCTTCAGTATTTCCCTTCTAGCTTATAAAGTTGGAAGTAATAGCTTAATGGGCTACATATCTTTTTTCCCCATTTTTTTGTTCTAAGGTTTTGATTTTCTTTCCTTTAGTTCTATAGAACCAGTTGGAAATGTACACTCTGCAGATAGTAACTACGCTGTGATTGCACAATGTGCTGTAATCCAACTATAGGAGCTTCCACATGTTTAAATAGCCATCAATGGGCAAAGGACTGTGAGACCCCGAACTTGTAGTTTGGAGCCGTGTCTATTTGGGTGCAAATGGACTATTATGCCAGCTGCCCTGGAGTTCTCTATAGGACATGGAAAGTTAAGCTGTTTAGACAAGCAGATCTAATTTTAAAACATTACAAAACCAGGCATTCTGCCTGACCTCTATTTGCAATGAAGGTCAAAAAGGACCTACAAATGAAAATAAGGCCATTAAATTGCCTTTCACTCAATAGATTCCGTCAAGGTTCATCTTCATTGCAAATAAATACATTGCACGATATAGGTTTTGGTGTCACTTCCCTTTCACACTATAAATACTAATGGGTTAGCTAATATTTTGCAGACTATGTTTGAATTTAAATTTATTTACTGACTTGATCCATCATGTTACTGGACATTGCGTATTATTTAGCTGCAACTGACAATCAAGCACTTTCCAAAAGCACCAATTGTCAATCTGCCACCTAGGTGCAGATGTTAAAAATGCAGTGATGTGTGAATCATAAGTCAGTGGCACTGCTCATTCAATCAGGTTTAAGCAGTTCTGAGTACTTGCTTCTTGGCCTCTCCATTTCAGATTTGAAGCATTAAAATAGCATAATTAATGTGTCACACAATCTTCAAAGAATACTATTTTAATTATTTGGTCCCCATGAAGAGACATTCACAGTTACATCAGCCTCTTTGAGTTTCATTTCTTCTGCGTGCTATTTTAATGCATCATTAATGTGATGCATAAATGACTGTCAACATTGTGTTAATATTGTTACTTACTTGTTTATTTTAAATGGGTTGAAACTGTGTTGAAATGATGCAGAACAAGATTGATGAGTGTTCTGAATGTAGCACACACAGAGAACCCGACTTACATTTCTTCGGCAACTATTAGGCTGTGGCATAGTTCTGAATTTTATTTTTAAACTTTTTTGTTTGTTAGTTTTACTGTTGAGAGGATGCATGGTCTACAGATAAGCTTAGTGTGTTGCATAGTAGATAAAAATGATGCTGGCAAAATTCAGTCATAAGAGCTATTAAGGTAACAACAGCATTGTTCAAAAACATCCAACTGAAGAAAAAATGTTAAATCTTATATCTTACTGGAAAGTAGAAATGTTATTTGGAATGCATTTACGTATAAGTCAACAGCATTCAAAAATTTACCACAATCATTCCCTAAGAGCTAAAATTTACCGAGATTGGAGATAGCGATTTATAAATGATAGGTCAATTATTAACTAATCAAATATTGGTGAGCTTCTATTATTGATACCTTTGCAGGTATGTGCCATTCATTCAAATTGACTTTCTTTTCATGCAGCTGAAGAGAGGATTGGTTTGTTTTCTCTCTCTACAGACAGTCTTTAAACCTGAAGATTCATTACATATTTTCTGGAGCTTGTGCCTTTCAATCAAAGGAGGTATTAAGCTGACCATTCTCCTTGACCTCGTCCTTAGGGTTTCAAGGCTCTTTGGCTATCATTGTTGCTAGGAAACGATACTCAGGATGTATAGAATGCATTCGATATGTCGTACATGTAACATAGAATATGTAAAAAAATGGCGAAGCTATAATCAATTCCTGTTTTGATTTATAACAAATATGAAAGATACATACATCTCAGTAGTAATATCATAGGCAATTTTACTTCCAGTAAATATAGGCATGGTTTAGTGCACAAGATGACACACATTGCAACAGCCATATCATGAAGCTGTCGGGTTGTTGGGATTTTGTCTCTTTGGTTCACTAATATCCATCTGAGAAATAATTTGGTCAATTGGGACAGCATTCCCACACCAACAGGATCCACCCTACCCTATGAAGTGCCTTAACAGGCTATTAATTTTCCTCCACCTTCTCAGAGAATCCAATGATGGCCAGAAATGCCAGCCTTGCCACTGATGCTGAGTAGAAATTTGAAAAAAAAAGATGCCCATAGATTGACTTTTTTTTTTAAAAGTTGAGTTCTCGATTCCTCTTTCAGATTTTGTTTCTCTTCCATTTTTCCAAATTTGGAATCTTCCAGGTTGCTAACTTTTGTGGCATTCCATTTTTTGAAATATGATTTAAGCAATGATTGATTTGCTCGGTTATTGTTCCAAAGGGGAAACACCAGACCATGTACTATTACTATCACAGGTTCACTTGCACTTTACAGACAGTCTGAGATCTCACAAATTTCCTTTCATGACATTTTAAATTAGATATAAGCAATAAAACAAAGTGGCATTTAACACACCGATGTGCTCTGGGAGAGTAAGACCAATTAGACACGATACATTCGATCGATCTCTTCGATTCTCAAGTCGAGAGACATCTTGATGTAGCCAAGGAAGTAGCTATTCTTTGCGAAAGCAACTCAACTGTAAACACAGCTGGTTTTCCTTGTGATTTTAGGATGACTTTGTTAGAGATCTTTCTTACTGACCATGGAAATCCTTTTTGGAACTAGGATGTTAGGAACTACTGGCTCTTGCATTTGAGAAGAATAACTTGATAGTCATGGAAAAGTAAATGCATTAAAACACAAAGCAAAGCATATGATGAATGTTTTTGTCAACAGTAAATGTATGTCAGATTACACCTGCCTGCTTTGTTTGTGAAATTATAAAGGGAAGTGTTCACGTGCAACAATGGACTTGCACTTATATAGCTCCTTCCATGGAGTAAATGCGTCAGGACACTATGAGAATATATAATTAAACAAAATTTCACTCAAATCATGTGAGGAGATATTAGGAAAATAATCAAAGAGCTTTGTTTTAAGAGATGACATGAAGGAGAGGTAGAAAAATGAAGGGGTTTAAAGAGGAGATTTCAGAGCATAGGGTCTTGGCAGTTGGTGGTTTGGTAGTACATATAGAACAATCAACTGTGTAGGATAGTACAGTGATTTCCTATTGAGAGCTGAGTTAACCTTGTAGCTTATTTATAGACCGAAGGATTTCCCTTCCTGGTACATAACGTTGGAGAGCTTTAGAGGAGTAGCTGAAAAATATGGGAGTATAAGCAAACTAAAGGTAGCCCCACTGGGTTTTAAATGCATCGTTTGATTAAAATCCATAGTTAAATCATTATAAATATTCATAAGCTTTGAGCAATTATTAAAAGGTATAGTCTTGATGTTATACCATGCAATATTATAGTCTGTACGAAGAAAAATTCATCTGAACTTTTTTTTATTTTAACAGGACACTGAAGAAAGGGCTTACGTTACCATGCACCTTTCAAATTCTCAGGATTTGCCCAAAGTATTTTATTTTATTACCAATCCATTATTTTCACGCATTGTCACTGCGAGGAATGAGGTGGAGGTGGCAGACAGTTTACACACAAGGTCCCACACGTTGCAGTCTCATAAAGGATTGTAAATCTGGATGGAACCTTATAAGGTTCTCCATGATGGGGGATATGGTGAACTGTGTGGCAGAATCAGGCGACGAGTGTGGTGAGACCCACCTTGAAGTTGAGGTCACCTCCACTCCACCTTTTTTGCTTTTCCCAAGTGGCGTGGTGAGATTCTCTCTCGGCAGCAGTGAGATGTGAATTGATAGTCAGTGTTGCATGTAAAACACCATGCAATGTCACAGCACACCTCATTAATATTCAATATCCGATCTTACCAAACCCACCAAGCAAGCTCGATGTCAGGAAATCTCAGTAAGTCAACTAGAGTGAGCAATTAGTAGATTCAGCTCACTGCTTGCACCAAACGATCTCCGTGTTGGACACTGAATACCAACATCATAGGGCATGTTCCATGGGGACCAGCCACATGCACCCCACATCCACAGACATTGGCATCTGACATGTGCCACCTTCTGGTACCCTCATGGCGCATCGCCACCCCACTTACAAGATGCTACTTCATTCTGCACCAGCAACTATCATTGCATTGCTGCAGAAAGGACCCTTTGTGCTCAGGCCCGCACCCACAGCTCATGGACTGGACCAGGCTGCATCGTCGTGTTCTTCATTCACTTACATAGTGCTCACTTTTTCTGAGTTTATTCGTAAGCTTACAGCTTTCCTGCCTTGCCATTTTGCGCTTTGACCCCTCAGCCCGCGATACCAGGCTTATACCAATCTTAGGTAAAAACAATAACTGTAGGTGCTAGAAACAAGAGTCTGGATTAGAGGGTGGATTAGAGTGCTGGAAAAGCACAGCAGTTCAGGCAGCATCTGAGGAGCAGGAAAATCGACGTTTCGGGCAAAAGCCCTTCATCAGGATTATACCAGTCTTACCTTTGTGATTAGCTCAAAGTCAGGAAACTTGTCATGGTTGTTAGCAGGCCTCGGTCAAGACAAGGGCCTTCACTCAGGTGTTTCCTACACATGGACCAGTGGGTCCTGCTCAGTGTGATCAGAATGAGAATCCTATAAGAGGTAAGATGCCAAATGATGAGCAGCACACCACTTGTTTTGCATTTCTCTTCCCTCTTGTGGACTGTTTCCTTCGTGGTACGAGAGAGGCAGGTATTACTGAAGATGAATGTAGGTGGCAGAGCAGGTTGGAAGTTGCCCCAATGAGCAAATGGGCATCACAGAGAGCACACAGGGTTAGTGCTATCTGGGTTGGGAGTGGGTGAAGATGAATAGGGAAGATATTGCAGGCAGTAGTGAGAGTGGCAGAGCATGAGCCTAAAGGTGCAGTAACAATGATAGAGTGAATGTTCATTGTCAGAGAGTTGATGGTGCCACTTACACTGGCGAAGTGAGAAGGACATTGGCTTTTTCCTACAGTACTGGGCATTCCTGAGATTTCTTTAACCCAGGTTGCAACCTTACTCCAGGCTGGCATTGTTTGGGGTCGTGACCTCCACAGCTGGTCCTGGGGAAAGAGGAAAACCCGACTGTGTGCCATTCCATCCAGCTGGATCTTCGGGTCCCTGGCCACAAGCCGGTATGTGCTCATGTCCCCTTGTTGACCATGTCGTGGGTAAATGTCAGCAACTGTGCAGGGCAGTTCCAGACCTGCTGTCTCTCTGGAATATCTACATGAGTGGCAAGTTGTTTTGGGAATGGCACAAGGTCAGATGGGGCAGAACTCTGATGTGAGATTGATAACTAATAAAACATGTTTGGTAAGATAGGCAAAAGAACTGGCAAGATGCTGGTGGTGATGGTGCTGGCCAGAGGGACAAATATTGACCAGAATATCAGGAAAAAACCCTTTTTGCTCTTTAAACATGAGTTTGGGATCATCTACATCTACCTGAGGCAACAAGCAGAATAAAATATCAGGAATTAGAATCTTGATTTTTTTGTTCCCTCTTAACAAGGCTGGCACAAAGGAGTAATGTTTAATGCAAAACGTACATTTATTGGAAACTTTTAGCTCCTACATCACATACATCTGCCTACATGATTACAAATTGCAAAGTGGTCGAAATCTGAATGGTAAAGTTTAAAGTATGCTGTCAATCAACACACAAATATCAGCACTCATTCCTTCATGCATGAATACTTCCACACGTTCACAAAACCCACTGCCCTGAAGTGAAAGTAGATATTTCCTATGCTCCTGTGGGTGGAGTGTACTTTTCTAAAGCCGGTGTTTGCTAATTCAGCGACTCCAAAGTAAGTAATGTCCACACTTGGCAATTGTAAACACTGCTTGGGATTTATTTACCAAGCATTGCTCGGGCTGAATTAACACTTCTGATCCCTATTGGTGATCTTGGAAGGAGTACAATTAGATCCTTCACTGATGACCAAGGTTAATTTGGCACAGGCTGCAGAGCATATTTTATGATCGATCTGCTTTGTTTACTTCATAGTGCTGGGTTTAGTCAAGTTCCCGGAGATGCTGTGATCAAGGGTCTTTCAGGAATTTATACCTTTAACGTAGTGAAGAATACCGATAATTAATTATGTAAGAGAGTATCTCAACCACTTCTTATTTTTAACGAACCATTCCAAACTAAGTTCATAAATTACTCTCACACTCGACATTTAAAAAGGATAATTTCTTTGAAAAGTCAATTGTAAATTAATTTAAAGTAGAAATGATGCCCTAATAAATAAAGGCTGGCTCAAAGAAGATATGTCAGTTAGCCTATAAAAGCTGCTCCAGTAATGTTAGAATCTGTGATACTAGCACAGCACTTTTGTAAAGCAATATTGTTTGAGTTCTTTAATAAAAGACAAATCATTGAGCGTAAGGACTTACTATAAATCGATTTTATTTATTTATTGTCACATGAATCTTGTTACAAAATACAGTGCCACCAGGTACTGCAGCAACCCAAACCTGTCTCCGCTACCACCTCCATGTATCAGTGCTGGGTGTAGACATGCCAAGAACACAAACTCACCTCTGATGCAGCAGCCATGAGTGGGCACTAGGACTGCCTCATTGATGCAGAAGCCACCGGAAACCCAGACTCCTTCCGACACTGCTGCCACAAGTCCGCGCTGGGTCTACACAAGGCTGGGCCAAGTCGAGGCTGGGCTGGGCCCAATCGAGGATGGGCTGGGCCCACTTGAGGACGTGTTGTGCCCACACAAGGGCGGGCTGGGCCCACTTGAGGACACACTGGGCCCACACAAGGATGGGTTGGAACTCGAGATTGGGCTTGGCCTGCTTGAGGATGGGCTGGACCCACTCGAGGATGGGCTGGGCCCATTCAAGGATGGGTTGGGCCCATTTGGGGACATGCTGGGCCACTCGAGGACATGTGAGCTCACTTGAGAACGCGCTTGGCCCACTTGAGGACGGGCTGGGCCCATACGAGGATGGGTTGGGCCCACTCGCTGACTGCTATAAGTCTGTGCTAGGCCTAACTTTTTTTATATAATATATTTTTATTAAGAAAAAATAGATTTTTAAATATTACAACAAATACAAAACAATGCAATTCAAAACAGTACAAAAATAGTACAAAACTAAACCCAAATAATAAAAAAAATTCCCCAACCCACCCTCCTATACGAATGTATAAACATATATAGAGAAGTATAAAATTAAAAAAAAACCTAAACTAGCTATTTAACTAACTAAATAAATACCTAACAACAAACAAATAAATAGTAATAACTCAGCCCAGCCAAACAAAACACTCATACATTCACAGCTCCTCCTCTCTGGATATTGGACTCATGAAACACAATCGTTATGGCTATATAAAAGCCCTTGTTAGTGTGGCAGATAAATCTGTGTCCAGGTATTTCAAAAAGGGTTGCCATGACTTGTAAAAATTCTCAGTTTTGTGGTGTACCATATTTGTGAGAAAATCCAGGGGAATATGCTCCATAACAATCTTCCACCAACCCGACAGGCCTGGGGGTTTTTCTGATATCCAACCTAGCAAGATATTCTTCCTTGCACAGAATGTAAGAATATTGGAAAGTTTTTCCTTATGCGCGTCTGCAGGAAATACAATGGGTAGGCCCAAAAGGAGCGAAGTAAGGACCTTCTCCACTCCTACACCTAAAGTCCTCTCTATTGCACCCACCACAGTGCTCCAATATGTTTGAAGCCTGTCACAAGACCAAAGACAATGGGTAAGAGTACCCGTACAGACCTTGCACTTGGGACATGCTGAAGATACCCCTGGTTTAAATTTAGACAAACGGTCTGGGGCTAAGTGGATCCTGTGGAGAATCTTCAACTGTAAAGCATGGGTCCTATTGCAAATTGATCTCTTCCTCGCATTCTCCCATGCCTCTGAAGAAACTTCAACACCCAGCTCTCTTTCCCACATCTTGCAGAGTCGATCAGACTCATCTGAGGTGGCACCCCCCAATCGGTGATATAGAGTACTGACAAAGAGTGTACTCTTAGCCGTTAGTACCCCTCTTTCTATGTCAGATTTGTAGGGATCAGTCAAAAGTGTGGTCCTTTTTTGAATAAAATCCCTAACTTGAAAAAAACGAAAGAGGTCTCTATTAGGTAACTCGTACTTCCGTACTAACTGATCGAAGGACATCATTACATCGCCCTCAAATAAATCACCCATGCAAGATATACCCCTAGCTGCCCAATGTTTAAATCCTGAATCTATCATACCTGGTTGAAAACTCAGCATACCCACTAAAGGTGTAAACAAAGATGTTTTGCCAATATTACCTTCCCTCTGCCGAATTGCCCTCCATGCTTTAACAGTATTGATGACTATTGGGTTATGGCAATATTCCCTAACTGTCCTCACCTTGTCCAAAAACAGCAAACTGATAAGGGGCACCTTGCCTGGGAGACTTCGATATCTAGCCAAATTGAAAGAGGGTCCCCACAAACCCAATCACTTACGTAGGTCAAAACGAGCTTAACTGGTAATTTTTAATGTCCGGAAGGTCTACTCCCCCCAATCTGTGAGGGAAATGCACTTTGGCTAATTTAATGAGGGGCCGTTTACGGTGCCAGATAAAGGAGCTGAACCAACTGTTCAGTCTCCTGAGTGTTTGTTTATTCTAAATCAGGGGGAGCATCCGTATAGGGTATAGCAAACGAGAGAGAATATTCATCTTAATAAGCGCTTTCCGACCCAACCATGAGACTGGAAGTGCCTCCCATCTTTGAAGATCTTGTTTAATTTTTTCAAATAATTGAGTAAAATTGGCTTTGAACAGCCAATCCAGAACTGGAGTAATGAATATGCCCAAATACACAAAAACCCCCCTGTGACCACCTAAATGGGAATCTATAGTCACTCTCAAGAGCCAACTCTTTCTTAAGACCACCCATAGGCATAGCATCTGATTTAGCAAAATTAATCTTATACCCTGAAAAAGCACCAAACGTGTGAATGCATTGTATCAGTGAGGCACTGAGACTGCTGGATTTGTCAAGAAAATTAGAACATCGTCTGCATACAGTGAGATCTTATGTAATTTTGACCCCACTTCTGGAGCTGATATATTAAGATGTCCACAAATGGCCTCTGCCAACGGTTCAATCACCAATGTAAAAAGTAATGGTGTAAGGGGACAGCCCTGCCGGCTGCCCCTAGAAATATTAAAATTGCTTGATCGTACACCGTTGGTAATGACCGCAGCACGAGGTTACACTGTAGAGAACCTTTACCCATCTTATGAAAACTTCGCCCAGACCAAACCGGTCTAGAATATAGAAAAGGTACGGCACTCAACTCGGTCAAATGCCTTCTCTGCATCTAAAGAAATCACCAATCCCTGTATTGACTGACTGCTGTCGGCATGCTTGAATTATGTTAAGCTGCCTCCTAACGTTATTGGAGGATCTGTGACCCTTTATGAAGAGCGAGATGGGCCTGTATGAAGCACAGTCTTCCGGATCCTTCCCTTTTTTAAGGATAAGTGAAATATTGGCCTCTCTCAGAGATGGTGGGAGACAAACATGACTGCATGAATCATTAAACATATTCAGCATCGGGCCTGACAGTATACTTATAAATTCCTTTTAGAATTCATTCGGAAGTCCATCAGGACCGGGCGCCTTTCCACTCTGAAGCTGCCTCACAGCTTCCTGCACTTCTTGCTCTGATAATGGGGTATTGAGAAAGGATTGTTGTTCAGGAGTCACACCCGGGAGCTTCAGATCTCTAAAAAAGGATTCCATTTTGGCCTGCCCTTCCTCACAATTCTCAGACTGATATAACTTAGAGTAGAATCTCTGGACCGCCACATTAATCTTTTTAGAATCACATGTTAGGTTCCCAGACCCTTCCCTAATCGCTGTAATGGTTTGTGGGGCATTTCTCTTTCTGGCAAGGTATGCTAAGTATTTGCCTGGCTTGTCACCATGCTCGTATAACCTTTGCTTTGCAAAAGCCAGTTCCTTCTTTGCTGTCTGTGTGAGCATGGAATTTAGTGCAGACCGCAGTGCCGTAATCCTCTGTAGTTTGACCAACGAGGGTCTGTCAAAATAGGCCTTCTCGGCTGCCTTCAATCGTGCTTCAAGGAGACATTGCTGCTCACCCTTCTGTCGCTTCCTACTTGTGGAATGTGAAATAACTAACCCTCTGGCATAAGCTTTGGCAGTTTCCCAGAGAACAGATGAGCTATCAACCGAGCCTATGTTGATGTCTAGGAATGCCCAAAATTCCCTAGAGAAATACTCCACAAACTTGCTGTCCATGAGAATAAAGGGGTCCATTCGCCAGTACCTTGAATCCACTGTAACATCCTTAATTTTAACCATGAGGTACACTGGGGCATGATCAGAGATGGCAATATTACCGATCATACAGGATGCCACCAGATCCAGGGTTACCGCAGGGGTCAGAAAAAAATCAATCCTCGTGTGACATCTGTGCGGATTGGAGAAAAACGTGAAATTCCTACCTGTAGGGTGGAGACGCCTCCAGACGTCCATCAACCCTAATTCCCCACACAAACCCAATAACTGTTTAGTTTGTGCAGAGGGTATCGAGGGACCTTTAGGCAACCTGTCTACTGTGGGGTCCATGAGGCAGTTAAAATCTCCTGACATCTCCTGGCAGTTAAAATCTCCCCCACATCTCTCTCTCCTGTGGGGTCCATGAGGCAGTTAAAATGTGCCGAGACTTGAGACTTATCAGTTTAGAAAAAGCATCTACCAAGAATTTAAGAGGATGAGCTGGGGGACAATAAACATTTAAAATGCCATATTCTTCCCATTTTATCAAGGCTTTAATAATTACAAACCTCCTGTATGTGTCTTTAACACATTCCAACAATTTAAATGAGAGATTTTTCCTAACCAATATAGCCACTCCCCTACTTCTGGTAATAAATGATGAAAAATAAACTCGGTCAGAGCCATTCTGCTGTGATTTCAGATGCTCCATGTCATCCAAATGTGTCTCCTGTAACAAAGCAATATCCACCTTCTCCTTTCTAAGACTCAAGAGTACCTTCTTCCTCTTAATTGGTGAGTGACTTCCCTTGATATTCCAGGTACACCATTTAATCAAATCATTAGCCATAATCTTCTGCAATTACATTTAAATTCCAGACAGGAGGAACCCGAACCACAAATTGCTGAGCCTTAGTGTCGCATGATCCACCAAATATGAAAACTACATAAACTAAAACCATTATATTTAACAAACATACAAAATTATTAAAAATAAAAAACAACAAAAACCAGAAAACAAACCAACATATAAAGCATCAATAGCACTGAGTAGGGGAACTAACCCCCTGCCCGGAGGGGGCAACTACCCGTCCCGAACTGCCCATAAATAGGCATCTAACCATCTAAACCACCTTCACTTCTCCCAGCTAGAGCCGCATCGCAAGCACAAGCTAAAAAGAATAAACACCCCATAGAATATCAATATGAATAAAAAAACATTCTTTTATATAAAAAAGGGGAATAAATACCCCACCCATCCTTTGGTATGTCCTAACTTAGAAATTTAAAATGTACATCTTAACCACAGCCAGATATAGTTTGAACCAAATTATTATCAATAGAGGTTAAAAAAAGGGGAAAAACAAAGCTCCAACCGGATTTCCTCCATTTCTTTTACAGAATGATAAACACATACCCAAGCAACGATATTTATACATACTACAATTGTTTAAATTAGGTTAGTTTGTCCACAAAGTCTCTTGCCTTCTCCGATGTGACAAAGAGATGCATGGATCCATCTAAGGTGATCCGAAGCACTGCCGGATATCTCAGGGAGTACTGAATCCCAAGCTCCTTCAATCTTCTCTTGACACCATCGTACGATTTTCGTTTCTGGATCACCGCCGCTGAAAAGTCCTGAAAAAACATGATCTTAGACCCCTCGTAAATTAGAGCATTTGGATCCTTCCTCTGGAGTCTGGAAGCCTCAATGACTCTCTCCTTATCCCGGTAATGATGGAACCACACCAGGAAAGGACGAGGACGTTGACCCAGACCCGACCTCCGTGCTGCGACCCGGTGAGCCCTCTCTATCTTCAATCCTCTCATGCCAGTCTCCAAGTCAAGGAATTTCGGAAGCCAATCTTCAACAAATTCTGCAGGCCGCTCACCTTCCTTACCCTCAGGCAGACCAATGATCCGAATGTTTTTTCTCCAGCCCCTGTTTTCAAGATCATCCACTTGGTCACGCAAATTACGAACCTGCGTCTTCAGGGCTTGGATCTCTTCCTTGAATGAACTGGCATCAGCTTCCACCACTGTGACCCTGTGCTCCACCTCATCCGTCCTCTTCTCCAGGTCTCCCAGCTGCTGCTCATGCTTCTGCAGCATGAGAGAGACTGGAGCCAGCTTCTCTTCAATCTGTTTGTCCAACATCTTGCGAGATTTCGAGAGCTGGTTCATCAGGTCCTGGAGAGTAATCGGCTCCGAGGCTGCTGCAGGCTGAGCTGCAGGCCCGGCCTCAGATGCCCCTTCTCCCTTTTTAGGCATTTCTGGACAGCTGAAAATATAGGTAAGTCAATTTTTAAATGTTTCTTGGGGCTCCACAATCTTTCCAACACCCCAAGAAATCCTGATGACCTGGGTTGCGTGGGTTAAAGGACCGTCCTGCTCCTGCTGTGATGCGAAGCTCTGCAGTGTGATCTTCTAAGATCGCCACCATCTTAGACTCCCCCCCCCCCCCACCCCCCGTGCTAGGCCTACTTGACGCCACTGTAACCGCGACTGAGGTAAGTAAAATAAAAGACAAAAAAGGAACAAAAAACAAAGAACAGAGGGAAAACAAATGTTAAGAAAAGTGGATGGAGTGGACAAGCACAAGCTTAGAAACCCTACTGCCCTACTGCACTGTCATTGCATGCATGGCGTTGGGAAGCTCTTATTCGGTGTTTGCGACTGACAAAATGTCTGCGAAGCCTCTCTGCCCACCCACTGACTGGTCCCTGTCTCCCTCCTGATCCTCACCGCTTGTGGACCTAACAAGCAAAAACAGAGTCAGTTTGTGGCCAAATAGGAGCAATACTTCCTCCCATAAATTATACTTAATCTCTGGTGTTGTTGACTTACCCTGGAGTTGTGACATTTGGTTTGTTTGACACAACTTTTACACCACGCCTGGAATTACACAGAATATACAGCACAAAACAGACCGTTTCGCCTGAGGAGTCCATTATGGCGTTTGAAATCCAGTTGAGCCCACTTCAGCTAGTCCTATCGACATAAATGCCTTGCTCCCTCACATACTTTCCCAGCAACAGCAAGCATTTAGGTTTAAAAAGGATCTGCATTTATATAGCAGCCTTCACTTTTTCAGGAAATCTCAAAATACTTGAAAACTAATGAAGTACTTTTGAAGTGTTACTGTTGCATTGTTGTAATATTGCATCTCCAGTCTGGGTGAATGCACCTAAGTTCTTTAAGGAGCTGATAACAAACTATGAACCTAATAAAGCAAACTTGGTCAAATAGGTTTTAAGGAATTTCTGAAAGGAAGAACTTGAATATAAGAATACACCATCTTATTAAAGAGAAATGCCTGACAAATCTGACTGTTCTAGGTGGAGGAATTCAGAACATAAGACTGGGGAGTGCACTGTGTTCCATGATGGGTTTGCATTAAATTCCTTTCTCTGCTACTTTAACCAAACCACTAACCATTTTAAATTGAACAGGTGAGCATCACCATTAAAATAGCAGCCGGAGCAATTTACTGGGGACTAGCTAAAGTTTGTACAACAACACCGCAAGGTGTAATTTCAGTTTAAATGGGATAATAAAATGGTTATTTATCTAAAACTGGAACAGCTTTGACTCATCATCTGAGTATTGTGACTGATGATAAATGAATGCATTTCGCATCTAATACAAGAGAGATTCTCCAATCTGACTTCTTTCTGTATTCAGTACAGTTTGTTGAAATTGTCCTTGGTATTATTTAAATCAGTTTGACAGAGAACCACAGACAACAAAAGCTCAAAGCTGTCCTACGCCAATGTTTCCTCAGTCAGGAACACTAGCTAAATGAACATAGCTTGAAATAATGAATTTTAGAAATTGCTAAACCAATTTCTTGATGTATCTGCTTAGCATCGTACTGTATCAGTTTTCTTCAGAAGCTGCTTTGTCAAACAGAAGTCCTTACAAGACGCAAATCTGTCCTGGCCACATCCTGATACACTGAAAAAGAGAAGAACTCTTATAAGAACTGAATAAAGGAAAAGTAAAATACTGTTGGTTTATTTTTTAAAAAGCAGTAACAATTGGATGAAGCAACTGAACATGGGGCTGGATCTTGTACTGGGTGTGTTTTTGGTGAGAGTGCATATTAAGTACAAAGAGTCTCTAACCCATTAGGTTTCCAACTATCCCTGAGCTGCTCCTCATTTTACAACTCATTTGGAAACTGTGTACTGATAACAGATCCACTATTCCACAAATTGACACCAATGTGTAAACACCCTCTTAAACACCCTCTTAAGCCACCAAAGCAATCAGTTTTCCAGACTGTTATTTGGGAGAAATATAACTTCTACTAGGTTCACCATTAAAAGGAGAATAACTCCATTTATTGTAAACAAACTTATTCTTTAACAAATGGCAAACAAATTACTAATTTATCACTTAAACTGTTCCCCATTCGAGCCCCAACCACATATACATTAATTCACAAGTAATGCAGACATAAGATAGAAAGTTCAATCCAAACATAACGGGTGGAAAAATGTAGATAGGAAAACAGTTTCTGTCAATCAAAAGTCCAGACCACAAGGGTGGAAAGACATTTCTCATAGTTCATTTGATTTTAGCAATGGTGACAGAGGCTGCCTGCAGAGCAATGGTAGATCTTTGGTTCAATACTGTTTGGTGGGCGTGGGTCTTGTGTTCGGATTCTTTTGAGTCTGTAGGTTTTTTTTATGTTTTTTCTCACTCTCAATCACGCGAGCGTGCGCGCGCGCGCACACACACGCGCAGTGAAGGGCGAGTGACAGGTTTCTTGTTTGCAGGCTTCTAGATGTCTATGGTTGTATTGCACTTGCAGATCTGTGAACAAATTGTTGGTGAATTAATCTGAAGGCTGTGGCTAGTCAGGTTTTCCTTAACCTGAAAACTCCTGATACCACTGTGTCTCTCAGTGTGTCCACCTCACTGCTCTGAAAACTAACATCATCTTTGTATGGCTGAAGTGAGCACAATACAGTCCTACGTGATCTTCACATTGTTTGTCCAGGTGCACAGAAAGGCATGAGTGCAAGGAATACTGATCTTTTGGTAGATATGCACTGATTGACCAGTTGTTCCAGTGTGTGGGAAGATGGAGCTAGAATTGGAAGAGAGGGATATTGCAGTGATTGTAATGAGGTCAGCCAGCTCAACATCATAGAAAATGAGGTCTGTGATTGGGGCTGTTAACCTGTTTCAATCAGGGAGCCCTGGCTGAGAGATACCTGGGGAATAGACAGGCAGGAGGCTGGAAGAGTACAGCAAGCCAGGCGGCATCAGGAGGTGTAGAAGTCCACATTTTAGGTGTAACCCTTCTCCAAGACTGAAAGGTTACACTCAAAAATCCGACTTCTCCACCTCGTGATGCTGCCTGCCTTGCTGTGTTCTTCCAGCCTCCTGCCTGTCTACTTTGGATTCCAGAATCTGCAGTATTTTTTTTGTCTCTAGATAAATGGGGAGTGCCAGAGATACTGACACTCTGATATCTGGCTCTGAATAAGGTAGTACTAAAGTCAAGGACTATTTGTGTGTAAATTTAGGGAGAATTGGTGATGGGAAACTGGCCTCTGTGAAGTTATTTCAAACCATAGGGATGGGGAAGGTAGTTAATGAGGAAAGTCTTATCAGCCATAGTGAGAAAACCCACCAGCCTCGCAGCAAAGAAATCTCCAAAAAAAACCCGTACAATTAACACTTGATCAAAGGTTCAGCCCTTAAAGGTTCAGCTTATTCAAAAACTATACTCTGTTACTCCCTCTTGCAGGAAAGTACAGATGTATCTATTGCTTTATTTCATTTGTTACAAGTTGACATTATTGTATGTATTAAACTATTAAATGAATTATACAGAGCTAAAAAAAAGTTTGTATGATATATTTAGCTCATGGTTCTTAAGCCTCTATTATCTTCAGTTCATACCAAATACCTCCTTATATACACATTACTGACCATAATTTTGAAAATTTGAGTCCTGTCCACTTAATCTTCATTTCCAATGAGAATGAGATATAGCTTCCTTCATAGCTCAATGATCTGAAACCACAAACTCTCTTTACAGCGCAATTTTGAATTCTTTCTGTTCCATCTTTCATGGGTGTGGTAACCACAGCCGAAACCAATACTGTGTGTGGTCTTACCAAAGCCTTAAAGAATGTTAATAGTCATAATTAAGCTTACATTGTATAGACTTACTTAGTCATCTTAACATCAATCTGCCCTGTAAGTAGTGTCTTTTGCGGAGATGGCACATTCAATGTTTGAGGCACCATAAAAGCCAATTCTTTTTCCTGGAATAGCTGGATCAATCAATTTGATATCAATTACTTTACATTCATATAGCTGGATCTTAAATTTCAGGATAGTTTGGAGTCCTGATAATTCAAACTGCAATAACAAATTTGTAAAGTTTTGACTTCCAAAATGTTTAAAAATATTATTCACTCAAGTTTATAAAAAGCAAGGGATTACAACCGTCAAGTAATTAGGATAGGATAATCAGGCATTATTCGTTATTATTTAGTATAATAACTTCGAGAAATTGGTAAAGACTGGTAGCAGAAACACCTTTCCTTTTTCATCACCTGCCATAACTTACTTATAGCTGGAAATGTGTTGCTGGAAAAGCGCAGCAGGTCAGGCAGCATCCAGGGAACAGGAGAATCGACGTTTCGGGCACAAGCCCTTCTTCAGGAATCAGGAGAATCGACGTTTCGGGCATAAGCCCTTCTTCAGGAAGGGCTTATGCCCGAAAGTATAACTTACTTATACTTTGTCTCCAAGAATACATCAACTTCTTCTTTGATGCCCTTTAGTGTTTACCTCAATGAAGCTTCCTCGATTATATATTCAAAAATTTCATTACCATTTGGGGTTTGCAATAAATATATGCTTCTAAATCTTCTAAATTTTATATTCTTATTCTCTTGGTTTTGGAAATTTCACAATAGCAAGCAATGTGTAGCCTAAAACTCATTACCAGAATATTCAAGATAATTAACAGTCTAATTTACAATAATGTGTTTTGGAAGTGCGTTTCTACTTCAGCTACATGCTGAAAGCACAATGCAGAGTTTTACAGAGGATTCTGTATTATGTCCAACATTGCATGTTGCTCTAGTATCTTCTAAAGGACAAATGCAAGTTCTGTGCCTCTGTATTAAGTTAAATTATTTGTCCCAACGATATCCAGCAGCGCAGTCAGCCAACTCAACACTAGTCTTCTGCTTAGTGCCTTGGGAGATTTCATGTTAAAGACACTAGATTAAATAAAAGTATTGTAGAACTAATTACTCCTTCATCTGTTCAATTGTACCCTTCGAATAATGTTATCATTAAAGGTGTAAAGTAGAAAGTGTGACTCAGAGACGGAATCAAAATTAGTTGCATGAAATAGGAGTTACATTTCTTCCACCCCAACGTCCACATTGTGTCAAAGATCATGAGCATGGACTTGATTGGTTTGCTGTTTAGTTACCAAACTGACTTAGAGTCATAGTGTCATATAGCACAGAAACAGACCTTTCGGTCCAACCAGTTCATGCTGAATATAATCCAACATTTAACCAGTCCCACCTGCCTGCTACTGGCCCATATCAGTCCAAACCTTTCCTATTCATGTACTTATCCAAATGTCTTTTAAACGTTGCTATTGTACCCGCATCCACTACGTACTCAGGAAGTTCATTCCACATAGAAATAACCCTCTGTGTAAAAACATTTGCTCATGTCTTTTTAAAATTTCTCTCCTCTCACCTTAAAAATGCGCCTCCTAGTCTTGAAATCCTAGAGAAAAGACAACTACCATTAACCCTATCTGTACCTTCATTATTTTATAGGCTTACAATGACCTCTGTAGAATGTGCATCCATAACTATATATCAATAGCTAGACTGTATCATCAATGATGTCAGATCATGTCAGATTAAATGGCATTGGGGCCTAACAGAAGATTCTAGATTCCTGCTCAATCATGCCTATATAAGTGGGTATCAATAGTTAATACATACCAATGATCTACACTTATATTGTGTCCACTCCTCATCTGGCTACAGCTCACGGAACCTCTGAAGGACTGGTTAGCTCAGTTGGCTAGACAGTTGGTGAGTGATGCCAATGGTGTGGGTTCAATTCTCACTCAACTGGTTATTATGAAGGACTTCCTTCTCAACCTCTCCCCTCACCTGAGATATGGTGGCCCTCAGGTTAAACCAGCTCCAGTTGTCTCTCTCCCTAAAGGGTGCTCATCCGAGACATCATCCGAGGAACAGAAAAATTGATGTTTTGGGCAGGAGCACCATTTCATTCCTGATGAAGGGCTTATTTTCCTGCTCCTCGGATGCTGCCTGACCTGCTGTGCTTTTCCAGCATCACTCTAATCTTGACTCTGATCTCCAGTATCTGCAGTCCTTCCTCTCTCCCTAAAGGGACAACAGCCCTATCACTTGATAATACAATGGCACCTTTACCTGTGTAGGCAAGTAAGGTTGCTGTTTTTATGAGTTTTGATCTGGTTTAATCAAGCAATACTTATTGCATTTAATTTTAGATTTGTGATTTGCTCTACATAAGGGTGTGGCCATGAACTTATGATTTATTCAGTACAAATTGGAGCAGTATATCTCTACATTTTAAATGTTTTTGATAGTAAATATTTAAGAGTCTTATATAACAAGAACTCAAAAATGGGGTAATATTTTTGGAATGTAAACTGGGAAGAATGAAATTGTGTGTACATTCTCTGCTGTGTTACAGGTGTTTTATTTTTTGCAACTCTGAGTTCAAAACTGGAATTATGGGCTGCTCATTTATTAGTTACAACAGGTCAGGTACCTCTGGAGAAACTGGCTTTGATACTTTTGTGAGACAAGTGGGCACTTTTAGTTTGAAAGGCTGCCTAGTAACTGCCTTTGGATTTTTAAGTTGCAATTTGCCACAGAATTACAAGTGGGAATTGTACTCAGAGTGCCCAAAAGCTCACAACCACTGAGAGTGAAGAAAAACAAATCATTCAAAGACTCTGGAAAGAACGGTATTTAACTCAAGCAATGACCTGTGCCATAGTGACTCACTACAGTCACCAGAAATGTGAGATCAGCAGAAACCAAATGAACTGTGAGGAAGCTACCTTGTTCCACCAAGTGGTTTGGGTTTTTGATCCACAGAACCTGTTCCTTTTTGCCTATATTTTCCACCCATGATATTTCTGCAGAGATGCCTTGTCTGTCCTTTTCATGAATGAATGTGTCTGCGTGGATGTATCTGTTTGGGTTTAAAGAGTATATGGTTTGAGTTGGCATTGTTGTATTTAATAATCCATTTTGCCACTTGTTAAAGGATAATTTTTTTATACTAAGGCTTTTTTTGTTCACTGATGAAACCTGGTTTGAGTTCTTTTCGCCCTGGGTAGCAGTTAGAATCAGGCAAATTAGCCATTTGAGTGATTCAATTGATCATTTATACAGTTGTGAAGGCTCATTGAGCCAGTGTGGGCTTTTCGTAAAGGTCATTATAAGGGTGAATAAGAATCACCTTGATCACAAGATAATTCACAGCACTACTAATAGTGTTCATGCGATGCTAAATTTGCACGTTAAATGAAATTAGGCTCGCCATGAAGACTACATTCACAAGAGAGATTTTTTTCCAGAATGGCAACCAAGAGTATTACACCAATATTTCACAGAATCCCTAGCCTGCATTTACAGGCAGTTCAGCATGGCCAATCCACCTAACCTACACAGCTTTGGACTGGGAGGAAACCCACACAGACACAGGGAAAAAATGCAAACTCCACACAGACAGTTGCCTGTACGTGGAATTGAACCCAGGTCTCTGGTGCTATGAGGCAGCAGTGCTAACCACTGAGTCACCACGCTGCCCCAATTTGTGATTGAAAATCTGCTGAAAATCCCTATGGAAGGAAATAGGAAAATAAATGGGTGATTCTCATATTGCAACTTAAATCCATTAGCTATCTAGTAAATACCTGGTCGTCTCAGTTCAATGGCCATTTAAAAAAAAAACTTGTTCTCAATATGTGGGCAGTGTTGGCCATTTTAAAATGCAGAAGACATAGAACAAACTTGCTAGAATTCTTTTGATATAAGAAAATAAGGTTGCCGCTTCTATGAAAATTATCAAAACTATGGTATCCAAATTTATGAAGGACTGAGTAGGTAGAAACATCATCTCTTGTGATTTATCCATTTAGAATAAAAGGACACAAACACCAGAATAAATGTCAGAGAATGAGGATGGGGAGCAGAACAAATCATTTTACAATGAGGTTTTAGCGGTTATGGAATAAATTACAAATTTTGGTGCTTGAAGTAGACAGCATGTCACCATTTAAAAATTAGGTGAGATCTGATGTGACAATAAATAGCAATAAAAGTAGCCATGATGTGGAAATGCTGGTGCTGGACTGGGGTGGACAAAGTCAGTAGTCACATGACCCCAGTTATCCCTGTTTGCTGTTGGCTGGTATGTGCTTGTATTTCTATTATAAATATGCTTGAGTGTTGTGAAATGCTGTTTCAGTCAAAAATGAGAATTTATTGTGAAAACAAACCACCTCTACTTGAGAGACCAGACGTTATAAATGAAAGGGAGGTCATTGCAGAAGCAATTGTGGAAAGTTGGGTCGAGGACATATCCTTGAGGAGCTTCTACAATAATGACCTGAGGCTGCAATTACTGGTTTCCAACAGCCACATAATCTGTATTTGTGAGTGGTAAGATTGTATCCACTGGAGGGTTTTCCCTTTGACCTCTAATAACCTCAGTTCTTCCTGGGATTCCATGGTGCCACACTCGGTCAAAAGCTGTATTGATGTTGAAGGCAGTTACTCTGTACTCACCTTTTGGTTTGTGGACTGTTTGAGATTTTACAAAACTTATGCTATGGAGCTTTTTCCTGAACTCAAATATCCTACAGGGTCAAGACGATCAGAAAACTGTAATGCGTTACAGAAACCGTTGTCATGGCAGCATAGAACTTAGATGAGTAACCTTTTATTTTGGAAGAGTGAGAGGACCTTTTTAATACAGGCAGCAGTGCAGTTCAATCAACAAATAGAAATTTAATGATCCACTGCCAGATATCCTGTTTCAGATCAGTCTGCTACTTAAATTTGCCTTAATAATTGGGTTATTTGAACATTTCCAAACAAAACACCTCTGTCGATTGCTTGAGGAAGACACAACACTCTTTTTTCAAACCTGAGAGAGAAAAGAAAAGGACATCACATTATGTAAGGTGTAAAATCAAAACCCATTTCAAATTCCACTTAGAACCTGGCATGTTACATTACACTAAGACAGATCAAGCCGAAGAAATCTTGAAAATCCACAAGCAATAATAAATTCAATGCCATATTCATGTTAATATGTTTCAAGTATTACTAATAAACAAAATGTTTAACATTAGTGAAAGTACAAATGTGAGGTTCCTTCATAATAAGGCATTGCCCTAGATGTTTGAGTGTAGCAAGCTCATTGACAGTGCAACTAAAGTTGATTCTTGAGAGGCTTAAAACATGTGCATTTGACAATCCACCCATAGTATCTGACCAGACTCAGTTCTGGAATACCTCACTAAATAACACTTATTAATTTGTCAAGTATATAGGCTGAAAGGATAACTGGTTCCTGGCAAACCCATATGCTGTACTATTCCACAGCATCTCAAGACTTCTGATGGTGTGTTTCAGACATGAGCTCAATGGAATAATGTATTCAATTTGAGTGAAGTAGACACAACAGAGATAAAGTCTGGTGCAGCCTGAAGAGTCCGTTTACATGGAAGAGTGAACAATATTCCTTTTCCTAATTTGTAAAAAGGAAGGCACTAAACATTAACACAGAAAAGATCCTGGAAACAATGGTCAGAATAGAAACCTCTCAAAGGACCATAACTTTTCAAAGAAACCAGAACCATTTGACCAATGAAGAAACTAATTTTCCTCTTGCCCCAGTGCGGTAAGCTAATCTCTTAGCCCGTGAATATTGCAGTTTCTCACTGTTCTAGGCTTACCTATCATTAGGTACTTTACCATTGGTCTTCCCTCTATAAAAGATCAGGAGTGGTTAGTGTTCAGCTCCATTCTTTCAGATGATGAAACAGCCCATGCCTTCATGCAGCAAGAGTTGAACAATGTCTACAGTTGATAAAGTGAAAAATGGCTTTTGTGGCATTGAAGCAGTGGCATAGTGGTAATGTAAATGGGCACAGAAAACCTGGATTTTTAATCAGGTACTTCCCTGGAAAGGGGGAAATATGATAACCTAATAGTGACTATGTAATGACTGTTGATTGTAGTAAAAACCCATATGGTTCACTAATGTTCTTTAAGAAAGGAAATCTGCAGTCCTTACCTGATCTGTCCTACCTGTGATTCCTGATTCACAACAATGTGGTTGACTCCCAACTGCCCTCTCATCAATTAGACAACAAATGCTGGCCTAGCAAAGCTGTCCACATCCCATGAATACATTTTTAAAAACACAGATGACAGGAAATGGCAGTCTCCACTGATATTCTAAGACATTGTGCAAGTGCTGTGCTATCAATGTCTTCAATATCAGCATTGTTCAGAAACTGAACTACAGTTACCACATAAATGTCACTGCTACTAGATAGGTCAAAGATGAGGTGTTTGGTGATGTGTGACTCATCTCCTGATTCCTCAAAGTCAACCCACTACCTATAAATCATTGATGTGGTGAGATACTCTGCGCTTGTCTGGAAGGGCATAGTTGTCACAACACTCAAGAAGCTCAACATTTTCCATGACTAAACAATCTAACCCATTGACACCTCTTCGGGAGGAGTAAATATCCATCCTCTATTGGTACAATGCCACCATTTTACAGGATATATTGCAGCAATAACCCAAGGCTTCTTTGGTGGTATCTCCCAACTCCCTGATCTCCACATAAAATGACAAGGGCAAGTGGTATACCAATGGGTTACATCTTGACATCTTCACATTACACTTCACATTACCACAGTGTTCCTAGCCATTTATATGGTGAGTATAATTGATTTCTGGTCAATGTGTTATCCCCCAGGATGTTGATTGTGGGGATTCAGTAATGGTAACAATGAATAACAAGAGGTGGTGATTAGATTGTCTGCTACTGGAGATGGTCATTGCCTGGCATTTGTGTAATGTGAATGTTACTTGTGACTTATCAGCTAATGTTTTTATTGTGATTTTAATCTTGAGAAAAAAATCAGAAGTAACATGTCATAGTTTTGATTTTTTTCTCAAGATTAAAATCGCAATAAGAACATTCCAGTCCTTGGCTATTATTTATTTGAGGATCATTGCATCTGTTCCACCATCACAACTCCTAGTTCCACCAAAATGTATTTGATATGTTTGATGCATTCCAATGGTCCATTTGGATGTGTGCCAATACTTTCTGAAGGGCAAATAGGGATGACAACACATACTTGTTTTCATTGTTGGTCCCAATTTCCTCCATGAACCTACATGTAGTCCCCTAACATTGCATTTACCTGTATGAAACAATTACTTCACCCTTTCCAATCCTTTCAAACTATACAAAAAAATTACAAGCTCAATGGCAGTAATGCCATAAAACTATTTCTTTGAAACACATTCAACTCATAATTGAGTATTTCATTTGCTGCAAATCTCTTGAAAGAATCTTCAGCTTCCCATCTGCTTCGGGATTTGTTTTTCTCTTTCTAATTGTTCCCTTTCCCTATTTACCTAAATTATTGGAGAAGCTTTGATTTGCTTTTCCTTTACCTGTGTACTATTGTCTAATTGAACCCTTCAGTTTTACTGTACTGGTGTACATATAATGTGGAGGAGCTGATGTTTGACTGGGGTGGACAAAGTTAAAAATCACACAACACCAAGTTATAGTCCAACAGCTAACTGATAAAGGAGCAGCGCACCAAAAGCTAGTGCTTCCAAACAAACCTGTCGGACTATAACCTGGTGTGTGATTTTTAATTAGCATACACAGTTTAGGTTCAGAATGTCTTGGTTTTGGGAGTATGCCTTGTGTGTTAATATTATATTCCTTTGTTATTTGGATGAGGATGCCAACTTATTTAAACTAACTTATTCTCAATTTCACTACAATCAGAAAAGTCCCACACTGCTCAATATACCAGAATGGCTTTCATGCCAACATTAAGAAAGAGCATTTGAACCATAAAACAAACACACAACTTAGTTACTGAGGAACCTTAAAAATTACCACGAATTTCTGTTATTTGAGGCAGCATAGTCATTATCAGTTACAGGAATAGTTTCTTATTGTGTTCATTGAGTGTAAGAATTGCTGTCAAAACAAGTATGTGTTGTCATCCCTATTTGCCCTTCAGAAGGTGACAATGAGTCAGCTTCTGAGTAATGTCAGTATTTCACAATGTTTTTAGGGAGGAAGTTCCAGGATTTTGACCCAGTGACAGTGAAGGAACAACAATAAATTTCCAACTCAGGATCGTATGTGACTTGGTTGGGAAGTTGCAGAGGATGGTGTTCCCATGCACGGTTCACTTCTTGTGAAAAATCTATACAAATTAAGATTTATGTTTCATTAGTAACCATTTCCTTTTTATCTTTGGTATTAGCAGAATGAGTACAGAATGAACTTCCACTGTAGTATAACAGAACAGCAGAATGTCTGGGTGTCTACAGTATAAAAAACTGAGCAATGTGCCTGACACCTAGTCCAGGTCTAAATGCTTCCATGTGAATTTTGTTAACTAAATTTCACTAAGTTTCAGTATCTGATCTGATTCAGTCAAGTTAAACCATTCAGCACTGAAAGGTTTGCTGCTGAGCAACAAGAATCTTAGAATTAGAATTAGAATGATTTATTGTCATGGGTACTCAAGTACAGAAGTACAGAGTACAGTAAAAAGTTTATGATGTTGTCCCTCATGGTGCCATCTTAGGTACAAAATACTGAATACAAATCTTAGATACAAAATGGAGAAATAAAGAAGAAAAAAGTTGCACTACCTTCCAATAATTCATAGTCTACGTTAGAAAATAAGACAAAGTTAAAAGGATAAACATAAAAGGATTGACTGGGATGAAGGGTCATAGTTTTAAGATATTAGGAGGAAGGTATAGAGGAGACATCAGAGGAAGGTTCTTTTCGCAGAGAGTTGTGAATGCATGGAATGCATTGCCAGCGGTGGTGGTGGAAACAGAGTCATTAGGGACATTTAAGTGCCTGCTGGACATGCACATGGACAGCAGTGAATTGAGGGGTGCGTAGGTTAGGTTATTTTATTTTACATTAGGATTAATCCTCGACACAACATCATAGGCTGAAGGGCCTGTTCTGTGCTGTACTTTTCTATGTTCTATGTTCTATTACAATCAGTTAAACAAATTACAGATAAACATTACATTGCAGTAGATCAGTTCAGGGGATTCCACACATGGTTTGACCAGTCTTGCAAGCTGCTGACTGCCCACACCGATCCCCGGTCCAACAACTTTCCCCGCTCCTCTCCGGGCTTCCAGTCTCCTTCACTCTGACCCTGAGCTACTCCATTCCAGGCCTCCAGCCCGTTCTGCTCCGGCCCTGAGCTGCTCCATTCCAGGCCTCCAGCCTGCTCCACTCTGACCCTGAGCTGCTCCATTCCAGGCCTCCAGCCTGCTCCACTCCGACCCTGAGCTGCTCCATTCCAGGCCTCCAGCCTGCTCTGCTCCGGCCCTGAGCTGCTCCATTCCAGGCCTCCAGCTGCTCCACTCCGACCCTGAGCTACTCCATTCCAGGCCTCCAGCCTGCTCCACTCCGACCCTGAGCTACTCCATTCCAGGCCTCCATCCTGCTCCACTCCGACCCTGAGCTGCTCCATTCCAGGCCTCCAGCCTGCTCCACTCCGACCCTGAGCTACTCCATTCCAGGCCTCCATCCTGCTCTGCTCCGACCCTGAGCTGCTCCATTCCAGGCCTCCAGCCTGCTCTGCTCCGACCCTGAGCTACTCCATTCCAGGCCTCCAGCCTGCTCCACTCCGACCCTGAGCTACTCCATTCCAGGCCTCCATCCTGCTCCACTCCGACCCTGAGCTGCTCCATTCCAGGCCTCCAGCCTGCTCCACTCCGACCCTGAGCTACTCCATTCCAGGCCTCCATCCTGCTCTGCTCCGGCCCTGAGCTGCTCCATTCCAGGCCTCCAGCCTGCTCTCCTCCGGCCCTGAGCTGCTCCATTCCAGGCCTCCAGCCTGCTCTGCTCCGGTCTCCAGTCTGTTCCTCTCCGGCCCTCAGCTGCTCCAAGGCAGGTTTTCCTTTTAAAACAAATATAAATCTTAGTAAAAAGAGAGAGGAAGAAAAAGGAAAAAGAAAAGACAAAGCAGATGAATGGATGAGCTCCGGGCTGAGGAGCCTGGATGGTGCCTGTTCTGCTGCTGCCATCGTGTTGCATAAAAAGCCATGATGGTCCACAGTGTTTATACTCCCTTGAATGTCTATACAGCCATCCTGCATTCCAAAAGAGGCTTTGCTGAACAGAGCAATAGTGTGAAAAATCCTAATTCCACTCTTCAGATTTCTTAATAGCATGGACAGGTTTGTGGCACAGAGTCAGTTATTGTTGATGCAGCAGTACCATTATTTTTGGAACTAATGCAGTAACCTTTGCAATAGATCCAATTAATTTGTGAAGTTGCGAAAGGAAAGATATCATTAAATTGGAAAGGGTTCAGAAAAGTTTTACCAGGATGTTGCCAGAGCTGGAGGGCTTGAGTTGTAAAGAGAGGCTGGATAGGCTGGGACTTCTTTCACTGGAGTGTTGGAGGTTGAGGAGTGATTTTATAGAAGTTTGCAAAATCATGAGGTGCAAAGATAAGGAGAATAGCAAAGGTGGGGGAGTTCAAAACTGGGGGGCATATTTTTAAGGTGAGAGGAGAAACATTTAAATAGGGACCTGAGGGCAGTTTTTTCACCCAGAGCCTGGTTCATATGTGGAATGAACTGTCAGAGGAAATGGTAGATGCAGGTGCAGTTACAACATTTAAAAGACACTTGGATGGATACAAGAATAAGAAAGTTTAAGAGGGTATAGGCAAAGTGCAGGCAAGTGGGGCTAGTTTAGTTTGGGAAACTTGGTCGGCATGGATGAGTTGGATCGAAGGGTCTGTTTCCATACTGTATAGCTCTATGACTATTAAATGCTTCTCAAAATGGAAAATTAAGGCTTTAACTTCCTTTTGTTTCTACTACTTTTTAAAATGAATCCTTTCAAGGGAATGTAGGTGTTTCTAAAAAGGATGGTAATGTTGCCCATCTCAAAGTGCCCTTGAACTGACTGGCCATTTCACAGGCTAGTGGAGAGTTAACCACATTACAATGGTACATGTAGACCAGATCAAGCAAAGATAGCAGATTTCTTTCCCTAAAAGCTTGCTGCTGTTCCCCTTGGCTTTCGAATATATTTGTTAAAGAAAACAACCCAGCTCCTCATGATGTGGTGATATTCAAGTTTTCTCTAAATGGGACATAAATTAGGAATGTGGCTTGTATTTGCTTGACGACATTTAGTCGGTTTATTTACAGCTGATCTAACATATTCAGAACAGGATAAAATCCTGACACAATCACTGCCTTGAGTGCTACAGTGCAGAGTGTTTGGGGCATATGGTCGTATAATAATATTGAGTGCTTGCATCATTTGCATTTTGTGCTTTTAAAGGGCCATCACTCCAACAATAGCAACGATCCAATTTTTGGAAAGTTTCTGTTTACTCTTTTGTCAATCTGATGCTTTTTTCTAGAGTGCCTTAAGCAGCCAATGTAGCATTCATATCTTCAAGATAATTATATTCCTGTACCATCATTGCCATGTTGTAACAACAAGATAACATAATTAATTGCAACTTCTACCTTAATTGATCTAATAGTTTTTGTGCTTTCTGGCCAATCATTAGAACAGTGCTGTCAAAAATATGGCAGTGAACTCATAAGAAATATTTGATCCATAATTGTCTGATCTACAGTTGCTACTTTAAAAATGAACAGTAAGACAAAATTAAGCTTAAGGTTATTAAGTATTGATAATCTCTGTATCTCAAAGCCAGCACAGACAATTGTGAGCACTTGCAGCATTTTCTGGGATTTAAGTTCACATGCCCTTTGATTCATGTTGTGTTGTGAGTAATCGATCCTTGGTGATCTTTGTGCTGGTGAATGTTGATTCTGTGACTAATACTCCATGAAAGAATTAGTGAAGTGGAAGTTTTTCATGCTTCACCAGGAGAAATGAACTAGGGAATATGATATTACCCAGGGAAACGTGAATCTAATTCTAACTAAACAATTACATTGGATTTCGATGAGTCTAACTTCTGAAGTAGACTGCCATTAATCAGAATGAATAATGATTTGGTTTGAATCATTCTAAAAGGATTCTTGATTCCTTTGGGAGTCCAGGAATACCATCTTCATCGCAAGTCAGAAGGAAGACAAAATGATCTGAATTGCACCCTGGTCGTGAAGCTCAGGGTCATAGTTGCAGCAGTGCCAAGAGATCGTGGCTCCACATTGACCTGAATTCCTGCTTTCTCCCCATACCCCACTCTGCTTTTAATATCTAAAATATTATCAATCTCTTTCTTGAATATATTCAGCAACTTGGCCTCCAGAATCTTTGATGTAGAGATGATTTGGAAATTCTGGTGTTAAACCTGTTGGACTATAACCTGGTGTTGTGTAATTTTTAACTTTAATGTAGAGAATTCTGCAAGTTCATTATCCTTTGAGTGAATAAGTCTTTTCTCATCTCAGTCTGAAATTTCTATGCTTCAATCAGATCCTGTCTCATCTTTTTAAACTCTGGGGAAAGTAGGCCCAGTGGAAACCATCTCTCCTGAGTTCACAATGCATCTTTGAGCCAATCAGCTGATCTAAGTTCCTTGCACCTCTAGCTTGGTGCTTAACTAAGAATATTTCTCTCTCACTCTCTAATCCTGTAAACTCTATATTTATCCCATGATATACATAATATTGAATCCAACTCTCTGGTCCCACTCTCATTGGCTCAACCTCTCTATGAATCTCAACCATGTTTCTGTAAGTTCTGCAGATGTTATTGGTCGTATCCTATTAATATCACCATCATTAACATATCCATCGTCCATTAAAATGTCCTGATATACATTTTCTGCCACACCTTCTAAGCAGCAAAACCAATTTCAATGACAATGCAGAAATAGATTTAATGGATTAAAGCAAAAGAAATTAATTAAGGTCTGCGCATAACTGCAGCAAGATATCTCTATTTCCCATTTGCAATGAAGTCAATGTACCATTTGCCAATATCATATTACCGACCAATGATTGCTACTGGAAATTGTAGAATAATTGAATCCCTACAGTGTGGAAACAGACCATTCGGCCCACATGACAGAGTCCACATTGAGCCCCTGAAAAGCATCCCACCTAAACCTACACCCCTACCATATCCTTGTAACCCTACATTTCCATGGCTAATCTATCTAATCTGCACATCCTTGGACACTATGGGCAATTTTCCATGGCCAGTCCACGTAGCCTGCATGACATTGGATTGTTGGGGGAAACCAGAGCACTCGGAGGAAATCCACGCAAACACGGGGAGAATGTGTAAACTCAACACAGATAGTCACCCTGAGGATGGAATCAAACCTGGGTCCTGTGAAGCAGCAGTGCTAACGACTGAGGTAGACACTGGGAACACAGTGACAGGTACTCGTTGTCACATAGCTCCAAATTTGCTTGGACTTTCTGCTGCAGCTCTGTCATAACCTCATTGGAAGTGTAATGTTCAGCACATATTCCCCCTCCCCGAGTTATGCAGGCAGCGCAGAGGTAGAAAATGTGCAGAAAGATTGGGCTGCCACCTCAGCTCAGAGGAAAGGAGCAGTCTTTTAGTGAACAGAGTTGACTGGTTGCTGTATAACTGTACTCTAACAGAATTTCATCCTTTCCAGAGAGGAAGGGAGACAGGACAGGTCGTTCACGAGGAGGCTAATTGCACCAACACGCTAAACGTGATGAAAGATATTTCAAACTGTCTTATATGCTGAATTGCAACTCTGACCATCTTAACATTGACAATTGTTCATCTAAAACACGAACTGTATGAAACCAGTTTTCCAAGGCATATTCTTTGAATTGGTTTTGAGTGGCGGGTGAGGCAGTGAGTTCTGTCAAGATCTGATTGTAATATGAACTGTGGCAGCCTGTCTGGACCGTGATGATTATTGGTTAGTCTAGCAATATCCTCCACCTTAGCAAAAATATACTGCAGGAAAACAGAAAAAGAGATTTGAACCATTAAATGCATCTGGTGTAGGATCAGAAAATCCACACAATATAACCATGACTTTGCTTGCTTTCAAACAGTTGTTAGCATCATTCACATAATTCAATGTCATTAACAAACTAAATTCTGTTATTATAAGCAAGTGCACACAGTATGGATAATAGTCATGACAATACCCTCACCCGCCCCTATCCATTCATCATCTTCAATTTATTCTTCACAGGCTTTTTAATGAATGTAGCTCTTAGTTTTCCAATCAAATTCACCCATTTTTCTTTCGCAAAACGAGAATGTTGCAAAGATGCCATAAGGAAATTTTTTTTCTGCTTACTCTAAGCTCATTATTAGTTTACCATTTCAATACATGTAGCAAAGGAAATGTAGCTCAAAAGGAAATATAAGAAAGAACTGTGCACCATTTCTATGACCTTAAACTTTATCTGACTAAACAAGGGCTCCAAAAGGGTTAGCAGAACGCAGCTAATAAATTAAAGGGTTAAGTGAAGCCAATGACTGATGCAGAATACCTGTTATAAAAGGGTGTTCATGAAAGCTGACATCGTCTTCTCACCTTACATACATCTGCAGCACTATGTTAACTTATTTATGATGCACCACAGGGGTTTTCAACAATCGTCTATAGTTTTCTCCCCTGACAGCTGACCCCAGGTCAACTCTGTGCTGACAGTGTATCTCTGCATGCTTACTCTTTGAAGATGTACAGGCAGAATATGCTATCCGAAGTAAAAATCTCTGGCTCAATCTGGCTAAAATCTCTTTTGGCAAGCATTCACCAAACCTCAACTTTTCATCAACAGTCAATAAATTCCTTGGAGCTGCTGCTGCTCTTTACTTCATCTGAAAGATGGTGAAAACCCCTTTATACCTTGACAGAAGACCAGGCCTTGGATATGTGTAACTGTAGCGGTGGATTGTATTTCTCCCATAGACTCCTGCCTCTTGGTTGACCATTCATGTATTCTGTACATACTGGATTCTCTTGGGCATTGGGTACTGCACTCTTTGAGCCAATCAGCTGCTCTAAGTTCCTTGCATCTTTAGCTTGGTGCTTAACTAAGAATATTTCTCTCTCACTCTCTAATCCTGTAAACTCTACATTTATCCCATGATATACATTATATTGAATCCAACTCTCTTTGGCTCAACTCTCTGAATCTCAACCATGTTTCTCTATGTTCTGCAGATGTTATTGGTAGTATCCTATTAATATCACCATCATTAACATATCCATCTTCCATTAAAATGTCCCGATATACATTTTCTGCCACACTTTCTAAGCAGCAAAACCAATTTTAATGACAATGCAGAAATAGATTTAATGCATATATATGGATTAAAGCAAACAGAAATTAATTGTCCAAAACACTTATATATTTAAATTTTTAATGAATCCTGTGTGAATTCATTGCTGTAAAAACATAAATTAGTCTGAAATGGTGAACAATTTATTTTATTTCTAGCTGACTGCTGCACTATAAGTGTCTTTGCTGATGGTTCACCTTTCACCCAGATACAGATGACCTTTGTTACATGGCAATTCAGTTTGGCTTGGGACCTTTGACCTGTGAAGAATGAAAACTCACAGTAAATTGTACCAGTGGGGTTCTTCACCATGGTTACCTGACAGTTATTGTATACTTGATCACAGATGCACAAAGTACCAACGTGTGTAACGTGTAATTTTTTTACAACAGATTGATGATTTTAATTTTTTAATATTTTAAAAGCCTTAGTGAAACAATAAGCCGCTAACTGATGTACCTGCAACAATGTTGTACATTATCCACTGCACCGGTGTCATCTAAAATGGCTACAGCCTACAGCATGTATACAGATAAGATTAACCAACATTACCACTGAAACAAATGCCTTGTATTACAGGCTATGAAGATTTATGAAGAGTGAGAAAGACAGAAAATGTAGGTTAGCACAAAAACAAATCAATATTGCTCAGTGACTTTAGGGGAGAAAATAAAGAATATTTCTTGTAGTTGATCTTGGATATAAATTAAGTAATCTTTATTTAATAATATATAAAGGTACATTTTTGTTTGAAAAACAACTGTGATGTTAATTATTGTATTATTTATGTTTTACAATATATACCAACATTTTATTTAGTATGAGTGAATAAAATTGAAGATATTTCTGATTAAAGTATATACGTTTTGTCTTTGTGATTTTCATTTCTGAATGTGAGCACGTGCTCATCCCGCTCCATTTCATCAACAATAATGTGACATTGAATAAAAGCAAAATACTGCGGATGATGGAAATCTGAAGCAAACACAGAATGCAGGAGAAACTCAGCAGGTCTGGCAGCGTCTGTCGAGAGAGAAAACAGATTTAATGTTTCAAGTCCAGTATGACTGTTCTTCAGTATGGTGCTTCTTCAGAATGATTCTGAACAAGGGTCATAGTGGACTTGAATTGTTAACTGTGTTTCTCTCTACACAGATGCTACCAAACCTGCTGAGTTTCTCCAATAATGTAACATTACGTTTAATATTGATGCTTCATAATTCTTAAACTTCAGCCTTAAGGTGAGAACCATAGAGTCATAGAATCGTAAGCACAGACATTTGGTCCAACCAGTCCATGTCGAACAGAATTCCAAACTAAGCCAGTCCCACCTGCCTGCTCCTTGCCCATATCCCTCCAAATACTCAAGATTATTTGGCCTGAGTAAGGTAAAAACTGAAATTGGACGAGGAAGTGTCAGGAGTCTGGAGAATATACATGTCCTCCCATTTCCTGCAGCCCATTAAATTCTAGTTTTGGAGCAAAGAGCAGATTTTCAGCATCAGGGATAGAAATGGGCACTACAGAGAGTGGCTTGTGAGTGAACTGGGAATGGTGCAAGGGGAGATTTTCAAACTACTCTAGGAATTCTATTGAGAGATGGCATGAACATATTGAGGCTGTATCAACTTTACTTGGAAAAGATAAAGGGGAAGATCTTTTTAGATATACTGGCTTTCTCCTTTGGAGTACAGGGGACTGGGAATTTCTTCTGAACCTGTCAAATCTCCTCTATACCATCAAAAGGATGATTTTCAGAAAGATTGGCAATGGTGTATTCATCTCAATGACATAAAGAACCTCGTCCGCAGACATTGAGACCCAATTAGCAGCTCAAGCACCAGGGGAGAGAAATTTCACTGTTTTCCACATTATGACCAATAGATTACTCAGTAATATCAGATTTATGTGTTTAGCTGTAACTTTCCTTATGAAGAGTTAACAATGATCAGCCTTGGTAACTCCAGTAGGCTTCTTCGGAAAGCGTTGTTCTAAATCATCTTACAACGTAACATCTCTCATTTACTGCATTGAACCACTTCAATATGATATCATTCGGATGTTTGAAATTATTGAAGGAATTGATAGGGTCCAAGGAAATAAATTATTTCCTCTGCCACAATAGTCTTAAGATGGGAAGATACCTTAAACTTAAAGTGTGATGCCACATCTAAACACAAAGAGTATGCTCTGGAACTGAGGGGCATAGTGTCAAACTAAGTGGAAGCAGATTTAGGTCTGAGTTAAGAAGGAGCTTCTTCATCCAAAGTGTTGTGAATCTGTGGAAATCCCTGCCCAGTGAAGCAGTTGAGACTGCCTTCTTGAATGTTTTTAAGGCAAAGATAGATAGATGTTTGAACAGCAAAGGAATTAAGAGTTATGATGAGTGGGTGGCTATCTGGAGTTGAGTCCATGAAAAGATGACCCATGATCTTATTGAATGGTGGATCAGGCTCGATGGCCTACTCCTGCTCCCATTTCTTGTGTTCTTATGTTCTTATGTTCTCAAATCACAAGATCACCCCACCAAAAACGCTGTTGTGTCTAGTCCAGTTGAATTCTTCATTTAAATGATAAAATCATGAAAGCTGAGGCTATTAATGATGATGGAATCAATGTGGGTAAATGAAGTTAAGATATGGATTAACTGTGATCTTTGTGATTACTAGCTCAGACTCAAGGGGTTGAATGGTCTGCTCTTGGTCTTACTCCCCACTGACCAGAATTACATTTGTGCATTCCATTTTATATGATGAGTACAGCAAACTGAAGACCAATAGGCTTGATCTTCAAACTCTTACAATTCACTGCAGGATGCACAAGGCAGGTATAAATGGTATCAGTAAACATTGCTTTAAGAAAATGACAATGTTTGTGACAAGTGACGTGTCAGTTCTGAGGAAGGGTCACTGGACCCGAAACACTAACTCTGATTTCTCTCCACAGATGCTGCTTGACCTGCTTGGATTTTCCAGCAATTTCTCTTTGTGTTTCTGATTCCCAGCATCTGCAGTTCCTTTGGTTTTTAATGTTCTGATGGTCTCTGGCTGCTGGTTATGTCAAAGATGAGCAAACATCTTAAGGAGAATATTTCTCCTTTGAAACTCTATTCTGGGCTTTTATTCAATTTATCAAAATTATAAAACGTTACCTTCATTTTAGATCCCTCATCCTGCATACGGTGGTTAAAACCATAAAATGTCTCTTGATCCTTTGGAGACTATTCTTAACATGGTGACCTCTTTGAACTATTCAGAGTAACACAGTGAACAAGTCTTTAAAGAATATATGTACAACTTCCACACATGTAACATCAAGAGGAATCTTCTTTTCCAAACGAGCAACAAAATCATCACACAGGATCCCATTATCGTCTGTACCATTCTACTCTCAATTCACACATAACATCAAGAAAGTAGGATCCATTTTAAATAAAAGGGATAAGTATTACGATTTCAATTTATACATTCCTTAGCTTCTGTCATGAGGTTTACTAGATCTTTTGTTGACTCTTTTTAATCATTAGGAGAAAGTGAGGATTGCAGATGCTGGAGATCAGAGTCGCGAGTGTGGTGCTGGAAAAGCACAGCAGGTCAGGCAGCATCCGAGGAGTAGGAGAATCAATGTTTCAGGCATAAGTCCTTCATCATTGGGTTATGCCTGAAACGTTAAATCTCCTGCTCCTCGGATGCTGCCTGACATGCTGTGCTTTTCCAGCATCACACTCTCAACACACTTCAATCATTAATCTGGAACACTTATTTCTGAATTAATAATAATAGCAACAGTGGAGAATTGAAAAAGCAGTAGCCTTTCAGCTTGTGACCCTAGTCCAGAATTCAGCCAACCCTGCTACGAGTTTCCACCAGTTTTCCGATCTAATGTCTTAAACTTGACTCTTTTCAACTAACATGGGTCTTCTTACTGTACTTTAACCTAGAAATTTCCCAAAATATGACTGTGCTGTATACATGCTGTGGGTGGCAAAGTGGTTAGCACTGCTACCTCACAGTGCCAGTGGCCTGGATTCGATTCCTACCTCGGGCAACTATCTGTGTGGAGTTTGCACATTCTCCCCATGTCTGCATGGGTCTCCTCCCACAATCCAAAGATGTGCAGGTTAGGTGAATTGGCTGTGCTAAATTGCCCTTAATGTAGGTGCATTAGTCAGGGATAAATGTAGGGTAGTGGGGTGGGTTACTCTTTGGAGGGTCGGTGTGGACTTGTTAGGCTAAAGGGCCTGTTTCCACATGTAGGGAATCTAATCTAAACTCTAAAATACTGTACACCTCTTGAGACATTACTCCCATTCTCATTACTAAAGCTTTTCTTGGAGATTAGACAATGATCCTGAAAGTAAGTGTGGCATAGGCCATTAAATGTATGAACCAACCTATCTCTACTCACAACCCCATCACTCACTGCATTCAAGAGAAAGGATTACCCAAAGTTCCCTTTTAGCTTGGGCAAATGACTGGACATGGACATTTTATGAATCATTTTCTTCAAGAAATTAGACATAATCCTTTAGCAAAGTAAAAACCTGGTATATTTCTCTAAGTAATATTGAAATCAACCTTTTTTGTCCATTCATGGGTCAAGTGGATCATTGGCAAGGCCCACATTTATTGCACATTCCTCCCTGCCCCTTGAGAAGGTGGTAGTGAGCTGCCTCCTTGAATCGCTGCAGACCATGTGGTATAGGTACATTTACATTACTGTTAGGGAGGGAGTTCCAGACTTTTGACCCAGTGACAGTGAAGGAATAGCAATATAGTTCAAAGTCTGTTGAGGAACTTGGAACTTAGTGGTATTGCCATTCATCTGTTGCCTTTAAGCTTCTAGTTGGCAGATTCCCAGCTTTGATTAGCACAAACATAACTGTAACACTGCTGGAACCGGCAACTCAACTGTATAACAACTGTTGCTTAGCTTGGGCAACTTGCAGGGGAACAAGTTGGGCACAGGTGGTTAGGGTCTTGTAGGTCATGGTAGCTGTAAAAAGGCAAGCCTACGAATCAAAGTTTGGAACCGAATCAAACTGTTGTGAATGGCTCTGGTCTTTTAAGACTTTGTTAGCGATTGGTTGATTGCTGAAGCCAGAATGTTTCACGGGGGCTTTAAAAGCTGTCTGTTCTCAGTGAGCAAATGTGTCCTGACGGAGAGGAGAGATGTCCATATCAGACAAACAGAATCTCTACCTGCGTGATTAATTTAGTTGGAAACTCTTAAACATGTTGATGTGTTTCTGCACAGGACAGAGATGCAGCAAATTGTAAAAAGATCTCTTTTCCTTTCCTACGTAAATGTTCTGGCCCTAACTCAAGCTGCCACAAAGCCCAATAATCACTGCAGTTTAAAACTCTGAACGGACGTTATTGTCAGAATGCTTCAGTAGCAATCACTTATCAGTGAAGTTTCATTATTAAAGTGAGATATTAAAATAAATGCACTTGAGTAATGCCAGTAACGAAGCTGAAAGGAAAAAGGAATTTGTCTCAGGATTCTAAACACATTTTACCATTTGTTTGTGTCTTCCCCAACTTGCTTGATGCCTTTGGTAAAAACCATGACATCACGTCACGCACTTGTTCATCATAGTAATAACTAGACAATTTTGTCAAAAATTAATTTTAATTGATGAGGGCATCACTGGCTAGACCAACATTTATTACCCATCCCTAATTGCCCAGAGGATCGTTAAGAGTCAACCACGTTGTTGTGGGTCTGGAGTCACATGTAGGCCAGACCAGGTAAGGATGACAGTTTCCTTCCCTAAAGAGCATTAGTAAACCAGATGGGGTTTTCCCCTCAGGAATGGTTTCATGGTCCCCATTAGACTCTTAATTCCATATATTTTTTGATTACAAATTCCACTATAGCAAGAATTGAATCCAGGTCCATGGAACATTACCTGGGTCTCTTGATTAAGAGTCTAATACTATAATAATACAACCAGTCCATTACCTCCTTTAATAGTAGCCATTGTTCTAATTGACTGTCAACTCTGCATCTCAACTGCTTTAGACCAAAGAATCATGAAGAAAGGTCAAAATCAAAACATATGGAAGTCTAATTGAAAAGTGATAAAGCATACATGTCCAGGATTTCACTTACCAGGGTTTATTTAAATATATTGACCCCCTTGTGTTAAAACAGAGAGTCATAGAATTATATCACAAAAGCAGGCCATTCAGACCATTTTGTCTATGCCAGTTCACAAGAACTATTCAGTTAAGCCCATTCCCGTTCTCTTTCCCCATAGCCATGCAGCTGACCACCACCTTCTCAAGGGCAAATAAAGATGGATAATAAGTGCTGACCTAGCCAATGATGTCCATGTCCCATGAATGAATTAAGAAGACTTACTGTATTTTCAAATGCATTTTCAATTCCTTTTCAAATTGTATTATTGTCTTTTCATCATTTTTTTCAGACAGTAAACTCACGATATTAATGTATCATTGCATACTAGATTCACAACCAGCTCAACCAAGCTTCTCCACCTGGTTCTGTTGTGAAACCTGAAAGGTTTCAGAAAAGATTTACATGGATGTTGCCAAGGTTGGGGGGCTTGATCTACGTGGAGAGGCTGAATAGGCCTGGGTCTATTTTCCTTGGAGCATCGGAGGATGAGGGGGGAGCATGTAGAATTTTATAAAATCATGATGGACGTGGACTAGGCGAGGTTTTTTTCCCCAGGGTAGGGGAGTCCAAAACTAGAGGGCATAGATTAGATTAGATTACAGTGAGGAAATAGGCCCTTCGGCCCAACAAGTCCACACCGACCCGCCGAAGCGAAACCCACCTACCCCTACATTTGCCCCTTATCTAACACTACAGGCAATTTAGTATGGCCAATTCACCTGACCCTGCACATCTTTGGATAGTGGGAGGAAACCGGAGCACCCGGAGGAAACCCACGCAGACACGGGGAGAACGTGCAAACTCCAAACAGTCAGTCGCCTGAGGTGGGAATTGAACCCGGGTCTCTGACGCTGTGAGGCAGCAGTGCTAACCACTGTGCCACCGTGCCGCGCATAGGTTTAAGGTGAAATGGGAGAGAATTGAAAGGGACCTAGGGGGATCTTTTTCATGCAGAAGGTGGTGCGTGAATGGAATGAGCTGCCAGAGGAGGTGGTGGAGGCTGGTACAATTACAGCATTTAAAAGACATCTAGATGGATACGTGGATAAAAAGAGTTTAGGCCAAATGCTGGCAAATGGGACTAGATTAATGTAGAATATCTGGTCAGTATGGACGAGTTGGACTGCAGGGTCTGTTTCCGTGCTGTATATCTCTATGACTCTGTGACTCAGTGGATGCAGGATCACTGCATCACCCTCTGGTTCTTTTGTTATTACACCTCACCACTAGTAATAGTTTCACCTTGAAACAATGTTTAGCATATGCCTTGCTTTTAATCCTACATTTTTAATCTCAATTCTATTCAAGTTATACGTATGACCAAGTCAACCTTTCAAGCCAAGGCTTTGCAATGACTAAAAAAACTAGCCCTTGAGGCATCAACCAGCTGATGAAAAGCAGTTTTGAAAATTCATCTCCATCGCCACACAGAATGTTGAGAGCTACGAGATATGGGCAAGAAAAATCTTTGAAATATCATCAAAAAGAAAAGACAAGAGAAGGGAGAGCGCGGCAGGAAAAAAAAATTCAAGGAATGTTAATGGGAAAGGAAAGAAACAGAAGAAAATGTGAAGAAAAGAGAAAATCAAATACAGATGTGGGCTTTTCCATATTTACTTCAGAACAGTAAACAATTAGCAAATGGGCTGCAGCGATTTAAGAAGGCAACTCACTGGCACCTTCTCAACAGCAACTAGGGTTGGGCAACAAATGCTGGTCAGCAGCTGACGCCCAAATCCCATGAGGGAATACAAAAACCATTTTGCTGTAGAACATTTACATTTGGCCTGAGGTCATGAAACGTACTAGGCTAATGTACGTTCTTTATTCTTGCTTTCACCACTGCACATGAATTGTTCAATGTCAGCTTGATGGAGTAGTCTCACCTCTGACTCAGAAAATTGTGAAGTCAATGCCCACTCCAGGACTTGAGGGCAAGAATGAAGTCCTCAGTGCAGTGCTGAGGGAGTGTTGCACTGTCAGAGGTGCCATCACTTTGTTAAATGGAGACTCCTGTGCTCTCTCAGATAAATATAAACAATCTCATGGCTATGTTTCAAAGAAGAGGAGAACTTTATCCCTGGTGGCCTGAGCTAAATGGGTAGAAACGTTCAGAAATCTGAAGTGCAAAGGCACTAGGGGGGTCTAGTCTGAGATTCTCTTAAGGTAAACTTGCAGGTTGAATAAGTAGTTTAAGAAGGCAAATACAATGTTGGCATTTATTTTGAAAGGCTCGAATATAAAAGCATAAGTGTACTTCTGAGGCTTTATAAGGCTCTGGTCAGACCACATATAGAGTATTGTGAACAATTTTGGGCTGCATATCTCAGGAAGGATGTACTGGCCCTGGAGCACATCCAGAAGATGTTCATGAGAATGATCCTAGGAATGAAAGGGTTAACATATGAGGAACATTTGAGAAATCTGGGTCTGTACTTGATGGATTTTAGAAGGGGGGGGAATCTAATTGAATCTTACAGAATATTGAATTGCGAGGACAGAGACAACGTTGGGAATATGTTTTCATTGGCAGGAGAGAATAGGACCCAAAGGCATTGGTTTAGAGTAAAGGGAAGACCTTTTAGAACGGAGATGAGGAGAAATGTTATCAGCCAGAGAGTGGTGAATCTATGGAATTCAATGTCGCAAGAGGTTGGGAAGGCCAGGTCATTGAGTATATTTAAGACAGAGATAGATAGGTTCTTGATTGTCAAGGGGATCAAAGGTTACAGGGAGAAAGCAGGAGAATGGGGTTGAGAAACTTATCAGAGCTGAAAATGTGTTGCTGGAAAAGCACAGCAGGTCAGGCAGCATCCAAGGAGCAGGAGAATCGACGTTTCGGGCATAAGCCCTTCTTCAGGAATGAGGTAAGTGTGTCCAAGAGGCTAAGATAAAAGGTAGGGAGGAGGGACTTGGGGGAGGGGCGTTGGAAATGCGATAGGTGGAAGGAGGTCAAGGTGAGGGTGATAGGCTGGAGTGGGGTGGGGGCGGAGAGGTCAGGAAGAAGATTGCAGGTTAGGAAGCCTATCACCCTCACCTTGACCTCCTTCCACCTATCGCATTTCCAACGCCCCTCCCCCAAGTCCCTCCTCCCTACCTTTTATCTTAGCCTGCTGGACACACTTTCCTCATTCCTGAAGAAGGGCTTGTGCCCGAAACGTCGATTCTCCTGCTCCTTGGATGCTGCCTGACCTGCTGCGCTTTTCCAGCAACACATTTTCAGCTCTGATCTCCAGCATCTGCAGTCCTCACTTTCTCCTTGAGAAACTTATCAGCCATGATTGAATGGCAGATCAGACTCAATGGCCGAATGGCCTACTTTCTGCTCCTATGTCTTATGGTCTTATAGTCTTGAATTGGAACTCTTTTGCCTGTAATATATAAAAAAGAGACTACTAACTGTTGTCTGTTGGACTGAGAGGGTCTACAATGGTTAAAGAATTAGCTTATTCCAATAAACCTGACTGCAAGCTGGAGGAACAACAACTCATTTTCTACGTAGGCATTTACTCAATGAGAGTTCCACAACATCAAAGCATGACTTCTGTCCTCCATGTTTATTACATGGCATTACCTTTGTAGTAATGTAAAATATTTACATTAGAATCAAGTAAGTCTGAAAATCATTGGCTTTAGTTCAGTTTTATTTTCAACAAATGCAGCTTCTCTTCACCAGATTTAGAAAGAGAATCAGTTCAGGGTTTATACAGTAAACACAGTTATATATACATTGTGGGCTTTTAAGTAGCAAGTAACATTCATGACACGCAAATGCCAGGCAATGGCCATAACAACAAAAGAGAATCTTGCCTTCTCCCATGACATTCACAGGTGGTTTGGCAGCTGCTCTTCCCAACATGGCTAGAAACTACAGAGAGTCGTGAACACAGCCCAGTCCACCACACAAACCAACCTTCCATCCATTGACTCCATCTATACTTCCCGCTGCCTCGGGAAAGCAACCAACATAATCAAAGACCCCTTCCATCCTAGTTATACTCTCTTCCACCCTCTTCTGTTGGACAGAAGATATAAAAGTTTGAAAACATGAACAAATACATTCAACAACAGCTTCTTCCCCACTGTTCTCTGATTTTTTAATGGACCTCTTAAATATTAATTCTGAACTCTGTGTCTCTGCACCTTCCCTGTAGCTGTAATTGTATCCTGCACTCTGTTTTGCTACCCCTGATGCACTTTGTGTGCTACGATCTGCCTGTATAGCATGCAAAGCAGCACCTTTCACTGTATCTCGGTACATATGACAGCAATCAAACAATCAATCCTGTTACTGAATGGTCAACAATCTCCAAAATATGCTAGAGGTTATTATTGACCAGAAACTAAGCCAGTCGTTAATGCTGTCAATATCACAGTAGGTCAGATGCTGGGAATTCTGAGACGGGCAACTTGCTTCTGATGTCCGAAGTCTGCCCACCTTCTACAGTGATGTGGAGGTGCTGGTCTTGGACTGGGGTGGACAAGGTCAAAAATCACATGACACCAGGTTATAGTCCAACGGGTTTATTTGAAAGTACAAGCTTTTGGAGCGCTGCTCTTTTATCAGGGTGTACCACCTTTCACAAGGTAGAAGTCAGGGGTGTGATGGAATATTCTCCACTTCCCTGAATGAAAGAGCTTGACACCATCCAGCCTGCTTGATGATCACCACATCCACAACCTTAAGCATTCATTCTCCACCACAGGCACTGAGACCATGTACCAAATATAAAGCACAGTGCAATAAATTGATAAGGCTCCTCTGACAGCACATTCCAAACTTGTAACTCTATCACTTGGAGCTAGATAAATAGGAAAACCACCAGCTACAAACTCCCCTAGCCGCATAACATAATTTGGGCTTACAGCCCTATTCCTCCACTGTCACTGGGTAAGAGTCCTGGAAGACTCTCACAAACAGTACTGTGGGTATACCTACACACCAAGGATTGTGTCAGTTCAAAAAAGCAGTTCACCACCCCATTCTCAAATATGATATGGATGAACAACAATTGCTTGCCTTCCCAGCAATGCTCACATCCAATGAAAGAATAAAGCAAATAAAAAACTATGATGGATTTCACAAAATAAGATCATGTCAACATCTTGAACAAGTAAACAGGAAGTGAATCATTTCTGATCCTCAAATAAGTTTGATCTGGACAAATGAGCTGCATTAGAGACCATTATAGGCCTGCTGACTTCCCAAATTATGATGACGGGCCATTTGCAATAACTAATGTGGAGGGGTTCAGGTTGCAAATGCTCTGCAGTCACACCCTGACTGTCAGCTGGATGTTAATGCAGTGTCAAGTTGCTCACAATAGCTTGTGGAGGCATCTCAAAGGTATCAACAGAATGGTGTTGTATTCACAATGGAGGAAGCAGCCTGTTGGTGAAGGTAATCTATGTCCTTCAAGATTGAGAAAACTTCCCAGTCCTTGCAAGAATTTACAACACAATGCACAATGATGAATTTATGAATTACCAATAACATTATGAGTAAATTAACATTTATGAAAATAAACTTGTTGCATATTCTTTCAAATATCATTTTACTTCTTATTTGAAACCTATCTACAAATCAATACTGCTAAGACTAATTTAATCCTGGACTCATAGCAGCTCTGACATCAGGCCCACAAAGAGCAGAAGGAATGGAAGTTTAGGGTAGTCAAGGAGAACCTCTGTTCTGAAGAAGGGTCATCATCAGAATCGAAATGTTAACTCTGTTTGTCTCCATAGATGCTACGAGACTTGCTGAGTTTCTCCAGCAATTTCTTTTATGTTTGTTACAGATCCCTGCTTGACCTGGCAAGGATTTTACAGAAGATCAACTGGCTATTCCCTTACTGGAACGTAAAGGAGCAGTGTAAACAGAGCAAAGCTAATCCACCTAGCCTGCACAGCTCTGGACACTACAGACAATTGAACACAGCCAAGCCAACTAACCTGCACATCTTTGTACTGCAGGAAGAAACTGGAGCACCTGATGGAAACCATGCAGACATGGGCAGAATATGCAAACTCCTCACAGACACCCAAGATTGGGCTCAAACCTGGGTCCTGGCACTATGAGGCAGCAGTGCTAACCACTGAGCCACTGTGATACCCTGGTCCCTGAATGAATATCAGGTGTTCCAATCTTTTTAGCATCAAGGATTTCAATCCCACGGTTTAAAACTAAATCAAAACATCTTGCATTCATTTGATTGTCGAGCACAGTATGTTCTAAAGTCAAAACCAACTAATTTTGAAGTTATTTTGTGTTATCGATTAATGGCAATTATTATTCCATTATTTGAAAGAATGGTGTGGCAGAGAAATAAATATATCCCTAGGGGCCCTGTCACTTTTAACTGGGCAACGATCAGGCAAATCTGGTAAAGAATGACCATTTGCCTCTGTTTGTTAAAAATTTCATATTTGAGTAAAGGATAGAATCTATTCACAATTCAAATTGAAATCATGGATTGAACCAAATTCAATAGAAATCACCGCGACTGGAAAAAAAGCAAATGACAACAAAAGGTGCAGAAGAAAGATTTGTGAATGTGGAGAAAGAGCATTGATGTCAAGGTCAGTGAGGAATGCATTAGGCAGCAGCTGAGCAGAGGAACAAACATAAAAGCATCGGTGAGTGCTGAACTGGACACTGAGAGAAATCTCTATTCAGACTGTGGCAGAGGTGGGGGAACTGGGATTTTCACTCACTGAGGGAACTAACATTTAATTTTAGATGTTTTAAGTTAAAAATTATTTAAGAAAGGTCTATATTTTGTTAAGGGATAGATGGAGCTGTGGGGAATATGATGCTTTAACAAAAGTCTTGCATTCTAAAATGAATTGCAACATTAGCAAACAAAGTATTTATATTCAATATAATATTCCTTTGTCCACTGTTTTAAAGGTATCTTTAATGTGTTTGTAAAGGTTTGTTCACCATTACTTGTAATTACTGCCTACTTCTTATTTAAAACCTAGAGAGAGATGAGTTTATATTTTGAAGAGGAAGATATTTTGATATATGGTGTACATATTGCATTTAATGGCAGACTGATGAAGGTTAGAAAGCGGACATTGTCCTTTATCTATGATGAGGTAGTAAACTCTTGGGATGTTGAAGAGGTCATGGTGGATTATAAATTAGATTTTCAGTTGGAAAGCAAAAAAAAAATCCAGGTTGAGATTTTATCTTGCGAACATGGAATACATTCTAAATTAAAAATTATTCTGCAGCTCTTCTAAGTACACTTGCCATGTGGTGTGATTGTATTCATTGAGAATTGGATACAAGAAAGTGGCCATTTGAAATAATAAGCACTTTACCCTGTATATAAAAACACAAGAAATGTTTAAATAAGATATTTAATGTAATTAATTATGTAATAATAATGGAATTGCCTCAAATCCTGTGTTAAAAAATAAATAGCCCTGGAAAAAACAATAGCTGTAGACTATCGGTCCATGTCTCGTGCTAATTGGAGGATTCCTGTCCCATTAAAACAAACGTCAGAAAATGATCAGAGAATACCTACAGTATGGAAAACACACCAACCTTAAAAGGGCACCCCACCCAGACCACTACCCTATAACCCTGCATTTCCCACAGTTAACCCACCTAGCCTACACATCCCTGGACACTATGGGACAATTTAGCAAGATCAATCTTTGGACTGTGGGAGGAAACCAGAGCACCCAGAGGTAACCCACACAGATACAAGGAGAACATGCAAACTCCACACCGACAGTAGCCCAAGAGTGTAATTGAACCTGGGTCCGTGGCACTGTGAGGCTGTAGTTCAGTGGTATGTTGACCACTGAGCCACCATACCATCCCTTCACTTGGATCTTCAGTCAAAAGATGTTGTTTTTGTTTATCACTAATTTGTGATTAATGAGCAAATGCTACGTTCTTCAGCTGCACAATCAAATCCAAACAATTTATTTTACCCCAGCTAACACTTGGACTAGAAACCATTCTGGCAATCCCCAGGTACAATGTACAGGTGCTTTCTACCCAAGAACATTTGTGGACTCAGCAAAGGCAGGTCCATCATCCCGCAGCAGGAGAAGGGAATGGTGTCAGTGCACAGAGAAGGAGTTGAATAGCAGAAATGCAACACAAGCAATGCCAAATCCTCTGTGCTTAAGCCATTAGAAACATTTCAGGAGCCAACAACTCTGCATATTAGGTCACTGAAAAATAAACTTGCATTTATAGAGCACTGTTCACGGCCACCAGGTGTCTCAAGCCAATTTCAAGGCAATCAAATACTTCTTGAATTGTAGTCACTATTTCAACATAGGAAAGGAAAGACAGCAGCCAAGGTGCTCTCAGCAAACTCTCAGAAACAGAAAGGTGATACTGGCATTTAATTTCTTTTTGTATCATTGATTGAGGGATAAACAATGGCCAGGGCTGTGAGACAACTCTCCTGCTTTTGTTCAAAACAGTGCTATGGAATCTGTCACCCAAGCGGGCAGAGAGGACCTTGTTTCACTGTCTCACTGAGAAGCCCCCACCTTTGACAATGCAGTGCTCCCTCAGAACTACACTCTAACGAAAGCCTCGCTATCTTCTTTCTCAAGCCCTGGAATGGGACCTGACTTGGAACCTTCTGCTCCAGAGGCAGAAAATGCCACCAAATGATGCTGAAATAAACAATTCTTTGGTTGCAGGAAGAGAGAATGAAAGAACACAAGGTGTAAATTTTAATTTGCATTGTACCCTCATTTGTTCTTTGCATAATGTGGTTCTTTCCATGTTGGTAATTTCTGCCCTTTTTTCCACTCATGAGATGTGGGCATTGCTGGCTAAGTTGACATTTATTGCCTGACCCTAATTGCCCTTCAGAAGGTGGTAGTGAGCTGTCCTTTTGAACCACTACAGTCCATGTGCTGTAGGTAGACACACAATGCGCTTAGGGAGGGAATTTCAGGATTTTCACCCAGTGACAGTGAAGGAACGATGACATATTTCCAAGTCAGGATGGTGAATGGCTTGGAGGGGAACTTACAGGTGGTGCTCCCATGCATTTGCTGCCCTTGTCCTTCTAGGTGGAAGTGGCCATGGGTTTGGAAGGTGCTGTCTAAGGAGTCATATTTTTAAGGTGAGAGAAGAGAGATTTAAAAAAGATATGAGGAACAATTCTTTCACACAGAGAGTGGTTTGTGTGCAGAATGAAGTTCTAGTTAAAATTATGGATGTGGGTAGAGTTATCATGTTTAAAAGACTAGATAAGGACTTAAATATGAAATGTTTGGAAGGATTGAGGCCAAGCACAGGCAAGTGGAACTAGTTTGGAATTATGGTCAGTGTTGGATCGAAGGATCTGTTTTCATGTTGTATGTCTGTACGACTATGAGTCTCGGTGAATTTCTGCAGTGTATCTTGGAGGTGGTATATACTGCTGCTACCGAACATTGGAGGTAGAGGGAGTGAATGTATGTGGGTGTGGTGTCAGTCAAGTGGGCTGCTGTGATCTGGATGGTGTCAAGTTTCTTGAGTGTTGTTCGAGCTGCACTCATCCAGGCAAGTGGGGAGTATAGCGTCATACTCCTGACTTGTGGATAGGCGTTAGGGAGTCTGGACATGACTCACTCAATGTAGTAATCCTAGCCTCTGACCTGCTCTTATAGCCACCGTCTTTATATAGCTAGTCTGGGTCCATTTGTGGGCAATGGTGATACCAGGTGCAGCTGCTCCAAAGTTCTGCACATGGCAATCAGCACACCGATCATGGGATTGACTTCCATTTCTAAAATGGTGACCATGTAACTATTGTTGATTGTCAAACAAAAAACCCATGTGGTTCATTAGTGTCCTTCAGGGAAGGAAATCTGTCATCTTTACTTGGTCTGCCCAACACGTAATTCCAGACTTATAGCAATGTAGTTGCCTCTTAACTGCTCTCTCAGCAATTAGGAATGGACAATAAGTGCTGGACGAGCCAGTGATGCCAATATCTCATGAATGAATTAAAAGAAGACTTGTCATCCCAAACTTGGTGAATATGGACATGGACGGCTTCAGTATCTGTGCTGTTGTGAATGGCACTGAACACTGTGCAATCATCAACAATCATCCCCACTTCCCACCTTATGATGAAGCAACTGAAGGTCATTCGGTCTAGGACATGACCCAGAGGAACCCCTGCAGAGATGTACCGAATCTGAGATGACTGACCTCCAATAACCACAGCCATCTTCCCATAATCTAGCTGTAACTCCAACCACAGGAGAGAATTCCCGCGGATTCCCATTGACTGCAGCTTTGCCAGGGTTCCTTGATGCCACCTTTGATCAAATGCTAGCCTCAATGGCAAGGGGAGTCACTCTCACCTCCCTTCTGGAATTCAGCTCCTTTGTCCATGTTTGACCGAAGACTGTAATGAGGTAAGGAGCTGAGTGGCCCTGGCAGAATCCAAACTGGGCATCAGTGAACAGGTTATTCCTGACCTGGTGCTGCTTAATAACACTGTTGATAACACCTTCCTTATCTTAGTGAGCACTTCTTAGGCTGAGGTCATAGAGTCATAGAAACAGACCCTTCAATCCAACTCATCCATGCCAATCAGATATCCTAAATTAATCTAGTCCTATTTGCCAGCACTTGGTCCATATCCCTCTAAACCCTTTCTTTTCATGTATCCATTCAGATGCCTTTTAAATGTTGTAATTGTACCAGTATCCACCACTTCCTCTGGCAGCTCATTCCACAAATGCATGAAAACGTTGCCCCTTAGGTCCCTTTTATATCTTTCCCCTCTCACCCTAAACCTATGCCCTCTAGTTCTGGACTCCCCCAACCCAGGGAAAAGACCTTGTCTATTTACTCTATCCATGCCTCTCATGATTTTATAAACCTGTATAAGGTCATCCCTCAGCCTCCATCAATCCAGGGAAAACAGCCCTAGCTATCCCTATAGCTCAAATCCTTGAAACCTGGCAACATTCTTGTAAATCTTTTCTGAACCCTTTCAAGTTTCACAACATCTTTCCGATAGAATTGCACACAATATTCCAAAAGTGGCCTAACCAATGTCCCGTTCAGCCGCAACATGACCTCCCAACTCCTGTACTCAATACTCTGACCAATAAAGGAAAGCATACCAAATGCCTTCTTCACTATCCTATCTACCTGCGATTCCACTTTCAAGGACTTATGAACTGCACTGAAAGGTCTCTTTGTTCAGCAACACTCCCCAGGACCTGACCATTAAGTGTATAAGTCCTGCGCTGATTTGCCTTTCCAAAATGCAGCACCTCACATTTATCTAAATTAAACTGCATCTGCCTTTCCTTGGCCCATTGGCCCAACTGATCAAGATCCCGTTGTAATCTGAGGTAACCTTCTTCTTCGCTGTCCACTACACTCTAATTTTGGTGTCATCTGCAAACTCACTAACTATACATCCTATGTTCACATCCAAATCATTTTTATAAATGACAAAAAGCAGTGGACCCAGCACCGATCCTTGTGACACATCACTGGTCAAAGGCTTCCAGTCTGAAAAACAACCCTCCACCACCACCCTTTGTCTTCTACCTTCAAGCCAGTTCTCTATCCAAATGGGTAGTTCTCCCTCTATTTTATGTGATCTAACCTTGATAATCAGTCTCCCAAGGGGAACCTTGTCAAACACCTTATTGAAGTCCATATAGATCACATCTACCGCTCTGCCCTTATCAAATCTCTTGGTTACTTCTTCAAAAAGCTCAATCAAGTTAGTGAGATATGATTTCCCACGCACAAAGCCTTGTGACTATCCCTAATCTTTCCAAATACATGTAAATCCTGTCCCTCAGGATTTCCTCCAACAAATTGCCCACCACCAACATCAGGCTCACTGGTCTATAGTTCCCTGGCTTGTCCTTCCTTAAATAGTGGCACCACACTAGCCAACCTCCAGTCTTCTGGCAACTCATCTGTCACTATCGATGATACAAATATCTCAGCAAGTGGCCCAGCAATCATTTCCCCAGCTTCTCACAGATTTCTAGGGTACACCTGATCAGGTCCTGGGGATTTATCCAAGTTTATGCGTTTTAAGACATCCTACTCCTTCTCCTCTGTAATATGGACATTTTTCAAGATGTCACCATCTATTTCCCTACAGTATATATCTTTCATGTCCTTTTCCACAGTAAACACTGATGAAAATTTGTTTTGTGTCTCCCCCATCTCCTGGCACTCCACAAAAAGGCTGTCTTGCTGATCTTTGAGGGGCCCTGTTCTCTACCTAGTTAGCCTTTTGTCCTTAATGTATTTGTAAAAACCATTTGGATTCTCAATAAGCCTATTTGCCAAAGCTATCTTATGTCCCAAAGTTTGTGAGAAGATTTGTAGCTCGGGTGCTCGTTGTTGTGGTTCTGTTCGCCGAGCTGGGAATTTGTGTTGCAGATGTTTCGTCCCCTGTCTAGGTGACCTCCTCAGTGCATGGGAGCCTCCTGTGAAGCGCTTCTGTGATCTTTCCTCTGGCATTTGTAGTGATTTGAATCTGCTGCTTCCGGTTGTGAGTTCCAGCTGTCCACTGCAGTGGTCGGTATATTGGGTCCAGGTCGATGTGCTTATTGATTGAATCTGTGGATGAGTGCCATGCCTCTAGGAATTCCCTGGCTGTTCTCTGTTTGGCTTGTCCTATAATAGTGGCTTTGTTCCAGTTGAATTCATGTTGCTTGTCATCTGCGTGTGTGGCTACGAAGGATAGCTGGTTGTGTCATTTTGTGGCTAGTTGATGTTCATGGATGCAGATCGTTAGCTGTCTTCCTGTTTGTCCTATGTAGTGTTTTGTGCAGTCCTTGCATGGGATTTTGTACACTACATTGGTTTTGGTCATGCTGGGTATCGGGTCCTTAGTTCTGGTGAGTTGTTGTCTGAGAGTGGCTGTTGGTTTGTGTGCTGTTATGAGTCCTAGTGGTCGCAGTAATCTGGCTGTCAGTTCGGAAATGCTCTTGATGTATGGTAGTGTGGCTAGTCCTTTGGGTTCCCATGTCCCCTTTTTGCCCTCCTGATTTCCCTCTTAGGTGTACTCCTACTGCCTTTATACTCTACTAAGGATTTACCTGGTCTCTCCTATCTATACCTGACATATGCTTCCTTCTTTATCTTAACTAACCCTCAATCTCTTTAGTCATCCAGCATTCCATACACCTATCAGCCTTTCCTCTCACCCTAACAGGAGCATACTGGCTCTGGACTCTCATTATCTAATTTCTGAAGGCTGCCCATTTTCTAGCCATCCCTTTACTGCGGACATCTGCTCCCAATCAGCTTTTGAAAGTTTTTGCCTAATACCATAAAAATTGGCCTTCCTTCAATTTCGAATTTTAACTTTTAGATCTGATCTATCCTTTTCCATCACTATTTTAAAGCTAATAGAATTATGGTCACTGGCCCCAAAGTGCTCTCCCACTGACACCTCAGTCATCTGTCCTGCCTTATTTTCCAAGAGTTTTGCACCTTCTCCAGTAGGTGCATCCACATACTGAATCTTAAAATTTTCTTGTACACACTTAACAAATTCCTCTCCATCTAAACCATTAACACTATGGCAGTCCCACTCTACGTTTGGAAAGTTAAAATCCCCTAATATTACCACCCTATTATTCTTACAGATAATTGAGGGTTTACAGTACAATCCTAATAAGGTAATCATCCCTTTTTTATTTCTCAGTTCCACCCAAATAACTTCTGTAGATGAATTCCCAGGAATATCCTCCCTAACTACAGCCACAATGTTATCCCTTATCAAAAATGCCACTCCGTCTCCTCTCTTGCCCCTTTTCTACCCTTTCTATAGCATTTGTGTCTGGAACATAAAGCTGCCAATCCTGTCCATCCTTGAGCCACATCTTTGGAATTGCTATGATATCCCGGTGCCATGTTCCTAACTATGCCCTGAGTTCATCTACCTTCCCTGTTAGGCCTCATGCATTGAAATGTGCTGCAGTGGATAGTGCAACTGTCCCTGAGCCCGAAGCTCCAATCTGAGTCCTGTCCTAGGATGTGATGGCCAAGGGAAAATACGTTCATGGCCTATCCAAACCAAATCCTTCCAACACATGTCAATGGCAGGTGGTAAAATTGGGAGTGATTTCAGTTCAGAAACCTGATGGAAAGGGTAGCAAAGCCTCTACAATCATTATTGATATCTCCAGGCTGCAATATGCAAGGGAATTAAACTGTAACAGACTACCAGCTCTGAGATTTAGAAGGAGCAATAGCAGGAGACTGTATGGCCAACTATAGAGTTGCACATAATAGGTGATGTTTTCTATCTGTATCTGTTACAAAACAGTGATGACACTGCAATAGTGTCAGAATCACCTCCTAAGAAGCTTGCAGAGAGAGCAAGAGAGCCAGTATAACAGCAGACAAACATGTTAACATAACTGAAAACTAGCTGCTTTCATCATGCATCAAACATGAGAAGACTCCTCATACTTGAGGTTGAATACTTGGCCACTGTGGAGTCTCGGGTCCTCTGCCTTATTTTGTTCAAAGCCAATTTATCGTGCTTAATGGTTCCTCAATCTTTACCCCCCAGAACTCTGATTTGAACAATTGGCCCGAATCCCAGGTTCTGGTTGCTAACCCAGGCATTTCTCATATTGTCCAAGAGAAAGTGAGGACTGCAGACTTCTCAGGAAGAGCTTAATTCGTCGACTCTCCTGTTCCTCGGATGCACCACACTTTCTATTTCCACAAGTTCACCATTGACAGTTGAGTTTCAGCATTTATCTTGATGGGATCCTTTGTTATTTATATATAATGTACAAGGAACCATTGTGATGTGCTACTATTGGCAGCTAATTTGCTTTACAATCATCAGTGAAAGTAAATCCCGAGCTAATGCATGACTCAGTGATACGTTTATGCAGAAAAACAGGCATCTCAATAATATCGTTTCAAAAATGAAAAAAAAGTATATTGGATTTTTACCCAACTTCAGCAATGACTATAACAGATAATTCTAGTTCTCAAATGCTCCTTTTAAAACAATCAGTTTGATGACTACTTTAAAAGTAAGTTTCCTGATAAAAGTAATCAACCATACACAACGACTTACTTCAGAAGTGCATTAAGGTGAACTTGCCAATATTCAGTACACAATAGGATTCCAACCAAGCCACTTGGTGGAACAGCTTTCGATAACAGTCTAAATATTGGCAAGTCAAAGACAACCTCAGAGCCTGTTGGCTGACCTGACCTGTGTAGCTCAACCCAGTTGGGCCATCTTGAAAAAGAACGGTCTCTGCGGGTAAGCAACCACATGCGAAATGAATATTCCCAGAAAACAAACAGTTAATGAAAGGAAAAATCAAAGCAGGCTATTTTGCACATTGGAGTTCACACACAGATGTTTGATGAGATGAGAAGAGATATGATGTGTTACCTAATGATGGCACTTCAGAATGCTTAACATTTGAAAAACATCGCTAGATTGGGTCTTATATATATCATGCAATTTCGACAAACAGAGCACAATTAATAATGCAATGGCTTTTACTTAAGTCAATTTCCTTTTATTTAAGACAAATGTTCAATTTGCAAAATATAAAAAACTATATATATATATTAGAATCGCAATTCTCTAAAACTTTGTGCTATAAGCTAATTATGTAGAAGGTAAGCAATGGGAGAAACATGATATTGGGTTCATTTGTAACTTCCTCGCGAAATGGATACAGCTAAGAGTGAATAGCATCCATTACGCAGTTTTATCACAACAAGAAAGGCCCTCCTCTTCATTAGAGAGATGGACACTCTTCCCCCATTAACTCCAAACCTTTCACATTTGCAACATTCACTTATCTTCCTCAATATGTTCACGCCACTGTGGTCACTGCTCCTCTGAACTTTTCTCTCTTGTACATCTCAAGCTCCAAAATGATAATAAAAGCTTTTTGTTTTGTTTCTGATGGACTGGTTAGTGCAGGCTTTAGAAAAACAGTCCTTTCATTTGTGCGATGTATGCTCAAATCTGGCCTACAGTGACAAGATGAAAGTCGATTCTATCTGTTGTAGAAGTCCTAAGTGAAATGAGGTAACAGTGCATACAAAACTAGGTACAAACATGTTCTAAATCTGCCACTAATTAAGATTAAATTGACAGTCTCGGTCAGAACATCAACAAAAATGTCCAACTGATCCAGGAAATGTGTTAATGAAAGCAAAGAGGCTTACATTAAAAAAAAACACTCAGAGCTTTTCACTTTATTGAACAGCTTCTTCACAGGCTGTGTCATAAGACAAAGTTGATGCTCACCACTGGCACTACGTAGTATGATAAATCCTGCTCACTGGGACCACATTGTATGAGCTGGACCAAAAGGTAGATTTGCTGCTACCGTCACTCATTTAGGTTGGGATCTGCAAGACTTCTTAATTTAGTCTGTTTGAGCAAAGTGTGACGATGCTGCTCCGTTAACAAGGTTATGTTGTCCTTTGGTTTTTTTTCAAGAGGGATTGTAAAAGCAGAAGTGCCAACTTGTCTGGGAATGGTTACTTTGAACAACGGCAGGGGAATGGCCAGTTCTCCCAGATCAGGTTTTCTTTTCTAGTTTGGTTTAGTTTCAGCAGGCAGTCAAAAACCTGCTGGGGACCTGGAAAAACAGCTATAGTGAAAAGAGGTTCTATGTTTCAACAGAGGTCCTGCCTGAACTTTCCTCTGGAAACTCCTGCCTGTAAGAGTCTGTGTTTGAATTTATCTTTTCCTAAGGCGTGTGTTTATGGGATGTTGCAGGGATTGGAACAGCTTCGTTAAGTTGCAATATTGTGTCGGTTGGGTTATCAAATGAGTTGTTACTCTAAATTCTATTTTCTTTTGGCTGTGTTTCATCCATAATATTTAAATAAACTCCTTTGTTTAAAGCTGAGTGGTTTGACCACCTGGAATATCCACTCTACTACTGCCTAAAAAACAATCAAAAATTAGGGTCTGGGCTACCTTCTTAAAATGTTTTGAGGGGGTGCGGCCTGGTCCATAACAAAAGCCACTGCTAGTCTAGTGAGCAGAATATTTTAAACAAGAGGCAATTTATTCCATGATTAGGTATATTATCATGATTAATATTTAGCTAAATCTTACATTTATTGACAAAGTGGAAGTTGTGTTTGGTTATTTTGGAGGGATTCTCACTGCAGGGTGCAATGAGAGTTCTCACCATAACTCACCTCGTTAACTACCTGTACCATTCCAATGCCAACCTCACATCCGATTCTATCCCCATCTCACTGCTCTTGACACAATTCGAACACTCACCTGGTATCCACAGAAACACCGGCATCCATGGCACCTGCACCATATGGAAAAAGCTGCTGGGCACCACTGGCATTCTGAACCTGCCCGGCTCAGCCAAAGACAGAATCCGAACACATCAGAAAAGGAGAAGTTGGCATCAATTCTCTGACAGAGACTTGGAGGTCCTGGTGGAGAACTAGTTCTAAGGAAGGGCATCCACTTCTCAGAGGATCGGTGGAAGAGGTCAAGCCACTGGTTCCTGGCAGCCTGGTCCAAGGTCGCCATGTGGATCAGTGTGGGCTCAACAACTGATGGGCAACCAGCAGCGCTGTAAGAAGGTCAATGACCTTCTCTGCTCTCTAGGGTAAGTGCCACTTTCTTTTTTCTGCATCATGACCTCACTCTGTCCCTGCTGCTGCAGCCACCTCCCACCAAGGCCCATGTTCAACCACTCTCACTACTAACTGCAGTATCTTCTTGTACTCTCACTCAGCAGCCTACGCAACTTCCCACAGCAATAACCCTGCATGCCCTCTGGGCCACCTCCTCAGCTGCCTGGGACACTTCTTCACTGATCGATCAGCTGTACCAGAACTACCAGCTGTGCAACAGAATTTCAGCCCATTCAACCCCTCCCTTTCTCCCATTACAAGAGAAGAAAGCCCCACAATAGAGTTCTGAAGGTGGTAAGGAGGGGTGTGACAATCAACTCCTCAGCCCCCATGAGAAGAGGTCTCTCGTCCCTGCAGCAGATGGCCAGGATTGCTCCTATAGGATGCCAAGACATCCATGACATGCCAACTGAGTGAGAATCACTCTTCACTGGAGCTCTCGCTACAATCCCACTGTTAGTGCCAATCAGTGCACACCATTTCTAAACAGCGGCCATGACATCTCTTCTCTTGCAGGTACCATCAGGGTGTCCACTAGCTGTGCCCAAAGCCACCTCGCCAACCTCTCAGGATGAGAGTATGGGAGCCTCAGAGGAAGCATTAACAAGGCCCCATTCCTCCTCAGTCCCGGCACTGCCACCTTGATGGGATGGTTAGCCTTAGGGGCACAATCTGCCGAGTACCTCACCCTGACAGCTCCGCAGCTGGCTGAGGAAGGAACAGCAGGAGGACTGCCAGGCATCGGGCACTTGTACAGCCCCAGACAGTCCAGACACAAACACCAGCCTCCCCACTAGAGCAAATACCACTACAAACACCCACAACTCTTGTCGGCTGGCCAAACATCCAGGGTCAATGGACTCCACTGCCCAGCAGCTCCCCCAGCGCCCAGCGCAGAAGCAGTCGGATGGAGAGGACGGTGTGGGTCACAATACAATGTTCTTGAGTTTTCATGCTTGTACAAATTTCACTGTTTAGCCTCTACATCCGTTTGTTAGAGTGTCTGTGCAGCCCCGAGCTACTGGGACAGCATGATGCCTAACCTCATGTCCATACACAATGGAAGCAAGAAGAATGAGATGTATAACAGGGCAAAAACAATGACGCAGATGCTGGAAACCAGATTCTGGATTAGAGTAGTGATGGAAAAGCACAGCAGTTCAGGCAGCATGCGAGGAGCAGGAAAATCGACGTTTAGGAATGATGAAGGGCTTTTGGCCAAAACGTCGATTTTCCTGCTCCTCGGATGCTGTCTGAATTGCTGTGCTTTTCCAGCACCACTCTAATCAAAAATCATGTATAACAGGGCAGTTGGTCTTGCTGACACCATTGCCACTTGTCCTGTAATGTCCTCGTTCTTTCTCTGACCTTTGTATCCAAAGGAGCTGGTAGGAATGAGGTGTTCAGTCAGTGGGCCAGAGGGATGATAGCAAAACGGATGATGATATGTTTGGGTGGCCAGAGATGAGGGACCCCACTGGTCTGTGTCTTGTGCATTGCATGGGTCTCTCTGTAAACTTCTTTCCCTCTAAAGGTACTCACATCGGGTCACGCAGCTCCCTCATTCACAAGTTGGAAACACTTACCCCATCAAACCCGATTGTGGTCGCAGTCATTTTCTTTCTACTTTCAATTTCCAGCACCATGGAAGATGCCAGTGAGCACACCTTGTCAGTGATTTCCAAATTCCATCTCTCTGTGTCAGTGAGCTCCTGAGAATCCCAATCCCCTTTCTGGTGGCCTTACCCACAAACCCCACCAGCCTCACACCTCCCTACTGCCCCCCGCCCATCTACTGGAGCTTTGGCCTGCCCACATTTCCACCACACCCTGTGCCCTAAGCTCTGGCATATGAGGTGACCAGATGTGGTTGTACCCTGTCATCCCATGAGGGTAGGGTGCTCTTGACTGTAGACAACCCCTCCACCCCCTTCCCATCCATACTTTACCATATCCCCCCCCTTTTAAAACCCACAGTTGCCTCCCCCTTAACAATTGTCATCCTTTCCCATCTCTCTTGAGCCTTCAGTCCCTAATATCAAAGAGAAGGTTCTCTCTGTGCTGCCTTTCCTGCCTCCCATCCTCCTTACTCCTTAGCTTACGGGATCCAACAAACTGACTGCACATCTCTTTGAGCAATGTAAACGGACAGTCCTGGACAAGAAGTGCCCAGACCCCGGACTGATTGCTGTACAGTTCCCAGACTGTGTTAAACCTTGCCCCCCCCCCCCCCCCCAAGACTAGCTGCTGTGGAGCCAGAGGACTGACCATGACTCACTCCCCGATTACAGAGGCAAGGAATCCCTGGATGAGAACAATTAGACTGAGTGCTTGACCGCAGCCAATGTCCTGGACTGTGTGGGCTGCTGCCCTTGATGTACATTGCAGGGAGCCTCTTACATCACAGGTGCTCCCATGGAATTCACTGAAGGATTCGCCCCGAAGACACTGAGAAATACCTGCCCGATTTCTGCACATGCAGTGTGTTCGCTGCATAAGCTGCTGGTACAAGCTGTCGGTGTGAGATTGAGGTAGCACACCACCATACTCCCTTGACGAGGACATCTGACCAGCATGGTATGCTGCCTAGTTGTGTGACTGGACTAACTAGAATGGCCAAGCATGAATAGTCTGAGTGGGCAGGTAGGCAATAAGTGAGCAAGCGCTAAGACAGCAAGTGAGCAGCCCTGAGATGCAGCCTAGTCTACTCTGGTCACTGTGTGCCAAGTGTCCTTCAGCAGCCTTTCAACACTAGTTGTGCTCTGTAATGCAGGTCTGCGCTTCCTAAACATTCTGCAAGTGGATTAGAAAGATGCCATCATGATTGTGAGAGATTGGGAAAAGTTTGTGGCCATACAGCTGGTGCCTATGGATAGTGCCCAGAGATGCTGGCAGTGAGCTGATGTTTCTGGGTACCACCTCTCATTTCCATGTTGAGAATGTCCAGCCTGTTTGGTATATGTGGTAAGAAGTTGGCTGAATATTAATAAGGTGTGTTGTGGCATTGTTAAGCCATTTAACAAATTTTAATCCCTCTTAATCAACAATATACTGCTGTCCAGTCAGAAACTCACCACACTGCCCAGTAGAGACATAAAAGAGGCTGTGAATTGCTTGCAATATCGAGATAATCCTCACCCTGGACTCCCTTCTGCCCACATCTCACCAGACCCTGGACAGCAAAGAGGGTTACCTCAGATTACAACAGGATCTGGACCAGATGGGCCAATGGGCTGAGAGGTGGCAGATGAAGTTTAATTCAGATAAATGCGAGGTGCTGCATTTTGGGAAAGCAAATTTGAGCAGGACCTATACACTTAATGGTAAGGTCCTAGGGCGTGTTGCTGAACAAAGAGACCTTGGAGTGCAGGTTCATAGCTCCTTGAAAGTGGAATCGCAGGTAGATAGGATAGTGAAGAAGGCGTTTGGTATGTTTTCCTTTATTGGTCAGAGTATTGAGTACAGGAGTTGGGAGGTCATGTTGCGACTTTACAGGATATTGGTTAGGCCGCTGTTGGAATATTGCGTGCAATTCTGGTCTCCTTCCTATCAAAAAGATGTTGTGAAACTTGAAAGGGTTCAGAAAAGATTTACAAGGATGTTGCCAGGGTTGGAGGATTTGAGCTATAGGAGAGGCTGAACAGGCTGGGGCTGAGGGGTGACCTTATAGAGGTTTACAAAATTATGAGGGGCATGGATAGGATAAATAGACAAAGTCTTTTCCCTGGCGTGTGGGAGTCCAGAACTAGAGGGCATAGGTTTAGGGTGAGGAGGGTAAGATATAAAACCTAAGGGGCAACTTTTGCATGCAGAGGGTGGTACATGTATGGAATGAGCTGCCAGAGGAAATGGTGGAGGCTGGTAGAATTGCAACATTTAAAAGGCATTTGGATGGGTATATGAATAGGAAGGGTTTGGAGGGATATAGGCCAGGTGCTGACAGGTGGGACTAGATTGGGTTGGGATATCTGATCGGCTTGGACAGGTTGGACCGAAGTGTCTGTTTCCATGCTGTACATCTCTATGCTCTATGACACTATGACACACAGACCCCAATGATATTTCACCCATTGTTACTAAGATAATGAGGAGATCCTTCAAGATCCAGAACTGATGTCCCCACCTGAGTACTCACTATGTCATCATAATTTGCTTGGAGCTTAATGAACACTTCAGGATTGACCGTTTCTGAACCAAGCACTGTATCCAGCAGATATTTCAGCAAACTCAGCAATTAACTAAACAAACCAAAACAGAGAGTGCTGGAAAATCTCAGCAGGTCTGGCAGCATCTGTGGATGCCTTGTAACTACACAGGCAAACCCAGCCAATTGAACCAAGACATTTTCCTGCTCATTGTCTTCTCAATTAATATAGAATCTCTACAGTGTGGAAGCAGGCTATTTAGTTCATCAAGTCCACACTGACCTCCAAAGAGCATCCCACCCTATTCCTGCATATCCCATGGCTGATCCACCTAGCCTGCAAATCCCTGAACACTATGGGCAATTTAGAGTGGCCAATTCACCTAACCTGCACATCTTTGGATTGTGAGAGGAAACTGGAGGGAACCCACACAGACATGGGGAGAATATCCAAACTCCACGCAGACGGTTGCCTGAGGCTGAAATTTATCCTGAGTCCCTGGCGCTGTGAGGCAGCAGTGCTAACCACTGAACCACTATGTCATGCCAAGATAAAAGCCACCTGATTTTGACAATCTTTAAGAGAGCTGGAGTTAGCAAATATCATTGCAGAAGAATAGCTGAGCTCCAAAATAGCCTGTGCTTTGATTAGGCCTGAGGTCTGATTATTTGCAAAATTTGGTGAGAATGTGTCGATCTGATGTAATTGACTTGGATAAACACAAAATGCATCCAAAGAAATTTTTAAAAAGCTGTTGGCTCCAATGACTTGTGACTAAAATGGCTATTTCCAAAATGCATTTGTAGTACAACTAAAAAATAGAATTCACTCCCTAACCTCACGTTGTTAGTGAAATAGAATCAAATGGAAAGAAATGAAATGATTATCTAATTATATTAAAAAAGTGGAACATTTCTGGTAAACCTCTCATCTTGAGTTAAAATGTTTGGATATTGACCCAAAAGATCTTTGTTTGTTCATGTGCTGTTTATGTATTGTTTTGAATTATCTCCGTAACAGACTACTAGTTAAATGAGTAGGCAGTTCGACTGACAAACCAAGACCTGTCAGCTCCCTGTGGGCACATACAGTATTACTACCTAATAATAAACAAGGATCTATGATAATTTTTCCATGTTAGAGGTGGGGGGTGAGATGTTAAAGCTGTCATTTATTTTGACAGAAAGGGTATAATTAAAATAAGTATCATGCGATTAAAAAGAGTTAGGAGTTAATCTACTGTGTAACAACAATGGCATAAATGAGGGCATATGTTCCAAAATTAATTTCATACAATAAGCAGAAAATGCAATCAATTAGAACCAATTATATATAGCATGCTACATGAGGGATGGTGCAGTCGCAAGCCCTTGCAAACAATAGAGTAATCTTATTACAGAGCAGGGGGTAACAGTCGCACATTCATTCTGCTTCTGTTGCAGCTTCTAAAGCCACACATTTTTACAAGCTTTTGCAAATAAGGCTGACAGCTGTTACTTGGGTCATCTCAGTGTCAATTAAATACAGTGGCAAAACTGAATAAGTTAAGCACTGGTAATTGGTACTTTATGAACGGCAATTCAGAAATCTAGTTTTGACTGTATTTCAAACGTATTTGACAGCCTTAAAACTTTCAAGGCTATCTATAAAATGATCCTTTGCAGAGGCATACAATAATGTGCTTAAGATTACAAATTTTTTAAAGTGATTGGAGCCATCATGATTTTGAGATTCTGCTTTGATTTTTCTCACTAACATGACAAAAACAAATCTCAACCAGCTGCAGCATAAGGGCAACCTGTCAGTGACTGTGGTCTAACAAAAGAATGGCCTTAATAAAATAGCACAATGCCTTTTCCCTTAAGATTAGAAACAACTCTTCAGATCAAAAGATCAAGATTTTTTGATGTTTCTGCAGTCGAAAGAGTCAAGGATTAACATTACCTTCTGGAGGCTCTTGTTGTATAAACTGCTTTCTACATTCCACACTTGTATTCTGAGTCAATACATCATTGAATTGAGCTCATTGATCAAGCAAGTACAGTCTGATGAAATAGTTTGCATTGCATGGATTGGTTTGGTTTGGTTTGGTTGTCCTGGGTTCTCTGGGCTAGACTGGACTGGACTCCTTTGGACCAATGATTGGGTATAACGAGGGTTATGTGTGGTCAAGCAATCCATCAGTTGATTAAAATCTTGCCCAGCAGCCTGGCTTTGTAATGAAGGGTTGGTGGTAGCACTGCTCTGTGAATGACCTCTTTTTTGCCAGCTGGTTTATCACACTTTAATGGAGAAAGATAATAGGTGTGCGGACAAGTCAAAGCAAAGGCCGAGGCCTCAGCTGGGACAGCACGGGCCATTCATGAATAACCGATATAATCCTCCGCATTGTCAATGGATTCATCTTTGGGAAGGATCTCTTTGTCCTCATTCTTTCTGAACCTGACGGAAAACATCATGAAGTTTGACTCCCCTCTCAGTCTGTAGCACTCTGCAGATGGCCACACAGTACAAGCTGCAGAGGAAGAGGTCAATATTATCAGCTCAGTAGCTGCTGTGTACGAGAGAGTGCAACACATAATGCAGCATGGACACTTTTAGTTTAGATTTTAAAACCTGTCAAAATCTATTTTCTTAATATGTTAAACTCTGATGCTTAATATATTAGAATCTGATGAAAAAAGACATTTGCCCACACTACTCTTTTATGTTACATTACTGAGATTTAAAGTACAAATTGAAAATTTGAAACATGAAATATATATGCAAGTACAGTCTTGTGTCTGGCTATGGCATGCCTGTAAGGTAAAATAAACAACAGTCAGCTCAAATAATTACTCTCTATTAAGGTAATCTTGCTGACAAACTGAAACATCCTGTTAATTAAATACAGACCACTATAAATCTGGTTCCATTTGCTAAACATGGAGGCAAAGATATCAGAACCCACTCTGCAAAACTGTTTCCATTTTCTCTCTCAAGTTATCATTCACAAACTACAAACTATCCCAAAATCAAATGGCTCAATTTTCAAACAAAAATCTGAACTTACATGTGAAGGTTCTTAGGATTGTGGAAGCCTGCAGTGTTTCCCTCAGTCTCTTGCTGATATTTCATCTGCATATCGAGCCTGTGACATTTAGACAGCTGCCAATTTTATGCCCAGCAAATATCTTACACTCATCAAAATCTCACTGTCTATTATTACAATGCATGAATCAAATTGTGTGTTTGTGTATCTTGTTTTATTTATTCATTGAAGTCCTTTGTTTTGGAGATTGGTTGAGCAATTTATTTGTTTCAGCAGTAATTCAGCTACTTTCGAGTGTTAGTCCAGATTTTTTTAAATTCACTTTATGTGGGATGTGGACATCGCTGGCTGACCAGCATGTATTGCCCATCCCTCACTGTCCTTGAGAAAGTGGGGCGAACTGCCTTCTTGAACTGCTGCATTCCACCCACTGTACTTTGACCTACAATGCCATCAGAGAGGGAATTTCAGGATTTTGACCCAATGGCAGTGAAGGAACGGTGATATATTTCCAAGGTGAGTGACTTGTAGGGGAACTTGAAGGTGGTGGTGTTCCCATATATCTATTGTCCTTGTCCTTCTAGATGGAAGTGGCATGGGTTTGGAAGGTGATGCCTGATGATCCTTGGTACATTTCTACAGTGCATCATGTAGATAATATACACTGCTGCTACTAACCGTCGAATTCAGCTCTTTTGTCCATGTCTGAACCAAGGCTGTAATCAGGTAGGAGCTGAGTGGCCTTGGCGGAACCCAAACTGGGCATCACTGAGCAGATTTTTGAGTTGGGAAAGTTGGGCTTCATGGGGATTTGGAGAAGGTAAGGAAGTGGGGAAAAAAATAGCAGATGAAATACAATGCGGAGACATGGGAATGTCTCCTGAGTTCCTTTGAATAGGAACAAAGGAACTCAGCATTTACATGGTGGGAGACCAGGAAGTGTGGAACTTAAAAGAAAGTTGGATGTCCTGTTTCAGGAGTCTCTGAAAGTTAACACAAAGGCAAGCAGTTAAGAAGGTGCTTATTACAAGAAGATTTGAGTATCGGGTCAAAGATGCCTTATTGCAATTATTATACAGCCTTGGTGAGACCATACATGGAGTATTATGCAGAATTTGGATCTCCTCATCTAAGGAAAACATACTTGCCATGCAGGGAGAGCAGTAAAGATTCAAATGTATTCTTGGGATGGCGGAATTCTACTATGAAAATAGATTGAATACATTGGGCCTTATATCTCTGCTGCTTAAAATTCTTACAGGGAACAACAGTGTTAATACAGGATGGTGTGAAAGTGGTGGCTTTCTTCACTCAGAAAGTGGTGACCATTCGTAACTTTCTGTTGCCGAGTACTATGGAGTGTCAGTCATTGGGTTGAATCTGACATATTGTTTGGCTAAGTGTGACTTACAGTCTTACAGTCATAGAGATGTAAAGCACGGAAACAGACCCTTCGGTCCAACTCGTCCATGCCTAAATATCCTAGATATCCTAAATTAATCTCATCCCATTTGCCAGCATTTGGCTCATATCCCTCTAAACCCTTCCTATTCATGTACCCATCCAAAATGTTGTAATTGTACTAGCCTCCACTACCTCATTCTATACGTGCACCACCCTCTGTGTGAAAATGATGCCCCTTCAGTCCCTTTTAAATCTTTCCCCTCTTGCCTTAAACCCAAGCCCTTTAGCTTTGGACTCCCCTACCCTGTGGAAAAGACCTTAGTTATTCACCCTATCCATTGCCCCCAAGATTTTATAGACTTCCATGTAGTTTCTGGAAGGTATTCTCAATGTGAAGCCCGAGTGCCAATTTTTGCTGTACCTTATTGTACATGCCTCATTAACTACATACCCTGATTCTCTCCCCACCTTGCTTCACATCATTCCTGATCACTCCCTGGACATTCGCTGAAGATCAGTATCCCTGCTGCCTCCGCCATATTGAAAAGACTGCTGTCTACTGAGAGGAGAATTGACATTCTGAAGCTGCCCAGCTCAGTGAAGGATGGAATCTGAACATGTCAGCGAAGAGGAGATGGTGCCGTGATTCTGGAGGTTCTGGTCAAAGTTGTGCTTCATGTCTCCTTCCCAGAGGTAGACATGCCACCAGCTCCTGGCAGCCTGGTCCAAGGTGGTTTATCTGGGTCAGTGCCTTTGTAACAGCGAAGAGGAACAGTCAATAAGCACATTCTTCTCTTTACAACTTCACACTCATTCTCTCTCTGCTACTGCACTCACCTCCTCCAAGACTCTTGCTCTGCCATTCTCACTGTTGTCTGCAATGTCTTCCCTCACTCATTCTTACTGCCCCTTGAACTCTCCCACACCACTAACTCCGCAAATTCTCTGCACTGCCTATTCACTCGCCCAGGGCACCTCACCTATCCTTGACCAACTGCAGGAGCAGACACTGTAGCTGGGTCACTCTGATGGAAACTGGGGGTGGAGGTGTCCTCTGAAGACTTCTAAATGCATAAAGATAAACAGGCAACTGTGACCACCATGTCTCAGTGCGATGGTGGATGCTATCAACAACTGTGGCACTCTGTTGTCATGGCTCAAAGGTCGTAAGTGGGAGAGGTCTAATTAAAGCAGGCACCCTCTGGCCCCTTGGCAATGTTTTTCCTTTTTGAAAGTCACTTTATTCCATCTGATGTATTAAAATCAGATGATGCAAGTTTAACATCAATTGTCTATTTTTGCTACAATTGTAAGTGTGTTTGTTCTGGGTGTATTACAAAGTTTCTCCTGCGTGACGTAGGCAGTGGAATATTTTGGCTGCTTCCTCAAGGGTAGCAATGTGGTCCTGGTTATCTGCAGCTCTGTCAGCTTCCAGGCAGGAATCATGCGCTCAAAATAAAGAAGCTGTCTCATCCAGAACTACTAGTTGGAAGCCACGGCAGAAGAAGCAACTGGCGTGAGATAAAAATTCACTGGGACTACTGCCAGGAAACTTAATAGAGATTGTGTGTTTAACACTCTGTGGCTGCTATCAAGCTCAGTGTTAAAGAAGATGAATCTCTTTATATTCATCAAGATACCAGGCAGGTGATGGGGAGCATACGTGACAAGGTGAGAGTGTTCTAATGGTAGTCGAAGAGTGTGGTGCTGGATATGCACAGTTGGTCAGGCAGCAACCAAGGAACAGGAGAGTCGGTGTTACGAGCACAAGCCCTTCATCAGGAATCGAGGGAGGGGGAGAACATCTTCAAGGTAGGCATCCTTGGAAGATGTTTTCTCAACTAAGAGAAAGTGAGCACTGCAGATGCTGGAGATCGGAGTAGGAGAGTGTGGAGCTGGAAAAACCCAGCAGGTCAGGCAGCATCTGAGGAGCAGGAGAGTTGACCAGGAATGATGAAGAGCTTATACTCAAAACATCGACTCTCCTGCTCCTCAGATGCTGCCTGACCTGTTGTGCTTTTCCAGCTCCACACTCTCCTACTCCGATCTCCAGCGTCTGCAGTCCTCACTTTCTCCTAGCATTCTAATGGCAGCTTGGATCATGTGGCCGTCTACAACGTGCATGAAGCTTTGTGCTCACTCAGTCTGTTTCTAGGAAGAGAGGAGCTGCTTTTTGTTCTGGTGACCCTGTTGATAGTGACTGATGAAAAACTGAGAGATGTCACTTGCAGCAGACTTGAATCAGAATATTACATAAAGACTGAGGGCGTCAGTGACCAGGCTAACTGTTAGCTCTGCCAGCGAGTAGCAGCAGGTGAGACAGCTCAGTGGCAGGTTCCTCAATGAAGGAAAGATGCCTGAGGTTTCATTCTCAATGAAAGAAGGGCAGAAGAAATGGTCCTTGAAGACCTGTTGTGAACAATAAACAATGTTTCCATTTCCATTTCCATTTCTCACAGACTGTTCCTGCTGGCTGGAATCTGGCTGCCATTGCTCTTAAATGTCGATCCTAATGGTTTCTGACTCCGTCACCTTTCGTTATCGGTTACTCGGTCACTCAATAACGATGGCAGGAGGGTGACTCAAGGCCATGGGTCAAAGGTTGGCACTCATGAAGGTGGACAGCCAGCACCTTACAAGTAAGGTGACCAAACCCCCCCCCCCCCACCTCCTACCCCCACACCCACCCCCGCTATAGGTGGGTGAGGTGCAAGGGCAACTCCATGTGGATGTGCCCACTCTGAAGACTCTCAAATGCACAACAGCAGCCTGGAAACTTTGGCCAGAGTTTCTCCATGTGGTGATGGAAGCCCTGTCCAGCCATGACCCTCTGGCACCTGTGGCTTTAAAATAGCTGGGGGTACATGAGGTGTTGGGTGCTGAAGTAGAGGAAGCCTCACTGGTCCCTTTCACTGCCATGGAGAGACGGCCCCACACACTCAGGAGTGGGCCTCTCTCCCACAGCAATAAACCAATCAGTCCCTAAATTGGAACCTAATTGCAGACCATTTGTAGGAGCGGTGGGGGTGGGGTGGGGCACAATTATCTGATGCCAATCTAATTCCACCACCAACAGGGTTTTTTGGAGGTGTGAACACTTGAGGCAAAAGAACTGACGTGTAGATATCAAAACTTCTCCCCTTTCCTAGCCACAGCTAGAGTACTATATGCCATTCTGAAATCCACATTGTGGGTGGGATGTGATAGCACTGGACAAGGTGCAGAGGAGATTTACCACGATGTTGCTTAGGCAAAAGATCTCTAACTGTAAGGACAGACTGAGATTGTTTTCCTTGGAGCAGCTGAGATTGAGAGACATAACTGAGAAGTGTAAAATGATGAGGGGCATAGACAGGAAAATACTTGATGGAGGAATCAATGACCAGGGGTATAGATTTAAGGTAAGGGGCAGGAGGTGTAGAGAAGATGTGAGGAAATTTATTTCCCTCAGCGGATGTCGGGAATCTGGAACCCACTGCTGTAAGGGTAGCAGAGGCAGAAAGCTTCATAATGTTAAGAAGTATTTAGATGTGTGTTTGCAATGGGCGGCACGGTGGCACAGTGGGTAGCACTGCTGCCTCACAGCGCCAGAGACCCGGCTTCAATTCCCGCCTCAGGCGACTGACTGTGTGGAGTTTGCACGTTCTCCCCGTGTCTGCGTGGGTTTCCTCCGGGTGCTCCGGTTTCCTCCCACAGTCCAAAAGATGTGCAGGGTCAGGTGAATTGGCCATGCTAAATTGCCCGTAGTGTTAGGTAAGGGGTAAATGTAAGGGTATGGGTGGGTTGCGCTTCGGCGGGGCGGTGTGGACTTGCTGGGCCAAAGGGCCTGTTTCCACACTGTAAGTAATCTAAAAAAAAAATGCCAAAGCATATTTTATGACAAGGATTGGAACATGGGATTAGAATACTTAGGTGCTTGTTTTTGACAGTGTAGGCTTGATGGGCCGAAGGGACTTTTTCTGAAAGGTAGGTCTCTATGACTGTATGACCCCTCCCCATCAAATCCACACACTGTTTCCTATCTTCTTTACTATTCCTCTCAATCACCAGTCCCAAAGACAGACTCCCCTTGATGCAGTAAAACTGCTCAGAAGACAGCAGAAGGAGAGCACAGCACCAGTGAAAACATTTTGTCCGTTAGAACACAGTTTTCATGGGCAGAAAGCTCGAATGAAATCACCCGGAGATTAAACAACAGCCTCAAACACAAATTAGTAACTAACTTGATCATAGTGAATGCCTGATGACCCCTCATTAACTTGTAGCATGCTGAGTCACTGCAGTAACCTCATATCTCAAAAGGTTCACAAAACAAGAAGAAGATTTTTATTAGATTATTATTTAAATACTTAAAGTATTAATTTAATTGCCTGGCACATGGATGTCTAATATTCAGTCTAATGCAACAGGCAATATATGACATATATGATTCCTGATATATAACAGGTTGTGCACCATATCTGTTTCTCAGCTGCCTGCTTTACTCTTGAAAAATAGGTGCAATTCCATTGAATTTCTAGGCTCCCATTTTGAATAGTATAAAATGAATTTTGACATGAAGTTTTTAAAAATACTTCAAAAATGGCTTAAAATTATGCTGTCTCTTGTTGTAAAATCCCTGAAGCAGCCATGAAGGGGTTACCGATGATTAATCCTGTCAGTTTAATACCTGGCTGAGTCATGAATGCATAAAATTACCATCGACCGCCCGCCCGTTTTGCTTTGCCGCTTTAACCGCATGCCAGAGTTTATAGTGTCCATGCCATGTGCTATCAGAGTAAATTTATAGCAGAAACAGAAAATAATTCTGAAATGAACACAAGTGGGAGATGGAAAGCTAACAAAAAATTATTTTGAAATTATTCAGAAAGGGCTATATATAGGAGAGCATGACACAACACTTTGTTCAGGAGCCTGTATCTAAATTTATCAGTTGCATCTATTGTCGATTACGAAAAAATGAATGGTTAACTGTACCATTTCCTTTACTTAGCGTTGCTATGCTTTATAGTGAACATGGTACTAAATAAATTAAAGGGAAATAGCAGTCATTTTACCATTGTAAGCATCCATCATTATTTAGTAATTTGCAAAATCACATTGTAACGTTTAAGCTAATTTTTATGAAGCTTCAGAAAGCTTTGCGGAGGCTGGCCCTATTTCACACAGAAGCAGATCATGAACATCTTTGAAAAGAACCTATCTCTCTATATTGTAAAATTCCTTCATGGCTATTATGTTGTGTAATTTTTTCCCCCAAATTATAGCTGATGAGAACAATGAGATTTAGTAGCTCAGCAATGCAGATTGTATATACCCTTCACATTATCCCCATCAACCACGAGAGTCAGCATCTGAACGTAAATGCACATCTCAATGTGTTTATCGGCAGATTATGAGGAAGCAGCTTAAGTCAATAGCATAATAAATCTGAATCTAAAAACCTACAAGTGAATATTCTGCCAATAGATATTCAAGAATGGACCATTCTCTCCCCTTGACAGTAATTTTCCTCAAGATGACATTTATCATCATTACAGGACAATACAAGCAGCTGTTTCCAGGCCATTATCAAAATTACTACAGATGACTTCTAGTGTTCTCTTCACACTTTCAAACATAATTTTCATTCTAAAGGCTTTTGGCCTCTGTAGTTGTACACTCATAAGGAACGAAAGAGGAAACAGTCTAAATAAGACCCATTAACACAAGACTGGTAGTTTATCCATGTTCTAAGCATAAAGCACATCAATGTGTAGTTTCTATTTTGAAATACAGCTCTCAAGAAGATAAATACTTCTTTTCTGAAGTTAAACCGAACTGACCTTGGTTAGAAATTTTGTCACTTGTCCAGATCCTAACTGCCCAGGACCTGACAAATGAGTCAGTGGGGGTCTATCCATTTTCTGTCGTTGTGTCTATCGGTTGAAGACTCTTGGTCATCCCACCTGCCTGACACCTTGGATCATGATGAATTGTCTCAAATTCCAGCCCCAGATTGTTTTTTAACATTTAATTTAGTTTCTTCCTGTGCTTGGTTGAACATGGCCCTGTTATGGATTTCTACTCTAATGTACTCCAGCAGCTTCGGAGAGCAGGCCTTAGCAAGATATGGAAGTTATAGAGGCCAGATCAATAGTCAAGGTCTTGACCCCTGCCTCTGATTTTGTTCTTTGCCCTGAGGGTTTCTCCCCTTGAAAGTCTTGGACTGCTTTTAATGTGAAGACAAGTGCATTTTGACAACTTAGGCTGCTGTGGTGCATAACAGAGAGGTGTATCCATATCCACTTGCCTTCTCATTCAGTAGCTTTAATCCAGCTAGCATAATAGAAATGACCCTTCACGCATTTGATTAGCTGTAATGCGTCTCATGCTTCTAGACCTGATTGACCTTTTGAAGCAGAGTGATAAGACAGACAAGACAGGAAGAGACACTAATAGAGACCTTTAGCTCTCTGCTTTAGCAGCAATAGAGAAAAAGTAAGACTGTACAAGTTAAGGAATTAAATAAAAAGCCTAAAAGGAATTTTAAGAACCCTTTCACAGAACACCAAAATGAGGATTGCCATATATCCTATTAGAAAGGGATGATCAGCTGTAATGTATCCATCTATCAGAGCAGGTGGAAATGCATCACTTTCCATTGGATGGTGAATTTTATGAAGAATGCATTGATTCACACACTCATGAGGGATGTATGCACAATCTAGCAAGTATAGTTTTGTTGTAAACAGTGAGTGTACTCAGCCTTTAATGTTACAAACATTATATGCCATATCACTGTCTGATTTCTTCTGTACAAACTGAGCTTGTCTCACTAAACCAAAATAGAAGGAGTATTAATCGTTTTAAAATAACAATGTACAATCAGTGGCTGCAGTTAAAGCAAGGCTGAATGATATTTCAGACCTTTCAAATATTTATATTATTTTTCAGAAGTTCATGGATATGTCATTGACCTTTGACTTCATATTAATTATTGTAAGCGGTTTTCCGAGAGTGTATTCACATCACAACTGTACTGTCCGAACAATGTAATCACTATAGTTATACTATAAATGCAGCCTGAAACCAGTGTCAGGACTCAACCTGACACCAGAGCAAAAGGGGATAGGGAGGCAGCCTGGAGGATGAAGTTTCACTCTGATTCCCTTCAGAGTCACTTTAGGCCTTAAGACATGATTTTAAACAATACAATTTCAGCCTAAACCAGCTATTGCTAAACCAGGGCAACATTAGGACCGTAAAAGCAATCAATTGCAGCTCCCACCTCCTTCTATCAAGGGAATCCATTGGCAGAATATCTACACAATCCTAACAACTTACTTCTGATCATTTATATGACCTATGGCAAGCTAGACTTTTGATGAGTGGCCATTGGCAAGTTGGAAACCAGATTTAGTTAATGACATTTAATATCCTTGACTATTAAATGCAGGGTTCCCAAATCAAACCAATGGAAAGCTAATACTAAACTTATAGAATAAATGCACTCTCATGGGGTCCCCCAACAAATTCACAGGTGCACATCTTCACCAGGAGAGACAGAACAAAACTGATGGTTTTATGACGAGCAAAAACATGCATTTCCAATATTTGAATTTTAACCAAGAATTTAATACAAATCAAATATGAAATACGAACATACTGATGAGAGATGGGTTGTTAGATTTTGTTTATTCTAAGCAGGAAAGAAGAACTGATACTGTCCCTGAGTAATGACTAAGTATTTAAAGAAGCAATTTGTTTTATCTGACAAAGGCATCTTACTGCAATTTTATTAAAAACACCAATTGCTTCAATATAATTGCTTCTGATACTTAGTGATATTTAAAGCAATCTGTCATCCTTAGGGTTAAATCTTCCATCGATCAGCATTGTGAGGAAGATAGGTGTATCAGCAGGAAACATAGTTTTATTTTGGATGATTTTGAAATTGGTTTATAAAAAGGGATAGTACCTTTTAAAGTGTGCTTTCTCCAATTTAATGTCTAACCTTATCTGCCAATGCACTAATGCATACATTTTATTCTGTCAAAGTGAACCTTTTTCCCCACTGGTCAATATATCACAAGCTGTTCTTTTCTTAACAATCCAGACAGACCAGACATTTGTGAAAGCTACAGTCACTACAATCAAAAATGCTACGTTTACTGAGTTTTTATCAAAGATTTCAATCCCCCTCATCCTCTGGAAAATGACCCTTTTATTTTGTTGTGGACATAAAATTATGGCCCTTGGAAAATTGGATGCGTTTCTGTTGAGGGAAATCAATTTTCTCACTGCCATATATGATCAACATGTCACAGCTATCAAAGAGATAATAATAGTAAAGTACAAGTAAAATGGTTGGTAATACCAGCTCCTGAAAACGGAGCAAGATAACCCCCTTCTTTTGAAACATGTTTGAAATATTAATAAAAAAAGCTATGCAAAAGGTTTTTGAACTGTGTTCAGAGAAAAATCCTTTCCAGCTCATCCACTGACAGAGTAAAATGTTGATGAAACTAGGGCAGGAATTGGTGCTTCCTGGAAAATGCTTCAGCATTTGTAAAACCGCCTGAAACTCCTTTCTCATCCACTTATTAATGGGAAGCTAATAGTAGACAAAATGTGACCAGAGTGTGATGGCTCAGGAGGCTGCTTAGGGAGAGGTAATAGGGAGAGCACAGTGGCTGCATCTTAATTTAGTCTTGCAAACAAAAGGAAGCATCAAATCTGACCTCACTGCCAGAGTGTTAATGGTGATCTGCCCATCACTGCATGCTACTTAGCACTGTTTATGCCCCACCTTTCGGCTTATTCAGCATAAGCATGCATTACTAAGACATTAGCAACCAAAACATCAAAGCAGATTTGGACAAAAACAGTCTTCCACTCTGCCTTTGTGATACTTCTCCATCATTTATTCAATCTGATTATAGCCTGGAAATGTCACCTTGTAGCAAAGGTAATGTATGTTTTGTCACTTGCTCATAATGCAAGTTATGTGAATTCTGATAATGCAACACAGTTTAAACTCATAAAGCCTTCCATTCAAAATTATTGGAATTAATCAGGATGCTGCTTTCTGAATAAGGATTAAATATTCAAGATGATTTAAACTTCACACTTCATAATAAAGAAATTTTTGACTCATTCAATAGTAAAATATTCAATGCTATCGCAGGTTCAATTAATTATTCATCACATTTGCAATTCAAGTTAGCTGGACTTCTTTATAAAATCTCTTTGATCTAACACAATCAACCATTTGCACTTGGCCTGAATATGTGCCACCAAACCTGAACTCAGTAATCTTTTGATTCTTTATTTGTTCAACAGACATTCTTATGGTGAAAAGAAAAGTTTGTTCAACTAGATACATGATGTGTCGTCATAACCTTTAGAACAATGTGACCTACATTTGGTCAGCTGTAATTCTTAAATTTATTCTTGTTCTAAAAAATATTTTGGAAATGAAACCTCATCTGTACATTGAAGTGTTATTTTTCCAATAGTAGTTTGCAGTGGAGGGGTACCTCGGAGTCACAGCTGGTTCGCATGAGTCAGAAATAACCAATAGAGAACAGCATGAACCATTCAGTGTACCATAGCATAACATATGAATATAAACAAAAGAAGAATTTGCTGGGAAAATTCAGCAGGTCTGGCAGCAGCTGCAGAGAAGAAGCAGAGTTAACATTTCGAGTCATAGAGTCATAGAGATGTACAGCAGGGAAACAGACCCTTCTGTCCAACCTGCCCATGCCGACCAGATATCCCAACCCAATCTAGTCCCACCTGCCAGCACCTGGCCTATATCCCTCCAAACCTTTCCATTCATATACCCATCCAAATGCTTCTTAAATGTTGCAATTGTACCAGCCTCCACCACTTCCTCTGGCAGCTCATTCCATACACGTACCACCCTCTGTGTGAAAACGTTGCCAGTGATACTTCTTCAGACTATGAATATAAGCAGAATTGTTATTGTAATCGGTATTCTCCCTGTACTTGGGAAAGCTTCACATTGTTTTTTGTGTCATGGAAGAAAGCCCACCTGGCAGTCACCACCATTCCCATACTTCTCAGATACTCCCAATCTCCCCCACCCCTCAAAACTGTATATATCCCACCATTCCCCAGTGTATGTTGTCTCTCTATCTCACTACTTTTGTTGGACTGACACACCATCTGTGTTGAAAAGTGTGGTGCTGGAAAAGCACAGCAGGTCAGGCAGCATCTGAGGAGCAGGAAAATCGATGTTTCAGGCAAATGCCCTTCATCAGGAATAGTCGATTTTCCTGCTCCTCGGATGCTGCCTGACCTGCTGTGCTTTTCCAGCACTACTCCAATCCAGACTCTGGTTTCCAGCATCTGCAGTCCTTGCTTTTACCTAGCATCCAGGAGCAGGAGAGTCAACATTTCAGGCATAAGTCCTTAATCAGGAATATGACACACCATCTGTGGCTAAGTAAGTTAATTAGGATGGAACTAAATTCAAAGAAAAAGAATTACAGTGCTACACAGATGACTGGTATCCCAGAATATCGGTAAAATTTAGAACACAATAATGGATGACCATTAGATGGAGAAATTCAGGAGTAGGGAAAGAAGCTAAAAAGATTAAACCAAATGGCAAAAGTTTCTATTATACATTAAGTGGAAGAGAGTAGCTAAAATAAGTGCAGGTCCCTTTGAGAGTGAGGCTAAGAATTAATAATGGGAAGCAAGGGAATAATAAAATTCAACAAGCATTTTGTAGCTTTCTTCAGAGTAAGAAAACAATAATCACCTCAAGAATAGAAAAACATCAGGAGGTTTCTAAGGGAGTGAGAAAATTTAAATAATCATGATCATAGAAAGAGAAAAAAAAGCAATTCCAGGAAAGCTCTTGGGGGTAAGAGCTGAAATATCCTGTGTATTTGACGGCTTGGAAACCGAGGATCTTTAAAGAAGTAGCTATAGAGTTACGAGATGCACTGATTGTAATCTTCCATAATGGCCCCTGGATTCTGGAAAGGTCATTTGACAGGGTTATTGAATATTTCTCAAACTGAGGTAAATAGACTCTTGTTAGGCAAGAGTAGATGGGAATATGAAATTCAGAAGACAAGCAAATCAGCCATTGTCTTATTGAATGGCAGTGCAGGCTCAAGGGTCCAAACAGCCTATTTCTGCTTCCAATTTGTAAGTGGGTATGTATGTTCTCATTAACTCACTATGCAGGTAAGTTAGATATACATTAACATAACATTATAATAGTGCACATGTTAATGTGATTCACAAACATCAATCCTTTTGGTTGAAGAAATTGTACTTTTTTTATCACTATTGATATGAAAAGGTGCCTTCTTGTGCAAAGATAATAATTTCATTGTGAAGAAGTGCGCAGGTACATAGTGCCTTGAAAGTGGAGTTACAGGGAAGACAGGCTAGTGAAGAAAGAATTTGATATGCTTGCCTTTATTAGCCAGTGCATTGAGTATAGGAGTTGGGGTGTCATGTTCCGGCTTTACAGGACATTGGTTAGGCCACTTTTGGAATAATGCATTTAATTCTGGTCTTCCTGCTGTAGGAAATATGCTGTTAAACTTGAAAAGGTTCAGAAAAGATTTACAAGGATATTGCAAAGGTTAGAAGGTTTGAGCAATAGGGAGAGGGTGAATAGGCTGAGGCTACTTTCCCTGGAGTGTCAGAGGCTGAGGACTGACCTTATAGAGGTTTATAAAATCACGAGGGGCAGGGAGAGGGGGAATAGCTAAGATCTTTTTTCCAGGGTAAGAGAGTCCTAAACTAAAGGGCATAGGTTTAAGATGAGAAGGGAAAGATTTAAAAGGGACCTGAGGGGCATCTTTTTCATGCAGAGGATTGAGCATATATGGAAAAAGCTGCCAAAAGAATTGGTCGAGGCTGGTACAATTACAACATTTGAAAAGCATCTGGATGTATATATGAATAGGAAGGCTTTAGAGGGATCTGAGCCAAATGCTGGCAAATGGGACTAGATTAATTTAGGATACTGGTCTTTGCAGATGAGTTGATCCAAAGAATTTGTTTGCCTGCTGTCCAACTCAATGTTTTAAGTAGCCGAACCTATGCGGTAAACAAATTGTGTGTGAGATGTGTTAAGTTTGTGCATCCATTTCAGCACCACAGAGAACTCCCATTTTAAGCTCATTCAAACCAATAAGAGATCTCTTTGGAAACATCAGGAATTTATTTAACACAGATTCTTGTGCATAATTATTCAGAAGCAGAGGATGGAAAATTACGTGTTGAATATTAAATAATGACCTTGCTTTCAACTGAAAGCAAAAAATCTCACTGTTCAAAGTGCATGAGTTATCCTGGTGTTGCTGACAAAATTTATTCATTAATGAATGAGATGAAGTGGTCACCCCGCTGTACTCATATTTACTGTTGGCCCATTCTGCAAAACAACAAGAAATTCACAAGGGAACAGGAATAGGCTATTCAGCCCTTCCATCTCATTCTGCCTTCCAATCACATCATGACTTAGCTGTACCCCAAATCAATTTACCTTCCCTTGATTTATTTCTCTTGATGTCTTTGCCTCTTAAAAATCTGGCAACCTCAATCTTGTCAAAAATGTCAATATACCCAGCATCAGAATAGTTTTTTTCTCCATGACCCTGAATTGGAGTTGAGTGAGCACGGAGTTTGCCACTGCCCATCTCCATACTGGTTTTCCATAATGTTTCTCAGCCTGAGCCATTTTCAGTTAGAGCAGCTGAAGGAGGGATTGGCTACCACTGGTCAACAGGCAGCCAATCATGATCAATCACAAGGCCTTATGTTTTCCAGTGTGGATCATCCAGGTGTGCCAGGATGTGGTGAACACAGAGGTGGGATGAAGAGCAACTGGGTCAGAACACAGGTGGTACGGTGGCTCAGTGGTTAGCACTGCTGCCTCACAGCACCAGGGTCCCAGGTTCAATTCCAGCCTTGGGTGACAGTCTGTGTGGAGTTTGCACATTCTCCCTGTGTCTGCGTGGGTTTCCTCCCACAGTCCAAAGATGTGCAGGACAGGTGAATTGGCCATGCTAAATTTCCCAGAATGCTAGGTGCATTAGTCAGAGGGAAATGGGTCTGGGTGGGTTACTCTTCGGAGGTGGGTGTGGACTGGTTGGGCTGAAGGGTCTGTTTCCACACTGTAGGGAATCTAACCTAATCTAATCTAAACTCAACTAAACCCCACCCTCTGCACCTCAGATCCATAAGGACTGCTGGGTTAACCTATTCAGGGGCAGGAGCAGGGGGCTGCGTCCAGATACTTTCTAACAAACGTGTTCAGAGACGGTATTACACACTTCTGGAACAGATAGAACTTGAACCTGATCCTCCTAGTTCTGAGGTATGGGCACTACCACTGCAGCACAAGAGCCCTTATAATTTCTAACCAACTTCTTCGGCAATGTTGTGACACACCTATGGAGCAAGTGGGACTTGAACCCACGCCTGCTGGCTCAAACATAGGGCCACTGCCACCTTAAGGTTAAAAGATTCCCACCTGAGATTGGCTGGTAAATTGTGATTCTAATGAGGCTTTCCAGGCCCTGAGAAACTTTACAGCTAAAATGGAATTGGCAGGCACCACCTGAGAATCAAGAGGTAAATGCTTTTACACCAGTGTTCGTGGGTCAGAAGGAGCAGGAGTGGTTCCTTGTGGGCCAACATGCTCCTCAGTAAACCCAACCCTTCCAACCGTCTTGCCTGCCCTCTACTGGAGCCCTTCAGATTGCCACTCAACTACCACTGGAGAGGCCCTCACAATTGGGATGAGAATTTCCCTAGTGATTCTGCCACACCCTCTTGTGATTTAAATCCACAAAAGTTAGGAACACTCATGATCCTGGAATGAGAATGTTTCCTCCAATCTGGACCCATGTCCTGATTCCAAGGCATCACAATTATGGGCTGAAAATGTGTTGCTGGAAAAGCGCAGTAGGTCAGGCAGCATCCAAGGAACAGGAGAATCGACGTTTCGGGCATAAGCCCTTCTTCAGGAATGAGGAAAGTGTGTCCAGCAGGCTAAGATAAAAGGTAGGGAGGAGGGACTTGGGGGAGGGGCTTTGGAAATGCGATAGGTGGAGGGAGATCAAGGTGAGGGTGATAGGCCGGAGTGGGGTGGGGGCGGAGAGGTCAGGAAGAAGATTGCAGGTTAGGAAGGCGGTGCTGAGTTCAAGGGAATCATCTTCCTGACCTCTCCGCCCCCACCCCATTCCGGCCTATCACCCTCACCTTGACCTCCCTCCACCTATCGCATTTCCAAAGCCCCTCCCCCAAGTCCCTCCTCCCTACCTTTTATCTTAGCCTGCTGGACACACTTTCCTCATTCCTGAAGAAGGGCTTATGCCCGAAACGTCGATTCTCCTGCTCCTTGGATGCTGCCTGACCTACTGCGCTTTTCCAGCAACACATTTTCAGCTCTGATCTCCAGCATCTGCAGCCCTCACTTTATCACAATTATGGGATCTTACTATGATTTGGAGGCCTTCAAGATCTGGATTCCTTCACAATTATTTTTCCTCCCACCTTTCCCGATTGGGCCCTCCTCTCTATGATCTTTCTTATTCCCCCAAAAGTTCAACCTGCTTGCCATTGTCTTTGTGAAGTAAGCATCTAACCAGAGAGACCACAAGACTGTCAGCTTGAATGTTTATGAATGGGAACAGCAGGCTGATGCCACAAAGTGCCACAAATGGACTGTTGAAACAGCACCTTTCTTCAAATTGAAAATCATGTTGAAAATCCAATGTAGATCATGCTAAAGAGCAAGAGAAAAGATATAGATGTATCACTGAGATTGAAGCTTACATATTACAGGAGAAAGGCAGATTTAAATGCATACAACTCGTAACATTTTTAAATTTAGCAATGTGATTTGCAGGGAATTACTGCAAAAGGTGCAGAAGTGGTTCATATATCTCATAACTGGTCCAAATTTCTTCACTTATAACAAATGATTTTAATTAATAAGCTAAGTTGCTCTCAATAAGTTGATGGTCACAGTTGCCACGTTACACGCAGCAAGATTCCATAAAGAGCAATGGACATACAAACATACTATTAGGAGCAGAAGAAGGCCATTCAGTCCTTTGACCCTGCTTCACAATTCAGAAAAATTATGGTTGATCGCTTTGTGTTTGGAATTCCATGCTCCCAAATATCCTGCAGTAATCTTTGAGCCCCTTGTCGAACAAGAATCGATCGACTTAGGTTTTAAACACATTCAATGACTCTGACTCTCGAGTGTTCTGAGGGAGAGAGTTGCAAAGTTGCACAAACGTCAGGGAGAAGGAAATTCTCCTCATGTCTGCCCTAAAAGGGCCAACCGCTAATTTTGGACTCACGCACAAGAGGAAACATCCACCATGTCAAGACCATGCAGCATCAAACTCACTTCAGTCGAGTCACCCCTCACTCCTTCCAGCTGAAGTGAAAACAAGTTCAGTCTGTCCAAACGTTTTCTCTAAGGACAACAATCTCTTATCTTTATTAAAACCTGCTGTGAACTGCCTCCACTGCATTTACATTCCTCCTTAAATAAGGCGGTCAAAACTCCAGGCAATAATTGAAATGTGGCCTCACCAATGCCGTCTGTAACTGAAGAATAACATCCTTCCTTTTATGTTCAATTTCTCTTTAATGAGAGTCCTGGTTGTTTGGCAAGTGCATTCTAATTGCTAGCGATTTTCCATGGAAAATGCAACTGTTAATGAGGAATTTTAAATTTTAAACAAGGCGAGTTGACTGTGATTGGTATTATCTTTGAGGAGAAAGTGAGGTCTGCAGATGCTGGAGATCAGAGCTGAAAATGTGTTGCTGGAAAAGCGCAGCAGGTCAGGCAGCATCCAGGGAACAGGAGAATCGACGTTTCGGGCATAAGCCCTTCTTCAGGAAAGAAATGCAGGGTCTGGATAGGGTGGGATGCTGTTCAGAGGGTCAATGCAGACTTAATGGGCCAAATGGCCTCTTTTCGCACTGTAGACATTCTATTCTATAAGTGAACTCTCCATGGAATTGTGTGTGCTAGATTAGTTGGCATGGTATGTGAAAGGGCAAAGAATGATAAGTTCAGGCAATGTCTAGCATGAGTCTGTACTAAGTTGGCGTAAAGTTGGTACAGTGACAAGAATTGACATGAAGGATGGGGGAGACCACATGGTTGGGCATAGGGAATTAGATGGCACGTGTTGGCTTGGATGTAGCATGGGGAATGTCTGCTGGGCAAATGTGAAGGTTGGATGGATATTTTATGTGGTCATCTTTATTTTTAAACCTTAGACACACCATTGGAATCCCAAGACAGACTTGTTTGGTATGCTTCCTGTGCAGTGGGCATTCTCCTCAGGTCTTCCCAGGTCACCCATCATGAAGGCCCAGTCCAGTCTACCCCTCTGCACCAAAAGCAGGAAATTCAGGCAGCCAGTCTTTAAGGTTGAATATGTGGAGCCAGCAATATTCCCATTTCTGCACACTTGGCTCAAGAATGAAAATCAACATGTTAGTTGGAGGATATTGTGCATTTGACAGTGTGCACAACACAATTGAGGAACCTATAATTGGAATAAGTTCCTGCATTCTGTTACACTTCCCATACAGATCATATTTAATGCAACTTATGAATTCCCAGTGACCTACTCAGAAGAATCCAGCAAGATTTCACACCTCAAGACGTTTACTGCAACAAACAAGTGAATATCAACATTGACTAAGACATTACTTAATATGCAACTAAAAAACTAACTTCTTAATACAAACAAATCCCCAAGTTGCAGTTACAGTTAGGCTGCACTCTCAGCAGAAAAGAGTGGAATCTTAAAAGGACCTTAACGATGTGGTCTATGACAAGAAATGTGTCCAAATTGTGCAAGAAATCCAACAAAGCCTATCCTGACATTAGAAGCAATTTGCTGCATCTTGTAACTGAGTTCCAGACATCAAGGTGAGATTCCCATTAGGTGGAGGCTGGTTGCCCACTAAGAGAGATTCGAACATAGAACGTCGAACATAGAATATAGAACATTACAGCGCAGTACAGGCCCTTCAGCTCTCTGTGTTGCGCCGATCTGTGGAACCAATCTGAAGCCCATCTAACCTACACTATTCCATTCTCATCTATATGCCTATCCAATGACCATTTAAATGCCCTCAAAGTTGGCGAGTCTACTATTGTCACAGGCAGTGTGTTCCACACCCCTACTACTCTCTGAGTAAAGAAACTACTTCTGACATCTGTTCTATATCTATCACCCCTCAATTTAAAGCTTTATCTCCCCGTGCTAGCCATCACCATCCGAGGAAAAAGGCTCTCACTGTCCACCCGATATAACCTTCTGATTATCTTATATGTCCCAATTAAGTTGTCTCTCAACCCTCTTCACTCTAACAAAAACAGCCTCAAATCCCTCAGTCTTTCCTCGTAAGACCTTCCCCCTATACTAGGCAACATCCTAGTAAATCTCTTCTGAACCCTTTCCAAAGCTTCCACATCCTTCCTACAATGCGGTGACCAGAACTGTATGCAATACACCAAACGTGGCTATACCAGAGTTTTGTACAGCTGCAGCAGATCTCATGGTTCTGAAACACAATCCCTCTACCAAATATAAGCTAACACACCATATGCTTTCCTAACAATCGCATCAACTTGGGTGGCAACTCTCGAGGATCTACATACCTGGACACCAGGATCTCTGCTCATCTACACTACCAAGAATCTGACCATTAGCCCAGTACTCTGCATTCCTGTTACTCCTTCCAAAGTGAATCATTTCCACATTAAACTCCATTTGCCACCTCTCAGCCCAGTTCTGCAGCTTATCAATGTCTCTCTGTAACTGTCAGAGAAATTTAGCCCAATAACTCAGAGACCACAAATGAGGATTGTGGTGAAATTTACAAGCAGTTTATTAGACAAAGAGATATCATGGAAGAGAAATTGACCAGGTTGACATAGAACTGATTCTCTACATAGATGGCCAGAATGCTTTTCCCAGAACAGAAGGTGCAGGCATGCTTTATTGGGGTACAACACAAAGGTGAGAATTGTAAAGCAGTTACAGTACAATGGTGAAAATTGTAAAGCGACTAAAACAAGAGTAAACTGAATGGAAGTTAATCAAGCTTCCGGCAGCAGCAATTCATTTGTAATTAACACAGGAGATTCCAGCCATCTCCTTGAGTAGGTGAGAATGTGTTCTAGAGGATTCTTCATTGTATTTCTCGTCTGCTCGAATATATGCAAATATCCCTTCTCCTGGCATCCATTGTGTTCCTCCTGTGAGCGAAGTCTTCCGGGGTCTCTTGGTCTGCCTCTTTGTTTATGCGGTATTGGTGTCAATGGGAAATGAGCCTGCCCTTAGAGTATTGGGACTGCAATGTTAATCAGGACTGGGAGCTTTACTGTGAAGGCTGTTTAGGAAGTGTATTCTCTGGTCTGGGAATAGCTTGGCCATGCCTGGTTTCTTTACTTGACCAAGACTGGGGCATTGTGGGTGTGTTCTGTATGTGTTGGTAGACTTGATTTCTGTGTTATACAAGCCAGCATCTGTGTTTTCATGTGGCCATGCTGTGGCTGGGCAAAGCAGCAGATCTTTTTCCCACAGTAACCTACAACATCCTTCGTCACTATCCACAACTCTACCGATCTTAGTGTCATCTGCAAATTTACTAACCCATCCTTCTATGCCCTCAATCAGGTCATTTATATAAATGATGGACAACAGTGGACCCAAAACAGATTCTTGCGGTACCCTACTAATAACTGAACTCCAGGATGAATATTTCCTATCATCTCTCTCTTCTTTCAGCTAGCCAATTTCTTGCCCAAACCACTAAATCATCCTCAATCCCATGTCTCCGTATTTTGTGCAGTAGCTTACCATGGGGAACCTTATCAAGCACCTTACTGAAATCCATATACACCACATTAACCGCTTTATCCTCATCCACCTATTTGGTCACCTTCTCAAAGAACTTAATAAAGTTTGTGAGGCACGACCTACCCTTCATGAAACCATATTGACTACCCCTTATCAACTTATTCCTCTCTAGATGATTATGAATCTTATCTCTTATAACCCTTTCCAATACTTTACCCACAACTGAAATAAGACTCACAGGTCTATAAGTTCCAAGTTGTCTCTACTCCCTCTCTTGAACATTTCAAGATCACTGTTTTGTTTTCAGTCTTATTTACCGTGCATCTTCTTTCATTCAAATGCAGCTTCCCATTTACTTTGAGCAAATTCGATGCTGAGAATTCTCGACATGGAGGTCAGCGCAGGTATCTGGTTCCATCAGCTCCCTGCTTGCCATAAAGGATCTTCATGTTTGACACCAGGTACCAGCATCTCAGGGGACACTCTATGCAGGCTGGCCACACACAGACCATTAACATTCGTCATGTGTCAGCCTTACCAAATCCTCATGGTTCAACTCTGACCCACTTACAATACCCTTCTGCGCATCAATGTGCCTTAGGGTAAAGCAGCAATATTATTGCAATGCTGCAGCAAGTATACAGTCTGTTCAGGAGCACACACCCAGCTCACGGATTGGTCCAGACTGCATCTCAGGGGTCTTCACTTGGTCCTTAGTAGTTACTTAAGTTGAGCCTCTCTGAATGCTCACAGCATACTTACCTTGCTTTATCTTTTCTTTTTGCATCTTGCCCCTCAACCAGAGATACCAGGGTTCTGTAACGTCCCCGAGATTCTGTAGTGCCATGCCATTTAGTGCAGACATAAAGGGCCTTGTCACGACTGCCAGCAGTCCTCAGTCAATTCAAGAGAAATAGCTATTGCAGAGGGGAGTAAGTCAAGGGAAAATTCTGATACCAGTCTGGGGGTTTGCACCCAGTCAATCAGTTGCTTTGAACCATCAGAGTCAGGATCCTTTCCTCTTAAGGGGTGAGGAACCAAAACTCTGGGTTGTTTTCTTCCAGAAATGTGAACGAGGCAGATTTTAAGTGAGATGAAAGTGGGAGGCACAACTCACAATGCTTTTTTTCGATGGGGAGGTATTCCCAGGCGTATGAATAGTGAATAGGCAGCACAGAAAGCCTTACAGGGTTAGTGATGTCAGAGATGGTGGTGGATGACAACGAGTGAAGGTAGAGGATGTAGCCAGTGGTGAGAGTGACAGAGTCTTGCTGTTGGGGAAAGGTGGGTGCAGTAGCAGAGATAGAGTCAGTATGAAGGTTTGGAGAGAAGGCAGTGGCACTTCCCCTGACAAAGTAAGGCAGGTCATTGACCTTCTGTGCATTCCTCTAGCCAGCTGAGATTGTGCTAGCCAGGCTGGCATGGTCTGATGTCATGGCCTCCACTCAGTCCAATGAGTAGTAAATACAATCCTCTGTCTCACCCCATCCAATAAGACCTCCAAGTCCCTGCCTGTAAAGCAGGGTGCCAATTTTCCCTTGTCTGCCATGTGCAGTTCAAATGTCAGGAACTGTGCAGGACAGCTGCACACTGACAGAGCTTGCCTGAGTGCACAATGGACTTTTGAAGATGGCGTCAGTGCCAGAGATATCAGTTAATTCTGGGATATCCTGGCAGTTGCTCTTGAATGGCGAGTTGGTGAATGGGGCTAGAATTGGATGAGAGGAGATCCATACCAGTGTGGTAGGCAGGTAAGAGTGACACGGTGGCTCAGTGGTTAGCACTGCTGCCTCACAGCACCAGGGACCCAGGTTCATTTCCACCTGCCAATAGCCTGTGTGGAGTTTGCACATTCTGTCTGTGTGGATTTCCTCCGGGTGCTCCGGTTTCCTCCCATAGTTGAAAGATGTGCAGGTTAGGTGGATTAGCTAACCTAAATTTGCCATTCTGTGCAGGCTAGGTGGGCTAGCCATGGAAAATGCAGGGTTAGAGGGAGAGGATAGGAGGGCGGATGGCATGGGGTAAACCCTCCTGCTTAATTTAAATATAACAACACAGAAAAGATTTATCCGGTGCAGTAATCTGTAAATATTCGAGTGGCCAAGAACTATTTAATGTAAAAATTAACAACTTTATTTCTTAGAGTATAACAGAGAATAATAACTAACAACTATGTACAAGTCCTTACTCTAACCTAACTTTTACCTTCCCTTATAAAACACTAGCCCGATAAAACGTCCAATTAAGATTTACAAAGCAAAACTTCTTACCTCGGAACCAGGCAGCTTTCAGTTCTTCTATTTAGATCTTCCTGTGTCTTCTTTTCTTCTTCTTAGGAATGTCTGTGTCACAGGTTACTGATCAAAAAAGATACTTTTAAGGAAGCTATTTTTCAGGCAGTCTGTTTACATTGTAGGCTTGGCAGTTCTCCTTCCAACTGTTCAACTTTCCCTGGTCTTATACCCCAGAGCATCGGATTATGTCATTGGCTTTTAAGATTGTCAATATACTCAATTCAAACTTGATTGGAATTTGGTATTTCCGGGGCATAATATAAACTGATTGGCCTAATTAAAATCTGCTTTTTGTTGTTTCCAGGTAACCAGCTACCCTAGTACATGTTACGTTGTGTCTTTTTGAGTACACTTGGTGCTGACACTGCTAGCACTATACTCTATCAAAGGTATAGTTCACCCACATCTTCATAACACCTCCCCCCTTAAGGAAAAAGTGAACCATCATAATGAAAAGATGGCTTCATTTTTTTTCTCTACGTTTTAAACCGTTACCCTAACATACAGATAACTTTAATATAAGTTCACCTTAATGTCTTCCCATATACTGTATATAACATTAAATAAAGACAAATCTCATCTAAACTCTATCAGTTAAATCTGCGATAATGCGTCTGTGATTACATTCTTCCTACCCGCAACATGTACGATTTTTAAATTAAAAGTCTGTAACATAAGACTCCAATGAAATAGTCTTATTTTTTATTCTTTAAAATGCTCTAAGAATGTAAGCGGATTGTGATCCATGTACACAACCATCTCTGACACATTGTTCATGACATACACAAAAATATGTTGTAAGGTCAGTACCAAACTCTCTCGTTCCTTTTCGATCATGGAGCATTTCCTTTGATGGATGTTGATCTTCTTCGAACAGTAACCAACTGGCAGTTCAATCCCATCCTCATCTTCCTGTAGGAGTACAGCTCCAAATCCAATGTCACTAGCAATGATGGCGACTGTAAAAGATCTTGAAAAGTTTGGTGAAGCTAAAACTGGTTTGGTGGTTAATATAGCTTTCCAATTGTCGAATGCCTCCAGGCATGGTTCTGTCCACCAAAACATTGTGTTCTTCATCAGCAAATCGGTTAACGGTGCCATTATACTGCTGAGGTTTGGAACAAACTTCCAATATAATCCACTGAGTCGGAAGAATGAAGCACCTCTTTCTTCGAGGTTAGTCATGGAAATTCCTCGATGGCCTTCATCTTTACGTTCCATGGGGTCAACCTTTCATGACTGATGTTATGTCCCAAGAACGTCACCTCTGCTTTCATGAATCCCATTTTATTTAAGTTTTTCACCAGCTTTGTTTCTCGTAGTCATTCAAAGAGCTCTGCCAACTGTACCATGTGATCTATCCAGGACTTACTAAAGATCACTACACGTCCAAATAGAGTGCACAGTTTGTTAACCCAGCCACAACTCTGTTCGTGGGTCTTTGGAATGTGGCGGGTGTGTTCTTCATTCTAAAGGGCATCATTTTAAACTGATATAGCCCATATTGGGTTACAAACGGGGAAAATTCTTTTGTTGTTTCTGATAAAGGTTTGTAGTAACCATGCATTCTAATTTGGTGATGTAACTGGCTTGTCTGACTTTCTCGATACAGTTCTCCAAGCTAGGAATTGGATATGAGTCTGATTTTGTAACGGCATTGACTTTCCGATAATCCACGCAGAATTGCCGAGTCTCGTCCGGTTTGAGAACTAAGACGATCGGTGAATCAGCTTGGTTCAATGATGTCCTCACCGAGCATGGCCTCCACCTCCATCTGGACCTGCCTGGCTTTGAAAGGATTAGGCCGATAGGGGTGTTGTTTTATCGGAGCAGTATTATCTACGTCTACTTCATGTACAATAGCATTAGTCCTCCCCATCTGATTCTTACACATGTCCTTATAATGCAGTAACAAATCTTTGAACTGTGTTTATGCTCCTGAGACAGATAATTTACTAACCTATCCCACTCCTCAAGGACTTCTTCATTTTTTTAATCTACTTTGAGGCACATCAAAATCCACATCATCTGGATTTGATTCCTCACCCTGCAGGGCAGTAACTAACACCTGTTTCTCAAGTTCTTTCTCTCCAGTATAATACGGTTTGAACACGTTCACATGACATACCCAATACCTTTTTTGTCTATCTGGCATCTTTACTAAACAATTCATCTGACTCAACTTTTTTTCAATTTGATAGGGACCACTAAACCTGGCTTTGAAGGGATCTCCTATCGCTGATAACACGGTATTAACATTTTATCCCTTTGGGAAAACGTCTGAGTCTCAGAGCTTTTATCTGCCACCTGCTTCATTCTATACTGTGCCCTCTTTAGGTGCTGTTTAGCTAACTCACCTACTCGGTTTAATCGCTCCCTCCCCTCGGACACATAAATTAAGTGTGAGATGTCCGATTTTGGTCCTGTCATTTTTTCTTTAATTAATTTCCAAGGACCTCTCACTTCATGACCAAATATTAACTCAAAAGGAGTGATTCATTCAATGAATAGATTCATTTGGGGCATCTCTAATGGCAAACAATGTGAATGGGGTACCTTTATCTCAATCATTCGGGTAATCCTGACAGTATACTCACAACATGATCTTCAAGATCTGATGCCACCTTTCTAAAGCTCCCTGGAATTCAGGGTGATACACACTGAATTTAAAGCGCTGTATACCTAAGCTATCCATACCCTCCTTAAACAGCCTAGAAGTAAAACTTGAGCCTTGGTCTGACTGAATCTCTCTGGGTAGCCCATACTGTGTGAAGAAAGCTACTAACCCCTCTACTACCCTTTTTGCCTTGATACTCTGTAATGGAATTGCTTGTGGAAATCTGGGAGACACATCCTTTATGGTTAACAAGTACTGGTTCCCACTTTTAGTTCTCGGGAGGGGCCTACACAATCTATTATAACCCACGTGTAAGGTTTGTCAAATGCAGGAATTGGCCACAAAGTTCTGGTTTTATTACTGCCTGTGACTTACCTACCATTTGGCATGAATGATGCGTATGGCAAAAGTACATCCTTGTGCATTCCAGGCCAATAAAAATGTTTTTGTACCTTAGCCTGAGTCTTTCGTACCCCTAGGTGACCTCCTACAGGTAGTTCATGTATTACCCATAATACCTCCTGTCTGTATGCTACCGGCAACACAATCTGGTGCACTTCAGCCCATTTCTCCTCAGCACTAACCTATCATGGTCTCCATTTCCATTTTAGGATTTTATCTTTCAGATAATAACCCTCCAGAATACTCTCAGCCTCCTTTTCAGAGTACGCATCCACATATACATCTTTTATTGCCTTGTCTTGCTTTTGCAACTTCTGTAGCATTTCAGGACTAAATACTTCTGTCTGACCCTCTGCCTGTTCAGGTTTTTCCTGCACCATTACATCAAACAGGGTGTTCGCTAACTAAACTTCAACTCCTTCATCTTTCTCTTTGCTTTTCGCTTCATGCTGTGACTTATGATAGTGGGATCTGGTTACCACACAGTCTGGGAAAATACCAGGATCTTTCTGTTTTAACTCCTCAGTTTCTTGGTTTCCTTGGGCTTCTCCACAACAAGGAGTGTCATTACCACCTTCGATCCTGCCAAATCATTCCAAGAACAAACTGATACTCTGTCAATCACTCCCACTGTAACTTCCCCTGTCTTAAGTTGGCACTCCAACGTGATCTTACACAGGGGAACACTATATTTCTGTCCATCTACCCCACAAATTACAGATAAGATCAAAAAGAGTGCATATTCGTTCATCCCTGACTATCAGCGACTGGTTAGATCCTGTATCTCTCAAAATTATAACTTCTTGTCCTTCTCTCACTTGACCCACAGAGGTGAATTCTTTGTAGAGATCTGGTACTAACTCCATACCCAGCCCCTGCCTAGGCTGTGCACTGTCCTGCAGCTCTTTGGCTCTTCTTCGGGTCTCCTTTACTACCCACGCTAATGCCATTGGCTTAGCTTCCTTTACCACATCTTTTCCGACAGCACCTTTCTTTAACGACCAGCACCATGAATTTACGTGTCCCACTCTCTAGCAGTGAAAACATCTTTTCCCAGTGCCCTTTTGAAACCACCAGCACTGTAATTTTCAGTGTCCCACTCCATTACAGTGAAAACTCCTGACACCTTTCACCTCCTGTCCACCCTCTTGGGCCTCTTTAACATGCGGCAAATTCTTACCAGTGCTCTCTACTCTTGGTTTTGTAGTGCAGGATCTCCCCTTCTCCCAACTTCTATCCCTCACAGGACAAAATTCTGGCCGGAAGCTTGTCTTATGCACCAACATATAGTCATTCTGCTGCCCTTCTCACTTGCTGAAAATTCTGTTTCTCCATGTGAATTCTTACCATTTCAGGGGGTGAGTTTTTAAATTTGTACAGCAGAATAATCTCTCTTAGGGCCTCAAATGGCCTTTCTATTTTCAAAGCACACACCCATCGATCAAAATGACCATGTTTAATTTTTTTGAACCCTAACGTAAGTCTGACCTGGCTCCTTCTTTGAGTTTCTGAACCACTGTCTATATGCTTCTGGTACCAATTCATAAGCACTTAAAATAGCCTGTTTAACCTCTTCATAATCTCTTGACCCCTCATCTAACAGTGTGGCAAGTTCCTCACTAGCTCTGCCTACCAGTTTAGTCTGAACTAGCATTACCCATAAATCCTCGGACCACTCCATCTGCCTAACCAACTTTTCAAATGAAATAAAGATGGTTTCAACATCTTTCTCATCAAAATGTGGCAGAGTTTTGACATACTTACATATATCGCTCCCTTCTCTTTTAATCTCCATCCGGTTAACTTGACTTTGCTGACTAAGTCGCAACTTCTCAAGTTCAAATTCTCTCTTTCTTTCTCCCTTTTCTCTCTCTCTCTCTTTCTCTCTCCCTTTCTTCCCTCTGTCTTTTTCCTCTCTCTCTCTTCTCTCTCTCTTTCTTCTCTCTCCCTTTCCAATTTATGTCTCCCTCTCTCTTTCCTCTCTCTCTCTCTTTGTTTATCTTCTAACTCCATTTTCCTCACGTGTAATTTAGGTTTTTCTCCCTTACTGCACTTGTCTGTGTTTGAGTGTTTGAGTAACCCCTTTACAATTTCAGCTTTACTTTTGTCCTTGGTTAAACCCAATTCTAACTTATTTTCCAATTCTAAAAGTATGGCCATTTTCTTTCTTTCTAAACTTTCTTGGCAAATTTGAGAAAACATCTTCAAATCTCAGAACCTCTTTAGCAATTTTAAAAACCATTTCTCTCACTTTTAATTTAATTATCCACAAGTCACTGAAATTAAACAAATTGCCTCACCTACATTTTAGTTAAAGATCTAGGACACTAACCAGCAAGCGTTTAAATCTGCTGGGATTTTTCGTATCCCCAAATCTATTCAATCTGTCAAAACCAGTTCAAATCATGGACCCGAGCCCCCAAACTGTTATGACACAGGGTAAACCCTCCTGCTTAATTTAAAACCAGCAACACAGAACAGATTTATCCCGAGCAGTAATCTGTAAATATTTGAATGGCCAAGAACTATTTAAAGTAAAAATTAACAAATTTATTTCTTAAAGTATAACAGAGAATAATTAACTAACAACTATGTACAAGTCCTTACGCTAACCTATCTTTTGCCTTCCCTTCTATAATACTAATGCAATAAAACTCCCAATTAAGATTTACAAAACAAAACTTCTTATCTCAAAACCAGGCAGCTTTCGGTTCATCTATTTGGATCTTCCTGTGTCTTATTGATCGAAAAAGATACTTTTAAGAGAGCTATTTTTCAGGCAGTATATTATCCGCCGGGGCTTGGCAGATGTCCTCCCAACTGTTCAATTTTCCCTGGTAGTTTACCCCAAAGCATCGGATTGTGTCATTGGCTTTTAAGATTGTCAATATACTCAATTCATTGGAATTTGGTATTTTTCCAGGTATAATTTAAACTGATTGGCCTAATTCAAATCTGTTTTTCGTTGTTTCCAGGCAGCTACTCCAGTAACTGGAGCACATGTTACAATGGACCTTATTGAGAACACTTGGTGCTGTCACTGCTCGCTTTACAAGGTATGGTACACCCACACCTTCATAACAAAACACAGAGGTAAGAAATGGCAAGAAATCTCACTGAGCTTCATGGTGAGAATCCCCCCAAGAAACTTGATGAAAATAACACTTAGCCAAAAAAAAATGTAAGATACTGCCCAGAAGTTTATTATTGCTAAAACCCAAGTATTGTGTACTGCTCCCTGTTAAACCAGGCATGTCCCTTCAAATGTCACTTCACTCAATCCTCAGGAATTTAAGTGAGTTGATTTCCAGCAGCAAGTAGTATCCTCTGTGGATATCTTCAGCTCCCTGTTCTGGTTGCCCACGGATACCCAAATTCCTTCCCACAATTCTCTGTGGACTGTTTTCTGCCACAAGGTTCCATGAGGACTACAGTAGGTTGCAGCAATTCTGAATGTACCTTCCAACTGCTTTTTCTTCACAAATTCCAAATGGAGATTAAACCCAAACCACATTCCATCCAGTAAATTATGAATCTCCACCTGGAAGTTGCTCTCTTCACCACACACATCCTGACTTGGTTCCCATATTGGTAAGGCATCGAGACCCTTCCCAGCAGATGGACAGCAGTGGCTCAAGATGGCAGCTCACCATCTACTTCTCAAGGGAAGTTAGGGGTAATAAACGTTGGTATTGCCAGCAGCTTTTTCATCACAAATTGGAATCTCTAAAAAAGACATGTTTAACAATAAAGGGAAGTTTAATCTGGGTTGTACAAACTTCCTTCTGTCTGCCACAAAACTTGTCTCAGCAATCTCAAGAAAATTTTAATGTAACCTTTTTCCATTATACTCTAATTAAACAGTCTTTATGTTACTGACAATTTCAGACAGACTATTAGGTTACGAATGTTCAAGACATCACCTTTTAATAGTTACATGTTCTCTTTCAAGTATAGATGCTTCTTACAGACTCCCTCTTCGAATTTTGTAGTGAGAGGGTGCTCCATTATCTTGTTATTAGATTAGATTAGATTACTTACAGTGTGGAAACAGGCCCTTCGGCCCAACAAGTCCACACCGACCCGCCGAAGCGCAACCCACCCATTCCCCTACATTTACCCCTTTACCTAACACTACGGTCAATTTAGCATGGCCAATTCACCTGACCTGCACATCTTTGGACTGTGGGAGGAAACCGGAGCACCCGGAGGAAACCCACGCAGACACTGGGAGAACGTGCAAACTCCACACAGACAGTCGCCTGAGTCGGGAATTGAACCCAGGTCTCTGGCGCTGTGAGGCAGCAGTGCTAACCACTGTGCCACCGTGCCACCCTATTAGTCAGTGGTTTTTTTTTGCATCCATGAAGATGTGAAATTTACCTCCAACTCCATCCATTCTTTCCGTGTTGCCAGTTTTACAATAGCAGATCGTGTCATAGAGTCATAGAGATGTACAGCATGGAAACAGACCCTTTGGTCCAACCCATCCATGCCGACCAGATATCCCAACCCAGTCTAGTCCCACCTGCCAGCACCCGGCCCATATCCCTCCAAACCTTTCCTATTCATATACCCATCCAAATGCCTCTTAAATGTTGCAATTGTACCAGCCTCCACCATTTCCTCTAGCAGCTCATTCCATACACATACCACGCTCTGCATGAAAAAGTTGCCCCGTAGGTTTTATATCTTTCCCCTCTTGCCCTAAACCTATGCCCTCTAGTTCTGGACTCCCCGACCCCAGGGAAAACACTTTGCCTATTTACTCTATCCATGCACCTCATAATTTTGTAAACCTCTATAAGGTCACCCCACAGCCTTCGACGCTCCAGGGAAAATAGACCCAGCCTGTTCAGCCTCTCCCTATAGCTCAAATCCTCCAACCCTGGCAACATCCTTGTAAAGCATTTCTGAACCCTTTCAAGTTTCACAACATCTTTCCGATAGGAAGGAGATCAGAATTGCATGCAATATTCCAACAGTGGCCAAACCAATGTCCTGTACAGCCGCAACATGACCTCCCAACTCCTGTACTCAATACTCTGACCAATAAAGGAAAGCATACCAAATGCCTTCTTCACTATCCTATCTACCTGCGACTCCACTTTCAAGGAGATATGAACTTGCACTCCAAGGTCTCTTTGTTCAGCAACACTCCCTAGGATCTTACCATTAAGTGTATAAGTCCTGCTGAGATTTGCTTTCCCAAAATGTCAAAGGCTATCTAAGTGTTGCAATATTAGTTTGGCAAATTTAATTTGTGGTCCCACAGTACAACTGGAAGACTGGTTTTGCATGAATCACCCTGGAGTCATAAAACATTTCAGAGACTGAAGCAGGAGTTATAGGTTCCCCAGTGATAACTCCCTTGTGTGCTAGACGAAGCAAAGGTGCACAACCTAGGGCCCTTTACAGAAGTCTTCAGGCTCCCGCATTGCTCTAATTGCTGGGTTTAGCCCACCTCCCCCTCCCCCAGCCCTGACATCAACCTCCCCTTTGTCCCTTGCCAATCGTCACCCCTGGCCTTCCTCCCTCCCTGCCAGTTAAGTTGCCCATCTGTCTGTTCCAACAAGCAGAAGCAGGAGATGGAGATGCCAAATGGCAATGGGACCTTTCTGTTCAAAGCAGCAGGTCCTTCATGTTAAAAAAACTTAAAGAACTGCAGATGCTGTAAATCAGAAACAAAAACAAAAGTTGCTGGAAAAGCTCAGCAGGTCTGGCAGCATCTGTGAAGAGAAATCAGAGTTAACGTTTTGGGTACAGTGACTCTTCCTCAGAAACGTTATGGTCAGATGCTGTCAGACCTGTTGAACTTTTCCAGCAGCTTCTGTATTAGTATAGGACCTTCATGTTGTTGGGACTGCCAGGTTTTTTTAGCTGCTTCCAGCCTCCCCCCACCCACCACTGTGTAAATATCAGGGCCGCGGGAAGTTAAAATACACCTTGCAAACTTGATTGAGATTTTGTCAATATCTTTATTATTACTTTCTTTGCTCATAAAATAAACCTCTGCCTCCCCAGCTCTGTTTGTTAGTGTTGCCAGAAGCATTTGTGTCAGCAGCACAGCCAAATTTGATGTTCTGAACTATTGACATCGTTGGAAAAAGATTAAGTTTTCTTCTTGGGAGAAGGATGTTTGTGCTGGAGTGAAAGGTAGGAAGTTGTCAGCCAGGTCACAAACGCTCCATATTAATGGCCACACTGTTCAGAAAACCAACAGGAACAAGGGATTGGAAATGAGATGATTGATATTCATATTGGCTTCAGGAAGTCTCCTCATTTTTCTTACATCAGTAAGTCGTAGCTCGCTCTGTTCACTTGTTTGTCAAGTTTGTCAAATGAAGCTTGTCTTGTAATATTTCCCCCCTTTCTGATTACCTCAGGAACCTGCTCAAAGCAAACACAGATCAGGCTAAGTTCAGTTGTTGCCAAACCACATTTTCATTACTGTATTCAATTTGGAGCACATAAGTTGTAAATAGAGCATTTAAAAAATGTGCGGTTAATAAGATGGTGAATATTTAAATAATCCCCTTCAAATTCCAGTTAAAATGGTGTAGTGGAGAAGAGTGTATGAAGCTCCCACTAGTTCTACCCAGCAACAAGACCATGTTGCCATTGGAGACTACAGAGATACAATATGCATGCTCCTTTAAGAAGATGTCATTTAAAGGATTGTTAATCATCGTACACCTCGACAGGATATAATGTATTAGTCCCATGACTTGTTAGGGCAGTCTGAAGAAGCAGTGATACGAGTTAGATGTACCGTACCTACTCTAGTAAATCTCTCTGCAAATAGTCTTATCATTAGGTAAAGAAGTCACATTATTGTTTCACCACTTCTTGGATGTGGCGGGTATGTTTATGTCTAAAAGCTGAATGTAACTGGATCGGCACCCAGATCAAAATTTGTTCAACATTGAGTATTAGGTTGAATGCCTGAATGCAAAGGAAGAGGCAATTGTTCTTGCTGCCCACAGACATTCAGACAGAAAGGGCCAGATTTTCATGACTGAAATGGATACCCTGTTGTGAAATTTTCCTGCCTCAGTGTGAGAGAGGGTTAGAACCCAGAACCGCTACCCCTGGAAGCAGTTCAGACGTAACCTCAGAGATGGTCAAATGCCAAGGTGGCTGTTAAAAGGTGCACCTCAGCTCTCTGGAACTTGATTCAGTTGTTTTCTTAAAACGTAAGCCCTCTGATGTTTATCCCTTGTGCCCCAGCAACTGCTCCATCCAGTCCCTTTGACACCTCCATAATCCACTTTATGCTGTCCCATAGCCTCTTATGGTCCCCAAACACTAATGAAAAGGCTTATCTTAAAAATCTCATGTCGGAGGATAGCTAGAATACTGAGAGGAGTGAACATGAATTCCAGAGGACTGTGCTATAACTTTGGGTTGATATTTAAGATTGTTGTAATGTATAACTGAATTCTAGGGAGCAGACTAAAAAGTGAAACAAAGTTCATAATGTATGTAATTGTAAATTCTAATGTTTGAGTTAATATTGCTGGCTTAGTTTAACTCTTTTAGATATACAACAAAATGTATGTTTCATTCACCATGTGCAATCTCATACTGATCTGGTTTATTGGTTGGATTTCTCTTTAATTGTTAACAGTCCCTGCCAGGATTACAACAGATGATTGGCCTCTGTCACCAGAACCTTTGTTTTGTGCTAGCTATGAATCCGATCTGCCGAGAGATTTGCTCCCGATTCCCATTTTGTCAGATCTCCTTCATGGAATACTCAATCAAATACTGCCTTGATGTCATTGGTAGTCACACTAACCTTCATGGCTGAGCTCAACTATTTTCTCCATGTTTGGACAAAACTTGAAATGAGGTCAAGAGCTGGTTATTTCTGGGACTGTAGGTACTGCTCGATCATATTGTCAATGAGATTCTATCGTTTTGCTGATGATCAACAGTACACTGATGGAGCAGTAAGCAGTCAGGTTGGATTTGCCCTATTTTGTACTGATTAGGACAGCCATTCTTAAGTACAAGATGTCTTCAGTTCTGGGCAATTAACTACATTAATGTGACACTCTATTCCCTTTTCAGAGTGAGCAATAATTCTGCATGTATATCTGAATGTTTACTTAGCCGGCCATGTTGCTTGATTGAAGTGTATCAGCCTAGTTTTAGTAATCTACTCCAGTCTATTTTGGTGCATTCCTAGACAGTCGAACCCAATATTGTCCACTTCAGTATTAATTTGTCTTTTCAGCTATTTCAACAGAGTAGAGTCTGTGCCCTCTGCTGCTGCTGAGCTCAGACCCATTCGTCATTTTATTGACCTGCTGGGAACAATATCCCATGGTTCTTTGCTCGCAGATTGGTATCCTTTGTGACTACAAGACTGAATCTAGAAAATTCTATAGCTTTTTTTTCATGCCTTTCCATTGAGGGTATATATAATGCTCAGGTCATTTTGCCAAAATATTGGCAGCTGACAAACAGCTCAGTTAAATGACAAGCATTCAATGGAGCATTTTGTTTGTCATTATCTGCAGGAATCCCTCAGCAACTACTGCAGACCCAGTCTGAACAACAATGTCCTTTAGAACTCAGCTCGTCAATGGTAGTGCTACCAAGATACTCTTAGAGTCATAGAGTCATGGAGATGTACAGCATAGTCCAACCTTTGGTCCAACTTGTCCATGCTGATCAGATATCCTAAGTTAACCTAGTCCCATTTGCCAGCACTTGGCCCTTGTCCCTCTAAACCCTTCCTATCCATAAACTCATCCAGATGCCTTTTAACTGTTGTAATTGTACTAGCCTCCACCACTTCCTCTGGCAGCTCCTTCCATACATGTACCACCCTCTGTGTGAAACATTTGACCTTTAGGTCCCATCTAAATTTTCCCCCTCTCACCTAAATCTCTGCCTTCTAGTTCTGGACTCCCTCACCCCAGGGAAAAGACCTTAACTATTTACAAAGTTAAAAATCACACAACACCAGGTTATAGTCCAACAGGTTTAATAATCTATTTACCCTATTCTTGCTCCTCATGATTTTATAAAATTCCACAAGGCCACCCCTCAGTCTCCAACGCTCCAGGGCAAACAGACTCAGCTTTATAGAGTCATAGAGATATACATCACGGGAATAGACCCTTTGGTCCAACTCCTCCATGCAGACCAGATATCTCAACCCAATCTAGTCCCACCTGCCAGCACCCAGCTTATATCCCTCCACACCCTTGCTATTCATGTACCCATTTAGATGCCTTTTAAATGTTACAATTGTACCAGCCTCCACCACTTCCTCTGGCAGCTCATTCCATACACGCACCACTCTCTGCATGGAAAAGTTGTCCTTAGGTCTCTTTTAAATTTTCCCCCTCTCACTCTAAACCTATGCCCTCTAGTTCTGGACTCTCCCACCTCAGGGAAAAGACCTTGTCTATTTACCCTATCCATGCTCCTTATGATTTTATAAACCTCTACAAGGTCACCCCTCAGCCTCTGATGCTCCAGGGAAAACAGACCCAGCCTATACAACCTCTCCCCAAAGCTCAAATCCTCCAACCCTGGCAACATCCTTGTAAATCATTTCTGAACCCTTTCAAGTTTCACAACATTCTTCCTATAGGAAGGAGATCAGAATTGCACGCAATATTCCAACAGTGGCCTAACCAATGTCTTGTAAGCCGCAACATAACCTCCCAACTCCTGTACTCAATACTCTGACCAATAAAGGAAAGCATACCAAATGTCTTCTTCACTATCCTATCTACATGTGATTCTACTTTCAAGGAGCTATGAACCTGCACTCCAAGGTCTCTTTGTTCAGCAACACTCCCTAGGACCTTACCATTAAGTGTATATGTCCTGCTAAGATTTGCATTCCCAAAATGCAGCAGCTCGCATTTATCTAAATTAAACTCCATTTGCCACTCCTTAGCCCATTGGCCCATCTGGTCAAGATCCTGTTGAAATCCGAGGTAACCTTCTTCACTGTCCACTACACCTCCAATTTTGGTGTCATGTACAAACTTACTAACAACACCTTTTAAGCTTACATCCAAATCATTTATATAAATGTCAAAAAGTAGTGGATCCAGCACTGATCCTTGTAGCACTCCACTTGTCATAGGCCTCTCGTCTGAAGAATAACCTTCCACCACCACCCTCTGTCTTCTACCTTCAAACCAGTGCTGTGGCTAGTTCTTCTTTTATGCCATGAGATCTAACCTTGCTAACCAGTCTACCATGGGGAACCTTGTCGAATGCCTTACTGAAGTCCACATAGATCATGTCTACCACTCTACCCTCATCAATCCTCTTTGTTACTTTTTCAAAACACTCAATCAAGTTTGTGAGACATGATTTCCCATAGGCAAAGCCCATGTTGACTATCCCTAATCAGTCCTCACCTTTCCAAATACATGTACATCCTGTCCCTCAGGATTCCCTCCAACAACTTGCCCACCACCAACATCAGGCTCACTGGTCTCTACTTCTCTGCCTTTTTCTCACCACCCTTCTTAAACAGTGGCACCACATTAGCCAACCTCCAGTCTTCTGGCACCTCACCTGTGACTATCAATGATGCAAATATCTCAGCAAGAGGTCCAGCAATCACTTCCCTGGCTTCCCACAGAGTTCTAGGGTACACCTGATCAGGTCCTGGGGATTTATCCACTTTTATGCATTTCAAGACATACAGTACTTCCTCCTCTGTTATATGGACATTAATCAAGATATCACTATCTATTTACCTACATTCTATATCTTCCATGTCCTTCTCCAGAGTAAACACTGATGCAAAATACTTGTTTAGTATCTCCCCACACAATGGCTGCCTTACTGATCTTTGAGGGGCCCTATTCTCTCCCTAGTTACCCTTTTGTCCTTAAAACCCTTTGAATTCTCCTTAACTCTATTTGCCACAGCTATCTCATGTCCCATTTTTGCCCTCCTGATTTCCCCCTTAAGTATACTCCTACTGCTTTTATAGTCTTCTAAGGATTCACTTGCTCTAGCCTGTCTATACCTGACATATGCTTCCTTCTTTTTTTGAACCAAACCTCAGTTTCTCTAGTTATTCAGCATTCTCAATAACTACCAGCCTTTCCTTTCACCTATACTTTCTCTAGACTCTTATTATCTTATTTCTGAAGGCTCCCCATTTTCCAGCCGTTCCTTTACCTGCGAACATCTGCCCCCAATCAGCTTTTGAAAGTTCTTGTCTCGTCATGTCAAAATTAGCCTTTCTCCAATTTAGAACTTCAACTTTTAGATCGGGTCTATCTTTTTACATCACTATTTTAAATCTAATAGAATTGTGATTGCTGGCCCCAAAGTGGTCCCCCACTGACACCTCAGTCACCTGCCCTGCCTTATTTCCCAAGAGTGGGTCAAGTTTTGCACCTTCTCTAGTAGGTACATCCACATACTGAATCAGCCTATTCAGCCTCTCCCTGTAGTTTAAACCCTTGAACCCTGGCAACACTCTTGTAAGTCTTTTCTGAATCCTTTCAAGTTTCACAACATTCTTCCTATAGGAGGGAGACCAGAATTGTACACAATATTCCAAAAGTGGCCTAACCAATGTCCTATACAGTCGCAACATGACCTCCCAATTCCTATATTCAATGCTGTGACCAATAAAGGAAAGCAAATTAAATGCCTTCGTCACTATTCTATCTATCTGAGACTCCACTTTCAAGGAACTATAAACCTGTACTCCAAAGTCTCTTTGTTCAGCCACACTCCCCAGGACCTTACCATCAAATGTATAAGTCCTGCTCTGATTTGCCTAGCCAAAATGCAGAAGCTCACATTTATCTAAATTTACTGCATCTGCCACTCTACGGCCCATTGGCCCATCTGATCAAGATCCCGTTGTACTCTGAGGTAACCTTCTTCGCTGTCCATAACACCTCCAATTTTGGTGTCATCTGTGGTGTGGGAGTGGACATTGAGGTTTCCCACCAGATGACATTCTATGCTGTTACCATTCTCAGTGTTTCCTTTAGCATGGAGGGGTACAGCTTCATCAGCTGAGGGAAGGGTATTGGTGATGATCAGGAGGGATTTTGCTTGATACCTGATTCATGGAGCTGAGATAATATTAAGGACTTCCAGGGTGACACCCTCTCAATTGTATACCACTGTGCCACCTCCCCTGCTGTGTATATCTTGCCAGTGAGACAGGGTGTACCCAAGGATGTGAACAGTGATGTCTGGGACATTGATAGTATGTCATGCAGTTGCCTGACTTGTGTGAGGGACATCCCTCCCAATTTTGCATAAGACTTTGCAAGGTTTACAGGATGGAGTTTGCCTTTTGTAGTTTCAGTTGTCTAAATTAACTGCCAAGTGGTGTATCCTATTTTGTTCCTTTGTGACTTTTCTGGAGTGGTTATTACAACTTAGCAATTCACACCAGTAAAACCGGAATACTGTGGATGCTGGAAATCTGAAACAAACGCAGAATGCTGGAAAAACTCAGCAAGTCTGGCAGCATTTGTGGAGACAGAAAAACAGCTAACATTTCGAATGTGGTATGACTCTGCTTTTGAAGAAAAGTTTAAAGCAGTTCATTCAGCCATTTCCAAGAGTAGTTAAGAGTCACCTATTTTTCTGTGGGTCTGGAGTCACATGTAGATTGAACCATGTAACAGCAGCAGATTTCATTGTTTAATGAGATTAATGAGGCAGATGAGTCTTTATAACAATCAATGGTATTTTCATGCCACCTCTACAGAGGCTAGGCATAACTTTTGTAATTATTGAGTTGAACTGGTCAATGTTCCTCATCAATGAATTCATGTAAGAACCTTCAACTGCCTATTGTAACATTTGGCCTTGAGACATGGTTAATTAATCAGCAAGAAATAGTTCAAGTTTACTCAGGAGAAAAGGCTTTAACTATTTTCAGAAAGCCTCTGTAACAGGGGCAGTATAGACCTTGTCAACCCAGTGAATACCCCATTGTGTCCATAATCTTGAATCTACAGTCCAGTCAATCATGGAAAACCAAGATTATAGATTTATATTCTTCATACTTCCTTCAATTTGAACAAATGCTTGCATTCAGATATTAGACAATAATATCATATAGTCTTATCAGAATCAGATTGCCTTATGGCTGACATTGTGTGTCAAATATTGTGACGTCAATAAATATTAGCTAGTGGTTTTGGTTTGCTTTTTTCTTATTATCTAACCAGATTAAAGAGAATGTGCTCCTATCACTGGCCTTGTATTAAATAAACTTTAAGGGAAAGTTTGGCCCATTTTGGGCAGAAGTTGAGCCCCAGTTGAATTTTTTTTTGGTTAATCACTAACTACTTGCACTGAGTTTGTATTTGCACTGATTAGGCATTATCAAGGGTAGCATTTCTTGACACAGGCACTACGTTGTCAGATGAAAAAAGGCAACATAGTTTCATACATTTTACTTTTAAAACATCTCCAATTTATATTTAAGTCATCCCACAAAAGCAAGCTGAAGCAAAAATTAAGGTTTAAAACTACATCTGGTATCAATACAAGTTTCTCACAATAACTAGGGTCTGTCAGCTTTGTGCTTCTTTCAGGAAACTATAATTGTATCTTAAATAAAAGTTAAAAAAAATGCTGCAATGACTCAGAAAGCCAGTCAGCATTTGTGAAGAGAAAAGGCAGCCTCTGATATGCAGGACTGGTTTCCTGACAGACTTACAGACTGTCAGACTTACAGACTGTCAGACTTACAGACTTACCCCTCTTTATGACTTGCTTTAGGTGTTTGAAATCAACCCTGCTTAGACATACTGTGCCACTGTGGCACGACCACTGTACCCCAAGAGGTTGCCAGGGTGAGGGAATCCAAAACTAGAGGGCATAGATTTGAGGTGAGAGGGGAAAGATATAAAAGGGACCAAAGGAGCAACCTTTTCATGGAGAGGGTGGTGCATGTATGAAATGAACTGTCAGAGCAAGTGGTAGAGGCTGATACAATTGCAACGTTTAAAAGGCATCTGGATGGGTACATGAATAGGAAGGGTTTAAGGGATATGGGCCAAATGCTGGCAAATGGGACTAGATCAAATTAGAATATCTGGTCAGCATGGACAAGTTAGACCAAAGGGTCTGTTTCCGTGCTGTACATCTTTATGTCTCTATGACTAAGTCTTTCAACTTGATACTTTCTAACAAATACACAAAAAAACTTTTTTGTCTTTTCCCATGAATGTATTGTCATTTTCCCAATATAATTCAAGAGATGGCAATTTCAGTCGTCTAGAATCATTGTTATGATCGCAATCATCTACTAGTTCCATAGAAACTATATCTTTCATGAAAATAACATCTAAATGAGGGGACATATCTTCAAATTGAGGGGTGATAGATTTAGGACAGATATCAGGGGTAGTTTCTTTACTAAGAGAGTAGTAGGGGCGTAGTAGACTCGCTGATGTTAAGGGCATTTAAATGGGCATTGGACCTACATATAGATAATAATGGAACAGTGCAGGTTAGATGGCATCAGATTATTTTGACAGGACGGTGCAACATCGAGGGCTGAAGGGCCTGTACAGTGCTGTGACATTCTATGTTCTATGTTCTAAACCTTGTAGCAATTGACTTACAAGCATTCTGCAATAGAAAATGGAGCACTTTTACACTTATTTAAATAAGGAAACTCGATATTGTCACTATTCTCTAGGAAAAAGAACGTCACCTTTGTGTTAACCTACTACTTTGGTTCTCATTATTTTCATGCACAAATGTAAAGTTACCAAACTTTGACTATTGGTGAAAATATACTTGTTTGTAGTTTCAAGATGCAGTTACAGGATAATACAGTGGACATGTCCAGAGTTGAAATTCTCTTTGACTGATTTGACAGAGGAATCGAGCTGTTGTGTCAGAGGATTTTCCAGAGCTGTGCAAATCTTTCCCTTGCCATGTCAAGAATGGAAACAGTGAAGAGATAAATTATTATATTCCTCAAGCATCATCAAGTTAAATGATATCACTATCCTGTATCCTGGAGAACTGATGTAAACATTTGGTACAGTATTCCCCTCTATCACATATTGTACTGCTGATCAATTGTTACAATTTTTTAAAGAGCTGAATATTATTCAATGGCTCGATCTATTACCTGTCTCAAATTAAAGAGCTTTGACATTTTTGAGATCCTACTACAGGAAACTTGCCAAATGATGGTATCACAGAAAACTGTTTGACTTCCAACCTGGCATCTGTACCCAATAGATGGATTCCTATTTTCCCTGGACAATTTAAGGGCTAAACAGCCTCTTAATCTATTATATCTTTTTAGCAGCTGCTTAAATTATAAACAGCGGTCAATTGCTTATTTCAAATGCTTTCTATGGCAAGAATAATGGGTTTAATTGTATTGGAAAGCCACCAAATATCAATGGAGATCAATGCAGGTGGATTGATCTGTTTATGCTGTTAAACATCCAGAATATCAGATTCAGTCTGTAACATATTTAAATACTGTAATATTGATCAACTTTACCATGATACAGCTCGGATGACATTCCACATGATTGCAGGAAATGGTTCACTTCAGCTTATCCAACCAATGCCTTTTGTCTTTAAAGTGCCCAACAATTTATGGCAAAGCTGATACACTGGAACTACAACCTGCAAAACCACAAGTTGCGGTTAACGTGCCTCATCTTACACATTTCCTCAGCTAGTGCGGCTCACCAACTTCTCAAGGGCAACTAGTGATGGGCAATAAATGCTGGTCATTGGTCACTTATAGACAATGATGGCCACTTATAGACGGCAATGATAATACCTTCCTGTGTTTATTTTGATTGTTTCATCCCTTTCTGTCTTGTGAGTATGATATCCGTGTTTACGTCTGTTCACTATTGACAGATAAGGATCTATTTGAAATATGTTATTAAAATTTTCATCTTTAGCATATTGGAATTTATAGCAAAATAACTTTATTAAAATAGGCACACACTTTATTTCATATATTCAGCCCCATGAAAAATCCTCCCCAATCAGCTGAGAGATCTAAGACGATGAAATACAAATTAATATGACTCCAATGGATCTATTGCATTGTAGCCAAACCAATAAACACTGTCTGGGCTCATTGACAGGCTCTAAAGTGTTTAATCATCCTCACTAGTGGACAGTAAAAGTCACAGTCATATTACTCGGCTCTATGGCTTAACTAAGCCAAAGACCAACTTGTGCAATGAGTATACATGTATTGTACAGCCCTACGTCCAATTATTCTTTCCCAGCTCGGCTCTGAACATTTCCAGGCTCTTCTATGCACCAAGTAATTCCATCGACATAGACAATTGTGAAAAGGCAATTGTGAGGTTTCCCAGGTAAAATTCAAGTGGTACCAGCCCTACATAATTCGATCCTCTAAGTCCTATTACCCAGTCCGATTTCATCAGTCATTGGTCTGCACATCCTGAAACTTGGTCCAATTAGCCTATTAAGGTTTACCGTCAAATTTATAAAACACAGTTTTCTTGCACTGACATCAACATTGGTTATAATGTAACATTCACTCATTTCTATCAGTCCATTTTAAAAAGGAATATTTTTTAGATCAGCAATATTGTCGTTTTCCTCCAAGAATACAGTATTCTTACTACAATTCTTCAGCAGTTTGCTAAAATATGGAGCAAAATATTGCCCCATAATTAGAATATTCAGACTATTTTTGAATGCTGTCTTTTGGGCAATGACAATTCAGCATCCTTGCTAGTGTGGTGTATATTTTTGTCTTTCTACAAAATGGCATGAGTTTTTATTTCCACAGTCTGCATTGTGTTCGACTGCCCTGAGCTCCTTAATGACAAATATATATGCTGTCGCATTCTGGCAATCTGATAAAAATGGAATTTGATACACATCTAGTGAACTGTGAGCAAGAGGCTCACTACTGCACAGAGAGTTTTAGAATGGGCTCAAAGTTAGGTATCACCTCAATCTTTCTTAGAGAAGTTATTGTAGATATCCTGCTTCTTCAAGATTGAGGGTGACTTGCGTGGATATATACATATTCTGGCATATTATGGATAGTTGTACTGAGATCAAACCTGCAAATAGCCTTGCTAATGGATCATTTATTGCTTCAACATTTCTGGAATGATGCTATTTCTTAAGCAGGAGCTATGTATTGGTCACATATTGCACTCTACCAGATAAAGGCTCTACTTAAATATTCAAGGACTGTTGGCTGATGATCTGAGGTGACCTCTATGAGCCCTACACTTAAAAGTCCTAGGTTTGATTCCTCAATCTGTACAGTCCTAACATGGGCATGAATCCTACAGTTAGTCCCAATCCTTTGAAATTAGAAAAGGTGGGTCAGGAAATGTTTGTTTCTGTAAGTCTAATGCTGAAACTATATTTGTGAATATTTGAGAGCTTAGCTGTCAGCTTCCACACTTTAACAGTTTGTCAATGCTCAGTGTTAACCATCACACATCAATAATGGTCACATTTGGATGGGGAAACCAAAGGATAGCTCTCATCATGGAACTGTCTCCTTGAGGGCCACTCAGTTATCCAGGAGGGGCGATGGAAACCTGCAAACTGGGGAAATCATTGAATCCCCACAGTGTTGAAGCAGGCTATTCAACCCATCGAGTCCAACCTTCTGAGAGCACCCCACGTAAACCTATCCCCCATCCTATCATATAACCCTGCATTTCCCATGGTTAATCCACCTTGCCTGCACATCCCTGAACACTACAGGCAATTTAGCATAGCCAATCCACCTAACCTGCACATCTTTGGACTGTGGGAGGAAATCCATGCAGATATGGGGAGAATGTGCAAACTCCACACAGAGGGTGAAATCGAACCTGGGTCCGTGGGGGTGTGAGGTAGCAGTGCTAACCACTGAGCCACTGGCCAGCCTCAAAATAAGCAGAATGAATAAAGTGTGGGCATCAGAGTTTTGCATGATGTGAAATATACAGGGAATCAAGGATAGAAGGTAAATCAGGAAAGTATTGGAACAGTTTGGAAGTGACAAAGGCATTGCTGAGTATTTCAATAGGAGATGGGTAAATATTGTGGAAATAATCTGGCTTTGTCATGAAAAGGATATGGGGTTGGGAGGTCAGCTCAGTGTCAGCTGAGATTTCAAATTCTATGGCTTGGTGACTGCTGGGGGTTGGGTGATAATGACAAGCAGTTTATGTTGCGAAGGAAAGGCGATGACTTGGCCTGTTTATCTGTCAGAAATTGGAGCTCATCCTAGGCTGTATTTCAGCCAAGCACTCTGACAGTGCAGGGGGAGTGGAGGGTTAAAAGGAATAATGGAGACATCAAGAAGGGTGTTATCAGTATTCATGTACAATCTGACACTGTGCCTGCATTTGGTATTGCTAATGGGGATTATGTAGATGAGAAAACCGCAAAGGAACAAAGGAAGGATAAATGAGCTACCAATAACATGGTGAAAAGGCAGGAAGAGAAGCCATTGATAGAAAGTTTAAAGTATAGCCAGAACTAAGAAAAATAAGTCAAACAAGCTCTTCAGCAGGAGAGAGACATTGGAGCAATACAATGTGACTGTCTGTATCAAAGGCTACAGCAAGCTTAACTGTGGGAAAAGATCTGCCACCGTGCCAACCCATAATAGGCCCACAAAAGAAAAATTGGCCAAAATGTACTAAAACACCCAGAATGCCTCAGCAAGGAACCAAGCAGGCTGACAAGTGAAACTAGACAGTACTCACAGACAAGAGAATACACTTCACGCTCCCACTAACAATGACAGAGCACAACAGCTATCCCAAAGCCCCAAGGGCAGTTTCACAACCCAGCAATACCAAAGCCACACAAAGGACAGTTCAGACAGAGAGGCACCAGCAAGAGCACTACTCTCAGGCTAAGACAATGGAAGCACCTCACCACTTCAGAGGAGACATTAGCACCTACCTGCGAAAAGGAATGGAAGTTCTGGATCCATCGACACTGCCAGAATGTTGCTTTGTGAAGGGAATTAGGACATTCCTCCGATAACTGTTTTCCAATTAGCATCATTGTAACTAGATTACTCCATCTCCAGATACATTCCAGATACATTGTATTTTCCCTGTTGCTAATTAGCCATATTGTACAGGATTTTTATAAAAACTGGCTTCATCCTCAACTCAAGGAAGAGAAAGTCTGGACTGCCTGGGCAGACTATCTGCACTGTTTCAGCTTAGTCAGTTTCTCTTCTGCAATATTGCCGTACTAATAAACTGTCAATTTCACTGCGAACTGTGCTCTGTGATCTCTAATTTATTGGGCAAACCTCTCCGACATTAACGAAAACAAAGAGACATAATTCACCAAAGTCAAATTGATGGAGAGTGCCATTTAATAGTTAGCCTCTTTTTGAACTGTGGGACAGGCAAAAGCCACACTGGAGCGGAATTGAGTGCAGAGTTGAGGGCATGGATGGCATGGAGCAAGACTGAGAGGAGTGAAAGGTAAAGGGAGGGATTCGGAAGTTGGACAAGAATTTGCAGGAGCTGAGGTTAGAATGTATCAAGAGAAAGGTGATCTAGTGGGTGAAGGGTGAAGAAAGTGCTTGAGGGTAGAAAACTGTTTCCAGCCTCAGTTAACATGGGAAATTGGAAGGGAAGCTGAAAATGTGTTGCTGGAAAAGCGCAGCAGGTCAGGCAGCATCCAGGGAACAGGAGAATTGATGTTTTGGGATATACCCCTTCTTCAGGAAGGCTTATGCCCGAAACGTCGATTCTCCTGCTCCTTGGATGCTGCCTGACCTGCTGCGCTTTTCCAGCAACACATTTTCAGCTCTGATCTCCAGCATCTGCAGACCTCACTTTCTCCTCAAAAATTGGAAGGGAAGTTGAACTCTGAGCAATTGGTTGGAAATGGAGCTTAAGGAACCAGGAGAGAAATCTTACGGATAAGATCAGCTCAGAAAGCACATGCAGGAAGGTGAGAAGACATGAGAGAAAAACAGAGATAGAAAAAAATACAAATTTCACCTCTATTATGAATGGTCTTCATTCTTATAATCTCTCTCTCACAGTTGAGGCGCTCTGCCATTTACATTCTCTGCCATACTTACATTCTCTGCTCTCCATGGTTGGTTATACATTGTATTCTTGAGTTCATTCTACCTTCCCTCATGCTTGTTGCAAAATTCTTCACTATTTTCTTGTTTCTTTTCACTCTGCAATGCAACTGCATTCTGCATTATCTAAGGTCTGTAATCTATCTTAATGACACAGAACAAAAATGGCCCTTGCCTGCTGATCCACACTCATCTGTCCATTGATAATAACAGGGGAAAGATTGTATTACAACATGACTTATGTAGGAAGGAAGATAATAAAATTATAGCAACAAGAAACAATTTGCGAAAAAACTGCCAGAGAAATATTTAAAATCTTTTGTAAATCTAAAATATCTGCAATAAAAGTGTACATTAATGTTGTGCCCAAAGACAGAAATACATTGATTATTGTGGAATAATTGATTTCTATTTATTTTAGTTTGCAAATCCCCAGTGGCGCTTGTTGCTAGCATTAGCTGTGGTGTTTGAATCTAGGTGCTTTCCCACAGGGCATGAACGAAAAATGAAAAAGGATGAGTCAATTCGCATTGCATTCTCACAGGTCTTAATGGTCATTTACAGAGGCAGGAGTAAAGACTTCAGATAGATGGGTTGCTTACTGTGTCTGCTGAGCGGAGAACATATATGCCATGGGAGGACTTAAAGAGGTAAAAAAATATATAATTTTGGAAAAAGAATTCCATTTCAACAATACATTCCCATGTGATATATTGTCACATTTGTCAAGAATAACAAACTTCTGAAAAATGACGCTAGTAGAAAGTGAAGTGCTGCCCCCAAACAGCAGTCTTTGGTTGTATTGTTTTCATTCTGAAAAATGCCCACTCCAGAATATTGAAAGCACAACTGGGAAATTGTCTAGGCTTCCTGCTTGTTTGTCAGCTCCTGATTCCACAGTCTGATGAGTCTATGCTGCCTAAATGTCCTAGCTTTTCACAAATATATAGGTGATATAAATCACTAACATCAGCAATTTGAAAAATATCGCTCTGGGGTTACACTATGTAGTAATGAACATGTGAAACCGAAAATATATTGTTTTGTTGGATTTGGTGAATGAAAGGAGTTCAGCAATTGCACACAAGTCAGTGGTTCCAGATGGGTGTAATGTGCACAGCATGATCAGTGAGTGACAGGAGAAATGTTCTGTCTCAACCTTGCTACCAAATATAACATGCTCCCATATCAATGAGGGATTGAATGCAAAAACATGACAGTTATAAACCATTATTGGAACTTTGTGAAATATGTGCCTTGTCCATAGGTGAGAGATGAGATGCAGGTCTACATCAGAGGGTAGTTAATCGACATTGTTCACAGAGTCAAATGACAACTGGAGTATCGCAGTTTCTCCAACACATATATAAATATAGTCTGAAATCTCAAAAGACGATCTCACCGTTTTAATATATTACCTTCCGCTTTAACTTGGATCTTCACTTAGTATTTCTTCCTGTTGCTACTATAATACGAGATCAAAAACTTGTCTAATTTTTTCAAGATTTGTGAAAAGAAATATTTTGTGTTCCCTTGCTTTTCTGTACTGCTTTTTCCAATTCTTAGACCTTCCACATCGTCTTGCACTAACTTATCTCTATTATTGCTCATCTACACTAGTCCATGTGTACTCAATGGTTCCATTTTCCTGATTCACTGTACTTCTGCCTTTTAATTTGTTATAAGATATAGCCTTATAATCGCCTCAGGCGACTGACTGTGTGGAGTTTGCACATTCTCCCCGTGTCTGCGTGGGTTTCCTCCGGGTGCTCCGGTTTCCTCCCACAATCCAAAAAATGTGCAGGTTAGGCAAATTGGCCATGCTAAATTGCCCGTAGTGTTAGGTGTAGGGGTAATGGGTCTGGGTGGGTTACGCTTCGGCGGGTCAGTGTGGACTTGTTGGGCCGAAGGGCCTGTTTCCACACTGTAAGTAATCTAATCTAATCTAATCAAACATATTTGTCCTGGATTTTCTATTTTAAGGGAAGTATTGACCCTTTTTAAGACAAAGACCAAAAGAATTTCATGTAAGCATGTTTAACACAGTGAAATTCCAAGGTATCTTACTCCCAAGTCATCAGGGCAAGGGCACTGAGCTGAAAACAGTTATTAAAAGAGCAAGGATGCAATTCATTCCAAAAGAGCTAATATTCATTGTTAGGCAAATTACAATTAAACTTCCTTAAAAGATGTTCAAATAGACAATTTCTGTAAGAAAATGAATCAGTTCAAAAATGTGAAACATTGAGAGAGTTTGTGAATGGTAATATTGGAATTGCATGAATTCTGCCAAAATTGGTTAATTACATCAATGAGCAGAAAGTTTGCTGTTTTCCACTGGGGTGCGTTACAACGTAACGAACTTACTTACAATTTCACTACCAACAGTTAATAGACTTACGTGCTAAACGCAGATACCATATCATACCGTGGGTAAATTCATCGATCCCATACTCCCAGTGGGGCGATGAGCTTGAAGCGTTGGAGAATCAGTCCAACAGAATTGCACTCATATTGCCAACCTGTGCCCCTTTCAATCGCAGCTTCCCACTGGGAGCCTAGGATCAGTGAATTTACTCCGAAACATTCCAATAGTTCAATAACACAAACGCAAAACTAATAGGAAGCCTGATCAATTCATGCTGAGTAGCAAACTGTCAAAGAACTATAGTTTTACAGGAATGAAGTTATTGCTAAATCAACTAATAAAACCATGAATCGGTTGTACTATGATATTGCCTTGATGACCTTAGTTGTTTCTAACAATGCAGATACAAATACAATATCAGCAAGAGTTCTTTTGAACACTATATTTCAATATTCCATTTCAATTTTTATTTATAAAAATATAAATTATTCAATTTAATCCTACCACAGCTACCTACTGTGATTGGTTTTGCAGCTACCAACAATGTCACTGCTATTTGCAAACAAAAGGCTAGATCCGTGACATTTTATTATCTTTATTCTTTCTCTCACCATTTTACTGGTTTACTTTTGTCCACCTTGACAATTCCACTCAGAATATAGTTTGCCACAAGCGTCCAATGTTAAAAATTGCTTTCCTGACTTCAGCCAAATGGGGCCAAAACTCTTTTTTATGCCTACTATTAAATATTTGAACCTTGTCTGTTTTTCATGAAATAATAGCCAGGCCAGAGGTTCATAAAGCTAAAAGCTTTCCTATTCTAGAGCTATAATGAAACCTATTGGAAACAAAGGAGGCCAACAAATCCTAGAACCCGTAATAAAATCAGCCACAATGTTCCATGTCTCTTTCATCGAAAGCATTCACAGCAGAAAAACAGAACTGAATGACACAGGAAGGAATGACAATCAAAAGTGAAAATATATTTGATCCATTCACAAAGCCAAAACAGCAATGCCTTTGTGAAGGAGAGATTTATGGGACTGTTATGCTGACCGCAAAAAGGAACTTTTATCTGATGCAAGAAGATATCCATCACACAATTGATGGATTGATGTTAGAATTGCTGGAATGTGTTACCTGAAGAAGTGACATAGAATTTGTTACAGGGTTTAATGTCTATCCTAATAGTGTTGCAGAAAGGTGAGAAGTTTCACCTGAGCCTCAGTATCTTGTTATGGACTAGACCAAACCCCCTCAAAACACATCATGGAGATAGCCTAGAGCCTAACTTTTTCTTATTTTAAAGGCAAATGCCATTTCAAACCATCAGCATGAAGCAAAACACACTTTATTCACACACTATATTTAAAATAAATTTAAAAATTGGCTTAACTGTAACTCTATTGAAATATTTATCAAAATAATAAACACCTCATTAACTGTTCCAATATAGTAACATCCCATAAGCACACCCGTGGCAAAGACAAATTCAGTAAAATATCTTACATGCAATTCTAGCAGAAGGAAGAGAATCCAAGCTTTTAGCTTTATCAAAAAGAGAGATGTAACAGCTTTCACAGCTCCAACAGCTACTGGAAACTAAACCAAGAATTCTGTTCTGTGGAAGGTTGACACCTTCATGTTCTCATTACCAATGTAAAAACACACACTAAGTAATAGAAATGTAATGCAGGGGCTATATTGGTATGCTTTATTTACAGCATAAATCACTTGAATAATAATGCAACTTTTCCTAAAATAAGACTTACCAGCAGACAGCCTTCTCATTCGCACCCTCAACTGACTACTCAGATATTGCGGAGATCACAATAATAGAGTAACCTTCCAGTATTTAAGGTAAACGTCTGATATTTGAGGTATATAATTTTTGCTGGTTGACTGAGAGTGCTGGTTCATAAGGTTAAAACACAGTTTGCTGTATTTCATAATGCTCAGCAAAAATTCATTCTGATTAAAAAGGGCTCACTGAGAAGGAGGAACCATCAGTGGTTAACAAAGGTAGCAAAAGTGAGCATCCAATCAAAAATGAAAGTATATAAAACAACAAAATTAATGGTAGGCCAAGGAATTGGCAATTATTTTAGGAACCAGTTACAAATGACTGAAAAACTAATAAAGATGGAGAAAAGCGATTACAAAAGTAAATTGGCAGGAAACATAAAAACAAACAGCTTCTTCAGCTAAAGGAACTGAGAGAGCCTTGGAGGATCCACACGATAACAGGGAAAATAGAAATGGCACATAATTTGAAGCAAACCTTTACATCTGTCCTCACAATGGAGAACATGATAAATTCCCAACTTTAAAAAAAAGGTGGGCAAACAATACAGCTGAAATAGCTCACTTGGGAGATGGTTTAAAGGTCCCTGGTCCAATCCTGGGCTTTGGCAAAAGAAAGCATTGCTATGGGCAGCATGGTGGCTCAGTGGGCAGCTCTGTTGCCTCACAGTGCCAGGGACCTGGCTTGGGTGACTGTCTGTGTGGACTTTGCGCATTCTCCCTGTGTCTGCATGGGTTTTCTCCCACAATCCAAAGATGTACAAGTTAGGTGAATTGGCCATGCTAAATTGCCCATAATGTTAGGTGCAGTAGTCAGAGGGAAATGGGTCTGGGAGGGTCAGTGTGGACTTGTTGGGCCGAAGGGCCTGTTTCCACACTGTAGGGAATCTAATCAAAGGTGCTAGTGGAAGGAAAAGACTTGTATCAGCCTCTGTTTTAAGAGACAATGTATTTGACAAATTAATAGGACTGTGAAAGTGGAAGCATTGGTCGAAATATTCCAGAACTGGTGGGGTTGCAGCAGATCGCAAACTTCTATTGTGCCATTCCTATTCAAGAAGGGAGGCAGGCAGAAAGCAGGAAACAATAGCCTAGCTAGCTTGCCCATCTGTCATTGGGAAAATGCTTGAGTCTATTATTGAGGAAGAACAAAAGCAAGATAATTATAAAAGTTTAACTCAATAAAAAACAGTCAACATCATTTTGAGAAAGGGAATTCATGTTTAGCAAATTTGTGAGAATTATTTGAGGATATAACCAGTGGAGTAGTGTCTTTGGATTTTCAGAAATCATTTGATAAGGTGTTACATAAAAGATTATTGCATAAGATAGAAGCATATAGTATTTGGGGTAATGTATGGATTGTGGATTGGCCAGGATTAATGAGTCATTTTCATCGAAAGACATAACTAATGGAGTGCCATAAGTAACAGTTCTCGGGCCTCAGTTCATTACCATCATATTGTGTGTTTTTTTCCTGGTTTCCTTTAGAGACAGATTGGGGGACAGGTGATTAGTATTCCACAGAAAGGTTATCAACTTGACTTTTTAAAGTTGGAGCAATAGAAGCAGCCTGAATGGGTGTGGTCAAGCCCACAGAACCAGGGATTTTGAGTTTAACTTTTAACAGATGCTATTGGGGTCTTGAAGAAGTGAAAGCTATGTTTTGTCCCCCTCTCGGTTACAGCCAAAAGCTGGAGATTTTCTGCCTGCCAATGGAGGTACATGTGAGTCATAGAGTCATAGAGGTGTACAGCATGGAAACAGACCCTTCAGTCCAACCCATCCATGCCAACCAGATATCCTAACCCAATCTAGTCCCACCTGCCAGCATCCGGTCCATATCCCTCCAAACCCTTCCTATTCATATACCCATCCAAATGCCTCTTAAATGTTGCAATTGTACCAGCCTCCACCACTTCCTCTGGCGGCTCATTCCATATACGTACCACCCTCTGTGTGAAAAGGTTGCCCCGTAGGTCTCTTTTATATCTTTCCCCTCTCACCCTAAACCTATGCCCTCTACTTCTGCACTCCCCGACCCCAGGGAATTGACTTTGCTTATTTACCCTATCCATGCCCTCATAATTTTGTAAACCTCTAAAAGTCACCCCTCAGCCTCCAACACTCCAGGGAAAACAGCCCCAGGCTGTTCAGCCTTACCCTAGAGGTCAAATCCTCCAATCCTGGCAACAACCTTGTAAATCTTTTCTGAACCCTTTCAAGTTTGACAACATCTTTCGAATAGGAAGGAGACCAGAATTTCATACAATATTCCAACAGTGGCCTAATCAATATCTTGCACAGCCACAACATGACATCCCAACTCCTGTACTCAATACTCTGACCAATAAAGGAAAGCATACCAAACGCCTTCTTCACTCTCCTATCTACCTGTGACTCCACTTTCAAGGAGCAATGAACCTGCACTCCAAGGTCTCTTTGTTCAGCAACATGGAAAACCACACAGTCACCCAAGACAGGATTTGAACCTGGGTTCCTGGTACTGTAAGGCAGCAGTGCTAACCATTGAGCCACTGTGCGACAATTTGTTTTTTGAATTTACCTTTTGTGAAGGGTGTGTTTATGTGATGTTACTATGTTGGAACAATTAATTAGTAAGAGTTACTGTATCTATTATTCTGTTAAGCTTTCCAACAGAGTTACGTTTTCCAATTCCTTCTTTCTTTTACTGTATTTTAACTACAATGTTTGAATAAAGTGTGTTTTTCCTTAAATCCAGTAGTTTGGCCAATCAAATTGCATCTGGAATGCAACACCTCATATTTACCTTTAAAATAAGAAAATGTTGGGGTCTAGACTTTCTTCTGAATATTTTGAGGGGTTTGGCCTGGTCCACAGCAATATTAATGCCTTACGTGGGTTTGCTCTGGGTGCTCCGGTTTCCTCCAACATTCCAAAGATGTGCAGGGCAGGTGAATTGGCCATGCTAAGTTGCCCATAGTGTTAGGTGCATTAGTCAGAGGGAAATGGGTCTGGGTGGGTTACTCTTCGGAGGGTCGTTGTGGACTGGTTGGGTTGAAGGGCCTGTTTCCATGCTGTAGGGAATCTAATCTAATCATAGCAATATTAATGCCTTAGATAAAGGGACATGTTTTGCTGACAATACAAAAATGGATGGGAAGCCATCCTAGATCCAGTGGTCATGGTCCAAGGAGGTATCAATGACATAGATAAAACTAGGGCAGAGATTCTGCTAAGGGAGAATGAAGTTCTAGGAGCTAGATTAAGTAGCAGAACCATAAAGGTCATAATTTCTGGATTGCTATCTGAACCACGAGCTAATTGGCACAGGCTCAATAAGATTAAGCAGGAAAATGTGTGGCTGAAAGATTGGTGTGGGAGAAATGGGTTTGAATTCATGGGACATTGGCACTAGTACTGGGGAAGAAGGGACCTGTTCCAATCAGACAGGATTCATCTGAACTGCGATTGGACCAGAGTCCTAGCAAATCGCATAACTGGGGCTGTAGACAGGGCTTTAAATTAAAAGGATGGGGGTGGATTTGGTCATAGGGAAATTAGAAAATCCAAATTAAAGGAGGAAGAGGTAAAAGTGCAGATCTCATGAGAGATTATTAAAATCTCCAGCTAGAACAGAGTGTATGGAAAGGGTTAGCAATCAAACTTCAAGCACACTGGACAAACGAATGACAATGAGAAGAGGGACGGTTAATACAGGACTGAAGGTGTTATTTCTGAATGCACGCAGTGTAAGGAACAAGGTAAATGAGCTTGTGGCATAGATTGAAATTGGCATGGTGGGCATCACGGAGACATGGCAGCAAGGGGATTAGGATTGGGAGCTGAATATTCAAGGGTACACATCCTATCGAAAAGATAGGCAGGGGGGCAGTGGGGTGTGGTTACCTTATTAGTAAGAAATGAAATTAAATCAATAGTATGAAACAAAGTAGGGTCAGATGGTGTAGAATATATGTGGCTTGAATTGATGAACTGTAAAGATAAAAAGAACATAGTTGGAGTAATGTACAGGCCTCCAAGCAGTAGTCAGGAACTGGGGCGCAAGATACACCAGCAGATAGAAGAGATGTGTAGGAAAGGGAGATTTCAATGATCATGGGGGATTTCAATATACAGGTGGATTGGGAAAATTAGGTTGGAAGTGGATTGGAAGAAAAGGAATGTGTGGAAAGTCTACGAAATGAATTTTTGGAGCCCACAAGGTAATGTTGGATTTAGTGTTGTCCAATGAGGCAGACTTGATAAGGGAGCTTCAGGTGAAGGAACACTTAGGAGGCAGTGACCATAATATGATTGAATTTACTCTGCAATTTGAGAGGGAGAAGATAAAGTCAGAGGTAATGGTATTACAGCTGAATAAAGGCAGCTACAGAGGCATGAAGGAGGAGTTGGGTAGAATTGATTGGGACAGGAGCCTAACAGGAAAGACGATGACAGCAGTTTCTCGGGATAACTCAGGAGATAGCACAGAAACATCCCGAGAAAAAAAAGCATGGTACAGGGAGGATGAGTCAACCACGGCTGACTAGGGAAGTCAGGGATAGCATATAATGTGGTGAAGTGGGAAACCAGAGGATTGGGAATCTTACAAATATCAACAGAAGGCAACAAAAAAATAACAAATAAGGAGGGAGAAGATTATATATGAGGACAAGCTAGCCAGTAATATAAAGGAAGACTGTAAGAGTTTCTTTAACTATATAAAGGGCAAAAGAGAGGCAAAAGTGGACATTGAGCCACTAGAAAATGATGCAGGAGAGATAGTAGTGGGGAACAAGGAAATGGCTGAGGAACTGAATAATTACTTCACGGTGGAAGACGTGAGTAATATCCCAAAAATTCAAGAGAGTGAGGGGGCTGATCGGAGTATGGTGGCCATCACCAAAGTGAAGGTGCTAGAAAACTGAATGGCCTGAAGTTGGATAAATCACCTGTACCTAATGGACTACACCCCAGAGTTCTCAGGGAAGTACCTGAAGAGATAGTGGAGGCATTAGTGGTGATCTTTCAGGAATCGCTAGAATCAGGGAAGGTTCCAGAGGGCTGGAAATTGCTAACGTGACACCCCTGTTTAAATAGGGAGTCAGGCAGAAGATTGGTCGTGGGTAAGATCCTGAAATCCATTGTGAAGATTGAGATTTCTGAATACTTGGAAGTGTATGGTAAAATAAGGCAAAGTCAGCGTGGTTTCATCAATCTGCCAGAATTGTTTGAGGAAGCAATGAGCAGGTTAGAGAAAGGAGAGCCAATGGATGTTATCTACCTGGACTTCAAGATGGCCTTTGACAAGTTGACACACAGTAGGCTACTCAGTAAGATAAGGGCCCATGGTGTTAGAAGCCAGCTGCTGGCATGGATAGAAGCCTGGCTGTCTGACAGAAAGCAGAGAGTGGAGATAAAAGGGTCCTTCTCAGGGTGGCAGCTGGTGACAAGTGGTGTTCCACAAGGGTCAGTGTTGGGACCACAACTTTAATGATCTAGATGAAATAACGGAGGGCATTTTGGCTAAATTTGCAGATGATACAAAGATAGGTAGAGAGACAGGGAGCATTGAAGAGGCGGGGAGGCTGCAGAAGGATTTGGACTGGTTAAGAGAGTGGGCAAAGAAGTGGCAGATGGGGTACAACATGGGAAAGTGTGAGGTAGGAAGAATAGAGGCGCGGACTATTTTCTAAATAGGGAGAAAATTCAGAAGTCTGAAGTGCAAAGAGACTTGGGAGTTCGCGTCATGGATTCTCTGAAGGTAAACTTGCAGATTGAGTCAGTAGTTAAGAAGGTAAATGCAATGATGGCATTTATTTTGAGAGGACTTGAATATAAAAGCAGCGATGTACTTCTGAGGTTCTATAACACTTTCGTCAGACCACATTTAGATTATTGTGCTCACTTTTGGGTCCCCTATCACAGGAATGATGTACTGGCCCTGGAGCATGTTCAGAGGAGATTAATGAGAATGGTCCCAGGAATGAAAAGCTTAACCTGTGAGGAATGTTTGAGGACACTAGGTCAATACTTGATGGGGTTTAGAAGGATGAAGTGTGGGGGGGGGCGGGGGGATGTCTAATTGAAACATGCAGAATACTGAATGGCCTGGACAGAGTAGATGTTGGGAAGATGTTTCCATTGGTAGGAGAGACTAGGACATGAGGGCACAGCCTTAGAGTAAAGGGAAGACCTTTTAGAATGGAAATAAGGAGAAACGCCTTCAGCCAGAAAGTGGTGAATCTATGGAATTCATTGTGACAACAGGATATAGAGGTCAGGTCATTGAGTATGTTTAAGACTGAGATAGATAGGTTCTTGAGAATCAAGGGGATCAAGGGTTATGGGGAGAAAGTGGGAGAATAGGGTTGAATGGTGGAGCAGATTCGATGGGCTGAATGGGCTAATTTCTGCTCCTATGTCTTATGGTCTTATGTTGTGATGAAGACACAAAGAATCTTCAAGTGGATGTAGATAGATTGGATGAATAGTAAAATAAAGCTTGGTAAATGGGAGTTTTTTGAGGGAATACGTGAAGTCATACACTTTGTTAGGAAGAATCAAATGGCAGACTATTATTTAAATTGAGAGAGACTCCAAAAAAGAGTAGCACTGAGGACTCTCAGCAGTCCTGGGTATGAAACACAAAAAGTTAGCATGGGGGTGCAGCAATTAATTAAGAAGGCAAACAGAATTTTAGCCTTTATTGCTCGGGGTTTGATGTTTAAAAATAGAGAAATATTGTTACAAATATACAGGGTGTTGGTGAGGCTTCACATAGAGTACTGTATACAGTTTTGGTCCCTGTATTTAAAAAGGATATACTAGAATTGAACTCAGTTCAAAAGAGATTCAGTAGGCTGATTTCTGGGATGAAAGAGTTGACTTATCAAGTGCAGCCAAACAGGTTAGGTCTTTATTCAATTGAGGTTGAAAGAATGAGGTGTGATCTTAAACACGTAGGTTTCTGAGGGGGCTTGAGAGAGTAGATGTTGAGGTGTTTCCATTCGTGGGGGAATGTCATTTAAAACTAAGATACAAAAGTATTTTTTTCTCTCATAGGATAGTGCCTGGAATTCTCTACCGCAGAGAGTTGTGGAGGCTAGATCACTGCAAGTATTTGAAGAGGAGGGACATAGATTTTTGAAGTGATGAGGAGTTGAGGGCTATGATGAGTTGGCATGAAAGAGGAGTTGAAGCCTGGGGTTGTACTCTTGTTAAATGGGGTGGGGGCAGCTTTGAAGGGCTGAATGGCCCACTCATGCTGCCATCTCTTATCTTCTCATGTTGTGCACGGTCTGTTTATTGCACTGGTGCAGATGGTTGTGCAACTACACAGCTTAGCTCAGCATCTAAAATGAGCTCCGAAATTAGTAGAAATTTGAGCTTCTGCTCCACCAGTAGAGTAAAGGTTAGATTATAGTAAATACATTTTTACTCTTCCTGCAGCCTGATACTGATAAGAAATTTATAGACATCTCGAGCTGACCTGTGACACGGCACATAGCTCCTTATCTACACATTAAAAACACAATTCTAACTCTGCCTTGCTTCCTAAATCCTTTGAATTCACTGTGTGCTACCCACATTTTAGAGTCAAAAGTAATTACCTATAAGTCAACAACTCCATCAGATTGAAGTAACTCTTATCCTTGCCAACTACAATAGGTATTTGGACAACTTGAGTCTTCACTGCTGCACTGCTGAATAAGCAGCAGCAGGATTTGACTGGGGGATTATGATATGATTTTAGCTGCATGGACTCTAACAAATATAGAACAGATCATTCAAGATGTTACTAACTGGTTTTCTGGGTGGCCACATACCTTTCCTGAATGTTGCAGAGAGGAGTCAATGCTAAAAGAAATAAATGTGCCTCAAAATAAAAAAAGTAAAGTTGGGCAGTATTGAAAATTGCAGTTTGATACACCAGGCTTTCGATGATATTTTGCATAATCACAATGCTGGAGTTTCAAAGAGGTATAAGGACAGCCTTGTGGAGGCGCAGAGCTGTCAGGTTTGCTGTGGGGCTTGGGTTAAATGCTTTAACGGTTACAAAATCAACTCCATCCAATGGGTGACAGTGTGGTCTGCAGATGCTAGAGATCAGAGTTGAGAGCATCCGAGGAGCAGGAAAATCGACGTTTTGGGCCGGAGAAGGGCCTGACCTGCTGCGCTTTTCCAGCAACACATTCTCAACCCCATCTAATGGGCTCATGGCCTTCTCACCCCTGGCTGTGTTCTGTTTCACTCCTTTCCTGAGAAGCTGCCTGCTGTGATGGGCGAGGCATTGAAAACCCTCAAAATGGCTGCCATCTGGCTTTGCCGCTGACCATCAGGCAAACAGCTCTCACCATCAATCAAACCACACATATTTGAAATGGCATCACCAGAGCAATGTGACTTGGGCACAGAGCAGGGGAGCCAGAATTCATGTGGGCATCAGGCTTGCAACCGCATCTTCAAAGTCCAGTCCCTGATCTTCAGTCTGATATGTGTGTAAGTTTTTATAACCAACCACCAAATCAGCCGTGTCACTTTAACAAATTACAAATGCTGCCCACCGGGGGCAGTTCAACAATTGTAAGCTTTTAGATAGTTTCTAATCAACCTGTACAAGGATGTTATTACACACCTTTGGAACAGGTGGGACTTGAACTCAGACCTCTTGGCTCAGAGGTATGGACATACCACTGTACTATAACAGCACTAATTGCAGGTTTTTGTATAAGGAATTTAAAGTCCATGTAATGATGTTAATTCCCAGTGAATTAGGATGGACCTCTGGATGAATTAACATTAATCCTATACCCCAGCCTCCCGAGTGAACAGCAAGGTTTTTCTTAATTCATTTATGGGACATGGGCATCACTGGCTGGCCAGCATTTATTGCCTGTCCCTAGTTGTCCTTGAGAAGGTGGTGGTGAGCTGCCTTCTTGAACCACTGTAGCCCACACACGGTGGGTTGACCTACAATGCCCTTAAGGAGGGAATTCCAGTTTTTGAGGGGAAGTTAAAGGTGATGGTTTTCTCAAGTATCTGCTGTCCTCGTCTTTCTAGATGGATGTTTTGTGGGTTTGGATGGTGCTGGGTGAGAATGTTTGATGAATTCCTACCATTCATCTTGTACATAGTACATACTGCTGTTACTGAGCGTCTGTGGGGGAGGGAGTGAATGTTTGTGGATATGGTATCAGTCAAGTGTGCTGCTTTGTCCTGGATGGTGTCAAGCTTCTTGAGTATTGTTGGAGCCATATATAGCGAGGCATGTGGGGAGTGTTCCATCACACTCTTGACCTGTGCCTTGTAGTGAGCTGGCATGTCAACCCAAAATTCACATAATGCTTTGTGCTTAAACATCTTTGTGGGTCATACTTCTGAAACGGGATGATTGCAGTTTTTAGTGAAAAGAAAATAAATCCTGTTTTAAAAAACAAGCTCGTCTATCATTTATTATAATGCAATAGGAAAAAAAAATCAGAGACTCCAAAATTTCATACTCCGTTACATGTTGAGATACAAAAACAAGACACAACAGCAATTTTTTACTTTTAACATACTAGTTGGACAATTTAATACCAGGATTTTGTGTAATGAGAAGTTTAAACATTTTAGTAAAATGAAAGTAATATCACAATTTGAAAAAAATTAATACCTTTCAATAGTGTTATTTTACATATCAAACCTTGACAGATTAGTTTGGGGAACATAACTTTTTAAGATATGTTGCTCTAATTGTTTAACAGGAAGGGTAAACTTGAGTAAACTATTAATTCATAACAACGTGCAATGGGTTGCTAAATCCATAGAGCCTCTGCTAAAACCAGCCTCCGTGTTACTGCATGTTTGGTTTATTATAAGTGAAAGACAGGATTTTGTATGTTTCTTGTATGGGTTTTGCTACTCAATTGTTTTGTTATAATTACCCAGTACAGAATATGAATACACAAAGCATTGTGATAGTTCAATTCTAGCTGCATATTTAACAGTATTGCACTTAGGAGCATGGAAATTTTTAGCATCATGAGAGACAAGGTCAACCTCCTCATCTACCCAAAGCTTAAAATGAAACATATCCCACTTTCTATACTACAATTACTTTCTACACTGAATATTTTTGATGTTTTCTTTTAAATTTACTAACACTATCCACCCCTATTCCCCCTTCCAGCCCATGTAACTTTTTTTCAGATATTCTGCATAGTTTAATCTGAATTGTCTGTTCATGTTCCTTGCTCTAAGCTTGTGTTAATGTTACTTATACCAAAAGTCAGAAACTTCAAGGATCTAGACTGGCACTCCTAGTACTGAAGGAGGTCTATACTGTCCAAGATACCAATTTCCAGATGAGTTGAGAGACTTAGGCCCAACCTGCCACCTCAGGTGGGTGTATTTCAAGGAAGAGCACAGGAATTATCACTAGTGTCCCAGGTAGATGAGAGTAAACTGGTTGATGTGGTGTATATGGATTTCAGCAAGGCGTTCGATAAGGTTCCCCACAGTAGATTATTGTACAAAATGCAGAAAAATGGGATTGTGGGAGATACAGCAGTTTGGATCAGTAATTGGCTTGCTGAAAGAAGACAGAGAGTGGTGGTTGATGGGAAATGTTCATCCTGGAGTCCAGTTACTTGTGGTGTACTGCAAGGGGCGGTGTTGAGTCAACTGCTGTTCGTCATTTTTATAAACGACCTGGATGAGGGCGTAGAAGGGTGGGTTAGTAAATTTGCAGACGAGACTAAGGTCGGTGGAGTTGTGGATAGTGACGAAGGATGCTGTAGGTTACAGAGAGACATAGATAAGCTGCAGAACAGGGCTGAGAGGTGGCAAATGGAGTTTAATGCGGACAAGTGTGAGATGATTCACTTTGGTCAGAGTAACTGGAGTGCAAAGTACTGGGCTAATGGTAAGATTCTTGGTAGTGTAGATGTGCAGAAAGATCTCGGTGTCCATGTACACAGATCCTTGAAAGTTGCCGCCCAGGTTGACAGGGTTGTTAAGAAATGTACATTCTTTCAAAAAAAAGGCTTTTAATTCCATTTCCATTTTTACCTTTTATTAATAGAGGGATCGGGTTCCGGAACCATGAGGTTATGCTGCAGCTGTACAAAACTCTGGCGCGACCACACTTGGAGTATTGTGTACAGTTCTGGTCACCGCTTTATAAGAAGGATGTGGAAGCTTTGGAAAGGGTGCAGAGGAGATTTACTAGGATGTTGCCTGGTATGGAGGGAAGGTCTTACGAGGAAAGGCTGAGGGACTTGAGGCTGTTTTCGTTAGAGAGAAGAAGGTTGAGAGGTGACTTAATAGAGACATTTAAGATAATCAGAGGGTTGGATAGGGTGGACAGGGAGACCCTTTTTCCAAGAATGGTGACGGCGAGCACGAGGGGGCATAGCTTTAAATTGAGGGATGATAGAAATAGGACAGATGTCAGAGGTAGTTTCTTTACTCAGAGAGTAGTAAAAGTATGAAATGCTTTGCCTGCAATGGTAGTAGCTTCGCCAACTTTAAGTACATTTAAGTCGTCATTGGACAAGCATATGGACATACATGGAATAGTGTAGGTTAGATGGGCTTCAGATTGGTATGACAGGTTGGCGCAACATCGAGGACCGAAGAGCCTGTACTGCGCTGTAATGTTCTATGTTCAATGTTTATTTCTTATTCAACATCATTAAAAACAGTTTAGTCACTGTCACATTGCAGTCCATGGGAGCTGGCTACATGCAAATTGGTTACTGTGTTTTCTACATCATAAGTCATTACACTTCATAGAATGCTCAATTTCTGCAATGTACAGATCCTGAAATCATGAAAGATACGATATAAATTCTTTCTTTATACATTTGGGAGTTCAAATCATCGATACATTTGACTTTATTTTATTTTCATGAAACATAAAATTGCAAACAAATCTTGAATCTGGCATTTAACTTTTACTATCAATAAATAGTACACTGGATTAATTACAAATGACAGCACAATTGCATAATATAAACCAAACAGCAAATTCAAGAAATGCTCTCAAAGTCTTCCTAGTTTTTGACACATGGATTTGGTATTGTTGGATAGAATTATTTATTTTCCATCTCAAAATCCTTACCCATTCCAGTACGAGGTCATGAATCCAGTCTGTTATTAACAGCTCAAACTCCTGCAGTATTTAATCCATCTTAATTTTAATATAATTCAATTAAATGGAGGACAAGTCACCAGTAGTAGATGCCTGGTTAATTCAGCAGACTTTGCAAAAACAGATCCTGGACATAGGCCACTCTCTCAGACTGTCTGCATAAAAATCACAAAATTATGATTAGTCATGCATATTGATAAATCTGCAGATGTAAAATTCAGTTTTGTATTCTCATGGGTATATTTTAAAGTCAAGTCAGAACACAAATATTAGCTTTAAAAAAATGTACTGAAGAATCCTAAAGCTCAATTCCCAAATCAGTTTGAAAATGTACATTCTTTCAAAAAAAAGGCTTTTTATTCCATTTCCATTTTTTAATGCTGATTACGATGAGAGGCATTAATGATGGTGTTAACTGAATATGGTGGAATATCTCCAGGGACTATATAACATTGGAACTTAAGGAGAGCTTGGGAGAATTGGGTGAGATCGGCAGTGAGGAGTGAAATTCAGAGTGAAACTGTCAATTCAGGGCAAATGACAAGCAACTTTCTGAATGCATTAATTCAGCTCCCAAGTTAATTAATTCTAAACACTGCACCCCCCACCCCACCAACAGGGACGACAATCGAAAGGCTTTTCACTCCAATCTTCTTCAGCTCCACTACTCTGAGTTCTCCACACTTTTTAATAAATGACAAGTTGCCTCGACCTACATTCCTGTAAACTGAACATCACTTTGCCTCAGGCAATCAGAGAATCCCTACAGTGTGGAAACAGGCCATTTGGCCCAACAAGTCCACACCAACCCTCCGAACAGTATCCCAAACAGACCCATTCCCCCATCCTATTACTTTACATTTATGCTGATTAATGCATCTAACCTACACGTACCTGGACACTATGGGCAATTTAGCATGGCCAATTCGCCTTACCTGCCCATCTTTGGAATGAGGGAGGAAACCAGAGCATCTGCAGGAAGCCCATGCATACATAGGGAGAATGTGCAAACTCCACACAGGCAGTCACCCGAGGCTGGAATCGAACTTGGGTTCCTGGTGCTGAGAGGCAGCAGTGCTAACCACTGAGCCACCATGTTACCTCAAGGCAAGGATGGAGATTGAGAAGATGACCTCAGCTGGTGCAGGTATTGAGCCCACACTGCTGACATTATGCCGCATTGCAAGCCAACCATCCAGCCAACTGAGCCAACCAATTTGTCCATTACTGGCCTCTTGAACATCCCTGATTTTAATTGTTATCACCATTGGTGACTGTGCCTTCAGCTTTCAAGTCCTTAAGCCCTTGATATCACACTATAAAACTCTCTTTTTATTTGCTTAAGATACTGCCTTTATCACATTCAACTGCTCCAATATCTCAGTATATAGATCAGTGTTAAATGGTATTTGATAAAGTGAAGCACCTTCCTATGTTAAAGGAATAGTTAACATTGTTAGCTATGTGTTACAGCAAACACAACTTGCTGCTGTTATGCCACTGCACAATCTTTCTTACACTAATCGTGCTAACATACCGTACGTTTTGTTCTGCAGAAAAGGTTTGTCGGTGGAATCATTAATATTTTAGGGGCATAAGAACTTAACACTTAGGAGCAGGAATAGACCTTTCAGCCTTTTGTGCTTGCTTCAAAATTCACTTTGATTTTGACTCAAGTAACTTTCCGTTTCACCCCATTGCTCTAGATTCCCTTATCTCTCAAAAATATGCTACTTCCTGGGAGGATAATTCCACAGACTAACAGCCCTGCTCGAAAAACAAATTCTCCTCATTACCATTCTAAAGGAAGGCACCCTATTCTTTGCCATAGCACGGCACAGAAACAGACCCTTCGGTCCAACCCAAATATAATCCCAAACTAAAACTAGTCCCACCTGACTGTTTCTGACCATATCCCTCCAAACCTTCCCTATTCATGGACTTATCCAAGTGTTTTAGATGTTGCCATTTTTTTTTTATATACATTAGATTAGTGTGGAAACAGGCCCTTCAGCCCAACCAGTCCACAACAATCCCTGAAGAGAACCCACCCCAACCCATTTCCTACAGGCAATTTACCATGGCCAATTCACCTGCACATCTTTGGACTGTGGGAGGAAACCAACGCAGACACGGGGAGAACGTGCAAACTCCACACAGACAGTCACCCGAGGCTGGAATCGAACCTGGGACCCTGGTACTGTGAGGCAGCAGTACTAACCACTAAGCCACCATGCCGCCCACGTTCACCATTCCCTCAGCAAGTTCATTCCACACAAGAACCACCCTCTGTGTAAAATGTTGCCCCTCTTGTCTTTTTTAAATCTCTCTCCTCTAACCTTAAAAATGCACCCTCTATTCTTGTAACCACCACCTCCCATCCTAGGTAAAAGACAACTACCATTAACCCTATCTTTAACCCCTCATGATTTTATATACTTCCTTTACCCCAGTGAAAAAAGTCCTAATCTATCCAGACTTTCTTTATAACTCAAAGCTTCCAAACCTGGTAACATCCTGGTAGATCTCTTCTGAACCCTCTCCACTTTGTAAGATTGGGCAACCAAACTGTGTGTTCTAGTTCTAGACTCGCCCAATACAGGAAACATCTTTTCAGTATTTGTTCTATCAAGTCCCCTCAGGATCTTATATGTTGTAGTAAGATCACATCCCATTCCTCTTATCTCTAACAGATACAGGCTCAGTCCATCCAAGCCTTTCTCAAGGGATATTGCCTTAAACTCAGAGTGAGTCAAGTGAACTCCTCTGCACTATTTCAAATGCAATTCTGGATTTTTCTAAATAATTGGTTCAGTGATGCTATTACACACAACAGGATCAGGTGGGATATGAGCCCAGGCCTTCTTGTTCTAAAGTAGGGGCATTGCCACTGTACCACCAGAACCCTCAAACAGAATTAAGTCCTTTTTCAAGAAAGGAGACCAAAAACTGATTTCCTATTGCATATTATGAAAATAAGTCTGCAATCTCTTTATATTCCCTTACATTTTAACAGCAAACACATTTCATTGGCTGTGGAGCACTTTTTGAGACATCTGGTGTGGTTGAAAGGTGTGATATACTGGAAATGTAGCTGCATGTACTAAGTGAAGTGTCCAAAAGGGTACACCATCTTCTAAGAGCTTGGCTACAGTGAAGCAAAGTAAAAATGTACAGCCCTTCGTGTTTCATTCTGGAGAACGCAAAACCAAATCGTAAACAGTTAAACCTCTGAGTTTTCATTTTGTGAAAGGACCCTCAACTCTCATTTGTTCCCTTTGTTTTGGATGCAGTAATTGTGCTGAATTGTTTCAGGTTCGCAGTGTCCCCAATGCCAGGTTGGGAGATCGGAGACCAACAACACTAGGTGAATTTACTGCCCATCTTCCAACTGGAGTCAGGACTGCCCTTCCTTTACGAGATGAGCTCCTGTTTCCAAGAGCTGCTGGCTTATTGGCAGCTCCTCAGTCCCAGGTGCACTACTGCTCCTGTTGGCAATTGTGAGTACTGCACTGACATAGGAGCAATTGCACTGAACGGTGCCCTTGAAAGAAGGTAAGATGGGTTCAGTATCACAGGGGAAAATCCACACAATTGGCACAGCAGAGTGGGGGGGGGGAGGTAAGGGTGGCTAGCTCAGAGACAGAGTTAAAGGACACAGAGTGAGTCCATGGTGAGACTGCCACAGTTTAATGAGCTGTCTGCATCTGTGGCTGAGGGGCCCTCTACCCCACCATTTTACAGAACCCACACAACCCCCACTGGGGGCTTCCAACCCATTCTGAAAGACCTCCTTAAATTCTGCCCATTGTCACGGCGCTGTAGAGTGACAGGGTCATACAGCACAGAGAAGACTCTTCAGCCCATCTGCCCATAGTTGCCCTGATGAAGGGCTCCTGCCCGAAACGTCGAATTTCCTGCTCCTCGGATGCTGCCTGACCTACTGTGCTTTTCCAGCACCACTTTAACCTTGACTGCCCATAGTTTCAGTCTACCTGCTGGCCACCTCCCAAGCCTCAATAGTGTCCACTGTTCTGGGTGGTGCTCTGAATGTCTCAGCAGGTCACTGTTGGAGGCAAGGTCGCACTGCTGCCCCATGATTGAGGGGAAAGCCCCCACCAGCTTCTCAGGTTTACCTGTGACCAGCTTTTCTGTCTGACATCAGTCTATGCACTGGATCAGCACCCAATTTCACAGCAGGCTGTCAAATCTAATAGAGGATTGCGCCTTGTGAATCATTTTACGGATTTAAAGTTGCATTTTGATCCACTAGTTAAAATTAGTTCGGTAAATTCCTCTGAAGAGTTCATTCAATTCCTCTGGATTTGAATTCATTCTGAATTCGCTTCTGACTTTTAAAATAAAGTCACCCAAGGTTTGCAATGCATGTGTTTCTTTCTTGCTTCACTAGATGATGTGAAACAGAAATGAGTATCAAGTGTGGAACATTGCTTGAGGAGAATAATATGCGTTTTCACTGAATTGAATAGTTCGGTGTGCCTGGGCCACATAATTTATCAAAGCCAGAATAACCACTCTCAGATTATATCTATTTTTAAGAAATCATACCTGTCATCTGTAATTTAATATGTGGAATATAAGGTCATGTCGGATGGTTTTCATTATTGGAGGATTAACCCAATGTTGTTTAGCGGAACCAACATGATAGTTTTTGTAGCTATGTCTCTGACCCATGCTCCAATTGAATCCACTGGTGACACAAGCTTGTCCAATCCACTCTTTGGTGAATTGAACGGTGCTCATGCTAAATTCATGCATTTCAGCATTTTTAATTAAACTTTAACTTCTTCCCCATAACTCCTATTTCCCCAAGCAGAACAGAACAGAAGAGATAATTTATGATTCCATAATCCCAGCAGAGAAGATGGTCAGAAATCACAAGCAGTGCACGTGTGACTTTCCAATTGTAAAGTTACCCCCAGGGGCAGACAAAGCCATAAGAACAGCACCATGACAACAGAAGAATCTATCACGGGCTGTCATAACTGTATTGGGATTTCAGCTGCCATTGGTATTCTTGTTCTGATGAACATTAATTCTACATGTCGTTGTATGACAGATTCCACTGATGATTAGGCAACTGTTTGAAAGCTTGCCATGACATGCCAAACAATTACTTTGGTGCATAAAACTCACATTGCCTTTTCTGACTAAAATTCATTTGCTGGAAAGAATTGAGCATGTGTGGGTTTTCAAAAGCTATGAGGTAGAAATCATCCAAGGCCCATTTTGGGCAGGGTGTGGCACTTAATAGAGCAGTCCAAATACAGGGTCTCCTGCATTGTTAAGAGCTTATGTGCAAGGAGCTGCTTGCACAGATCAGGGGTGCTGTGTCATGGGCTGACACAAAGGAGCACACCTTTTGAGCAGGACGTCAGTGGTAGAGAGGATTCTGAGGGACAGGATTTACATGCATTTGGAAAGGCATGATTAATTAGGGGTAGTCAACATGGCTTTGTGCATGGGAAATCATGTCTCACTAATTTAATTAAGTTTTTTGAAGAAGTGACAAAGAAGATTGATGAAGGCAGAGGGGTGGTCGCGGTCTATATGGACTTCAGCGAGGTCTTCGACAAAGTTCCACATAGTAGACTGCCTGGAAACCAGGGGGAGCTAGCCAACGGAATACAAACTTGGCTTGACGTTAGGAAGCAGAGGGTAGTGGCAGAGGATTGTTTTTCAGACTGGAGGCCTGTGACCAGCGGTGTGCTGCAAGGATTGGTGATGGGTCCACTGCTTTTCCTCATTTATGTAAATTATTTGGATGTGAATATAGGAATTATCGTTAGTAAATTTGCACTAGAAACTAAAATTGGTGGTGTAAGTGGACAATAAAGAAGGTTATCTCAGAGTACAATGGAATCTTTATCAGATGGGCCAATGGGCTGAGGAATGGCAGATGGAGTTTAATTTAGATAAGTGTGAGATGTTGCATTTTGGAAAGGCAAACAAAGAGACTTTGGAGAGCAGGTACATAGTTCCTTGAAAGTGAAGTCACATATAGATAGGATAGTGAAGAAGGTGTTTGGTATACTTGCCATTATTGGTCAGTGCATTGATTATAGGAGTTGGAAGGTCATGTAGCAGCTGTACAGGACATTGCTTGGGCCATTTTTGGAATACTGCATTCATTTCTGTTCTCCCAGCTATAGGAAGGACATTGTAAAACTTGAAAGGATTTAGAAAAGATTTACAAGGATGTTGCCAGGGTTGGATGGCTTGAGTTGTAGGGAGAGGCTAAATAGGCTGGGGCTATTTCCTCTGGAGTGTCGGAGGCTGAAGGGTAATCTTATAGAAGTTTATAAAATTATGAGGGACATGGATAGGGTGAATAGCCAAAGTCTTTTTCCCAGATTAGGGGTGTGAAAAACTAAAGGGCATAGGTTTAAGGTGAGACAGGATAGATTTAAAAGGGACCTGAGAGGCAACTTTTTCACAGAGGGTAGTGTGTGTATGGAATGAGTTGCCAGAGGAGATGGCAACATTTAAAAGACATTTGGACTGATCCATGGCTAGGAAAAGTTTCGAGGGATCTAAGCCAAATGCAGGCAAATGGGAATCAATCAGTTTAGGATATCTGGTTGGCATTGACAAGTTGGACCGAAGGTTCTGTTTCCTTGCAGTATAACTCTATGATTCTATGACCTTTCTCCATAAATAATGGGCCATGTTTCATCATTTTAATACCCATAAAACCTAAATAAACTGCATGGGAAGTCATAGCAAACAAAACAATTGCCACATGGAATGTGTTATTGTTGCTATCTTGGCTATATGGAACTCTCCAATTGAAGTCTCTTCATGTATGAATATACAGATTGAGAAAATGTGACTTAGAATCATAGAAGGAGGCCATTTGACCTATTATGTCTGTACTGGCTCCTGAGAGAGAGCTCCCCAGCTATTTCCATTGTCCAGCCCTATCTCTGTAAAACTCTAAATTTGTCACTATCAAAATATATCCAGCTCTCTTTTGAAACTTCCTGTGGAATCCACTTTCACCACTCTCTTAGGCAACACATTCCAAATCCTAATAACTCTCGGGGTAAACAACAACTCTCTTCCTGTCAGTCCTAGCTCTCTTGCCTGACAATCATGAAATTGTGACGCCTAGTTACTGACATACTAACTAGTGGAAACAGAGTAGCCTTCTTTACCAATCAAAATTCTTCATCATTTTGAACAACACAATAAGCTCACCTTTGAATCTTCTCTGCTCCAAGGAGAATAAATCCGATTTCTCTAATCTTGTCTTGCATCTAAAATCCCTCATTCCTGGTATAATTCTAGTAAGTCACCTTTGCACTCTCTCAAGGGCTTTAACATCCTTCCTTAAATAAAAGTGCCCAGGATTGAACATACTACTCCAAATGTGGTCTGATTACAGGTAGAGCATCATTTGCTTGCTTTTAAACTCTATGCCTCTATTTATAACCCAAGGTCTCCTCAAAGGTAGAAGACAGAGGGTGGTGGTGGAGGGTTGTTTTCCAGATTGGAGGCCTGTGACCAGTGGAGTGCCACAAGGATCGGTGCTGGGTCCTCTACTTTTTGTCATTTACATAAATGATTTGGATGTGAGCATAAGAGGTACAGTTAGTAAGTTTGCAGATGACACCAAAATTGGAGGTGTAGTGGACAGCGAAGAGGGTTACCTCAGATTACAACAGGATCTGGACTAGATGGGCCAATGGGCTGAGAAGTGGCAGATGGAGTTTAATTCAGATAAATGTGAGGTGCTGCATTTTGGGAAAGCAAATCTTAGCAGGACTTATACACTTAATGGTAAGGTCCTAGGGAATGTTGCTGAACAAAGAGACCTGGGAGTGCAGGTTTATAGCTCCTTGAAAGTGGAGTCGCAGATAGGTAGGATAATGAAGAAGGTGTTTGATATACTTTCCTTTATTGGTCAGAGTATTGAGTACAGGAGTTGGGAGGTCATGTTGCAGCTGTACAGGACATTGGTTAGGCCACTGTTGGAATATTGCATGCAATTCTCATCTCCTTCCTATCGGAAAGTTGTTGTGAAACTTGAAAGGGTTCAGAAAGGATTTACAAGGATTTGGCCAGGGTTGGAGGATTTGAGCTACAGGGAGAGGCTGAACAGGGTGGGGTTGTTTTTCCCTGGAGCGTCGGAGGCTGAGGGGTGACCTTATAGAGGTTTACAAAACTATGAGGGGCATGGATAGGATAAATAGGCAAAGTCTTTTCCCTGGGGTCGGGGAGTCCAGAACTAGAGGGCATAGGTTTAGGGTGAGAGGGGAAAGATATAAAAGAAACCTAAGGGGCAACTTTTTCATGAAGAGGGTGGTACATATATGGAAGGAGCTGCCAGAGGATGCGGTGGAGGCTGGTACAATTGCAACATTTAAGAGGCATTTGGATGGGTATATGAATAGGAAGGGTTTGGAGGGATATGGGCTGGGTGCTGGAAGGTGGGACTAGATTGGGTTGGGATATCTGGTTGGCATAGACAGATTGGACCGAAGGGTCTGTTTCCATGCTGTACATCTCTATGACTCTATATCCCTTCTTAACAACTGTTTCAATTTGCCTGGCCACCTTCAGAGAATCATGCACATGAACCCTGAGGTCCCTCTGCTCCTGTACTCCCCTCAGAGTTGTACCATTGAGCCTGCATTGTCTCTCTATATTTGTTTTTTCAAAATGTATTACCTCACATTTCTCTGTATTGAAATTCATCTGCCAGCTGTTTGCCTATTTGGCCGTCTTGTCAGTGTCCCTCTGAAATCACTCAGCATCATCTCCACAATTCACTATGCTCTCTAGCATTGCATTATCTACAAATTTAGAGACTTTTCACTCAACACTGATTATCAAATCCTTGATATAAATCAGAAAAAGCAAGGATCGCAACACCAATCCTTGGAGAACATGGCTTTCAACTCATTTCTACTTCGAGAATTGCCCATTTCTATCTTTTAGCCAACTTCTAATCCATGCTGCCAAAGACCCACCAATCCCAAACATTTCTAATTTGCTAACTAATCTGCCACGTGGCACCATATCAATACTTTCTGAAAGTCCAAATATACAACATCCACAGTACTACCTTCATCCACTTCATCCTTCCTTAAATAAAAGTGCCTAGGACTGAACACAATACTCCAAATGTGGTCAACTCATTAAATAAAATCAATTAAATTTCTCAGCCATGACCTGGCTTTGAGAAAGCCATGTTGACCCTAGTATTAACTTATTTTTCTCTAAGTACATTATATATTTACCATATCCTGCATTATGGCCTCCATCAATTTCCCACTATTGATGTCAAGCTGACAGGTCGGTAGTTTCTTGGGTTATCCTTTGCCCTTATCTTAAACAATGGCATGACATTTTCAATCCTCCAGCCCCCGGAACAAATCTTGTGTTCTGAGAAGTCTGGAAAATTTCTGTCAATGGCTCTGCAATTTGCTCCCTTACCTCTCTCAGCAACCTAGGATGCATCCCATCCAGGTCTGGTGACTTCTGTACCTGGAGTGCTGCCAACCTTTTTAGTACCTCTCCTTTATCTATTACTAAACTGCTCTGTTGCTCAACACCCACATTTTCACTTGGGCCATTGTTTCTATCTTCTAATTTGGTAAAGACAGAAGTAAAGTACTCATTTAGTACATCTGCCATACCCTTTGCTTCAGTGAGCAGCTTTCTCTGTTCGTTCCTTAGGGACTCCTTTCTATCCTTCACTAATTAATATGAAGAACATTTTATCATTTGTTGAGCACAGCGTCCCATTCCTTTCTCACACTTCCTCTTAGCATTCCTTATTCTGGCTTTAACCCCTCTCCTGCATTTGAGATTCTCTTCCTGGTTTCTGGTGCTACTATTATTGTATGCCTCTTTTTTAATTTCTTATTTTCTCATCAAAACCTTAGTCATTCAAGACACTCTAGCTTTAGATACCCCATATTTATTTCTCATGGATACCTTGCTTCTAACCTATTCATTTCTCTTTTGAAATTCTCCCATTTTCCTTCCACTGTTTTATCTACCAAATGCATTTCCAGTGTACCTGCTCCAGTTCAACTTTTAGACCCCTAAAACCTACCCTTTTCCAGTCTGGGATTTTAATCATTAACTGATTTTTATCCTTTTCCAACTTAATATGGAACCTTATTATATTATGATCACTATTTTCCAAATGCTCCCCCACTCTGACATTCTCCACTTAGCCTGCCTTATTTTCTAGGAGCAGATCCAGCAAGTTTCCGGCCTGGTGGACTGGTAATGTACTGGACTGGAATGTTCTCCTGCACACATTGTAGGAACGTCTCCCCTTCCACGTCCCACACTGTGCATTTTTCTCTGTCTACCCAAGGGTAATTAAATTCACCAACTTACAACTATCCCTGCCCTGCAGATTTCCGCAATCTGCTAACAAATACTTTCTTCTACTTCCTTCTCCTTCCTTTCCTCCTCTTATTATAGACCTCCTGTTTGGAGGTCTATCATAACAACCCAACAAGGTTCTGCTGCTTTTCTGTTTTTTATCTCCAACCATATAGATACTATTTTAGCAACTGCATCTTGTTCAAAGGCAATGATACTATCGTTGACTAAGAATACTGCACCACCTCCCCTTTTACCCACCCTGATTCCACTAAAAGCCTTATAACTGGGCAGGATGTTTAGTATCCAGTCCTGTTCTGACTTGAGCCACATGTCTGTCAAGGTTACTATGCCATATCTTCCTAGAGCAATTTCTGCTTCTAGTTCCCCAATTCAGTTCATGATACTCCATGCATTTACAAATATACAATTTAACCTTGCCCTTATTTCTTTCTTAGCCAGGCAACATCAGGGGGTGGAGAAGTCAACATTTCAGGCGAAATCCTTCTTCAGGAGTCCTGGACAATTTCTCCACTTCCTGATGCTGCCTGGCTTGCTGTGTTCTTCCAGCCCCGTGCTTGTTTTGGATTCCAGCATCTGCAGTGTTTTTGTCTCTTATCTCTTTCTTGCCCATTTGAACGTGACCATTTCCTTGTTCACTGTCACCACTCAAGCCTTCCATCTCTTGCTTTTCCTTGCTCCCGATCTTCGCTCTTTTGCCTTCTATGTACCTCCAAAACTCGGCCCATTAGTCCTCCCCCCCAATCCATGCCTTACAAGTTTAAATCCACCCCACTGGAGCATCTCAGAACTGACAGCCAGACTACTGCGACCCCTAGGACTCATAACGGCACACAAACCAACAGCCACGCTCAGACAACAACTCACCAGAACGAAGGACCCGATACCCAACATGAGCAAAACTAATGTAGTGTACAAAATACCATGCAAGGACTGCACAAAACACTATATAGGACAACCAGGAAGACAGCTAACAATCCGCATACATGAACATCAACTAGCCACGAAACGACACGACCAGCTATCCTTAGTAGCCACACACGCAGACAACAAGCAACATGAATTCGACTGGGACAACACTACTATCATAGGGCAAGCCAGACAGAGAACAGCCAGGGAATTCCTAGAGGCATGGCATTCATCCACAAACTCCATCAACAAACACATCGACCTGGACCCAATATACCAAGCACTACAGCGGACAGCTGAAACTGACAACCGGAAGCGGCAGGGACAGACCACTATAAACACCGGAGGAAACATCAAAGAAGCACTTCGCAGGAGGCTCCCAAGCACTGATGATGTCGCCTAGCCAGGGGACGAAACGTTTGCAACAAAAACTTCCAGCTCGGCGAACAGAACCACAACAACGAGCACCCGAGCTACAAATCTTCGCACAAACTTTGAACTTTCTCCTTTCCCAAAAGTGATCTCAATGTCCCAAAAATCTATACTCCTCCCTTCTGCACGATCCCTCAAGCCACGCATTACCTCCCTCATCTGTCTTTGCCTAACTTGTGACACAGTTATTATTTCTAGGATTACTACCCTGGGCAGGTGCTGCCTTCAATCTACTCCCTAATAGCTAAAACCGATCCTGCAAGTCCTCCACACTATCCCTGTGTTTTTGGTTCCCTCACCAGCTGTCCCTTTTCCCTTTATTGGGCTGCATGGTGATACAGTGGTACAATGGTTAGCACTGCTACCTCACAGCGCCAGAGATCCCGGTTCAATTCCCTCCACGGGCAACTGTCTGTGTGGAGTTTGCATGTTCTCCCAGTGACTGTGTGGGTTTCCTCCCACAGTCCAAAGATGGGCAGGTTAGGTGAATTGGCCATGCTAAATTGCCTGTAGTGTTAGGTGAAGGGGTAAATGTAGGGGAATGTGTCTGGGTGGGTTGCTCTTCGGAGGGTCGGTGTGGACCTGTTGGGCCGTAGGGACTGTTTCCACGCTGTAAGTAATCTAATCTAATCTTATGTCCCAAGCCTTCGCACAGACCATGTGGGGCTCACGATCTCAGGCTGCAGACTGGACTGGTCTATCCCTATTTCTGATGAAGGGTTTTCACCCGAAATGTCGATTTTCCTGCTCCTTGGATGCTGCCTCCCTGACCTGCTGTGCTTTTCCAGCACCACTCTAATCTAGACTCTGACCTCCAGCATCTGCAGTCCTCACTTTCGCCTGGTCTATCCCTCAAGCTATTGAGTCAGCCACCACCACTACCTCACTCATCTGCCCACCAGCCTCTACTTCCCTCCACCATCACATTCATCACTCCAGCAGCAGCCCAGTGATTAGGAGAGCCTCGATCACGTTTTGGGTCAGTTGACGTTTTCTTCCAAGTTATCTTAATTTCTTGTCACGGGATTGCAAGCCGAGGTGCCGCGATAAATAATTCATGGGGCCTCTTCTTTGCTGCACATCCCCACATATTGCGGGCTGCAGTGCTGACAGCTGTGTCAGGAGAAACAGTGAGGATCTGACATGACAAGCGACTAACAAGTTTCTTTGAGTTTTTTTTTGGGGGGGGGAAAGCAGGAATAAACACACAATGTAGCGAGCACAAAAGTTCAGAAAGCAAAATTTTAAAAAAAGGTTCCCTTTCTTTCCACCCAAATGTTTGTCATGAGCTAATATCCGACCTCTGGTCATTTATGAAGCTGCCACACCCCCTATGTGCTTCACACAAGACTAGTCCTTCACGCCTATCGACAGATCAATACAAGCAATTCTTGGAGAAAACGATGTATCCATGGCAACAAAGCCACATATTCTCTGTGGAAACCAATGAGACCAGTAGAGAAATCTCAAGAGGGTTTCCATTTTACAAGGAAAGACATATTTAGATATGGGAACAGCGACTCAACAAAAAAAAAATTCATTTTGTTTTGCTTTGCTCTTTCACGTCAGCTTCAGAACCTGATGGACACACGGCATTAAACAGACCTTCCATTTTGATGTTACACCAATAAGTGCATAAAATCAAACCACAAGGAGCACACGCACAATTCCCTTCCCACTGCGTACAAATCAGGTTAAAGTTTTAGTGGAAAAAGAAAGAGGGGGCTGGGTGGGATAGAGAGACAAATGTTGAAAGTCAGCAGCCATCACTGCAGCCGTCAAACTCTGCGAGAATCTCGGCCGAGCGGAGTGCGGTGAAAGATAATCCTGCTGCCATGGGTCCAATCTGAGTTTGCAGATGACCTGGGGGACCTGACATGGTTTTCAAACTGCACCCTTTCACCGAAAATTAAATCTCAGCCGGGCTCCTTTGGGATGGGTTGGGGAAGTCTTTGCAGCTGCCCCCTGTCAGAATTGGCTGCAAGATTTGGAAATCTCTTTGCTAGTTTGACAGGCCTTAGAGAGGATGAATCAAATATATATATATATATATATATTTATAAACAGCCCGTATATAAAATAAATGAATCGGGCACAGAGTATATAGGGACTTGAGAAAGCCCAGTTTGCAGAATAGAGGGAAAGCAAAATGGAGAATTGCAAAAACAAATGGTTAGAGATGTAAGTCGCCTTTGACCGTCCAGAATTAGATGTCTACGTTCTGCTGTGCTTTACTGCAGTCGCAGGGACATGAAGATGTCAAGGTGCTCTCTGCTTCCGCAGTCAACCTCATGTCATATTTGTCACTGCATTTCGCATTTATCTTTGAAGGGTTTTCACCTGGACTGTCCGACTCCTCAAAGGCACGTCTGTCAGGCACATCCTCAGGTTCTTGGTGCTTTGCCGGCTCTGGGCTGCTGTCGTGCATGTTGTGTGCAGCTGTCAAAGCAATAAAAAAAAACGTTGAACACACACTTAAAAACATAGTTTTGGCCACCGTTCTCGTGAACAATCCTATCTCTGAAGAATGTGGAGAGAAATAGAGGCCAGTGAACGGTGTGTTTTTAAAATATTCTCAATCAATATCAAAACAAGTAACAGTAGACAATTAAAACAAAATCGAGAAATGCTCTCCACTGAGGGAACATGGAAGATGTTAAGACATCTGTGCGCTTATGGATGTGAATGGACTGTCCTTTTCTCTCATAGATCGTAAGCTTTATAATAATTACTGAGCGGTACATAAAATGATAACATCAGAGTGGACTTGCCATCTAAGTAGCCCCCTTTCTCCTGTAGTATAAATTGCTGTGACTGTTGAAATTTGGCATTCTTGTGTTTGACCTAGTGCAGCCAGGCAAAACTAATTGGCAATGTGGTTCTTTTTTCCAGGAAAATATTGCCATTGTTGCTATAGTTTATGCATCTATGCTTTATTCCTGTCAGTACTAAGGACTCCAATACAAGTGCTGCCTCAAATTTGATTTTACAGATCCTTATAATGACCCCATACCACACCACGGCTGAAACCTGAATGAGTGTTAGATCAGTCATGTCCACTCACATTTCAACTTCAAACTGATTGTAAATTGTGTGCTGATTACGAATGAGATGAACAAGCGCAGTGGTAAGAAGTACAAGGAAACTCTTAACAACTACCTGAGCAAGAAGGAAGGAATGACACATTTTTGTCATAACCATTTAGAACAGGCTTTCTAGGAAATAGCTATGAGATAATTTGTCACACACAAGAGGTGGAAGAGTTGGTCTGATCGCTTTGTGTAGTGACATAACAAATACTTATCTGGAATTAAGTGTCCAATGAGGACTATGAATCCATTGCCAATTGTTGGAAAAACCGATCTGGTTCACTAATGCCTTCCTTACCTGGTCTGGCCTACATGTGACTCCAGACCCACAGCAACGTGATTGACTCTTAACCACCCACTGAGCAATTAGGGATGGGTAATGAATGCTGCCTAGCCAGTGACGCCCTCATCCCGTGAAATGAATACAGAAAAAAAATTATTAAAAACCTTCCTACTTGGGGGTGGTTAGCTCAGTTGGCTAGATGTCTGGTTTGCAAAGCAGAATGCTGCCAATAGCATGGCTGAATGTTACCAAGAAGGGTTTTCCATCTCAACCTCTCCCCTCACCTGAGCTGTGGTGACCCTCAGGTTGAATCACTGCCAGTCATCTCTCTCCACTGAGAGAACAGCCCTAAAATAGTGGCCTGGCCAGCGACATCCATCCCTCAAGAATGAATGAATGAATGAATAACAAAAGGGTGACATCAGCGGCTGGAAAGCCTGGAATAATACTACCAAGCCTTGACATGGGAACACTGCTACCTGCAAGTTCCCCTCCATGGCACACACCACCATGTCCTGGGACTATATCACTATTCCAATTCTGTCGTTCGCTCAACTTCCTGGAATTCCCTTCCTAACAAACTGTGGGTGTCACTGCACCGCAAGAACTGCAGTGGCTCAAGATGAACAATTAACGATGGGCAATAAATGCTGGCCTAGCCAGTAACACCCACATCCCATGAGCAAAAGGAGCAAAATGCCAAGGAAACTCAACTTGTTTCTAACAGCAGAAGCACATCATTAATAAGTTGAGACTGTATAAAAATATGAACACAAAAACTAGCGAATGCAATGAATGCCAGCAGTGACATAGATTTGAATATCCTAGGAATGCCAGCCAAAACATTAAAGAACAAAGAACAGTACAGCACAGGAACAGGCCCTTTGGCCCTCCAAGCCTGCACTGACTCAGATTCTCTATCTAAATCTGCCAGCTATTTTCTAAGGATCTGGACACCTCTGCTCCCTGCCCATTCATGTATCTGTCTCGATACATCTTAAGTGACACTATCGTTCCTGCCCCTACCACCTCCGCTGGCAACGCTTTCCGGGCACCCACCATCCTATGCGTGAAGAGCTTTCCACGTATATCTCTCCTGAGCTTTTCCCCTCTCACTTTGAACTCATGACCGCTAGTAATTGAGTCCCTCACTCTGGGAAAAAAGCTTCTTGCTATCCACCCTGTCTACACCTCTCACGATTTTGTAGGCCTCAATCAGGCACCTCCCTCAACCTCTTTCTTTCCAATGAAAATAATCTACTCAACCTCTCCTCATAGCTAGCACCCTCCTTACCAGGCAACATCCTGGTGAACCTTCTTTGCACTCTGTCCAAAGCATCCACGTCCTTTTGGTAATGTGGCGACCAGAACTGTATGCTGTATTCCAAATGTGGCCGAACCAAAGTCTTATACAACTACAACATGACCTGCCAACTCTTGTACTCAATACCCTGTCTGATGAAGGAAACCATGCCATATGCCTCCTTGACCACTCTACTGACCTGTGTTGCCACCTTCAGGGAACAATGGACCTGAACACCCAGATCTCTCTGTACATTAACGTTCCCCAGGACCTTTCCATTTACTGTATAGTTTGCTCTTGAATTGGATATTCCAAAATTTATCACCTTGCATTTATATGGATTGAATCCCATCTGCCATTTCTCTGCCCAACACTCCAATCTATCTATGTTCTGCTGTATTCTCTGCCAGTCCTCTTGACTAGTATGGTTACCTAGTATGGTGACAAAATGTCTGAAAATGAACCTTCCAGCTCAGCAAGCAAACCTACATCCAGAACCTCAACCTGAGCTACACATCTTCTCAAAATTCATTAGTCCTCTTCACTATCTGTTACTCCACCAATCTTAGTGTCATCCACAAACTTGTTAATGAGGCAACCTACACCTTCTTCCAAATCATTTATGTATATCACAAGCAATAGTGATCCCAGCATGGATCCCTATGGAACACCACTGATCATAGATCTCCATTTTGAGAAGCATCCTTCCACTACTACTACTCTCTGTCTCCTGTTGCCCAACCAGTTCTCTAGCCGTCTAGCTAGAACACCCTGGACTCCATGCGACTTTACCTTTTTCATCAGCCTACCATGGGGAACCTTATTAAACGCCTTGCTAAAGTCCATGTATATGACATCTACATCCCTTCCCTCATCAATCAATTTTTTCGCCTCTTCAAAGAATTCTATTAGGTTTGGAAGACATGACCTTCCCTGCACAAAACCATGCTGCCTATCACTGATAAGCCCATTTTCTTCCAAATGGGTATATATCCTAAGCCTTTGTATCTTCTCCAGAAGCTTTCCTACCACTGATGTCAGGCTGACAGGTCTGTAATTGCCTGGATTATCCCTGCTATCCTTCTTAAACAAGGGGACAATGTTAGCAATTCTCCACTCCTCTGGGACCTCCCCTGTGTTCCAGGGAGCTGCAAAGATATCTGTTAAAGCCACAGCTAATTCCTCTTTCGCTTCCCCCATCAACCTGGGATAGATCTCATTTGGACCTTAATGCCACCTTAATGCCTTTTCGAATACATAACACTTCCTCCCTCCTTATACTGACCTGACCTAGAGTAATCAAAGACCTATCCCTAACTTCAACATCCGCCATATCCCTCTCCTTGGTTAAGACTGACACAAAGTACTCATTAAGAATCTCACCTATTTTCTCTGACTCCATGCATATCTTTTCTCCTTTGTCCTTGAGTGGGCCAACCCTTTCCCTAGTTACCCTCTTGCTCCTTATATATGAATAAAAGGTTTTGGGGTTTTCCTTAACCCTGCTCACCAAGGATATATTTTTAGCCCTCTTAATTCCTCGTCTCAGATTGGTCCCTTATTCCCGATATTAGAATAGATTAGATTACTTACTTACAGTGTGGAAACAGGCCCTTCGGCCCAACAAGTCCACACCGACCCGCCGAAGCGCAACCCACCCAGACCCATTCCCCTACATTTACCCCTTCACCTACCACTATGGGCAATTTAGCATGGCCAATCCACCTAACCTGCACATTGTTGGATTGTGGGAGGAAACCGGAGCACCCCGAGGAAACCCACGCAGACATGGGGAGAGTGTACAAACTCCACACAGAGAGAGTCGCCCGATTCTTCCAAAGCTTCATCTATCATCAGGCCCTAGACCTTATGCATCCTTTTTCCTCTTAGCTAGTCTCACAATTTCACTGGTCATCCATGGTTCACTAATCTTGCCATTTCTATCTCACAGGAACAGATCTCTCCTGAACTCTAATCAACCTCTCTTTAAAAGCCTCACACATATCGAATGCGGATTTCCCTTCAAACAGCTGCTCCCAATCTATATTGCCAAACTTTGGTATAGTTGGCCTTCCTGCAAATGTAACACTATTCCTTTATTTCCACTCTTGTCTTTGTCCATGTGTATTCTAAAACTGAAGGAATTGTGATCAAGTACAGGCACACTATCCGATGTTTGGGATATAAGGAAGGCGTGGTCCATGCAGCCACATGGTGATCTCCAGAAAACAGTATCAATAATAGATGTCTTTATGTAGTTTAAAGGATACTTGGTCACCTGCAATAACGCTTGCCATCTTCAAAGAGGAACCAATATGCTCATATATACTCTCAAGCTTGTTTTTGTGGTAGAATATTTTGGTACACAACCGTGTTACTTTGATGAAACGTAGAAACACAAGGAGTAAGGATCACACTAACCATTTGTCATTACCTTTTAGGAGAAAATCGACCAAGTCAATTTGCAATTGACTGAGTAGACTACTGACTTGCAATTAATTTAGTAGCACTGAATCAATGTCATTGGGGACATCGCCTGTTTGCCACTTGTAGTGAAACTATTAGCAAGTTCTTTGTACACACATTTAAAACTCTGCTGCAATTCGAGAGCAGAAGAAACCTTTTTTGGTGGTATGGATGCTAACAATACCGGTTTTCTGGAACATAAGAAAGACCAATGTTGTATAACAATCGTGCCAATTGTACAATCTTCAGTTTGGGGCAAACCTACAAATTTCATTCATTTTAGACTATATGCTCTTGGTAAAAATACTTCCATCATAACTGTATAGAACATCCAGGATTAGCAATATAGTCTATCAGCAGCATTTCACATTGTTCCCAATTTCAAGTGCTTGTGGCTTGATATTTGATTGTACCCTGTAGTGCAGCATTAAATATTGGAAAATTTCTAACACACTGTTGGCAAACAAGACTCCCCACTGCAAACATGCATTCAAGATATCGACTTCCTTGAAGTAGACCCTGAAAACGGATTTCTATTCCAGGACTATGCACCCATGGATTAATGTAAAAAAGGTAACTGTAAAGGAAACATAATATCAAATACTGCTAAGCAAACAGCTTTATTCATCTACAACTAAAATGAGTATATCACAATGAAAATAACTAATAAACATTTTATCAGGGATATAACTAAAATAAAACTGAATAAAAGGTGACTAAGGTAGAAACTCCGCTGACCAGAATCTGAATTTCAATTCAATGTAACAGGAAAAAAAAGTCAATATATAGCAACGTTTTATCTTATGTGCTATTGCATTCAGAATTAACTAACTTATAATAAGCCACTCTTTTTCATACCTCAAATCAGTGCAAGCATCCTTTCTCAATCCTACTGAATGAGCAGACAGATTTGCAACTGAAAACTTAAAACCTCACTTTCAAAAGATCAGTTACCATTGTATTGACACAAACAGTTTGTTTCAGAGTTGACATTAATGATGACAAATTACACTACAGTGAATTAAAATGAATCTACACAAGGAATACAATGTACTTGATCTCTTCAGAGTCAATTTTAAATGGGATCTACCATTCTTGAGTACATTAAAATGCAGATAAACAACTAATCAAATCCATTTAGCTATTCAAAGGAGTCATTTCAAAATAAAGTCACAGTAAACTGGAGTGTGAAATTGTCCTAATTGAGGGAGGTTAATATTCATTAGTTTTCAACTTGTTCAAGGTATCAGCTTTTCCCTTGCAAGCAGGGCTGCTGTGCTGGCATCAGGTGGGACATATAGGGGGCCAAGGGCTATCTTTGGAGAGAATTCCAGAGGTGGTCCAGAAACTGGCTAGAGGTCACCAAGCTGAGAAACCTTGGTTAAGCAAACAGAAATATTCATGAAATAGGTCAGTGTCAGTTGATAATTGGGTGTCTCTATGATTCAGAAGCACTGATCTCCAAAATGCCAATCTGAAGTAAAACAGAAGTCCCCGTAAACAGCAATTCTCCAGAGACTAGCACAAACGTAATCACATTCAAGCTATGATTTTGTTTCATTAATACATGGGATGTGGGTAATGTTGGCTCAATCAACATTTATTGCCCATTCCTGATTTCCCTTGAGAAGGTGGTATTGAGCTGCCTTCTTGAACTGTTGTCATCCATTTGGTGCAGATACCTCCTTAACGCTGTTAGATAGGGAGCTCCAGGGTTTTAACCCAGCAACGCTGAAGGATATATTTCCAAGCGAGGATTTTGAATGGCTTGGCAGTGCTGGTGTGTCTATATATCCGCTACCCTGGCCCTGCCGGATAGAAATTATTGTAGTTTTGGATGGTGCTGTCTAAGGAGTCCGAGGTGAATTTCTGCAGTACCTCTGCAAAGGGTACACTACTGCTGCTGAGTGTTGGTGCTAGAGTTGTGAATGTGGAGATTGTGGATGTAGTGCAAGTTGCTTTAACCTGGATGGTGCAAAGCTTCCAGAGTGTTGTTGCAGCTGCATTCATCCAAACATTTGGACAGTATTTCATCACATTCCTGACTTATGTTTTGAAGATGGTGGATAGGCTTTGGAAAATCAGGAGTCTAATTATTCACTGCAGGATTCCTAGCCTCTGACCTGTTCTTGTAGCCACTGTATTTATATAGCTAGTCCAGTCCAGCTTCTGAGAATGGTAACTCCTGGAATGTTGGGGGGTGCAGGAGTCAGAGGTAGTAATGCCATTGAATGTCAAGGGACAATGATTAGATTCTCTTTTGATAAAGACGGTAATTACCTGGCATCTATGTGGTGTTAAAATTACTTACCACTTGTATTATCCAGGCCTTGCTGCTTTTGAACATGAACTGCTTCAGTATCTGAGGAGTCGTGAATGGTGCTGAACATTGTGCAATCATTGACGAGCATCCCCACTTCTGATGTTATGATGGAGGGAAGGTCATTGAAAAGCAGCTGAAGATGGTTGGGCCAAGGACGCTATGCTGAGGAACCCCTGCAGAGACGTCCTGGAGCCGAGATGACTGACTTCCCACAAACACAAGCACCTTCCTATGTGCCAGGTATGAGTCCAACTAATGAAGACGTTTTCCTCTGATTCCACTGACTCGAGTTTGGCTATGAGCTCCTTGATACCATGTATGGTCAAATGCAGTCACCCTAACTTCATATCCGGAATTCAGCTCTATTGTCCAGGGTTGAATCAAGACTGTAATGAGGTCAGGAGCTGAGTCGCTCTGGTGTAATCCAAACTGAGCATCACTCAGCAGGTTATTGCTGAGCAGTGCTGTTGATGACTCTTTCATCACTTTACTGATGATTGAGAGTAGACTGATGGGCTGGAAATTGGCTGGGTTGGATTTGTTTTGTTTTTTATGTACAGAACATAATTGGGCATTTTTCCACTTTGTTGGGAAGATACCAGCGTTGTAACTTTACTGGAACAGCTTGGCTACGAGGAAGATTGTAATTGTGTAGCCAAGTATTTTGCACTGAAAACATTCCCCAATACTGAACTTCTTTGAAGAGTTTGAAATACAGTTTGGAAATGTAGGTGAACAAAACTGGATGGTTAACAATACATCAAGTCAAAATTTGCTTGTGGTTAAATTATGAAAGAAATTATTTAAATAGTTAGTTTTTTTTTTCAAATGTAGTCTAGTCAATTCATCCACAGTGATGTAAACAAAAAACAAAGAACAATACTGTACAAGAGCAGGCCCTTTGACCCTCCAACCTGCGCCAACACATGATGCCATTCTAAATTAAAAACCATTTGCCTCTACACTAACTGTATCCCCCTATTCTCTGCCTATTCATATATATGACAAAAAGCTTCTTAAAAATTGCTATTGTATTTGCCTCTCACACCTCCTCAGGTAGCGCATTCCCAGGCACTTACCACCTTCTGTTTAAAAAAACCCATCTCCCACATCTATTTTAAACTTACCCCTATCATCTTCAACCTATGTCTGCTAGTAATAGACATTTTGAGCCAGGGAAAAAGACTCCAACTATCCACGCGTCTGATAATTTTGTCAACTTCCATCAGGTCATCACTCTTCCTTTGACATTCAAGTGAAAATAAACAAAGTCTGTTCAAACTCTCCTCACAGTTAATATCCTCCAAACCAGGTAACATCCTGGTAAACTGTTTCTGCAGTCTCTCCAAAGTCTCCACACCTTTCTGGTAGTATAGCAACCAGAACAGTGCATAATACTTCAAATGTAGCCTAACTGAAGTTCTACACAGTTGCAACATGACTTGCCAATTTTTATACTCTATGTCCCAACTAATGAAAGCAAGCTTGCCATATGTCTCCTTGACCACCTTACCCACTTGTGTTGCCACATTCAAGGAGCTGTTGACCAGTATACTTAGATCCCTCTGGATGTTGATGCTATGAAGACTCCTGCTATTTACTGTATAGTTTCCTCCCACATTAGATCGCCCAAATGCATCACCTCACATTTGTCTGCATTTAACTTCATCTGTCATTTCTCTGCCCAAGTCTCCAGCCTATCTTTTTGTTTCCTCTGATAATCCTCCTCACTATCCACAGCTCCCCCACTCTATGTGTTGTCCACAAACTTACTTGTTAGGCCACCTACAATCTCTGCCAAATCATTTATATATATATTACAAACAACTGGGCTCCCAGCACTGACCTCAATAGAAGACCACTGGTTACAGATCTCCAGTCAGAAAAATGCCCTTCCAGAGCTACTCTCTGTCTTCTATGACTAGGTCAGTTCTGTGTTCATCTTACCAACTAACCACAGATCCCGTGTGACTTCACCTTTTGTATCACCCTGCCATGAGTGACCTTGTCAAAGGCCTTGCTAAAAATTCATATAGCTAACATCCACTGCCCTGCTCTCATCAATCGTCTTTGTCACTTCCTCAAAAAAGCTCATCAAGTTTGTGATACACCACCTTCCCTTCACAAAGCCATGTTGCCTATGGTTAATAAGACCAGATTTTTTACAAATATGAGTAAATCCTATTCCTAAGAGTCTTCTCTGATCAGTTCCTCCCACTGATATCATATTCTCCAGCTTTTAATTTCCCAGATTATCTCTTTGTCCTTCTTAAACAAAATAACAATGTTGTCTAATTCCAGTCCTCTGGGTCTTCTCCTGTGACTAAAGAGAATGCAGTTTCCTCACCTGCCTCTCTTAGCATTCTAGGATAGATCACACCAGGCACTGGGGACTTAATCTAGCTTAATGCTTCTCAAAGTGCCAAACATCTCCTCCTTTTTTATGTTAACATGCCCTAGAATGCCAACATACCCCTCCCAAAGCATGCAAGATTCCTTTTTCTTAACATCACAAATTAAAAAAGGGTCATTCTATCAATCCCATGTTCAACCAATTTGAGAACTCTAAGGTAAATTATTAAGGTGAATCTAAATTTCCCCATGTTCAGAAACAAAGCCCCTCAGAAACTTGTGCCAATCTCCTACACTTCCTTCCTTTTTGTATGTCAAATAAATAATGACTTCACTAAGATTTGGAATAACCATTACAGTGCTTTTTCATGACTTAAATTAATTTCCATCACTGCAGTTGCTCCAACAAAAGATGTAACAATTTTATTCTAAATCAAAACTCATATCCACCTACAACATGACTCAATAGTTTACAATGGAGATTCACGTTGCTGGGTGCTTTCAATCTCAGCTTGACAACAGTGCTGATAAATGTCAGTGTACCTGGTCAAGGTCTGTAAACAGTAGAAACTTTTGGCAATTTGATTATCATAACAACAGTGGAATACTCAAAATATACGTACAGTACTACAGATCTTCCATCAATCTGATGCACAAATATAGTTCAGGCAACATAACTTGCTTAGATTCCCTACAGTGTGGAAACAGGCCCTTCGGCCCAACCAGTCCACACCGACCCTCCAAAGAGTAACCCACCCAGACCCATTTCCCCTCTGACTAATGCACCTAACACTATGGGCAATTTAGCATGGCCAATTCACCTAACCTGCACATCTTTGGACTGTGGGAGGAAACCGGAGCACCTGGAGGAAACCCACGCAGACACGAGGAGAATGTGCAAACTCCACACAGACAGTCACCTCAGGCTGGAATCGAACCTGGGACCCTGGTGCTGTGAGGCAGCAGTGCTAACCACTGAGCCACCTGAGCCATCCTGAGAACAAATATATTCCAATTCAGGTTTCAGAAGTCAGATGGCAACAATGATAAAAAAAATGATCTTAACGGCAGAAAGACAATTTACTGATAATTAGCAGTTGAATGTTGATGCAGATAAGCGCAGCCATGTACAGACCCTTGAGATAGTGAGAGTTTAGAAACAGACAGCAGAGGTGTGAGAATTCAAACTTTGGAGAGAAAGAGGAGAAGGAAGGAAGAATTTCAGAATGACTTAGCTCAATTGCCTCCTTTGTGTTGTAAAATCCTAGATTCCTCAAAATTAACACAGCACATTTTTGAACTTTGAATTCTATTTAAAAAGTGGTGCAGATCTCAAAGAAGAAAGCTTTGCGAACCGCCCTCAGAGGGGTGTTATGACTGAGGGAAGGCTGAGATGAAATGTATATGGAATACTGTATTGTTCTGTTTTCTGAAGGAAAGTCAGGCAGCATGAAAGTGTTGAAACTGTAAAACTAGTGAAGAACAAGAAAACATTCCCCTTCTCAAAAGTTGCTCTCCTAACGGCTCACCTGAACATGGATACATGAACTATATGCCGAGAGAAGCCATTGGAGGTGCAGGAACTGACTTCAAGTGTTAATGATGAACGGCTGAGGATCCTGGGATTGTATTCATTAGAGTTTAGTAGGTTGTGGGGAGATCTAATAGAAACTTACAAGATAATGCAAGAAAGGGTGGATGCTGGGAATTTGTTTCCATTAGGCGGGGAGACTAGGACCCATGGGCAGAGCCTTAGAATTAGAGAGGGTCAATTTAGAATGGAAATGAGGAGACATTTCTTCAGCCAGAGAGTGGTGGGCCTGTGGAATTCATTGCCACGGAGCGCAGTGGAGGCCGGGACGTTAAATGTCTTCAAGGCAGAGATTGATAAATTCTTGATCTCGCAAGGAATTAAGGGAGATGGAGAGAGTGCAGCTAAGTGGAGTTGAAATGCCCTTGGATGCTGCCTGACCTGCTGCATTTTTCCAGCAACACATTTTCAGCTTTGAAATGCCCATCAGCCATGATTAAATGGCAGAGTGGACTCGATGGGCCAAATGGCCTTATTTCCACTCCTATGTCTTATGGTCTTATGGTTAATCTCCTTTCTTTGGCAACAGAGAATTCAAGCAACAGACTCCAATGATACACCACAGAGACTTAGAGGGACCCTCTCCTCAAAGTATTCTTTTGTCATGTAAGTACTTGTCCTAATCTTGGTCTCTGTAATCTTTAATTAATAACTTCATTCATAAAGATCATTTAGTAATAGTTTGAAATAAATTAAGCTTTAACCTGTTTACAGAAGAAACTTGACTGCTGATTTGTTTGAACTTCAGGCTTTACAAATTAAAAGGTACAAGGGGCCTATAAGACCTGTATTAATCTTATAGTTCATTGCTCGTGTGGTGGGCACATTTAGTGGTCATGATAGACACAAACTGGAAGTTGTAGGATTCTGGTGGCAGGAAGGGAACAGGCTTTCCCTGGGATAAGTAGAGGTATAAATGACCAGAGTGAACACTGTGCCAGTTTTACGAAGTTTTTTGTTTGTAGCCTATTTTGATTAGTCCATAAAGAGGCCCTTGGAAAGCTATTCAGAAAAGCCAGTGTCTGCTGACACCCAGTGTCCCTTGTGGCTGCTTCAGAAAAATGGCTGCAGGAATTTAAGTTTTATGATGCTATAAATATGCCTTCAGGCCCACACATGACATTAACCCATTACTTTGTGCACATAACTTTATGAGACAACTTTATCATTATTATGCATAGCATTTTATCATGTACAATAAGAAACGCACCAGTGTTGGGAGTGGGCAAGTGCACGTATGGTGGATTGAAAGGAATTATCCTAAACATTTACAAAATATATTTTAGACTTTAGTCTGAGTATTGCATCAGTTTTGGGCTCCACATTTCAGGCTGAATGTCAGAGCCTTGTGGAGGACAATGTCGAGAGGTAATACCAGAAAGCTTTCAGTTACAGATGAGGGAAACTTTTTCTCCTCACAGAAGGGAAGGTCAAGGGGGATTTCAGAGTTCAGCATTATGAAGGGTCTTGACACAACAAATAAGGAGGGACTTTATCCACTGGCAGAGAGATTGGTATGGAAAGGACACAGGCTTCAAAGAATTGGCAAATATACCAGATGGAGCTGACAATATATTTTAAAATGTAGCAAGTTATGATCTGGAATGTGCTGTCTATGAGGGTAGTAGAAGAAGATTCAATTGAAACTTTCAACAGGGAATCGGATGGATAATAAACAGGAAACGTTTGCAAGCGAAAGGATAAACAGCAGAACAGCAGGACTAATTGGACAAGTCTTTCAAACAGCCGTCACAGGTTAGTACACTCCATACTGTGTGACAGCATTCTTTGAAATTTAAAGAGATGGAAATAGGGAAAGATCAACATGCCTGAATAATACCAAGACCTCCACCATAGGCAGGGCAAGAACTCAGGGCCCAAATTCATCCCAACCAGAACAGGAATTGAACCTCATGCTGTTGGCATCAATCTGATGCACACTGGCCTTCTTGCCAACTGAGACAAACTGCCCAAACCCGAGTGAAATTCCTCGTGGAATCTTTAAATGTACCTTCCCAGGTCTTCTTTGGATGACACGGTCCTCCTTTCACATCTGATAGTATCCTTTCAACTGCTACTCTGGCAAGGCAAACAGCTGGGAGGTGAAAAACTGCTTTTCATCATTTATATAAAGAGTTTGGATGTGAACATAGGAGGTATGGTTAGTAAGTTCGCTAGTGACACCAAAATCGGAGGTGTGGTGGACAGCAAAGAAGGTTACCTCAAAGTACAACGGGATCTTGATCAGATGTGCCAATGGCCTGAGGAGTGGCAGATGGAGTTTAATTTAGATAAATGAGGTGCTGCATTTTGGAAAGGCAAATTAGGACAGGACTGACACACTTATTAAGCCACTATTGGAATACTATGTGCAATTCTGGTCTCTCTGCTATAGGAAGGATGTCGTGAAACTTGAAAGGGTTCAGAAAAGATGTACAAATGTGTTGTCAGGGTTGGAGGGAGAAGTTGAATAGACTGAGGCTCTTTTCCCGGGAGTGTCAGAGGCTCAAGAGTGACCTTACAGGGGTTTATAAAATCATGACGGACAGGGTAAGTAGACAAGGACATTTCCCAGGGTGGGCATGTCCAAAGCTGGAGGGCATAGCTTTAAGGTGAGAGGGACAAGATAGAAAAGGGACCTAAATGGCAACTTTTTCTCACAGAGGGTGGTGCGTGTATGGAATGAGCTGCCAGAGGAAGTGGCGGAGGCTAGTACATTTACAACATTTACAAGACATCTAGGTGGGTTTATGAATAGAAAGGGTTTAGAGGGACATGGGCCAAATGCTGGCAAATGGGACTAAATTAATTCAAGGTATCTGGTTGGCAAGGACGAGTTGGACTGAGAGGCCTGTTTCCATGCTGTACATCTCTATGACATTAAATATGTATCCTTTCATCCTCAGTGATCTCTCTGTCCTGTCTCTGCCTCTGGTCAATCATGTCTAACACTCAGTGATGATTTCTCTCCAAATGATGGCCAGGACCTTACGTAGATAATGCTGATTGGAAGATTCCCCAAAAGACTACAACTTCAATTCAAACTAATGCTTTCACTTTAAAAAATGTTTCCTATTGAGATTATAGCACATTCTTCCGCAGTATCCTTGATTTAAATCCAAAACAGTTCAACAACTGATGATAAGCGGTTAGCACTGCTGCCTCACACTACCAAGACTCAGGTTTGATTCCAGCCTCAAGCGACTGTCTGTGTGGAGTTTGCACATTCTCCCCCCTGTGTCTGCATGGGTTTCTTCCCACAGTACAATCACGTGCATGATGTGGAGGTGCTGGTGTTGGACTGGGTGGAAGTCACACAACACCAGGTTGTAGTTCAATAGTCATAGAATTTTTGAGATCTATAGCATGGAAACAGACCCTTCTGTCCAACTCGTCCCTGCCGACTAGATATTCTAACCTAATCTAGTCCCATTTGCCAGCATTTGGCCCATATCCTTCTAAACCTTTCCTATTCATATACCCATTCAGATGCCTTTTAAATGTTGTAATTCTACTAGCCTCCACCACTTTCTTTGGCAGCTCATTCCATACACACACCACCCCTGTGTGGAAATGTTGCTCCTTAGGTTCCTTTCATATCTTTTCCATTTCTAGTTCTGGACTTATCTTTTTACCCTCTCCATGCCCCTCTTGATTTTATAAACCTCTATAAGGTCACCCCAAACCTCTCATGCTCCAGACAAAACAGCCTCAGTCCAATCAGCCTCTGCCTATTGTTCAACCCCTCCAACTCGAGCAACATTGTTGCAAATCTTTTCTGAACCCTTTCAAGTTTCACAACATCGTTCCGAAAGGAGGGAGACCAGAATTGCGCACAATACTTCAGAGGTGGCCTAAGCAATATCCTGTACAGCCGCATCATGACCTCCCAACTTCTATATTCAATGCATTGATCAATAAGGGCAAACATGCCAAATGCCTTCTTCACTATCCTATCGACCTGTGACTCCACTTTCAAGGAATGATGAACTTGCACTCCAAAGTCTCTTTGTTTAGCAACACTCCCAAGGACCTTACCATTAAGTGTATAAGTCTTGCCCTGATTCGCCTTTCAAAAATGCAGCACCTCCCATTTATCTAAATTAAAACTCCATCTGCCACTCCTCAACCCATTGGCCCATCTGATCAAGATCCCATTGTAATCTGAGGTAACCTTCTTTGCTGTCCAATACACCTCCAATTTTGGTGTCATCTGCAAACTTCCTAACTATACCTCTTATGCTCACATCCAAATCATTTATATAAATGACAAAAAGTAGTGGAGTCAGCACCGATCCTTGTGACACTCCATTGATCACAGGCCTCCAGTCTGAAAATCAACCCTCCACCTCCACCCTCTGTCTTCAAACTTTGAGCCAGTTCTGTATCCAAATAGCTAGTTCCCAATAGCTTTTATTACATGTGATCTAACCTTGCTAACCAGTCTACCATGAGGAACTTTATTCAACACCATACTGACGTCTATATAGATCACATCCACCACTTTATCCTCATTAATCCTCTTTGTTACTCCTTCAAAAAACTCAATCAAGCTGGTGAGACATGATTTACCACGCACAAAGCCATGTTGACAATCCCTAATCCTTGCCTTTCCAAATATGTGTAAATCCTGTCCCTCAGAATTCCCTCCAACAATTTGCCCACCGCTGACGTCAGGTTCCTTGGTGTATAGTTCCCTGGCTTTTCCTTATCACCTTTCTTAAATACTGGCACCACGTTAGCCAACCTCCAGTCCTCCTGCACCTCGCCTGTGACTATTGATGATACAAATATTTCAGCAAGGGGCCTAGTAATCACTTCCCTAGCTTCCCACAGAGTTCAGAGGTACACCTGATCAGGTCTTGGGGATTTATCCACCTTTATGCATTTTAAGACATCTAGCACTTCCTCCTCTGAAAGATGGATATTTTTCAAGATGTCACAATTTACTATTTCACCATGCTCTATATTTTCCATATCCGTCTCCTCAGTAAACATTGATGCAAAATGCTCATTTAGTATCTTCCCCATCTCCTGTGGTTCCACATGTAGGTGCCTTGCTGATCTTTGAGGGGTTCTATTCTCTTCCTAGTTACCCTTTTGTCATTAATGTATTTATAAAACCCCTTTGTATTCTCCTTAACCCTATTTACCAAAGCTATTTCTTGTCCCCTTTTTTCCCTCCTGATTTCCCTTTTATACTCTTCTAAGGATTCACTAGATCTCTGCTGTCTACACCTGACATATGCTTCCTTCTTTTTCTTAACTAAAAAACCTCAATTTTTCTAGTCATCCAGCATTCCCTATACCTACCAGCCTTTCCTTTCATCCTAACAGGTATATACTGGCTCTGGACTCTCGTTATCTCATTTTTGAAGGCTTCCCATTTTATACCCATCCCTTTACCTGTGAACATCTGCCCCAATCAGCTTTCGAAAGTTCTTGCTTCATATTGTCCAAACTGGCCATCCTCCAATTTAGAACTTCAGCTTTTAGATCCGGTCTATTCTGTTCCATCACTATTTTAACACTAATAAGATTATGGTCACTAGCCCCAAAGTGTTCCCCCACTGACAACTCAGTCATCTCTCTGCCTTATTTCCCAAGAGAAGGTCAAGTTTTGCACCTTCTCTAGTAGGAATATCCACATACTGAATCTGAAAATTTCTTTGTAAACACTTAACAAATTCCTCTCCATCTAAACCCTTAACACTATGGCAGCCCAATCTATGTTTGGAAAGTTAAAATCCCCTACTATAACCATCCTATTATTCTTACAGATAACTGAGATCTCCTTACAAATTTGTTTCTCAATTTCCCACTGACTAATGGGGTGGGGAGGGGTGGGGGTCTATAGTACAATCCTAATAAGGTAATCATCCATTTCTTATTTCTCAGTTCCATCCAAATAACTTTCCTGGACATATTCCCAGGTATATCTTCCCTCAGTACAGCTGTAATGCTATCCTTTATCAGAAACACCAGTCCCTCTCCGCTCTTGTCCTCGTTTCTATCCTTCCTGTAGCACTTATACCCTGGAACACGAAGAGCCACGTTTCTGTAATTGCTAATGATATCCCTGTGCCATGTTCCTAATCATGCCCTGAGTTCATCTGCTACCCTGTTAGGCTTCTTGCCTTGAAATAAATGCAGTCTAATTTATCCGTCTTACCTTGTTCTCTGCTTTGTTCCTGCCTGCCCTGACTGTTTGACTTGCAACTTTTCCCTACGCATCAGTCTCAAACTGATCTCTTTCTTCACTATCTCCCTGAGTCCCATCTCCCTTCCCCTTACTAATTAGCTTAAATCCTATCAATCAGCTCTAGCAAATCTCCCCGCCAGTATATTAGTCCCCTTCCAAGTTAGGTGCAATCTGTCCTTCTTATGTAGGCAACTTCTACCCAGAAGAGATTCAAATGATTCAAAAATATCTATACCTAATTGTTGCTTGTGACAAGAAGGTCAAGTATCAAGGAATATGAATTTTAATAAAAAGATATATGGAAATCAGAAGCTAAATCAGGCATAATCTATCCAAAAACCCTTCTCCCCTATACCAGCTCCTCAGCCACATATTCATCTGCTCTATCCTCCTATTCCTACCCTCACTAGCTCGTAGCACTTGGAGTAATTCAGATATTACTACCCTCAAGAACCTCCTTTTTAAATTCCTGCCTAACTTCCTACACTCTCTCCTCAGAACCTTGTCCTTTTCCCTTCCAATGTTGTTAGTTCCAATGTGTACAATGACATCCTGCTGGTCCCTCTCCCCTTTGAAAACATTCTGTACCCTCTCTGAGATATCCAGGGAGGCCACACACCATTCTGATTTTTCACTGCCAGCTGCAGAAACGTCTGACTGTGCCTCTGACTAGACAGTTCTCTATCACAGTTAATCGTTTGGGACTTAGTATATCCTTCATTACATTAGAGCTATTCTTGGTACCAGAAACTTGGCTGTCAGGGCTATATTCCCCTGAGAGTCCATCACCCCTCCATTTTCCAGAACAGCATACTTGTTTGAAATGGGGATAGCCACAGGAGACTCCTGCACTACCTGCCTTCCTCTCCTACCTTTCCTGGAGGTAACCTATCTACCCGACTAAATGTTTGGTTTATCTCCCTCCTTGCAACTGCCATCCATCACACCCCCAGCTATTGTAAATTCCGAATTGCCTCTAACTGCCACTACAACCAATCCATGCAATCCGATAGGACTCGCAACCAAGCATACTTCCTGCATAATCATCAATAACATGGAAACTCTCCCTAATCTCCCATATCTAACAGGAAGAGGATATCACTCTACTACAGGCCATCTTTACTCCTTCACCATCTACAGACCCAGAAAACAGCACAATCTTACTGCTCTAAAACACTGCTCCAGGCTAATTTAGTACCTATGTTTAATTATTTTTAAAGTTTTATCAAGAGAAAGATCTCATTAAAAACATAATCAAAAAGAACACACTCTACTCACTATGTAGATTTACAAAAACAAACTAGCCACTTAGTTGCTCTCCTGCTGTGATCTTCCCACACAGGTTTCTTCAAGGTCAGCTGTAAATTTCGCTGCTTTTTATTTTTCTTTGACAAACTCCAATGTCTAGATGTACTTGAAATCCAACAGCAAAGGCAGTATCTGTGTTATTTGTTTATCTCTTAAAGCTGGCAGAAACCATATCTGGAACTAGAAGATGCCAGTGGATACTACAGACCAGCCCTTTTGGATCAGTTAATCCCAAATGACTATTTTTTAAATAGACAATAGACAATAGACAAAAGGTGCAGGAGTAGGCCATTCAGCCCTTCGAGCCTGCACCGCCATTCAATATGATCATGGCTGATCATTCCTATGCAATATCCTGTTCCTGCCTTATCTCCATAACCCTTGATTCCACTATCTTTGAGAGCTCTATCCAACTCTTTCTTAAATGAATCCAGAGACTGGGCCTCCACTGCCCTCTGGGGCAGAGCATTCCACACAGCCACCACTCTCTGGGTGAAGAAGTTTCTCCTTATCTCTGTCCTAAATGGTCTACCCCGTATTTTTAAGCTGTGTCCTCTGGTTCGGCACTCACCCATCAGCGGAAACATGTTTCCTGCTGCCAGAGTGTCCAATCCTTTCATAATCTTATACGTCTCAATCAGATCCCCTCTCAGTCTTCTAAACTCAAGGGTATACAACCCCAGTCGCTTCAGTCTTTCTTCAGTCTTTCAGTGTAAGGTAATGATATCAACCTGTTTAATGATATCAACCTCAAAACAACTTATCTAATCGTCATTTGACGTCACATACGGTAATAGATTTTCACAGTGTTCCCTTTTGCTGCCTCAGTCACCATCCATATATGGAAAACAGAAGGCACACTCTCCGTAACTTTTTGATGAAAACTAGCAGCAGATGAGATGGGGACAGGCAAAAAGGGAAAGGGAGCAGAGAGAGGTTACTTTGACCTGTGCACAAATTTGGGAAGTCTGCCTTACTGACACCAATTGTTTCCTGTCAATTTATTTCACAAAGTTTATTGCCAAAAGGTTGAAAAAGATTATGCCTGACTTAGCTTCTGATTTCCATGTATCTTTTTATTAAAATTCATATTCCTTGATACTTGACCTTCTTGTCACAAGCACCAATTTGCTTGGATCAACTTTGTCACTTATCTTAATAGACTTGAAAATATGATTTACGCCACTTCAAAATCTCTTTATCTTCGGAGAACACAGATCCAACCCCTCTAACCTTAACATCATAAATCCCTAACATAATTTGGGCTGGTCTCAAATCTCGCTGGGAACGATGCCAAGATACATGAGTCATGATGGTATCCTGCCGAAAATATCAATGCCTTGGTGACAAATGTCACACCACACTAACAACTTGCTCAGGAATTGACCCTTTCTATTGCAACCATTTAATGTTGGAAAGGATATATATGTCATCACTTTCATCCTGGCATGTGCCAGAAATCAACTGGAAGGGCTGAATTTGGCTACCAAGACAGATCGCTCAAATTAGGTTATTTCTCAACTTGGCAAAAGTGAGGACTGCAGATGCTGGAAATCAGAGTCTAGATTAGAGTGGTGCTGGAAAAGTACAGCAGGTCTTTGCTGATGAAGGGCTTTTGCTCGAAACGTCGATTTTTCTGCTCCTCGGATGCTGCCTGACCTGCTGTTCTATTTCTCAGCTTGCTAGACTACCCTGCTTAATATGCAGACCAACACACACAAATTGCAATCTGGGGGCAAGGGGAAAGGCTAGAGCCCTGCACACAACCTTGGAAACAGTGTAGGTGACCATAGGGGTGGGGAATTAGTGACATAGCATGGGTAGAAGGCTCGCCTTACTCTGCTTCTGGGGCTTTAACCCAATTGCTTTGGAGGATGTTACACTTTCTAGCCCTCAAAGCTCATTCACTAATGCCCCCCCACACGCTGTTATGCTGCCCATGTCAACTTAATGCCACGTCATTCTACTCACCCACCCCAATGACTCCACGTAGAGTCCATGTAACCTGAAAAGCCACTCACCGGACAGATGCCACAGCAATGACAGATAATCCTTCATTAGCCCCTTTAAACCATTCATCAAGTTGTGACCTCTGAACCCCTACCAAAATAATTCTAGCTGTCATATTGACAAAAGTATGATCCTTGAGGAGGATGTCAACAAATAACTCTGTTAAAACTGATCAATCAGATGCTATTTTGTTTTCCCAACATACACCAGATGGCCTGTCAATCAAGCTGTTCAGCAGGTTTTTAAAAGAAAATTCTCATTGATAGCCTGCTTTTGTTAAGGTTTAAAAAACAGGGTTTTTAAAAAGCTTTAGACCATGACACTGAAACAGACATTACCGGTCCTTGAAGGGTAGTTATGTTAACCCCATCACTTTGTCAATCCCATTTAGTGGGTTAATGGCCTCGTAATGGTGAAAGTGGTGTCAGGTAGAATTCAGCACTGAGTTCAGGTTTTCACACCCTGCCTCCTTCCCCCCAGCAGCAAGAGTTGGATCACTAGGATATAGAGGCAGAAGTTCCATATTCAGGCCCATTCTCAGTTCCTAACATTCCAAAATTCAGCTCCAAGTCTCAAGTTCTGAAAAAGATGTTGTAACTGAATTTTAAAAATCACTTCCAGATTGTCTTTAATATTTTGTGGTTTTATAGCTCTTGTTTTTAGCATTCAATTTGCAGCATTTATGGAGGCAGCAATAAAATATAAGTTGGGATGCTACTGATCTACATTTTCTGGAAGTGTAATCCAGCAATCACCTCACTTCCCTGGGACATCAATAATTTAATTATAAAACCTGCACTTCATAGATTAGCTAATGTCAAAGAAATCACCAAAGATCATCAAACTCTATTGCCACAAACAAGTCTCCGGGATAGAAATTATCAGTGATGCTGGTGCAGGTATGTTTAACCTATTCATAACAAATTCTTCTCCACTATTTTAACAAATACACTAAACCCTAACACTTTAAAATTTGTCACTACCTTTGTTATGACAGTAGAGAAATAATCTTGACATAGACATATTAATATGATCATAGAATAGAATCCCTTTAGCGTGGAAGCAGGCTGTTCAGCCCATCAAGTCCACACCAACCCTCTGAACAGCATCGCTCTTAGACCCAACCCCAGCCCTGTAACCCGACATTTCCCTATGGCTAATCCACCTAACCTTTGGACTGTGGGAGGAAATCAGAGCAAAACTGCATGGACACAGGGAGAATGTGCAAACTCAACACAGACAGTCACCTGGGGGAGGAATTGAACCTGGGTCCCTGGTGCTATAAAGTAGCAGTGCTAACCACTGAGCCACCATGCTACCCTAATCATTGCTCTCACTTCAGCTAGTTGTTGACTTTCTAAAAATTGTTTCACATAATTATTCAAACTTTAGCCGAAATTCTTTCATTGAGAACAGATGAGTACAAGAGTATTGATAAACTGCAGGGTGTGTATGCATTACAATTCACTCAGGGAGTCCAAGTTGCCATGGCACAAGGCAGCATGCACTTTCCCATGTATGTTGTGGTCTGGACTTATGGATTGTGGTGATGAATGTTTCAACATCCTTTTCATCATTTGGCTGATCAGAAATCTCTCCCACTCTTATCAGCTGCCATTGGTGAGAAATGCAGAGTAGGATATGCTCATCCCTGCAGGATTCTCACACTGGTAATGGCTGCCATATTCATTATGACCTACCAATTAGGGTGTATCTTGGGAAGGGATACTACATTCTGTGCTACGCTTCTAGTGCTATGACAAGCAGCTGAAAGATATGGTGCAAGGCATAATAACCACATACTATCATTATGGTGAAGCTACACACAGCTTGAGGGGTTGCTTAGTTCAGTTGGCTGGATGTAAGTTTACAATGCAGAGTAACACCAGCAGTGTTGGTTCAATTCTTGCACCAGTTACCATGAATGACTCTCCTTCTCAATTTCTTCCCTCACTTGAGGTGTGGTGACCCTCAGGCTAAACTATCAGCGGTCATCTCTCTAATGATAGAGTAAGACTATGATAACTTTCCTTATCTTCCCTTTTAAGGACAATGGGAGATTGGATATCTTAGTGGTGATCATAGAATCCCTACAGTGTGGAAACAGGCCTTTTGGCTCATCAAGTCCACACCGACCCTCTGAAGACCATCCCACCCAAATGCACCTCCCTATTTTGTCCCTATAACCTCACATTTCTTATGGCTAATCTAGCTAGCCGACACATCCCTAGACACTATGGGCAATTTAACATGGCCAATTCACCTACCTGCACATCTTTGGATTGTGGGAGGAAGCCAGAGCACCTGGAGGAAACCCAGGCAGACACAGGGAGAATGTGCAAACTCTACACATGGTGGAATCAAACCCGGATCTCTGGTGCTGTGAGGCAGCAGTGCTAACCACTGAACCACCGTGCCACCACGATGGTGCTAAGAATATAAGATACAGAGAGTGGAAACAATTTGATTAATCAGCTTGTTGTCTTCTGAATGAAGGCATACACCACAAGAAATGTGAAGAACAACATTTTAGCAGAAATTTTCATACAGATACTACAATTGTCATATTATACCTACGACATCTTCAGTTATTTTATTCAAGGGAATAATTTTGCAATAATCCATTTCTCTTACAACAGAATGGGATAAAGTCTTATCATTTAAATGTGTTTAATAGGATATACTTTGAAAATATAAATTTATTTAGGAATGCAGAAACATAAGACTTAGGACTGGGTTGAGACCATTCGGCCCCTCAAGCCTGCTCTGCCATTCCATAAGATCAGGCCTGATCTGATTGTGGCTTCATCTTCACCTTCCTGTTTGTTCCTTCATAGCTCCTTGACTGTCTGGTCTATTAAAAATTCAACAAGCTCAGCTTTAAATGAATTCAATGACCCAGCCTCCAAGCTTTCAATGGAAGAGAATTCAACAGACAAAAAAACCTCTAAAAATATGTGTTTAGAAAGGAATACTTGTTATTTTTAAAGTGTGTTTCCTAGTTCTTTTCTCTCCCACAGGAAGAAACATTCTCCTGGTGTTCACCTTATCAAGTTGCTTCAGTGTTTTATGTGTTTCAACAAGATCACCTCTCATTCTGTTAAACTGCAATTGGTATAGCACCAACCTCGTTCAAGCCTTTTATTCCAGGAATTTGGCTAGAGAACCTTCTTTGATTTGTTTGTAATGTGTTTATTCCCTTCCATGAAAAAGGTCTTTTGCTGTTGCAATAAAGCTTCCTTACTTTTATATTCCATTCCCTGTGCAACATACCCCAACATTTCATTTGCCATCTAATCACTGCACCCACATTTTGTGATTCCGGTAGTAGGACATCCTGGTCCCCCCTGTCATTTGAGTTCAGAAGCATCTCTCTATTTAAACAGTATACTTTTTTTATTCTTCTTGCCAAAGAGGACAAGTTCAAATTTTCCCAATTTTATACATCATCTGTCAATTTTTGTGTACTTACTTAGTTTTTCTATTTCCCTTTGTATACTCCTTTCTCTTGACAATTTACTGACCTATCTGTCTTGGTGTCATAGGCGAATTTAATGACCATACATTCAGTTCCTTCATCCAAATCACTAATATAGGTTGTAAACAGTTGAGGCCTGAACATCTTGCCAATCTGAAGACGACGCATTCGTCCCTCCTCTCTGTTTCCATGATTTGGAGATGCCGATGTTGGACTGGGGTGTACAAACTTAAAAATCACACAACACCAGGTTTATTTCAGAGTGCTGTGTTGTGTGATTTTTATCTCTGTTTCCAGTTGGTTAACCAACCCTTTATCCATGCAAATATGTTACAACCTATACATGAGCTCTTATTTTATATTGTAATCTTTGATGTGTAAACTTATCAAATGAGTTTTGGAAATCCAAGCACATCGCATATACAGGTTCCCTGCCTGTTACTTACTCAAATAAATTTAATAAATTCAATGCAATCTACTTTCCACAAAACTTTGTTGACTTTACCTAATCCTGATATGATTTTCTATGTTTCTTGCACCTCCTGAGTAATGTATTCTAGTAATTTGCCTTTCACAGATGTTAAGCTGCTTACTACTCATATATTAAATAATAGTCATAAACAATAATCATGCGAACAATGTTACATTAATATTAAAATTTCTGTGAAGAACATCAAAATGTTATAATTACAGTATTTGACAAGTATTTTCCATAATCTGTTATTAACTAACAGGAAAATGAAATATCTGAGCAAATATTTGTGGGCGGCACGGTGGCACATGGTTAGCACTGCTGCCTCACAGTGCTAGAGACCCGGGTTAAATTCCCGCCTCAGGCGACTGAATGTGTGGAGTTTGCACATTCTCTCCGTGTCTGCGTGGGTTTCCTCCGGGTGCTCCGGTTTCCTCCCACGGTCCAAAAATGTGCAGGTTAGGTGAATGGACCATGCTAAATTGCCGGTAGTGTTAGGTGCAGGGGTAAATGTAGGGGAATGGGTCTGGTTGGGTGTGCTTTGGTGGGTCGGTGTGGACTTATTGGGCCGAAGGGCCTGTTTCCACACTGTAAGTAATTTAATCTAAATGTACTCAGGAAGCCCATTGAACCTGCTGTTCTAGATTTGTTTGCCATGATGACTTGAGTTTTAAAATCTTCATTTTTGCCTTTTCTCCAAATCTGTGATGCTCATCGCTTATAACTAAGTCTCTATCTCAACTTGAAGCATCTCTATCAATGTTATATCTAACGTCCTTTGGAACAGTGCTTTGGATATGATCACAACCCTTTCTCTGAAGAACTTTGATTCCCTTATAATCAGTGTGGCATGAATTCTGAAATAAAGGGCAAGGTTTTAACTCATTCTGAACCCATTCAATTAATCAGAGATAAAATTGAGCTAGTTTCCCGATTGGAATTTGTCCACTGAAACAAAGTCATTTCTCTTCATGTTCACAATGCCTTTCATTATTTTAAGCACTTGTGATGAGAAAACCTCTTAAGCTCCTCACCTACAGGGGTTATAAACCAAACTTATCCAGTCCATCAGTAGAATTGAATCTCTTTAACACAAAGGCAATTCCTGCGAATCTTGGCTGCCTTTTTATTCCCATGTATCCTTCTTAAGGCAGTAGACTTGACATTCCACATCTATCCTATGAAATTGCTTCTAACCCAACTCTTTGCCTTTAAGTAAACCAAATAGTTTTCCAGGTGAAATTTAGGACTGCAGATGGAGATCAGAGACAAGATTAGAGTGGTGCTGGAAAAGGACAGCAGGTCAGGCAGCATCTGAGCAGGAAACTCGACGTTTCGGGCAAAAGCCCTCCATCCTCGGATGCTGCCTGACCTGCTGTGCTTTTCCAGCACCACTCTAATCAAATTTTTCCAACCATGCTGCAAAACCATCAAGAATTCCAAAAAGAATCAGCAGATTTCAGGAATGACTTGGTAAAGAACACTGATTGTTGAACCTACAAGTGAGCAAAACCATCAAATTCTAAATCTGTTATAATCCTGTACACTTTTAGTAAATTGTCATTTAGAATTTTGCAAGAGGGAAGTGACTAAAAAAGGATTCGTCTGTTTGAGAATCAAGGCTGAGAATATGGAGCAAGCAAGGCAGTTCAGCCCCTCACACTCATTCCGGGATTCAAATGGTTCAGAAACCTGCAAAGTTACATACTTGGTTTCCGACGTTGAGCATAACAGTAACTGATGAAAGAATGCAGAATATATCAAGGAGAGTGCTACTTGCTTCAAACAATTCAGGCCATTTAACCTTTTGAATGAGTGTCTGAAATAGAGATTGCCCCATTTCTACTGCACTAACATCCTGCATCTCGAGATTCAAACAGTTCATAAAGAAGTAAAACATCACATTGTAACATAGAATGCACAGCTCTAAATAGGCCATTGGCCAACTATTTCATGTTTCACATATACCTCCGCTCAAACTATCAGCATAACCATGTATTTCTTCATAATGCTTTTACCTAGTTACTTTTAAACACACCTATGCTGTTGACTACAACTACATCATTTGCTTACAAATTTCACAATCTAATTACTCTCCAAGTAAAGAGGTTTCTCACAGATTCCCCATTGAATTCATTAATGACTAACTTGTTTTAATGATTAGTGCTAGCTGTAATAGGCTGCTCCTTTTTTGAGGTATTTTAGGTGTTGGTGATTTCCTCGAATTCCAGGAGCAGCAATGACCGTTTTATATACTGTTGCATTGTTTTGCAACTTTGGTGAAAAAAAAAGTCTAAACAAGGGCACTTTTAAAAGGGAGAAGGACAGACAAAGGAAGCAGATGGTCCAGTGAGAGAGAGAGAAAGAGAGAGAAACCCACATTGCTAACTGACAGAGTGGTGAACCTGTGCAGTATTTGAATTCATGTAACTCTGGACATCGGAGTGTGTTGAGGAAAATTAAAAAACAGTGAAATTCACAACTAATCTTGGAGGAAGCTGTTTGGGAGAGGTCACAGCACAGAAACATGTAAATCTATGTAAATCTACATAGTGAGTAGAGTGGGTTCTTGATGATGTGTTTTATTGAGATATGTCTCTGAAACCATTAAGTTAGCCTGGAGCAGGATTTTATAGAGGAATAAGACAATTCTATTTTCTGGGTTTGTAGATTTGAAGGAGCAAAAATGCCCTTCAGGAGAGTGATATGCTCTACTTGTTGGATATGGGAATTTAGGGGGAGTTTGCATGTCACTGAGGATTATACCTGCAACAAATGCTGTTGGTTGCAAATCCTATTAGATCGAATGGATTGGTTAGAGTGACAGTTAGAGGCAATGAGGAATTTACAAGAGCAAGGGGATGTGATCGATGGCAGTTATAGGAAGGGAGAAAAGCTGCAGATATAACCACATAGATGGGTTACCTCCAGCAAAGGTAAGAGAGGTAGGCAGATAGTGCAGGCATCTTCTGTGGCTATCCCCATTTCAAACAAGCATTCTGTTTTGGAAAATGTAGGGGGTGTCAGATTCTCAGGGGAATGTGGCACAAACAGCCAAATTTCTGGTATTGAGACGAGCTTTAATGTAATGAGGGGTATGTCCCATTCCAGGTGATCGATTGTGTTAGGGGACTCTCTAGACTGAGGCACAGACAGATGGTTCAGTGGCCAGCAGCAAAAAATTCGAATGGCGTGTGCCTCCCTAGTGCCAGGATCAAGGGTATCTCAGAGAGGGTGCAGAATGTTCTCAAGAGGGAGAGGGACCAGCAGGAGGTCATTGTACACATCAGAACCAAAGACACAGGAAGGGAAAATGATGGTATTCTGAAGGGAGAATATAGAAAAATAGGCAGGAATTTAAAAAGGAGGTCCTTGAGAGTAGTAATATCTGGATTACTCCTGGTGCTATGAGCTAGTGAGGGCAGGAATAGGAGGATAGAGCAGATGAATATATGACTGAGGAGCTGGTGTAGGGGAGAAGTATCCACATTTTTGGATCATTGGAATCTCTTCTAGGGTAGAAGTGACCTGTACAAGAAGGGCAGATTGCACTTAAATTGGAAGGGAACTAATATATTGGCAGGGAGATTTGCTAGAGCTGCTCAGGAGGATTTAAACTAGGAAGGTGGGGGTGCAGGGTGGGTGGGACCCAGGAAGATATTGAGGAAAGAGATCAATCTGAGACTGGTACAGTTGAGAAAAGAAGCGAGTCAAACAGTCAGGGCAGGCAGGCACAAAGCAGAGAACAAGATAGGACTGATAAACTATACTACATTTATTTCAATACAAGAGGCGAACAGGAAAGGCAGATGAACTCAGGACATGGTTAGGAACATGAGACTGGGATATCATAGCAATTACAGAAACATGGCTCAGGGATGGGCAGGACTGGCAGCTTAACATTCCAGGATACAAATGCTACAGGAAGGATAGAAAGGGAGGCAAGAGAGGAGGGGGAGTGACGTTTTTGATAAAGGATAGTGTTACAGCAGTGCTCAGGGAGAATATTCCTTGAAATATATCCAGGGAAGTTATTTTGAGTAGAACTGCAAAATAAGGAAGGAATAATCACCTTATTGGGATTGTATTTTAGGCCTCCTAATAGTCAGCAGGAAATTGAGAAACAAATTAGTAAGGCAATCTCAGCTATCTATAAGAATAATAGGGTGGTTATGGTAGGGGATTTTAACTTTCCAAACATAGACTGGGACTGCCATAGTGCTAAGGGTTTAGATGGAGAGGAAATTATTAACTGTGTACAAGAAAATGTTCTGATTCAGTATGTGGATGTACCTACTAGAGAAGGTGCAAAACTTGACCTACTCTTGGGAAATAAAGCAGGCCAGGTGACTGAGGTGTCAGTGAGAGAACAAACTTTGGAACCAGTGACCATAATTGGATTAGTTTTAAAATAGTGATGAAAAAGGACAGATCAGACCTAAAAGTTGAAGTTCTAAATTGGAGAAAGGCTAATTTTGATGGTATGAGGCAAGAACTTTCAAAAGCCGATTGGGGCAGATGTTCGTAGGTAAAGGGACAGCTGAAAAATGGGAAGTCCAGAGAAAGTATATTCTTGTCAGGGTGAAAGGAAAGGCAGGTAGGTATAAGGAATGCTGAATGACCAGAGAAATTGAGGGTTTGGTTAAGAAAAAGAAGGAAGCATGTGTCAGGTATAGTCAGGATAAATTGAGTGAATCCTTAGAAGAGCATAAAGGCAGGAGGAGTATACTTAAGAGGGAATTCAGGAGGGTAAACAGGGACATGAGATAGCTTTGGCAAATACGGTTAAGGAAAATCCTGTTCTTACAAATACATTAAGGACAAAAGGGTAACTAGGGAGAGAATAGGGCCCCTCAACGATCAGCAAGGCGGCCTTTGTGTGGAACTGCAGGTGATAGGGGAGATACTAAATGAGTATTTTGCATCAGTGTTTACTGTGGAAAAGGACATGGAGGATCTAGAATGTAGGTAAATATATGTTGACATCTTGAAAAATGTCCATTTTACAGAGGAGGAAGTGCTGGTTGTCTTGAAATGCATAAAGGTGGATAAATCCCCAGGACCTGATCAGGTGTACCCTAGAACTCTGTGGGAAGCTAGAGAAGTGATTGCTGGGCCCCTTGCTGAGATATTTGTATCATCGATAATTATAGGTGAGGTGCCAGAAGACTGGAAGTTGGCTAACATGGTGCCACTGTTTAAGAAAGGTGGTAAGGGAAAGGCAGGGAACTATAAACCAGTGAGCTTGATGTTAGTGGTGGGCAAGTTGTTGGAGTGAATCCTGAGGCACAGGATTTACACGTATTTGGAAAGGCAAGGACTGATTAGGGATAGTTAACATGGCTGTGGAAAATCATGTCTCACAAATTTGATTGAGTTTTTTGAAAAAATAATAAAGAGGATTGATGAGTGCTGAGCAGTGGACGTGATCTATATGGACTTCAGTAAGTCATTCGACAAGGTTCCCCATGGGAGACTGGTTAGCAAGGTTAGATCTCATGGAATACAGGGGAAACTAGCCATTTGGAAAAAGAACGGGCTTGAAGGTAAAAGACAGAGTTTTTTTCAGACTGGAGGCCTGTGACCAGAGGAGTGTCACAAGGATTGGTGCTGGGTCCATTATTTTTCGTCATTTATATAAATGATTTGGATGTGAACATAGGAGGTATAGTTAATAAGTTTGCAGATGACACCAAAATTGGAGGTATAGTGGACAGTGAAGAAGCTTATTCCAAATTACAACAAGATCTTGATTAGATGGGCCAGTAGACTGAGAAGTGGCAGATGGAGTTTAATTTAGATAAATGTGAGGTGCTGCCTTTTGGGAAAGCAAATATTAGCAGGACATATCCATTAATGGTAAGGTCCTGGGGAGTGTTGCTGAACAAAGAGACCTTGGAGTGCAGGTTCATACTCTTGAAAGTAGAGTCTCAGATAGGAAATTATTAACTGATAGTGAAGAAGGCATTTAGCTTGCTTTCCTTTATTAGTCAGTGTAATGAGTGCAGGAGTTGGGAGGTCATATCATGAATGTATAGGACATTGCTAAGGCCACTTTTGAAATATTGCATGAAATGCTGATCTGCTTCCAATTGGAAGGATGTTGTGAAATTTGAAAGGGTTCAGAAAAGATTTACAAGGATGTTGCCAGGGTTGGAGGATCTGAGCTATAGGGAGAGGTTGAATAGGCTGGGGCTGTTTTTCCTGGAGCGTTGGAGGCTGAGGGGTGACCTTACAGAGGTTTATAAAATCATGAGGGGCATAGATAGGGTAAATAGACAAGGTCTTTTCCTTGGGGTGGGGGTGTCCAGAACTGGAAGGCATAGGTTTCAGGTGAGAGGGGAAAGATATAAAAGAGACCTAAGGGGCAACCTTTTCACAGTGGAATGAACTGCCAGAGGAAGTGGTGGAAGGTGGTACAATTGCAACATTTAAAAGGCATCTGGAGGGAAAAAGAATAGAAAGCATTTAGAGGGTTTTGGGCCGGGTGCTGACAAGTCGGACTAGATTAGATTGGGGAATCTAGTCGGCATGGACGGGTTGAACCAAAGGGTCTGTTTCTGTGCTGTACATCTCTATGATTATGACTCTATGGTGGCATCCTGATAGTTGGCTGAAGGGACATGATGCCCTATGTATTGGAGAATGAATTTCATTCCCAATAGCAGACAAATGTTTAAACTCATTCCCTTGCTTCTTTACCTTTTGTAACCACACCGACAGAACACCACACCATTCAATCATTTCACAAGAAGCATATAAGTAGCAGAGAAATATTCTGCCATGAATATTTGTAATTTTTTCCATTACACAGTGATTCAAAAGAATAGCTTCCAAAAATGTCACTGATGGAATGGCAATACGACATTCATAATAAAGAGCATTTTTGTGCCCCATACAAGGCAACTGATACGGAAAAGACAGAGACAATCAGATTACAGCAATTTTCTTTTAAACCAAAATAAAACAATCAATCAGTCTGGTCAGGAAAGCTTCCTGAGTTTTCTAAATTCTTGCCCTAATGTAGCACGAAATATAATGAACAAAGAAACTGAGGACACCTGCTGACCAGATTTAATCATTTAATTGACTGCAAATGAATTTTGAACAGAGCACATGGATTAAACCTGTCCTGCACAAATCATGTTTCACTCTAGTTTAGTTTCATCACTGAAATCAGAATGATCCTGTTGATGTGCTTTGTAGTACCGTATCGTTTTTCCCAACAACATTTGCATTGTAAATAATGTGATGCCAAAACCAAAAAGACTAATCAAATGGAGAATAGTATTTTGAAGTATCATAATATTAGTTGCAAAAGTTAAATGAGGAGAATACGAGCTGCAAAAATGTGAAATATTTAGAAGTAAAATTAATTCAAGTTGTTAGATTATAACTCCACCAGTCACAGGTAAACATAGCTCCTCAGCACCCAGATATTTCATTTCTGTTAATTTGTGGTTGGTATTCTGTAGATGCATTCAAAACACTTGGTTGGTATTCATATGGGCTGATTTCTGGTTCACATAGAAATTATTCTGGTTAGTGCATATTTTAAAAATACTTATATTTATACAGCACCTTCAACAATCACAGGACTCCAAAGCACTTTACAACCAATTAGATCCTTTTGAAGTATAGTCACTGTCTTACTGTAGGAAACATGTTTGCCAATTTGTACACAGCAAGCTCCCACAACTAGTAATCTAGTGACGACCAGTCAATCTGCTTTTCAGATGTTGCCAAGGGATCTTTTTCGAGAGTATAGGCCAGGCCTTGATTGAAGTGACATTCTTGAGCTTTGTGTGCAAGTTCTGGTTACAAAAACAGACCTAACCCCCGAAGATAGGAGACTGAACGCATTGGCTATGGCATGCAGCAGTGTCAAATCTGGCTTGCAAACGTGAACATGTCATAAACCTACCTCAGCTTATTCAAATGCTTAGGCAATGAAGACACTTTGGCCTCCTGGTCCTTCTTGAAATGTAAGACTCTCTGCCCCACAGATCAAACTCATTTTCGAAGCTTTGGGGTACTGAGGGTTGGGAATGTGCAGGGCTCAGAGGTAGAAGTAAACCTAATGAGGTGGGATAGCAGAAGACCAGAACCTTGCTAACCTCCACACCTTTGCACTAATTAATCTCTGAATGGGAAGGAACAAGCTTGCCATTCCTGCCTTGCCACCAACTGGCTGTCCTGTTGTTAATTAATGACCAACTAAAGGTCTCAGTCCATCTGAACTGCAAGGACTTCAGTTTCAAGTGAGACAAGAATGATTTATTGCTTAACTGGGCTGACCTGTTTAGGGATGGTGGTCCCTTGATCAGCACTAATTTGTCCAAAAACCATGCAACTGAACCTAGGGCTGGGAGCACAGTCGCCCTTTGCCCTTGCTTCTGACCGCCTTGTGACCTCCAACCCCAGAAAAAAATGCCCTTAACCAACACTTACCTTTCCTGACAATCCAGTGGACTTTCTCCCCTTTAGTAGGCTGCAATTTTGAAACTCCCTACTTTCAGACTCCAAAATGAAAAGATTACCTGCTGAACGTTTGAGTCAAGTAGGAACCTACAAACACTCGCAAAGGTTCTTTCTGCCTGCGGTACCTGAACTGCGGCTGTGACAGTGTTAATGTACCAAAATCTATCAAGACAAAAGTAACCGTTTGGTAACTAGTCATCAAAAAGTCGTGGGTGTTGGTTAATGCTACACTGTTCCAAGAAGCTATCGCAGGCAAGATCTGTTTCCAGGTGGTCAATTGTCAGAAGTCAGTGCTGTTATCAGGAAAGGAGCTAGTTACGTAAAGATATGGCTCAAGCCTGACATACAGATTGACTGGCTCACACTAATTTACTTCACACAGATTCCATTCATCTCCTGGAAGGTCCCCTGGCAGTAGCTTGTAATGGTGTCTCCTCGGTTGTATGAGGGTTTTTTTTAAAGCTGCAGAACCTGATGGATCCAGTCCAGAAAACAGTTTGCAGATTGAACCCCGGTACAATCAGAAAACATCAGGCAGCACAGCTGGGTCTTGCTTGACTAGCTGAACCAGCTGAACATTAACTACACTGACTACCCTGCTGGCAGCTCCACATCACCAGGATAAACACAGGCCTCTGCACAGGAAGACTAAAAACACCCAAACTTGCAGAATTTATGTTGAACCTTGAGTCAGAACTACAATGAAGCTATTAATAGAAGGAACAATAAACCATTTCAAGGCATGATCCACTCCACCAAAGTTATAATGTAAACAATTTAGACACACTATCAAAATACCATTCTTATTGCAAGGTGTTTGACTAAATATTATACTGGAAGAAAGACTTCCATTGGTTCTGCATATTGATTTGCTCACAGACAGTTCTGTTACAGTACAGGACGTCAGCAATTAACTAACTTTGTACCATAAATGTCTATACAAACAAAACACTTGTACTGAAGTAACCCACAACAAAGTTAACATTTTGTGATTCTCTCTATAATGTGATGACTTTATTAACTGGCTTTATCCAAAGGTTATCTTCAAGATTGTGCGTGTAGAATATCTTGCTTTATATCAGCATTTTTAGTATCCATTACTGAGTATGATATTTTAAATTGCTGTTGTATACATTACATTATTAATCATGGTTCTTTTAGTAAATATAAATGTATGCAACTCTAATTGATGCATTATAATATAATCATTGTCAATAATTAATTATTTCCATGCCTAACCCTGCATCCAAGTAAAATCTCTCATAATATTGTCACCATTTTTAAAGTAAAGATCATTTTTCTTTAAAAACATGCACAAAAATATTGGGAATTAAATTTAATTAAGGAAACAAATGTCATTTTTTCAGGTCGACATAACAGCATGCAATCTGTGAAACCTGTTCCTGTTTGCTGAAAAGTGGGATTAAACTCAACATGATCATTTTGTCTCTCTGTCATTTTAAGTGTTGCTACAGCAGAGAATTATCTGCTTATGAGCTCTAACCAAAAGATGCTCAGACAGTTCCAAAACCAATTAAACAGGCAAAATGCTGCCAATAGCCGTGTTGATCCTCATTAAGTTATCCTTAATGGGAAAAAACTGTTTAATTGCAGGCTGTGAAACCTCTTAATCCAAATCTTTATAGTGAACAGACTGTTTCACATCAACTGTGCTGAGTTGAACCAACATCGATACCTATATCAGCTTCTTAAACATAGGCCCATCTTTATTCTTTCCTAGATCATATAATCCGAAGCTTACAATCACAACACTGCATCTAATATTAACACTAATTAGGTTCAAACATTTAACGAATTCAGATGTAATACTGTGAAGCTTAAAAAAACCCATTTAATCTGTGCACTTACATATTTTTGAACCCATTTTCAAATGCTTAATAAAGGGGCAAAATTAAAGGGGCAGCACAGTGGTTACCATTGCTGCCTCACAGCGCCAGAGACCCGGGTTCAATTCCCACCTCGGGCAACTGTCTGTGTGGAGTTTGCACGTTTTCCCCGTGTCTGCGTGGGTTTCCTCCGGGTGCTCCGGTTTGCTCCCACAGTCCAAAGATGTGCAGGTTAGGCGAATTGGCCATGCTAAATTACCCATAGTGTTAGGTGAAGGGGTAAATGTATGGGAATGGGTCTGGGTGGGTTGCTCTTCAGAGGGTCGGTGTAGACTTGTTGGGTCGAAGGGCCTGTTTCCACACTGTAAGTAATCTAATCTAATCTAAGTAATCTAATCTAAGATGATGGTCACAATGTTTTAATTTATTTAATGTTAATCATTAATGAATCAGGTTTACCTTTACAGCAGGCAGTGAAATTACTTGTGTGCCAAATAAGCAAGACAGTGGACAAACATTATTAGTGTAAATATCTAGAATGTACAGTAATCTGTACCTGAATTTAAGAAAAATAGTGGAAGTGGTAATGTTACTGATATAATAATCCAGAGGTACTGGCTAATGATCTGGAGTTTGTATCCCACCACACAATGGCTGAATTTAAATGAAATTGATTAATTAATTTGTAAATAAATAAATACTGGTCTTGGGGTGCTCTTGTGGTGCAGTGGTAGTGTTACTCTCAGACCAGGAGGCCTGGGTCAAGTCCCACGTGTTCCACAGGTATGTAACAACATCCCTGAGCAGGTGGATTAGAAAAATACGTTTAAAAAATAAAAACTAGTCTTAATAATGGTGACAGAGTACAGTGTCCAGTTCTGGTTGTCCTGCTGTAGGAAGGATATTAGCAAGCTGGAGAGGGTTCAGAAAAGATTTACCAGAATGTCGCCAGAAATGGAGGGTTTGAGTTATAGGGAGAGGCTGGATAGGCTGAGACTTTTTTCACTGGGGCATAGGAGGTGAGGGGTGACCTTATAGAGGATTTTAAAATCATGAGGGGCATAGGCAAGGTGAATGGCAGGTGTCCTTTCCCTGTGGTGAGTGATTTCAAGACAAGGGGCATATTTCTGAGGTGAGAGGAGAAAGATTTGAAAAGGACGTGAGAGGCAATTTTTTTTTAAACTCAGAGTGGTTCGTGAACAGCCAGAGGAAATGGGTGATGCAGTTAGAGTTACAACATTTAAAAGACAATTCGATAAGTATATGAATAGGAAAGGTTTGGAGGGATATGTGCCAAACACAGGCAAATGGGACTAGTTTAGTTTGGGAACACAGTCAGTGTGGACTAATGGGACTGAAGGGTCTGTTTCTGTGTTGTGTGATTCTACTAATTATTGTTAAATATATTTTCTAATTGACCTCTGCAGAAATGTTATTACACACCTCTGGAGTAGTTTGTGACTTGAACCTAGGCCTCTGGGTTCAGACACTACCATTGCACCACCAGAGCCCTACCAAATTATTTTAAAACAAAATCTAATCAATGACCTTCAAATGTGGAAATCCACCTACATTATCCATTCTGATGTATAGGAGAATGTAGACTTGGAGTAGTATCTCTGACCTTGAAAAACAGAAGTCATTGAAAATACTCAGCAGGTCTCAACGCTTTCATGGAGACAGAAAAAGAGTTAACATTTCGAATCAAGTGTAACTCTCCCTCTAAACTGCTGACTCTTCACTGTCCTTGGAAATGGTTTGGATTGAATGCAATTTGGATTAAGTGCAGTTTTGTATACCTGAAAACATTTTGACCATTAGCTTATTTTTTGCCCCTTTATTAAGCATTTGAAAATGGGTCCAGAAGTGAATCTGAAGTGAATGTTGCAGAGTGTAAGAAAGCAGGACTACAGACAGAAACACCCACATCCATCACCAAAGTCCTCCCAGACCATAGAGCTGCTCTATCATTAGAGGGAAAGGACTGGTGGTGGTTTAACCAGAGGGTCAGTGTGTCTTAGATGAGGAGAAAAGTTGAGAAGGTGGGACCTTCATGGTGCGTTCAGCTGGTGTGGAAATTAAACACAGGATGTTGGCATTACTCTGCGTTGCAAACTTGCCATCCAACCAACTGCTAACAAAGCTGCAAGCCACAGTTTAAAATCTGGTTAAGATAAAATAGCTGAAAAATGTGTTGCTGGAAAAGCGCAGCAGGTCAGGCAGCATCCAAGGAGCAGGAGAATCAACGTTTCGGGCATAAGCCCTTCTTCAGGAATGAGGATGGTGTGCCAAGCAGGCTAAAAGGTAGGGAGGAGGGACTTGGGGGAGGGGCATTGGGAATGCAATAGGTGGAAGGAGATTAAGGTGAGGGTGATAGGCCAGAGAGGGGGTGGGGGCGGAGAGGTCAGGAAGAAGATTGCAGGTCAAGAAGGCGGTGCTGAGTCCGAGGATTGGGACTGAGATAAGGTGAGGGGAGGGGAAATGAGGAAGCTGGAGAAATCTGCATCCTAGGCGGAAGTTCATCCTTTGTGGTTGGAGGGTTCCTAGGCGGAAGTTCATCCCTTGTGGTTGGAGGGTTCCTAGGCGGAAGTTCCTGATCTCCAGCATCTGCAGTTCTCACTTTCTCCAAGATAAAATAGCTGCAGCTTTTCCTATACTGATATCACTATCGGGGCATATCACTAAATCACAAGATGTCAAGGCATCAAAGATGCCAATTCAGTCAATTCTCTCTGCACCGACTCTCCAAATATATAATGACTTAGTGCCAATCTCCTACTGTTTTCCTATTCAAGTGCATATAGTTTCCATTCAAGTAATTATCCCTTCCCACTTGAGTGCCTGACTCAAACCACTGATTGTGTGAAAAAGCATGTTCTCATCACATTTGCTTCTTTGGCAAATCACACTAAATCTGCTGTATCGTTCTTGATTCTTTTATGAGCAGGAACAAATTAGAGTCATAGAGACATTCAGAATTGAAACAGGCCCTTCGGCCCAACTCGTTCATTTATCTGTCCAAGTGTCCTTTAAACGTAATTTCTTCCGATCAATTCTATCTGGCTCTTACGCAATTCTGAAAACTTCTGTAAGTTCTCCTCTGTCTTCTTCTCTCCTATCTACCTTCATGGCCAAAGTTTCTCATCTCTGGAATCATTCTTGTTAAGCTCTCTTGCCCTCTCTCAAACATGTTCACATCCTTTCAACAGTGTGTTGCCCAGAACTATACAAAATACTCCAGCTGAGGTCTAACTAATGTCTTATACAAGTTCAACATCACCTTCCTTGCTCTTGTACTCTATGCCCCAATTTACGATGACCAGATATGGGATACTGTGTACTGTATTTACTGCTTTCTCCACCTGTCCGACCATCTTCAATGCTATATACACCCAGCCCCCCTGCTCCTGTACCTGCTTTGAAATTGTATTCTCTATTTTGCACTGTCTTTCAAGGTTGTTTCTACCAAAGTTCATCACCTTACACTTGGAATAGAATCACAGAATCATTGAATCCCCAATAGTGTGGAGACAGACCATTCAGCCCATCGAGTCCATATGACCCCTCGGAGAGGCATCTCACCCAGATCCATCCCCCTCCCTAATCCTGCATTTCCATGGCCAATCCAGCTTCTCTCCATTGAAAATGATCTGTCCCTATCTGCCCACTCCACCCCTTGTCAGTTATCTCTGAGGTTCTACAATGTGCTTCTCGCGTTTTGCAATGCCTCTGAGATTTGTATAATTCCCAATCATTTGAAATCTACTATTTCCTCTGACTTGGGCAATTTTGGATCCGCATTGCAATTGTCCCCTTTATTCCATGAGCTATAACTGTTCTTACAAATTTGTGTCTGGCATTTCCCAAACACTGTTTGGATGTCTATGCCCACCATCTCAACACCGATATCCTCATCAACAATTTATGTTACCTCTTCAAAATACCTCCAGCAAGTTACTTAAACTCAATACCCTTTAGAAATCCAAACTAGCTGTCAATAATTTATCCACCTTTTTCGATATGATTATCAATTCTATCCTGAATGATTGTTTCTAGAAGCTTCTCCACCACTGAAGTTAAACTGACAGGACTGTAATTACTGGACTTATCCTTACAACCTTTTTAAACAGTGGAATGATGATTACAATTCTCTGATCTTCTAGCACTTCCCCTAAGTCTAGGGAAGTCTGAAAGATTATGGCCAAAACCCAACAATTTCCATTTTCAATTCCTTCACTATTCTCAGATACCTTTCATCCAGTTTCTGTACCTTGTCAATTTTAAGTACCAGCAGTCTATCCAATCCAGAGTTTCCTCCTCTGTTACCATGGCGTGGGCAGTATCTCATTCTTTAGTCAAAGTTAGATGCAAATTATTCATTTAATAACTCAGTCACACCCCTACTTCCATGTCTAAAACCCGTTCTTGGTCAGTAATTAGTCCTAGACCCTAAACTTTATGATGTAATTATCATTGCCTCCTAAGTGTTCCTCCACTGACACCTGACACCTGATTCATTCAGCCCACCTCATTTCCAGAAGCAGGTCCAACAGCGCCCCCTTTCTTCATGGACCGGACACATCCTGCTGCAGGAAATAATCTTGAACAAAATCCAGGAACACTTGCTCCTACTGTCCCTTACACCACTTGAATCCCAGTCTATATTTAGGCAATTAAAGTTCCCCATCAAAGCTACTCTACAATGTTAGCATCTCTCTGTAATTTCCTTGTAGATTTATCGCCTTACATTTTTTCTAACAGTTGGCAGTCTAAAGCCTACATCAAGCAATACTTCACCTCTACGTTACTTTGCTCTAGACACGGGCGGCACGGTGGCTCAGTGGTTAGCACTACTGCCTCACAGCGCCAGGGACCAAGGTTCCATTCCTGTCTCAGGCAACTGTCTATGTGGAGTTTGCACATTCTCCCTGGGTCTGCGTGGGTTTCCTCTGGGTGCTCTGGTTTCCTCCCACAGTCCAAAGATGTGCAGGTTAGGTGAACTGGCCATGCTAAATTGCCCATAGTGTTAGGTGTAGGGAAATGGGTCTGGGTGGGTTGCTCTTCAGATGGTTGGTGTGGACTTATTGGGCCGAAGAGCCTGTTTCCACACTGTAGGGAATTTTTAAAAAATGATTTTGCCCCTTGAACCCTCTGAGGCATCCATTTTCTCCAGCACTGCAATGGCATCCTTACCAATATTGCCATCCCTCCTTTTTTTTTTAATCTTTCATGAATACCCCATAACTGGAACATTTAACACCTTCATTGAGTCAGGCCTCTGTTATCATCACAACATCACACTTAGCAACCTGTGCCTATAATTCTCCAATATTATTTTACTATACTGTGTGCATTCACACATACATGGTAACTCCAATTTATAACTTGTATGACATGAAGCATTTTCCATGCACAATGGCAGGAAACAAAATAGCGACAGATCTGTTGAGCAAGCCGGAGCAGTATCAACTTGCTCCATTCTTATCACTAGGAGAAAGTGAGGACTGCAGATGATGGAGATCAGAGTCGAGAGTGTGATGCTGGAAAAGCACGGCCTGAAAGTTTCCTGATGAAGGGCTTATGCCCGAAACATCGATTCTCCTGCCCCTCAGATGCTGCCTGACCGGCTGTGCTTTTCCAGCAACACACTCTCAAACCGCATTCTTATCACCATTGGGAAGAGATCGCTTCCAAGTGTTTCCCACCCAAAATCTCTTGGAAGAGCAGAAAGAATACACAACAGATATCTTATAGGCCTGGAAGGCACACACTAAACCCCAACTAAACATAATGGAAAAATGGAACATCTTCAACGTTAGGGGCCAAAGTGAAAAAGAGTCAGTTGGTCAACATATGACCTCATTAATACAGCTTGAAAAAAAAAACTGTGAAATAGTGCCATTTAAAGACAATATAATTAAAGTCACGATTATATTAGACACAAGAGATCCTGCAGTGAAAACATGGTTCCTGGGAAAGGAGAAACTTGCACCCCAGCGACCAAATGACATGTGCAGAAGTGCTGCAGTTGTGAATCAACAACTAAACCATTTTCATGGCAGAACAGGCCATACCTTTCATTTTTCTGACAGATATTCCAGGCAGAAAGGGCAGAACAATCACAGACAAAAGGATAGGTACGAACACTATAGAGGATGTAATGCAAAGGAAAAGAAGGAATACCCAATGGCAGGAAAGCAGTATTCTCACTGCAAGAAGCTGAATAATTTTGCACCCAAGTATTTTCCTAAAAGGACGCACAACAAGCAAGTATGGATTGGCTGAAGATTCTGAAAGATGATCCTACACCATGCAACAGATTGCTTAGTCAAGTCATTGGTGATTTCTGACTTGGAATAGGGACTGCAGAAGGAAAACTTCAGATCAACATAAAGTATCAGGTAGACAATGGGCTATCACAGGACATGTGAATTTCACAAACCTGCGTGGAGTGGCTCAACATGGCCAAACGAATATAAGCCACTCAGAAGTCAGATTAAAGCTGTATGATGGTGCGATATTCATTCAGAGAGGATGGACTGCTCTGCAAGCTCATTGCAATAACATGAAAGAGCATCTGGAATTTCAGATCATAAACTGCATGGAAATGCCATTCATTTCAGCCATAACCAAAGGGTCTGCTTCTGTGCTGTATAACTCTATGACTGTAAGACATAGCAAGTCTAAAGTCTCAATGTACCAAGAGAGATTTTTGACCTGTGGCTTGAAGAAAATGCATTGAAGTGCTTGTGGTTGGAGTCAACTGTCACTTTGTCTGTGTACAGCACACTAAACCATTGACTGTAGAACAGATCCTAGAGGCATATAATAATGTGTTCACAGGGTTAGGATGTCTTCCAAGAGAACATCATTTCAAAGAAGCAGTGAATGCAAGGCTAATTCAACATCAAAAGTGTGAAAGCCAAGATAGAAGAACTGGAAATGAAGGGGGTAATTAAGAAAATGAAAATGATTAAGAAACCTCCTATAGAATTGATTAGCAGCATGGTAGCAGTATGGAAACAGTGTGGAAAGCTGAGATGATGGATCAGCCTGAGGGATCTAACTAAAACCCTGAAGAGATTGCCCTATTCCATGCCAACTACTGAAGGAATGTTGGCTGATGATAATAAAAATGTGACTGCTCAACAGAGCTTGACAGCTGAAACTGAATAAGAAAAAAGTGCACAATTAAAATGTCCGAACTCAGGTACATAACCATGCAATGAAAGAATAATGTCTTTACCCAGATCCTGAAAAGGAGAGATCTGTAACAGTGATGCAATGACCATCATAAGTAAAAACGGTGCAACAATTTTTTGGATTCATCAACTACTTGGCAACATTGTATCCCCAATTTGTCAGCAGGGCGTGAACCATTGAACCAACCCATGGTTAGGGTCTGTGTCATGGTTCTGAGACATTGAAAAAGCAGCAGCATTCACTAAAACCAATCAACAACTGATGACAGTCAGTGCTGAAATACAATAACTTAAATGATGAAGTCACCTTACAGTGTAATGAACAGCCTAATGTAGCAGGAATAACCGTTTGCATTCAGGGTGCTAAATAAAACGATGTTACATCCAGATTGAAAAAGAGTGATTTCTGCCATTATGTCTCTGTACTCATACACGAACAGATCATCCACTGTATTTGATATTCCTCTTGAGTAGTGTAACTATCAAGCAATGTGCATCAGCACCTGTGCCTGCTGAAGGGTGACCAGAAGGTGATTCAAAAAACACCTGCCTATTGTGTTTGGTCATGAGCATAATCATTAACAACTACTTGGAAGAAACAAAGTGACAGTTGACTCCAACCACAAGCACCTCAATGCATTTTCCTCAAGCCACACCTGTCTGCTCCAAAGTGCCTAATGGCTTGCAGGCAGAGGATGCAGATGTACATTGCAGGCACACTGTCAAGAGCAGCACTCCTGATGAAGAAAGTGGAGGATGCTCCCACTAAGTGTGAAATCTTCCAGCCTCAACATGAAGGTTGTCCTCTGGAAGCCATCAACCCAGTAGATACTATGAATATAGAAGATGAGTGCTTTGGCTCAAATCAAGCAAACTACCCAACAAGATGTAACTCTCCATATGTTACAAGAAGTAATGATGAAAAATAGTGCAAGGGCACCCAGGACACACCTATTGCTTTAAAGAGAGAATTGAACAGAGAGGAAATGCCAGCCCAAGATGGTATACTGTACAAAGGAAATAGAGTCAGTATATCAAAGGAGTTGAGAGGGGAAATGTTGAAGCACACCTGAGCAAACACGAAATTGAGTCAGGTGTGAGGAATACATGCTCTACTGGCCAAACATGAACGACAAAATCAAGGATCACATGAGTGCTTGTAATGAGTACAAGGCTTGCATAATTCCTCAGGTATAGAAGTAGTCTGTGCTCACATGAGGCAACACATTAATAACATTCAGGCTTGGACTGATAAATAGCAAATAACAATTCTGTAACATAACTACGAGGTCCAAACCGTCTCCAGTCAAAGAAAATCTAACCAGCTTCACTTGATGTTCGATGGCATTACCATTTCTGAATCCCACATTATCAACATCCTGAGGATGACCATTGACCATAAACAAAACCAAACTAGCCATATAAAATACTTTGGCTACAAGAGCAGGCAAGAGACTGGGAATTCTGTGGCAAGTAACTCACCTCCTAACCAAAGCCTGTTCATCGTCTACAAGTCAGGCGTATGATGGAATACTCTCCCCTTGCCTAGACGAGTGCATTTTCAACAGCATTCCAGGGGTTTGACACCATCTAGGACAAAGCATCCTCCTTGATTGGTACCCCGTACACATCCTTAAGCATTCACTGCCAACACCAGAGACTCAATGGCAGCAGCATATATCATCCACAAGATGAACTGCAGCAATTCATCAATTGTCCTTCAACACCAGCCAAAAGTACAAAGGCAGAAAATGCATGGGAAATACCGTCTCCTACAAGTTCCACTCTAAGTCATTCACCATCCTGAAATAATATATTACTAGTTCTTCACTCAACGTCCTGGAACCCCCTTTGTGACAGCACGATGAGTTCTCCTATACCAATGTAGTCCAAGGCTACTCATCACTGTCTACTCAAGAACCACATAAGCAAAAAATGCTGGTCTTACCAGTGATATTCAAATCTAATGAACAAATTAAAACATTTTATTGCTCCATTAAATTAAACAATTAGTTGCTATGTAGCTCGTTATTAAAGGTGTTGCTTTTATGATTTGGATTTAAATGCTTAAAGGAACAATGTATGAGGATAACACAAAATGCGAATGTGCCTTAAAAAGGGAAACAAAAACATATCACATCGTAGAAAGAACAACTCTGATGAAAAAAACAAATCGATCACAGCAATGATACACAATTGCTGAAATAATGCAATTCGAAAAGGGGTTGAAATTTCAAGAACATGCTGGAAGTTTCACACACGATTCGCTACTTTGTTGGTTCCTGATCAAACTTCACACATCTGGCATGCAGTGAGATCTCATCTAACGTACTAGTTGTCACTTTAGCCATGGTCTCAACAGAGACAAACATCAAAGTTGAAATCAAGTGCAATACTGGCTGGACTAAAACCAGGAATTTTCTCAAGACTTTTCAGTGATCCTTATCTGATTGTCAGAACATGGGATTTGCACTAGGAAATATGATCAGTATGCTTTCAAGTGTATTAAAGTATCAGTCAATAAAACAGAGTACAAGTGGGCATCATTTATGTGGAAGGATCTAAAACAAATTACAACAGTAATAGGAGGAACGACAGGCATTTTGCAGCAATTTGGGGATCATTCCAGAACCATCGCACCACAAACAGTACAAAGTGTTGCAAATTTGTTACAAAAACAGAAGTTGCTTGAGAAACTCAGCAGGTCTGGCAGCATCTGTGGAGAGAAAGCAGAGTTATGCTTCAAGTCAGTTCTAATGAAGAATCACTGAACTCGAATCATGAACTCTGCTTTCTCCCGACAGATGCTTCCAGAACTGCTGAGTTCTCCAGAAATTTCTGGGGTTTTTTTGTGTTTCAGACATCTAGCATCTGCAGTTTTTTGTTTTCTTCCTGGTTTATTATCCTGCTTTCTGTCACCCTTATGGCTTTGTTGTCATTTGAAGACAGGCTCCGTGCCACTGACATATCCAAGTATTCGCTTAATATCATTAGTTGCTTAAGCCACTTAACTGAGGAGTAAACAATTGTCTTGATTCTTGACCATTCTTCCCTCTCTAAACATTCTAACTGAGCCAAGCAAATGCACATCCTGAGAACAGAAAAGCAGTAATGACTAGGCTTCATGCACAGATCTCCCTAGGGTGAGTCACAAATCATACTAAATGCTTTAGCCACCCTTCCATCAAAAAACTTATTTCCTTCACCCTCACTTCCCACAATACAGCAACTAATTAATAAATACTTCCAAAAATATTATCCGCAAAACATACTGGGGAACCTATTCCACAGATTTGTTGCAATTTAGTCTTGGTGTGAAGAAGGATAATTTGATCCAAAACCTCGCATTTGCAACACTGTGTGACTTTCTACTTAAAATATGAAGCTGGAAATTTCTTTTCCATCTAGTTTCCATTATTCTTTTCCTGAGATAAGCTGAGTGCTGTTTTTGTTAATAGTTACATTGTTCGTTCATAAAATCACTAATTAATACAGGAATTGGTGAAAATCTAAATGGGCCGACTTTTCAATAAATACCATGAAAACACTGACAATATGTCCCTGCACTTGGTTTCCATCACTATCCTATCCAAAGCATTATTAAAGGACCTTTATTAAATTATAATGTCTTACCTATTCATCATCTGGAGTGTCATGAAACACATGGTCACATCTCTTACAGATTGCTTGAAGGTTGAGACCTAAACTGACCTTTGCCTTTTTCGTTTCTTCTCCAAGCCTGACTCAGGGCATCAATACTAACCAAAGGCGAGAATAATCAAAGTCATTCAGAATCTTCTGATAGTTATCTCTGACTCTGCATTCCCCTCCAATTTCTATTTGCAGACTGTTAAAAATTAGCAATATTGAAAATCGTAGTCAATCATGTTATCTGTCATGATGACCATAGTTGCAAGAGAATCAAGTATTTCAAGCTTCACAGCAAAGGGCAAATTGTGATCCATTTTGCTAGTGTTAGCTTGATAACATTCATGTTACCAAATAAAACAGATAAGATATATTTAACATGGTGCCTCGAAGATTTCAGTAATTTATGTATAAAGTAACTTAATAATAATGCAACTTGAATAATGTTAATAAAATTTAAGATTGTGCAGTAAAATAAAGCTTCAAATAAAATATAAGTTATCAGTGGTGATTCATTAACAATCAACTTTCTCCTATCCATGAGACAAGTAGTACAGGAAAAAAGCTTTAAAAATCACTGAATTATAAAAGCTGAACATCCGCCTTGCAATTCTGCAAATCATAACTAGAAACAACTTTTTTTTATCATGTTAAAAAAAGAATGTATCTTTGACAATTATGTATCTGTGGCCAAATATTGCCTTCAACTTTAAATCAAGCTCTCTGTCCCCAACTGATAAGTAATCTATATTGGACAGCTCTCTATCATGTTCAGAGAAAAATGGACTAGCTATGTCCATCTTTTCCCATTTGCTCCATTAATCTGGTCTATGGGGAATACTATTGAGCTAGCCATTGCTAAAAGAATGATGCAATGTACTGATAAGATTTGAAAAAAAATATTACCTTTACCCATAGTCTGCTACTTCTCACAATATCACCAAAAATCTGTTTTATATTCTATCAATAGGAAGCTTCCATAAGCCCAACATTAAAGTGAAACACATCCGAGCTATGGAAACGCGTAAATGGTGTCGAGGAGCCTCGTTTGCCACTGTTCCCTAAAAGAACGAATGTCAAAATAGATTGACCTATCTCACATAACAAACATTTGCAGTGAAGGGCAATAAGAGACAAAGCCTATTGGAGTCAGTTCAAAAATTCAACCAACAAGAATGCTGAATCTTCTGACCCAGCTGGAGAAAGGTCAGAGAGCAATTTTGAATAATAAATGAGAACTCCTGACCTTGCACCCCAAATCTGGCAGGGTCAGCAGCCGTCCTTTCACCAGATGCTGAAGCCAGATATTGAGGCACTAACATCTAAGCTAATGAGCTTCCCAATAAGTTCCAGTTACAGTGATAATTCTTTGCTGTTTCAAGAAATGCATTTCATGTAGAACAGAAAGTATTAAACTTAACTATAGACATTTACATTGACATTAAATATCTACCAGTTTATCTAATAAATTGTGAGTTGCGAATAGTTATAATATTATGTTATTAATTATATTTTATTTATCAGTACAAGACCACCATTCAATATTGTGGATGCAAGCAAAAATTGTATTTTCTTATTTTAATTTTGAGAATTTTTTTTGGCATCAAGGGCAAGATGTTAGTGCCATTTTTGATGGCAGTCCCATGTGAATTGAAACTCTAATTAACGCAGGTTAAGCCTCCTGTACCCGAATTTAACAATGGGGGAGGATTTCCTCTGTGGACTGGGTGCAACAAAACATAAGGCCACAGAAGGTATTAAAACTCACAGTGACCAAGTCATGATAGGGGTAAGTGAAGCAAAGGCAGAAATTAAATTTGACAATAAATATTTACATTTCAAACAAAGATGTGCAATTATTGAAACAAAAGAAACTCTCTAGTTGGCAAGTGAAGTTATAAGATATTTTAACCTTGAAGATCATTTAGGCCTGTACTATTTTCATCGTGCAGCTTTCTCATTCTGTCTACATGTTTTTTCTCTGTATAATTCTTTAATGTTTGTCTGTTCTCTTCTAAATATTGTTGGCCCGCAATTGAGGAAGAAATCTAATCAGACCATAAGACAATAACGCATAGGAACAGAAATAGGCCATTCGGCTCATCAAGTCTGCTTCTATATTGATCCCCTTCCAAATCAAGAACCTATCTTTCCTGTCTTAAATACACTTAATGACTGGGCCTCCACTGCCCTCTGAGGTGGACAGGTTCACCAACCTCTGGTTGAAGGAATTCCTCCTGATCTCAGTTCAAAATGATCATCCCTTCACTCTGAGGCTGTGCCCTTGAGGTCTAGTTTTCCTACTAGTGGAAACATCTTCTCCATGTCCACGCTCTCCAGGCCTCTCAGTATTCTGTAAGTTTCAATCAGATACCATCTCCCCCCCCTCCACATTCTTCTAAACTCTATCGAGTGCAGTCTCAGAGTCCTCACATGCTCCGAACATGACATCTCTTCATTCCTGGGATCATTCTTGTAAACTTCTTTTGTTAGATTTGTACATTTAGGTTTTTACATTGTTTTGTGTGCAGGTCTTCTGAAGAATTATCTGATAACTACACTGGGAAGGAAACCAGAGGCAAGAATGGAGGTGGTTGGGCCCTAACAATCGTGTCCCTGGCTACGTGCTACTTTCCCAGCTCCATCTAGCCCTGGCCCAGTTCCCTGGATGGAGGATGGGGACACCAGAACTATTTGCTCAATAGCCAAAGGTAGCCATCTAATATAATTAAACATCTGGAGTATGGCTAAAAAAGACACATTTTGTCCAAGTGTTTTTTTTAATACCACTGTCATTAGGATACTTTGCAAGAATATCATGAAAATACAAAACCACCATTTATATTGCATGAGAGTAAAGTATTGATTGTTTGGCAAGTGGACTCTGATTGTGAGAGATGTTACACGGCGAATGCAGCATCTATCATGATTTTAGTGTTGGTGGAAGGCCAGGAATGTAGGCTGTACATCCCAAAGTCTGGTGGATAATATCAAACCGTATGTTCTTTCTACTATTCATAATAAGCATGGTACTGATCGTACTTAATAAGCCCATGCTTAGAGACGTTTTAACCCAGTATCCAGCAGCCTGCAACTGGACAGCGTTCACTGGGTAACCCTGAAGAACTGCTGACAACCAATTTCAGATTGTCAGTCAGGCTCACAATATGGTGTGTATATTGTCAGCTGCGTATATTAATATAGAGAGCAGTGTTCTTCACAGACAGGACGAACATGTACTCACACTGCTCAACTCAACAGAACAGGTGACAGCCTTTCACTGGTTCATTTCTTAGGGCAATACGTTTACAAATTAGACAACCCCACTGCCCTGTGACCAACCACTTCAACTACCCCTCACAATCCCCCAAGGACATGCAAGTCCTAGGCCTCCTCCATGGCCAAATCAAAACCACCCAACTAGAGGAAGAACGCCTCATCTTCCACCTCCACATGTCATCAACACTGACTTCACCAGTTTCCAAATCTCCCCTCCCCCCACCTCATTCCCAGAACCAACATTTCCAACTCGGCACTGTCCTCTTAACCTGTCCATCTTCCTTCCTACTTATCCTCTCCATACTCCCCACCAATCTATCACAATTACCTCCCACCTACATCCACCTATTACCATTCCACCTACCTTTCCCCACACCCACCACCATATTTATCTCTCAGCCCCTTCCCCTCCACATTTCGGGCTTATGCCCGAAACATTGACTCTCCTGTTCTTTGGGCGCTGCCTGACCTCTTGTGCTTTTCCAGCACCACACTTTTTGACTTTGACAAATTAGAGTCAACCTGTCTAGTTTAAAATCTAAACAAAACCTGGCAGTTAACAGTCAATCATCATTAACTGTTACATTCTCCACTGCAGCTCCTCTGCCAAGTAGAGTTCAGTTTCCAACCAACCAGCACTCTTGTCTCATACAGAAAAATTTTCCTTTGTTTGTATTCTTGTGAATTGTCCTGCATGCAAGATGAAAGGCTTTGACAAAATTGGTCCTCTATCAGCTAAATTAAATTTTCTGCACTGCCAAATAACTATTAATTAAGTTCTCATTGAGACCTTTTAACAGATGTCAACTGAAGTTTTGTAGCTTGTGTCGAGGGACTGAAATTTCATTTTCAGTTTGAGAATTACATGTGGGCATTTTCCAACATCTGACTTCAAAAAGGCAGAGCATTTCTACAAAACACTGAGTTCTTCAAGATGTACCAGGGCTGGAGTTGAAGCCTCCTCCTTTTGAGGCAGATCTAAGATGGCAATACAGATGGGAAACTCATGAAGGTAACAGTTTAGAAGTTTTACCTCCATTAATTGGACCACTTGCCCAGTTGTATTCATGTTTGTTAGACTCTCTAACCACCAACTCCATCACCACCCTCCAACCACTTTCATGACTGCTCATATTTCCCATGTCTTCTTCATCATACCTCATATCTCCCATGTACCTTCCATGTTCCTTGCCACCGATGCATCATCCGCACCCACCTTTTAAACCACACGTGCCACATTACAATGAAGTGTTTGAAATGCTCGCGAAATATTTTAAAAAGACATCGATTAACACAGTCAATAAAATTGGCATTGCAACAACTGTATTCTACTTAACATTTCATAATCTTGGTTGAATAAACAAACAGGCACTGAAAAACATTTCAAAGAAAAGTAGATGTAGTATAGTAACATAATACTGTTGATGGAATTAATTACTGGGCATCAGACCTTGTCATCATTGAACCGATGAGTTGCTGTCCAATTGCCCTCTAAGTAGCTTGGCTGGCAGGTTCAATACATGCCAGCTGGCATTCCAACACATTGGTTTCTGCTTGCAGAAGCCAGCGACCTTAAAAGGACTGCAGGGCTGGAAGAAAACATAACCTCAGGGAATGTTTGTTGCAACCATCTCAAAAGCATTTGCAGGCGACTTGCTGCAGAAGAGGATGAGAAGATCTGGTTGTTTAATGGCAGTAGAGGGCTTCACTTTACAATATTTACCAGAAAGTATTGCATAATGTGCTTTTACAGCTAGCTGAACTCTGAGAACACATAGCATTGACTTGAATGTATGGGTCAATTTGATCTCTCAATGAACTCTCTAATGGTTATAGCTGCTTTTTTCATAGAATCCCTACAGTGTGGAAACAGGGCCTTCGGCCCACCAAGTCTACACTGACCCTCCAAGGAGGAACCCACCCAGACCACTCCCCTACCCTATATTTACCTCTGACTAATGCACCTAACCTACACATCCCTGAACACTATGGGCAATTTAGCATGACCTGTACATCTTTGGATTGTGGGAGGAAAGCGGAGCACCCGGAGGAAACCCCGCACTGACACGGCAAGAATGTGCAAACCCCACACAGACATTTGCCCAAGGCTGGAATCAAACCCAGGTCCCTGGCACTGTGAGGCAACAGCACTGAGCCACCGGACCACCCCACATACCAACATTGTACTGAAAGCAACATTATTTAACTCGCAAAGTTAATATTGAGAAAAACAATAATCTTATCAATGCTGATAGGTATTTAAAAATCTTCAGCTGGGTGTTGGACCAATGACTGGTCAGCTAGTATTGAATTACCATTAGGAGACAGGATATGAACATACTGAAGAACAGATACTACAGAGCATTACTGATAGTGTACTTTGCAAAAGAGACTAGTAGTAAGTTAGTAAGTTTGCAGATGACACCAAAATTGGAGGTGTAGTGAACAGTGAAGAGGGTTACCTCAGATTACAACAGGATCTGGACCAGGTGGGCCAATGGGCTGAGAAGTGGCAGATGGAGTTTAATTCAGATAAATGTGAGGTGCTGCATTTTGGGAAAGCAAATCTTAGCAGGACTTATACACTTAATGGTAAGGCCCTAGGGAGTGTTGCTGAACAAAGAGACCTTGGAGTGCAGGTTCATAGTTCCTTGAAAGTGGAGTCACAGGTAGATAGGATAGTGAAGAAGGCATTTGGTATGCTTTCCTTTATTGGTCAGAGTATTGAGTACAGGAGTTGGGAGGTCATGTTGCGGCTGTACAGGAAATTGGTTAGGCCACTGTTGGAATATTGTGTGCAATTTTGGTCTCCTTCCTATCGGAAAGATGTTGTGAAACTTGAAAGGGTTCAGAAAAGATTTACAAGGATGTTGCCATGGTTGGAGGATTTGAGCTATAGGGAGATGCTGAACAGGCTGGGGCTATTTTCCCTGGAGTTTCAGAGGCTGAAAGGTGACCTTATAGAGGTTTACAAAATTATGAGGGGCATGGATAGGATAAATAGACAAAGTCTTTCCCTTGGGTCGGGGAGTCCAGAACTAGAGGGCATAGATTTAGGGCAAGAGGGGAAAGATATAAAAGAGACCTTAGAGGCAACTTTTTCATACAGAGGGTGGTACGTGTATGGAATGAGCTGCCAGAGGATGTGGTGGAGGCTGGTACAATTACAACATTTAAGAGGCATTTGGATAGGTATATGAATAGGAAGGGTTTGGAGGGATATGGGCCGGGTGCTGGCAGGTGGGACTAGTTTGGGTTGGGAAATCTGGTCGGCATGGACGGGTTGGACCAAAGGGTCTGTTTCCATGCAGTACATCTCTATGACTCTATGACTATGGCTCCCAGTTGTGGCTTGGAGGCAAGAGGAAAGTATTTCTTAAACATGTTCCATACAACATTTGATCATAGGAGATAGTGAGTACTGCAGATGCTGGAGAAGTTATAATTGATAAAGTGTGGCACTAGAAAAAGCACAGCAGGTCAGGCAGCATCTGAGGAGCAAGACAGTCGATGTTTCAGGCTTACCTCCCTTTGCGCTTCGGCGGGTCGGTGTGGTCTTGTTGGGCCGAAGGGCCTGTTTCCACACTGTAAGTAATCTAATCTAATCTAATCTAATTTAAATGCCCTTAAAGTTGGTGAATCTACTACTGTTCATAGCAGTGCGTTTTGTGCCCCTACTACTCTCTGAACAAAGGAGCTACCTCTGACATCTGTCCTTTATCTATTACCCCTCAATTTAAAGCTATGTCCCCTCATGCTAGCCATCACCATCCGAGGCAAAAGGCGTCACTGCCCATTATCTGATTATCTTATATGACTCATCAACGCAGTTTCAGCCTGGAACCATGCCAGTATAACATAGTATTTCACTGGCTGACCTACCATGGAAACCCATTCAATTTCGGTCCTGCATGCTGATGATACCATCTAGTATTGATGAAGAATGTCTGTGTGGTGTTGCACAGTCGCCTGAGGGTGGAATCAAACCCAGGTTCCTGGAGCTGTGAGGCAGCAATGCTAATCACTGAGCCACCATGCCAATCTCATTGTGAATGCTTGGCTGAGCAACCAAAATTGATGAAAATGGCAATGCAAGAAAATATTATATTTGGACCAGATATTTAAATAACAAGACCTGTTCTCAGTGTAATTATTCAATCTAAACAAAATTTTAAAACAAATCAAACCAGCCTTTAAATTCATGTAAATCCAAAACTGTTGACCAAAGACTGCCAGAAATTGGTTTAATATCAAGAATGTGGATCAAGAACGTAGCGCAGAAATTTTCAGAATCAGCAAATGCTATAACATTAAAGTAGACCATTTGCTCATCATGTATGTGCCAGCTCTTTGGAAGAAATAACCATTGGTCCCATTCCTCTGCCCTTTCCCTGTAGTCCTTCACCACTTTCACTTTCAAGTATTTGACTGTTTTGAAAATTATGATGGATCTCTTTCCACAACGGTTTCAGGATTTACAATCCAGAAATGCTTCCGTTTATCTTCAGAGAATATAAAATAGCAGCAAACTTCTTACAGAATACAAGGAAAGGAAGTTTATAACCATGCTGCATAGAAGTTAAGAATTTATGAACACACAACTGATGTGATTGAAGGCTAATAGCACACATTAGTAAACCTATTACTGACAACGTGGCGATAAACACAGCAATATGACAGTGAGTATTTATGAACAGCAGGCAGCATTACAGATCTCAGTTCCAGAACAGTTTCCATGAAGTGGAAATCACTTACACTTCTAGAACATCCTGTTTTGATTATCAGAATTACTTAGTTTCAAACAGAAACTAACACAACCACAAGAAAAATCTCTGCTACCAGCTGAATAATGAGTTTACAAGTAGTTTCACTTTTTGAAGGCTCCCTGTATGAGTTACAGACATATAAAGTATTTGCAATCTATTTGCTTGATACATATTTTGACCACAACGCTGGAGGCCTCTTGCGTGTCCATTCACTTCTATGGAAAAATTGTCAAAATTTAAAAACTTATGAGAAAACAAATTCAGGACAGTGAAGCTCCCTGGCATCTTTAACATAAAACCTCACCGATAGTAAGCTATCAGATAACCTCCCCGAAGAAACAAGTTTACTGTCTCCAAGTAACTGTGTACAGCAGCTTAGATGATGCCTTAAACAATATTAAATTTAAAAACATAATCAAAATATTATAATTATAGATTCTACATTTCTGAAAAGGTTGTGACATTTTTGATTCTTTTCATTCACTCCAAGGACTTTACAATAGTTTATTATTAATACAGCTGAAAATGTGTTGCTGGAAAAGCGCAGCAGGTCAGGCAGCATCCAAGGAGCAGGAGAATCGATGTTTCGGGCATGAGCTCTTCTTCAGGAATCCTGAAGAAGGGCTCATGCCCGAAACGCGATGATTCCTGAAGAAGGGCTCACGCCCGAAACGTCGATGATTCCTGAAGAAGGGCTCATGCCCGAAACGTCGATTCTCCTGCTCCTTGGATGCTGCCTGACCTGCTGCGCTTTTCCAGCAACACATTTTCAGCTCTGATCTCCAGCATCTGCAGTCCTCACTTTCTCCTTTATTATTAATACAGCCAAGTATTAACTTCTTCAAGACTGACTCACTATCCATCAACAAAGTTTTAAAAGCACCTTCAACCAATATAAATTATCACAAGATGCTTCACAGGAGCATTACAAAATAAAGTATGATGCACAGCCTTCTAAGAAAATATTGAGTCAGCTGGACATCAAGGAGGTTAACAGTCATAGGGTCATATCGATGGAAACAGACCCATTGGTCCAACACGTTCCCAAATTAACCTATTCCCACCTGGCTGTGTTTGGCCCACATCCCACCAAACCTTTCCTATTCATGTACTTATCCAAATGTCTTTTAAATTTGCAATTGTACCTGCGTTAATCACTTCCTCTGGCAGTTCATTCCACACACTAGCCACTCTCTGTATATAAATGTTGTCCCTCGTGCCCTATTTAAATGTTTCTCCTCTCACCTTAAAATTATGCCCCCTAGTTTTGAACTCCCCCATCTGAGAGAAAAGACATTTGCTATTCTCCTTATCTATGCACCTCATGATTTTATAAACTTCTATAAGATCACCCCTCAAGCCTCCTAAGCTCCAGTGTAAAACGTTCCAGCCTATTTTTATAACTCAAACCTTCCATTCGAGGCAACATTTTGGTACAGAGGAACCTTGATAATCCGAATACCAATTATCCAAAAATCAGATTATCCGAAGGAGATCTCGAGGTCCCAACAGAAACATTACATCAAACACGTGTTTCCAACAGGGATTGCGTCTTTTGTTTACATTGATTAAACAGTCACCATCTCCAAATGACTGAACTCACACCCTCCCCCTCTCTCCCCACACTTTCCCTGGAGTTCCACAGAGGAGTGGGGACGGGAACGGGGTTGGGGGCAGGGGTTGGACGGGGTTGAGGCGGGGATGAGGTTGGGGTGGGGGCAGGGTTGGATAGGGTTGGGGGCAGGGACGGGGTTGGGGGCAGGGATGGGGTTGGGGCGGGGACGAGGTTGGACAGGGTTGGACGGGGTTGGGGGTGGGGTGGGGTTGGATGGGGTTGGGGTGGGGGCGTGGTTGGATGGGGTTGGGGGGCAGGGACGGGGTTGGGGGCAGGGGTGGGGTTGGACGGGATTGGGCGGGGATGAGGTTGGGGTGGGGGCGGAGTTGGATGGGGTTGGGGGGCAGGGACAGGGTTGGGGGCAGGGATGAGGTTGGGGAGGGGTCGGGGTTGGACGGGGTTGGGGCAGGGGTGGGGTTGGACGGGCTTGGGGGGCAGGGACGGGCTTGGGGTGGGGCCGGGGTTGGGGGGCAGGGATGGGGTTGTGGGGCAGGGGTTGGGTTGGGGCGGGAGTGGGGTTGGATGGAGTTGGGGGCGGGGATGGGGTTGGACGGGGTTGGGGGGCAGGGATGGGGTTGGGGGTAGGGGTGGGGTTGGGACGGGGGGGTTGGATGGAGTTGGGGGCGGGGACGGGGTTGGACGGGATTGGGGGCAGGGGTGAAGTTGGATGGGGTTCGGGGGGGGGGGGGGGGGGGGTATCACACGCTGTGTGCTGCTGCAGTCTCCTGAATGGGGAGCAGACATTTAAAAACTCCGAACCCCAGAGGAAAGGCATTTAATCGATTAACTGAATAATTGATTATCTGAACGAAATAGTGCCTGCCCATCACGTTCGGATAATTGAGGTTCCCCTGTAAATCTTTTCTGAAACGTCTCCAGTTTAATAACAGGGTGACTAGAACTGGATACAGTACTTCAGATTCGGCCTCACCAACGTCCTGTACAACCTTACTGCTATATTCAAAGGTCTGAGAAATGAAGGCAAGTTTCTAAATGCCTTCTTAACCAACCTATCTACCTGAGAAGCAAATTTCCAAAAATGTATGTATCTGAACCCTTAGGCTTCTCTGTTCTGCAACACTACCCAGGGCCCAACCATTAATTGTATAAAGCCCTGACCTTGTTTGTTTTATCAAAATGCAAAACTTTGCATTTATCCAAATTAAATTCCATCTGCCACACCTCAGCCCATTGACCCAACTGATCAAGACCTCTTTGTAATCTTTAATAATCTTCTTCACTGTCCAGTATATCACCAATTTTGGTGTCACGCCTCCTATATTCTCTAAGTTTTAAGTTATAAGGAGGCAGGGGATGAGGGTGTAGGGAGAGAATTCAGAGCTGGAGGCTGATATAACTGAAGACACAATGATTGGGTAATTATAATTGGGAATGCACAAGAGGCTAGAGGTTGCAGGGGTACAGTCATATTTGACGGGACTGGAGAAGGTAAGGAAGGGTAAGGTTCCTTGATGCTGAAGAGGGGGCTTTGAGTAAAACAATACCAGATGATTTCTTATAAATACACTTCAACTTTGCTGGCCAATCTATAAAATGATACTTTATTGAAGAGTTTTCAAAAGTCCATATGCACCATGTCACTTGTATTACATCATTGACTTATCAAAAAACTCTATCATATTAGTCAAACATAATTTGCCTTTAACAAGTCCATTCTGGTTTTTGCAATGAATCACACTGTCCAAGTGATTGCTATGTTTGTCTCGGAATATCCTTTAGAACATAGAACATAGAACATAGAACATAGAACAATACAGCACAGAACAGGCCCTTTAGCCCACGATGTTGTGCCGAACATTTGTCCTCGCTTAAGCACCCATCCATGTACCTATCCAATTGCCACTTAAAGGTCACCAATGATTCTGACTCTGCCACTCCCACAGGCAGCGCATTCCATGCCCCCACCACTCTCTGGGTAAAGAACCTATCCCTGACATCCCCCCTATACCTTCCACCCTTCACCTTAAATTTATGTCCCCTTGTAACACACTGTTGTACCCAGGAAAAAAGTCTCTGACTGTCTACTCTATCTATTCCCCTGATCATCTTATAAACCTCTACCAAGTCACCCCTTATCCTTGTCCGTTCCAATGAGAAAAGGCCTAGCACTCTCAACCTATCCTCGTACGACCTATTCTCCATTCCAGGCAACATTCTGGTAAATCTCCTCTGCACCCTCTCCAAAGCTTCCACATCTTTCCTAAAATGAGGCGACCAGAACTGCACACAATACTCCAAATGTGGCCTTACCAAGGTCCTATACAGCTACAACATAACCTCACGACTCTTGAATTCAATCCCTCTGCTAATGAACGCTAATACACCATAGGCCTTCTTACAAGCTCTATCCACCTGAGTGGCAACTTTCAAAGATCTATGAACATAGACCCCAAGATCCCTCTGCTCCTCCACCTTACTAAGAACCCTACCGTTAACCCTGTATTCCGCATTCTTATTTGTCCTTCCAAAATGGACAACCTCACACTTGACAGGGTTGAACTCCATCTGCCACTCCTCAGCCCAGCTCTGCATCATATCTAAGTCCCTTTGCAGCCCGACAACAGCCCTCCTCACTATCCACAACTCCACCAATCTTCGTATCGTCTGCAAACTTACTGACCCACCCTTCGACTCCCTCTTCCAAGTCATTAATAAAAATTACGAACAGCAGAGGACCCAGAACTGATGCCTGCGGAACTCCACTTGTAACTGGGCTCCAGGCTGAATATTTACCATAAACCCCTCGAAAGTTAATATGACCAACTTTCAATGGCTGGGTTCATCCTTACCCTCAGAACATGGAGTAAAGAAGACAGCATGGATACAAACTTGGCTGAGTAACAGGAAACAGAGTGAGGTGGTTGAAAGGTTGTCTGTCAACTGGTATGAAGTATAAGATGGGGTTCCCAAAGTATTTATAGTCATAGAGATGTATAGCACAGAAACAGACCCTTCGGTCCACTTCGGTTACAAGTGGAGTTCCGCAGGGATCAGTTCTGGGTCCTCTACTGTTTGTAATTTTTATTAATGACTTGGAAGAGGGAGTCGAAGGGTGGGTCAGTAAATTTGCAGACGATACGAAGATTGGTAGAGTTGTGGATAGTGAGGAGGGCTGTTGAATGGATGGATTGGAAAAGTTGGCATTGTTGGCCTCAAAGAAGAGAAGATTGAGAGGAGATTGAATCAAAGTCAGGAGAGGACTCAATAGACTGAATGGAGAGAAACGAACAGTGGAAGAGTCAAGAAGTCAAGAATAAATTTAACGTGGTTGGCAAAAGAACTACGTGCCACCTGCAGAAAAATGTTTAACACATCGATTGAATTTGACAGCGGATTCCAGATTGTAAATAATCATGGCTTTTGCAAGGAAATTCGATCAATCTGCAGGTAAAAATTGCAGGATCGCAGGGCAAGGGCCAGTGACTTGCTTTAGCTAAATTACACCCATAGAACGCTGGCACAGAAGCAATGGAACAAATGGCCTCCTCCTTTTTTCCAGAACCATTCCATGATTCTGATTAGATTACCTACAGTGTGGAAACAGGCCCTTTGGCCCAACAAATCCACACCGACCCACCGAAGCGCAACCCACCCATACCCCTACACTTACCCCTTCATCTAACACTACGGGCAATTTAGCATGGCCAATTCACCTGACCTGCACATCTTTGGACTGTGGGAGGAAACCGGAGCACCCGGAGGAAACCCACGCAGACACGGGGAGAATGTGCAAACTCCACACAGTCAGTCACCTGAGGCGGGAATTGAACCCGGGTCTCTGGCGCTGTGAGGCAGCAGTGCTAGCCACTGAGCCACCGTGCCACCCATAATGTTGATTGAAAAAGTGTAACAAAAGAAAATTACTAGTTGGAAATTTTGGCACTGCTTAAATTATGAAATATCTAAAAGTTGGTCCAGTTGGGTGGAACGGCTGATTTGATGCATATAATTGTTTTGGAGACAATGGAAAATGAAGAGTAACGGAGTAAAAATCTCTGCAAGGGGAGTACCTCGGTTTCAAATGCTTAAATGGGTTCCAAATAAAAGTACTGATACTTACATCTATCTGGCAGTGTGGAAAGTTATGCAGGGTACATCCTGTGCTCAAAAAGCCTGCAGCATCTCTCTCATAGCCAACAAATCCAGGAGTAATATTTGAACCCAGGGAGAGTTCAGAGATAAGATAGCTGTCCACTGAGCTATTACAGTGGGTGAGCTGCTCTCTGTGTAACAGAACTAAGATAAAAATGCATTTTCATACCCTATCTGTTCCTTTCTGCCAAACTGATAACATAGTTTGGCCAGTGTGAAATCATTTTGATGAGCTCACATTTGTAACTGAAGGAATTTGGTTACTTTATGCATGTCTGGCTGACTGCTCTGGCTTACTGTAAAGGAAGGACTTAAAGAATGTAGCCACAAACATCTCTGTCTATAATCTCTTTCCCTCCACCTCTCTAAGCCATGGTAAAAAGTCAGGTTGAATGCACAACTATTACAATCCAGACGTACTGTGTTAAAGATAAAATGCAATCAAAGCAACAAGAAGTGAAGATAGTTCTTGGTCTGAAATCCAAAAGCATGTTTTGATTTTCAATAAGACTATGACTGCCCTTAGCCTGTGGCCTGTATGACTTAACATTCAGGGATTTTGTGAACTTAGCATGACCAGGCCTATGGACATTGCTCATTGTCCATTCTAAATCATACTTATTCATTTGTATGCACGTCATCGACACTCAATCTATTGGTGAACAAAAATCATCGTCTGAGCTTGTACATGAAGGACAAAATTCTGTGCCTTAGATAACAACTGCTTCTCACGCCTTTGAACGGAAAATTATACCTGTGTAATACATCAATGTTAATGCAATATAAACCCCAGGATAATGTCTGCCTTGAAATCAGGTCAAATTAAATGGCAGGGCTGCATTGCAATAAGACTTGGTCATGCAAGAGACAAGGATGAAGTGCCATGAGACAGAAGGAGATTGATGACTTTCTGTCTTGGCCTTTGGAAAGTGATAACATACTGAATGAATGAACTGGATGTGTCAGGTCAGTGACTCAGGAGAGTCTGGCTCAGGAACATGACAACTCTGAAACGAAAACAGAGATTGCTGGAGAAACTCAGCGGATCTGACAGCATCTGTGGTGAGAGAAAGCAGAGTTAACGTTTCGGATCCAGTGACCCTCCTTCAGAACTCGTGGGAAGGCAGTGTAGCACATCAGCTGGAGGAGTGTTCAGAGGCTTCATGTAGTCATTCTTTCAACTGACAACAATCGTAAGTTCAGGAGCACTGGGGTCACTGTAGCTACCAGAGTGTGGCTTTGCTGGCCTTAATCTGATCATTAATAGCTACCTGCCCACAGAAAAGACAGCATCAAAGCACAGTCATCTTAGACTTGAAACATTCACTCTGTTTCTGTCTTCACCGATGCAGCCAGACCTGCTGGGGTTACTCTGGTGCTTCTATTTTTATTTCAGAAAGTGCCTGGTTGGCTTGTTTTCCAGAAGAATGGAAAGGTAATCAATCCTTCCAGGATCCCTAAAAGACACCTTGGCTGTGTTCATACAGCTAAGGTTTAATTAATCAATGCTGGCACTCCGTACATTGGGATAGGGTAAAGTATTCCCACTTTACGAATGAAAACTAATATTCAAATAATATACACTAGTGATTAGCAATTCCAACCTCACAACGTCACAGTTTTCAACACTGAGGAAATCAAGGGGAGTTGCAAATTTCTCGAATTAACACGCAATATCCTGTTTGTTCTAAATCTGCTGTAGCACAACAATCAACTGTAAAATCAGGCTTACTGAACAAGAATATCCCTTAAAACATTGGCTGATAATGTTTCTCAATTTCAGCCAAGTTGCCTTATAATCAATATTTAACATACAGACATCTGCAAACAGTGTAAATAAAATTACTGCTTCACCAAATGAAAGCACTCACTTTTATTCTGATGCGTTGTGTGCTATACTGCATAACCAATTCGCAGAAACAGAAGGGGGACAGCGACTGAAATTGTAGTCGAGTATATGGGAGGTTATGAGTAGTGAAGTCAGAACTAAGGTTTCAAGATTGCAAGAAAGCACCAGCAAGCAAGAAGTTCATTTGAAGTGTCGACTTCAACGCCAGGAGCATCCGGAATAAGGTGGGTGAACTTGCAGCATGGCTTGGTACCTGGGACTTCGATGTTGTGGCCATTTCAAAGACATGGGTAGAGGAGGGACAGGAATGGTTATGGCAGTTTCTGGGATTTAGATGTTTCAGTAAGAACAGAGAAAATGGAAAAAGAAGGGGTGGTGTGGCACTGTTAGTCAAGGACAGTATTATGGTTGCAGAAAGGACATTTTAGGACTCTTCTACTGAGGTAGTATGGGCTGAAATTAGAAACAAGAAAGGAGAGGTTACCCTGTTGGGAGTTTTCTATAGGCCTCCAAATAGTTCCAGAGATGTAGAGGATAGGATAGCAAAGACAATCCTCGATAGGAGCGAGAGTAACAGGGTATGGGGGACTTTGTGAGCTGACTTCGGTTGTGGGTAAAGTGTTGGAAAGGCTTATAAGGGAAAGGAGTTATAATCATCTAGAAAGGATAAGTTGATTAGGGATTGTCAACCCAGTTTTGTGAAGGGTAGGTCATGCCTCACAAATCTATTGAGTTCTTTGAGAAGGTGACCAAACAGGTGGATGAGGATAAAGCAGTTGGTGTGGTGTATATGGATTTCAGTAAGGCATTTGATAAGGTTCCACATGGTGGGCTACTGCACAAAATACGTAGGCATGGGATTGAGGGTGATTTAGCAGTTTGGATCAGAAATTGGCTAGCTGAAAGAAGACATAGGGTGGTGGTTGATGGGAAATATTCGTTCTGCAGTTCAGTTACTAGTGGTGTACTGCAAGGGTCTGTTTTGGGTCCATTGTTTGTCATTTTTATCAATGACCTGGATGAGGGCATAGAAGGATGGGTTAGTAAACTTGCGGATGACACTAAGGTCAGAAGAGTTGTGAACAGTGACAAAGGATGTTGCAGGTTAGAGAAGGACATAGATAAGCTGCAGAGCTGGGCTGAGAGGTAGCAAATGGAATTTAATGTGAAAAATTGTGCAGTAATTCACTTTGGAAAGAGTAACAGGAATGCAGAGTACTGGGCTAATGGTAAGGTTCTTGGTAGTGTAGATCATCTCGGTGTCCAGGTACATAGATCCCTCAAAATTGCCACCCAGGTTGATAGGGTTGTTAAGAAGGCATATAGTGTGTTCACTTTTATTCGTAGAGAGATTGAGTTTCGGAGCCATGAGGTCATGTTGCAGCTGTACAAAACTCTGGTGCAGCCACATTTGGAGTATTGCATACAGCTCTGGTCACTGCATTACAGGATGGAAGTGGAAGCTTTGGAAAGGGTTCAGAGGAGATTTATGAGGATGTTGCTTGGTATGGATGGAAGGTCTTATGAGGAAAGGCTGAGGGGCTTGAGGCTGTTTTCGTTAGAGAGAAGGTTGAGAAGTGACTTAATTGAGACATAAGATAATCAGAGGATTAGATAGGTTGGACAATGAGAGCCTTTTTCCTTGGATGGCGATAGCTAGCATGAGGGGACATAGCCTTAAATTGATGGGTGATAGATACAAGATAGATGTCAGAGGTAGTTTCTTTACCAAAGAGTAGAAGGGGCATGGAACACACTGCCTGCAACAATAGTAGACTCGCCAACTTTAACGGCATTTAAATGGGCATTGGATCGGCATATGGATGAGAATGGAATAGTGTACGTTAGATGGGCTTCAGATTGGTTTCACCAGTCAGTGCAACATCAGGGGTTGAAGGGCCACTACTGCGCTGTAATGTCATATGTTCCATGTTCTGTCGAAGGTCAATCAACCCCTCGAGCCCAGTCCATCACTCAATTAGATTGTGGCTGATCAGAACTTCTACTCCATTTACCCACAGAAATGCAGGACATCTGGCCTTCGAGATATCATGAAAGAACACACACTTCATGGCCAAACACATTCGTGTCCCGAAAAGGAAAGGCAAGGCATTCTCAGAGTCTGCTTTAGGAATCCTCACCCGATAAGCCTTAAGTTGTCAGGCTCTCTCTAGTCAATGGCTCTCCCTAGTCAATGCATTTCCAATTCTTATAGTGTCTGTTCCTGCTTTCATGTGTTCAGTATCTCAACTAAAAACTGCAGGGAGCTCCAATGATATGATATTGACAATGTGAGCTCCCTTTCTGGTGAAGATGCCAACAGACAATATGAAGTTAATGTAATTTGTTGTACAGTGCTGTTTTAACCCACTCTACCTGCATTACATGACATTCTTATGTGTCTGTGCAAGTGCAGTATTCTTTGTAGATTTTTATGCCACATGTCGCACATTTAACTTAATCCTCCCTCTCATTGACTTCGCTCGTGTGATATAGCAGTGGAATTTAGGAGGGAGGGAGACACCACAAAATGTACCCATGGCATTACACTAGTTTTATGACCCACTAGCTGCTACTTGATCTGGGCAAGTGTAAATTTCTGCCCATGTGTGCACCGTATGCCAGGTTATTGGTCTGTGTAACAAGCATGTTGTCTCTCTCGTTCCCTCATTCCCATACTCCATCAGGCGGTTTATACAATGCAGCCATTCCACGTCTCAGTGAATGAACCAGGTTTTGGTTATATTCTTTTCACTATTTCTCTACAGCTTGATGCACTTTGTACAGGATGAATGAAATATTAAATATTTATACCTGTTAAGAGGCTGATTGGAGGTCATTAGGATCAATGACAAAAATGCCACGCAACCCTTTTTATAAACGAGTGCAAGAGGGAAATATGGCCCTAATGCCTGTTTGTTGTGATCACCAGCATTATTTTCACAGCATTTGCAGGCCTGGGGAGGCTAGTAACTGATAACTAATATCTCAGCATTTACACCAATACACTTAGCACCCCTTCTCCCACTGCCTCTTAGTCATTTAGTTTCTCAGTCCCTAATGGCTTTTCAAAGCTGGTTTTATACACTTAAAAATCCATTAGAAGCATACTTTTTAAAGAATACCCAAGATTGGAATGCTGTCTGTAACAATTCATATTTTAGACTGCTATCCACCTTCCAGCTATTTAAGGTAATAAAGTTTCCGAGTGGATCAGAATGTATAACACATTAGATTGTACATTTTATAAATAGTGTGAAGCGTTTTACAAATAATTAGAGGAAGAATTTCGACTGGAAAAGAGTGCTATGAATGGGATCTGTTTAGGGTGCAATAAAAGGCTGGATTTTATTTCTGTGAGGTGGGTGGTTTTCCAATGGATTAAATTTGGGGCCACCAGGGTCAGTCAGTGATTCCCTCAATTCCTAACGGATACTCCACTGAACAGACTCAGGAGCTGACAGAAGCACAAAGATTTCATCAGATTCTGATGCACCATGTCTCAACACTGTCTCTGCAAATATCCACCCACCCAACATTCCCCCCATCACAGGAACAGGAGGCGGCCATTCAGCCCCTTGAGCCTGAGCTACCATTTAATGAGATTTGCAGCTTAACTCTTTCTACTTGCATTTCACCCAGTATCACTTAATTTTTTGCTTTATCTACAAGCATTATCTACATTAGATACCAGTAGAACATGAAAAGCAGACAACAATGACAGTAGCAAACAGACTACTGGTTACCAGACAGTGCAATTTTAAATCAGGTAAAAGTGATAGGTTTATCATGGCCAGCAATTAGAGGATGTCATTTTTATGCACACTTACCTTTTTATGATTACTATTAAAGTCCGTAAGGAGATAGCCACTATAGTCTTACCAAATACAGGGGTGCTCTAGTTAGAGACAGAGCTGGTGGCAGTTTAACCTGAGGGAAGAGGTTGAGTAGGAGAGCCCTTCACAATAACCTGAGCTGACACAGGAATTGAACCCACACTGTTGGTATCACTCTACATTGCTAGACCAGCTGTCCAGCCAACTGAGCTAACCAATTCTTGATTGGAAGCAGTCATTTTTTATGAAATGTATTCAAATATCACATGCATACATATTTCATGGGCAGGGGCTGCTTATTCACACTAAGGACCATAAAACATTGTGTAATGCTAAGGATGGCCAGCGTCCATAGTGTCATTATTGCAGTTTCAGTCGCAATGATATTCATTCACACACCAGCTAATGATGGGTACTGAATGTATATTTACAAATGTGAAAACATATTTACAATGAAGTCCCAGCCAGGCCTCCTATGTGTCCTGAGGAGGTCTTTGTCATTTCCTTCTCATATGTCTTAATGCAGCCCTGGTCTCCACAGCTGGGGTGGAGGGAGCCACCTCTACAGTGGAGTCTGTTGTTCTTGGAGTTTTGGCCGGGCACACCAGGGATGTTTGTGTCTACAGGGCCAGACATGCTGACCGAGTGCTGCCCAGAAGCAGGTACATGGCCTGACCTCCCACACAGGTTGAGGGCGCCAGTCAGGGTGGAAGTGGAAGGCGAGGCAACTCCTGAGCGTCCTGAAAGGAGACTTCTGCAGAGGGTGGGAGGAGGGGTCTGTATGTGGTTCCTCCTCTGGCTGGTTGCCTCTTGACACTGCCCTATCTCCTCCGAGGAAGAGGCATGTCCAGCGAGGTAAAGGTCCTCACTCCCCTGTCATTTTGACTTTGGTGCTGAGCACCTATGGCTGGGGCAATGGACTGTGGGTCTGTACACCTCTCCAGCAGACCCTGAGGTTGCTGTGCCAGGGCCTGCATGGAGGTAGCCAGATGCTCTCATTGTCAGAGGCACGGGGTGCAAACAGTGTTGGTGCAGTACTTCAACCTTCAAGGCAGTTTGCTCAGTGCCTAGTGCCTCCAACAAACAGGAGGGAAAGTGGGCTGCCAGGTGTTTTCAGTCAGCCATATCTGGGCCAGAGATAAAGGAGCCTTACAGGGTTGCTCTGGTGTGTTTTCAACATGGCAACAGGAATCCTGGGATTAGTGGTGAGTACTTCTGCCTTTGACAAGGGGGAAGATACAATGAGCAGGGCACCACTGAGGTGCAGTGCATAGCTAATGAGGCGACTTTTAGAAAATAGCATGAGGAATCTTACTACGCGTCACAGAGAGAAACCTTGCACCAAAATCGATGTTTAACTAATTTCTGGTAAAATTAAGCCCTCTGATTCGACCAGCTTAATTTACTGATAATGAAGGTCCTCGCTTCATAATTTTAAAATAAAACAATTTCCATTAAAATTGTGGAGAGACAGCAGTTGGTAGACATTTGGAAGTATCTTAAAACAGTTGCTTTAAGGAACAGGAAAAGGCCATTCAGTCCCTTAAGCCTGTCCCACAATACAATTAGTTCATGGCTGAACTGTACCTCAAATCCATATGTCTACCATTATTGTAAAACCCTTGATTCCACTTCCCTAAGAAAAGTCTGTTGCTCAGTCTTGTAAGCTTCATCTAAGTCAGCAAGACTTTTCAGGAGAGTGTTCTAGATTTATAAGACACACTGTATGAAAATGGACTGTCCCAGTTTCAATCCTGAATGAACTACTCTAGTTTTAAGATTTTGCTATCAGCTAACAAAACATGTGAACAATGAATGGAGGTAGGTCTTTCAGCCTCTTTGACTCTGTTTCACTATTCAATAACATCATGGCTGATTTGATTATCACCAAACATCTTCCACATTCTCACCTACCCTGAAATCCTTTCATCCTCTTGTTTAATAACAATCTATCTACCTTCACCTCAAAAATTACCTTTCAAAGTCGTGACTTCCAAAGAATCGTGGCTCTCTGAGAGAAAAGAATTCTCATCTCTGTTTTGAAGTATGATCCCTCTTTTTTAAACATCACCCTTTAATTCTAGATTCTCCCTATGAAGAAAGCCCTCTCCACAATGACCCTGATTAGCCTCTTCAGACCTTATATATTTGAATCGAGTTCCTCTTATATCCACTGGAGTTTAGGATTGTAAGTCTAACCTTTCTTCATTATAGAACTGGCACATTGCAAGTGTTGGAACAAGGGTTCCCGAAACGTTGACTTCTCCACCTCCTGATGCTGCCTGGCTTGCTGTGTTCTTCCAGCCTCTTGCCTGTCTACTTTAGGTTCCAAGTGTTAGTCTGGTAAACTTGCTCTGAACTGCTTCCACAGCACTTACAGCCTTCGTTACAAACAAGACCAATACTGTGCAGAGTGATCAATTCCCCAAATCTGGAAAATTCATTTCTCATAATATATTCCAATTTATTTTATCATTTTAATGGTAATTTTAATTGCATTTTAATTACATTCATTTGAAATGCTGACATGGGAGAGGAGGGGAAGATTTATTTGGAGGTGTCATCACACTAGAGATGGCAGAATTTGTGACAAAAGACCTTTTGAATCCAGAGGCAGAATTCCAACAGGACTGTTCCCACTAGGATACCCTGGTGTACTCCCCTATCACACCCAATGCCTCTTCTTCCACCCATGCAATCATGGGCAGTGCAACATGTAACCTCCTCCCTCCTCACTATCCAAGGCTCCAAACATTCCTTCCAGGTGAGGCAATGATTTAATTGTACATCTTGTTCAATCTAGTTCACTGTATTTGCTGCTCAGAATGCAGTCCCCTTTGAATTGGGGAGACCAATCGCAGACTAGCTGACAGCTTTGTGAAACACCTCTGTTCAGACTGCAAACATCGTGTTGACCTTCCAGTCACTTGCCATTTTAATACACCATCACGATCATAATTCTGTCCCAGATCTGCTGCAGTGTCCTAGTGAAGCCCATCACAAGCACAAGGAACATTTTTCACCTCTGTATTTTACAGGCTTTGAGTTCAACAAATTCAGACCATGATTTCTTCCCTCCAATTTGTTTCTGTATCACACCCCACACCACCAGCCTTCACTGTCGATCTTTGTGGTTTTATTTTCAGCAGAGCTGACCTATAGTCTGCTATTAACACCTACTTTGAACACCTCTCCCTTCCCTACAACCATTACAACTTACATGGTCTCTTGTTCTGTGACACCTGTGATCTCTAATCTCACTCATCCTACAGCCTTCTTGCACTGTGGATGGCATAGTGGTTAGCATTGCTGCCTCACAGCACTAGGGGCCTGAAGTTTAATTCCAGCCTTGAGTGATTATCTGTGTGTAGTTTGCACATTCTCCCCATGTTTGTGTGGGTTTCCTCCAAAGGATGTGCAGGCTAGGTGCTTTAGCCATGGGATTTACAGAGATAGGGTGTGGGCCTGGATGGGGTACTCTTCAGAGGCCAGTGTGGGCTTGACAGGCTGAATGGCCTGCTTCCACACTGTAGGGAATCTATGAACCATCTGTTTTATTTGCTCCTCCTCAGGTATTGAATTGAATTGAATTTATTGTCACGTGTACTCAGGCACAGTGAAAAGCTTTGTCTTGCGAGCAATACAGGCAGATCACAGAGTTAAGTAGCACAGATAAGTAAATAATAGGTAAACAGCGGCAAAAACAAAAACACAGGTACAGACAAATGTTAAGAGTTTGTGAGTCCATTCAGTATTCTAACAACAGTATAGAGTCATAGAGTCATAGAGATGTACAACATGGAAACAGACTCTTCGGTCCAACCATCCATGCCAACCAGATATCCCAACCCAATGTAGTCCCACCTGCCAGCACCGGGCCCATATCTCTCCAAACACTTCCTATTCATATACCCATCCAAATGCCTCTTAAATGTTGCAATTGTACCAGCCTCCACCACTTCCTCTGGCAGCTCATTCCATACACGTACCATCCTCTGTGTGAAAAGGGTAGAAACTGTTTCAAAAACGGCTGGTGTGTGTGTTCAGGCTTCTGTACCTTCTCCCTGATGGTAGTGATTGGAAGAAAACATTGCCAGGGTGGGATGGATCTTTGAGAATGCTGGCTGTCTTTCCTTGACAGCGGGCCTGGTAGATGGATTCTATAGATGGGAGGTTGGTCTTTGTGATTGTCCGGGCCGAGTTCACCACTGTCTGTAACCGTCTGCGATCTTGAATGGTACAGTTGCCATACCAGGTAATGATACATCCAGATAGAATGCTTTTTTTTTGCAATGTAAAATGTACCACATTTTCACCTCGAGTTTCAGTTCTGAAGATTATTCATACTGATCTCAAAACATTAATTTGCTTTGGTATGAAGCTGTGATTGCTAGGTCAGGACATGAATGTTTACCATGTTTAGTTGTAAATAAATATAAAAAGTATCAAGATAGATTCCAGTTCCATCCTTTACCACCTGCCACCTAAAGGGGAATGTGAAACGCATTCATAAATTATTGTAAATAGTCATTTTTTTAATTAGATTACTTACAGTGTGGAAACAGGCCCTTCGGCCCAACAAGTCCACACCGACCCGGCGAAGCGTAACCCACCCAGACCCATTCTCCTACATTTACCCCTTCACCTAACACTACGGGCAATTTAGCATGGCCAATTCACCTAACCCCTGCACATTTTTGGATTGTGGGAGGAAACCGGAGCACCCGGAGGAAACCCACGCAGACACGGGGAGAATGTGCAAACTCCACACAGAGAGTCGCCTGAGGCGGGAATTGAACCCGGGTCTCTGGCGCTGTGAAGCAGCAGTGCTAACCACTGTGCTACCGTGCCGCCCATAAGAAGTTGACGTCAGTGAGCCTGACGTGATTCGAACATGCAACCTTCTGATCTGGAGTCAGACACGCTACCGTTGCGCCACAAACTCACATTTATATTTCTGTCATTTGAGCTCTTTTCAAAGATAAAATGGTGGTCAGTAATATGGCTGTATCACAGTTCCAGAGTCAGGTTACTGAGTTGTGCAAAAGAGGGAAAGAAAAACAACCAAACCAAGATTTCACTAGTAGAGCTACAGGTGAAGGTTTTGATTGATGGGATGAGATGATGCCAAGCTGTCTGATAGCCTTCCACAGAATATACTGAAGGAACTCGAGGTCTTTCATAATGATCTCTGACGACAGATGAACAGCTATTTTATTGAAGTATAAATGGAGGTTGCATCAAGTCTATATCCTATTTTCTTAGACACAGCCTACCGGCTTCTTCAAGCTCAGGAACATCAAAATGCCACCAGACAAAATTATTTTTAAGCACAAGCAAACACAGTGGATAGATTGACATCATTGACAACAACAATTGTGAGCATTTATATATCTCCTTTAACATAATAAAATGTCCCAAAGCACTTAGCAGGAGCATTATCAAACAAACATTTGACACCAAGGCTGGAATTGAACTCTGGGTCCCTAGTGCTGTGAGGCAGCAGTGCTAACCACTGTGCCACCCACAGCATGGAAAGGCTGTAGGATGAGTGAGATCAGAGATCACAGATGCCACAGAACAAAAGACCATGGAAGTTGTAATGGTTGTAGGGAAGGGAGAGGGGCTCAAAGTAGGTGTTAATAGCAGACTTCAGGTCAGCCCTGCTGAAAATAAAACCACAAAAATCAACAGTGGATGCTGTTGGTGCCATCTCATGTCAGATGGAGTACAACGTGGGAAAGTGTGAGGTCATATACTTTGGTAGGAAGAATAGAAGCAGGGACTAGTTTCTAAATGGGGAGAAAATTCAGAAGTTTGAAATGAAAAGAGACTTGGGAGTTCTAGTCCAGGATTCTCTGACGGTAAACTTGCAGGTTGAGTCAGTAGTTAGGAAGGCAAATGCAACGATGGCATTTATTTTGAGAGGACTTGAATATAAAAGCAGGGATGTAATTCTGAGACTCTATAACATTCTGGTCAGACTGCATGTGGAGTATTGTGTGCAGTTTTGGGCCCCATATGTCAGGAAGGATATACTAGCCCTGGAGTGTGTTCAGAGGAGGCTCACAAGAATGGTCCCAGGGATGAAAAACTTAACCTATGAGGAACATTGAGGACTCTTGTCTGTATTCGATGAAGTTTAGAAGGAATGGGGTGGCGGGGGGGGGGGGGGGGGGAGGGGGGGGGTGAAATCTAATTGAAACATACAGAATACTGAATGGCTTGGACAGAGTAGATGTTGGGAAGATGTTTCCATTGGTAAGAGAGACTAGGACACGAGGGCACAGCCTTAGAGGAAAGGAAAGACCTTTTAGAATGGAGATAAGGAGAAACGTCTTCAGCCAGAGAGTGGTGAATCTATGGAATTCACTGCCACAGAAGGCTGTGGAGGCCAGGTCATTGAGTATATTTAAGACAGAGATAGATAGGTGTTGATTATCAAGGGGATCAAGGGTTACGGAGAGAAAGTGGGAGAATGGGGTTGAAAAACATATCAGCCATGATTGAATGGTGGATCAGACTCGATGGGCTGAATGGGCTAACTTTTACTCCTGTGTTTTATGGTCTTATGGACTTATAAAGAAATGCTAGGTCACTTTTACTTTATTCATGTTATGTGGGTGTTGATGGCAAGGCCAATATCTGTTGTTAATCCCTCATTACTCTTGAACTGTATACTGTACTGGGCTATTCAAAGGGCAGTTAAGAGTCAACATACTGATCTGGGTCTGGAGTCACATGCAGGCCACACCAGGTGAGGCTGGCAGATTTACTCTCCTAGAGGACATGTGCAAACCACATGGGTTTTTACAATCGATGATAGTTGACATGGTCACCATGAATCAAACCAGCTTTAACTTTCAGATTTTTTAACTTTACTCCAATTCCACCAATTCCTGGGTGGGACTTGAATCCAGGTCCCTAAAGCTTCAGCCTCAGTCTCAGGATTGCTTGTCCAGTGATCCGATCACTGAATGATCATCTTCCCTGTAAAAACTGTAATAAGCCTAATTAAAGAAGCCAGCTTTAAGCAGCATCTCAAAGAAGGAGAGTGAGGGAGTGAGGCAGAAAGAACTGGAGAGAGTATTCCACAGCTTTGGGCATCTGCTAACAAAGGCACAGCCATCAATGACGGAGTGAGATATCAGAACTGAAGGACCACACGCAGGTTGTGGGACTTCAGGATGTTACAGAGATATTTTTAAAAATTAGAATTTTAATGTTGAGCTATTGTCAGAAAGGGCTTCCACAAGTAGGTCAGCAAACACAAAAGCAATGGATGAACAGGCTTAATGAGAGTTAGGATACAGGCAGCAGAATTTGGAATGAGCTCTGGTTTATGTAGGGTGGAAGATGGCTGCTAGCAAGGAGAGGATTAAAACAGTCAAGTCTAGAGGTAACAATGTTCTATTGGTTCCTTGTTTTGATTCCATTGGATCTAATGGCTGAGGGTCAGTGTGGTGAAGAGGTGTTCATGGCTGATTCAGCAAATCAGCTTACTGTTTGATGTGGTATAGGCTCATCGGAAAGTTCCCTGGTCTGTACTCAAAGCATCACGGCATCAGAGGGAAAGCATAAGAGAAAGATCGCTACCCAGAATGCAACCCAGGCTAGAAAGAGGCCAAATCAGTGCAAGTGATATTCCCAAACTAAATGTTGGAGACAATGGGAACTTTTTGAAGACAGGATTAAACTTAGCTCAAAAATTAAATGATCATCTGAAGTTATTATCATGGCTTATATGGTAAGAATGTGGAATAAGAAAAGATGGCCAACATATGCTTTGGAGTCTTGGACAATCTATCCCAGAATCCTCAAAACACTGGGTAAGTACTATCCGCAATAGATTTAGAAGTTCCTCCAAGTACAATGGCAAGAAACAGTGTCCACTCCCACATCAATTTGCCTGGCGCTTACCATTTGAAACTAGCCATGGTGGGTGTGATCTGTGGTTTGAATGCTGGACAGTCCCAAAAGACTCGGTGATGGCAGGAGGTGCCTGGGAGGATAGTAGAAATGCTTTAGGGATGTCACAAGAGGATGTCTAAAGAAATCAAATGTACCCACTGAAACCTGCCTTATGACTGAACCAATGGAGAAGATGAACTCGGAAATGTGCCAAATACGTTCAGAGACTTTGTTAGGAAAATGCAAAGGCACCAGAGGGGGGTGTACAAACCTCTGCAACAAACCATGACCCTAACCCAACAAGCAATAACTGACCTGCATGAGTCAGAACCTGCAGATCATTCACTGGATTGATCAACCATATTGGAACCATTCTGTGGGAGCAGGTCATCCTCGAACCCAATGGATTACCAAGATGAAGAGCACACCTGAAGTGTCAAACTCCCAGAATAGACAAGAAAAATGGACGGACTAAATCACTTAATCAGATTTTGAGCAATTAATCCTTTAACTGATTCATATCACTTTCATTTACATCACAGCATAAGAAAAAATACAAATTTGTTTGAAAAAGGTCAAAATGAGAAACAAAGAATGAAGAGAATGGTTATATCTGCAGCACAAACACATCACCAGAACACACCGAAATGCTGCATAACTACTTGTTTTACTTTATGCCCACATCAGGCGGATTGACAGAGAGCATATGCGTTGGCCCATCGCACTGATTGCTTGATGAAATAGTAAGCTACCTTAAGTGAATTGCATCCTTTCCATTTTTCCAATCACTTAGGGCTTGGTATCAGTGGATATCATCAATCATCCTATGGGCCTCAAACAAATGATGCATCAGCAAATCTTATGCTTGAACTAAATGGGACTAAAAGCTGCTATACAGTGTGCTGCAAGAAATACACATGTTGAAATACAGATTTATTGTTGGGTAGGGAACATGGTAAATTAGAACATAGATGGGATTAGATAGGATGCATCTTTAAAGGATTCAAAAATGTATCACCCATCAGACAGACAAGCAAAAGATCCAAAATAATTGGTTAGCAGTGCTTGTCGAAATGCTGGAATTTTAGACCCAACTTCTAAGTTTTTCGATGATCCATATATCATGTATTTACAACTGTATTTTAAATTCACCTTTAATCTACAATTGAATAGTTTCACCTTCCTTTTAAAGCTGAATCAGAGATTCCTAGCAATTATAGTGTCTGTGTGTATTTGTACATTCCCTGTCCCTTCATGCAGTTTAACATTCATTAAAATGCAACTTAAGAATTTTGGCTCAGATTCTTATTTTGCAAAGCCAATCATCTTGGAACACATTGATATAAGTAATACAAATCACTTATTGGGAATGCACTGCAAGAACTGGCCTCTCTCAACACCTACATTTTACAAGGAACACTGTTCTGTCATCAAAACAAAAATAAAACCCAGCTGCCCATGAAGTACCAGAGCAGAAATAAGCAATAAAATCAGGTTGGTTCCATAAACTGAAACAAGCCAGTGGACATTTCTTTTAGTTATAAGACCCTTACACAAAACCGAAACATTTATGTTCTACTATTTGATGATTTACTGTGACCTCAGAGATTTTAAAGTAAATGACGTCTCTGTGCAGCAGTTCACGTAAAATCCTTTTGACATGTGAGTTGGAGCTAAGTGGAAACTGCGCTGTGATAAAATTGTATTCGTTCATCAAGAGCATACATCAAGACAGTATTCAGAGTGAAACCTTTGATATCCAGCATATAGTAGAAATGGATGGTGCTTTTGTTAGGGGCATGAAAAATAAGTAAGTTTTTGAAAATAGCAAATCATGGGCTGCTATTTCTAAGTATGTATTTGGGGACTGATTTTGCTCAAAAGTAAATGATTATGGGATGATCTAAATGAGGTATTGCAAATTAGAAAGGGTTGAAACAGAGTTGATAGAAACACGTTGATGACCAGTAGGTAACACACAAGTATCAGATAATGATCCTCTCCAACAAAGATGAATCTAACAATTTTCCAATGGCATTATCATCACTGAATCTCCCACCATCAATCACTACCAACCTGAAACTGAGTTGAATCAACCATATAAATACCGAGGCTGCAAGAACAGGTCAATAACTCACCACCTGACTCCCCAAAGCCTGTCCACCATCTACAAATCACAACTCAGAAGTTTGCTGGAATATTACACCCTTTTCTGATCAGGCCTACATGTGATTCCAAACATAGCAATGAAGCTGACTCTTAACTTTCCTCTGAAGTGATCGAGCAAGCTAACTAATTAATGGGCAATTAGGAATGGACAACAATTGCTGACCTTGTCAGCAACACACACATCCCATGAAAAAAAATAAGAAAAAATGGCTTACACTAGCTGCAAATTGTAAATCTGAAGAGAATGTAGGCTGAGGGAGGTGTGGGATATGAGGAGGAGGGCTGCTATGATGAAGGTGATATCATTATCTATCATTCCATCACTACTGTCCTGGTTTCGACAATGTTTGTTCATACAATACAAGCACATGAGATCAGGAAAGTGCAGCAGTGCTCATGTGCTGCTGTTTAGCACCTGTTGCATCCAGTTGTGGTTCACATTGCAAGAGAGTGGGAAATGCATCAGCGAGTGCCGTTTTTGAGTATGGCTGACCTCGCAGAACAGAGTTTGTGAGAACTGAGAAAGTGGATATGGGGCACACTGCAATGATAATTGCGTGAGTGTAAGTTGAACATGATTAGTCCTAATGGGCCGTGACTGTGATAGACAAATGATGGGGAAATCATAGACTGGGCAGCATCTGATGCTACTGCTGTAGTTGGTAGGTATGCCATTTGAAGATGCATTCACTAACCTTGCCCATTTGTGTGAGGTTGTTGAACGTTCCGCAGCACTGCATTGAGGTCTTTGAGGGCCTGATTCCTGGCAGTGACCACCGTGGTCTCTGAAGGTCCTCCAGGGCCCCCTCTACATAGTACACAGTTTTCCTACTCTTCATCTCCACAAGACATTCAGTGTAATATCAGAAAATTGTAAAGACTGCTTGCTTCCTTGTTATGGCATTACTACGCCTTTGCTTATATCAGAACAATTTCTGCATTGACTTCCATCATCTGATTTAGCCAGAATACATCTCCCTTTCAAGAGATAGAGGCTGACCTGAAGCACTGCAGCTTAGCTTTAAATACTGCCTGCATCTCACGATGTTAGGTTCCCTGCTGAGCTGTGTAGCCAGTCAACAGGATGTTTAGTGCTGACTACACACTACAAGCTTGTTAACTAGAGGCAATACAAACTTGGCATGCCACCTGCATCGAAAGTAATGGGTATGGATTAACCTCCGATCATAACCCTGTGCCTTTCTTTATTGGAGATGGGGGGGGGAGACAAACAAATTTAGCCTCAAGAGGGAGAGACACTGAAAGTGAAAGAGTGAGAGAGAGACAGACACACACAAAGAAAGAGAGAAACATGGAAGCGAAGTGCACAGAGGCTGATTTTCATGTTGCTCTCTCAAGACTCGGATTAAAGATAAAAGCATCTATAAAGAGATAACAGCAAGGGAGATACCAAGCAGCACAATCTCGGGATGACTCCTTTAGATCAGGGGTCCAGGTATATCCCAGAAGCATCTAGATGCCAGAGCGCCTGAAGCAAATGATTAGGCAGAGTAAGCCCTCAGGCCTCTGAATTTCGAATGCTTTGTTGTTTATGCACTTGCTGAAGCAGGAATTTTCAAGTAATGTGGTGACTGCATTGCATAACCTAATGATACCAAAATTAGAAAATAATTCCTGGAAATCCAGCCTGCATTAGAATTTAATTTCTGCTGCGAGGTATTTGCCTAATCAACCTCTGGCACTGCAATGCTTGAGGACTGATTCAGAAAGCTGCAGATAGTAGGCTGACACCATATGGGACAGTAGTGTTGTACTGTTGGTAACACCACTTGCTAAACAGTGCTATTTATTTCACACCATTATCAGCAGAAAAACTGTGCTGTGAATCACAGCTTCTGTATCTTGCTTGTCTAAACTATAAAGTCATAAAGTCATATAGATGTACAGCACAGAAACATACCCTTCGGTCCAATTTCTCCATGCTGACCAGATATTCCAACCTAATCTAGTCCCATTTACAGCATTTGACCCATATCCCTCCAAACCCTTCCTATTCATATACCTACCCAGATGCCTTTTAAACGTTGCAATTGTACCAGCCTCCACCACTTCCTCTGGCAGCTCATTCGATACATGCACCACCCTCTGCATGAAAAAGTTGTCCCTTAGGTCCCTTTTATATCTTTCCCCTCTCAACCTAAATCTATGGGTAAAGATATTTTTCCAAAAGGTAAGCATTGCATTCAAAGACCCAGAGTGTGCAAGCTTCAAATAACGACAGACTGCTCGGTTGTTTAAGCCTATAAGCACGGCCAAAATACTTTACACAACTGAACAAGTTGTCAGATTGAACAGTAACTTCAATACACTTAAGTCTGGTTTCTTTTCCCCTTGTCAAACTATTATCTGTCCAGAGATAAAGTGAAATTCACTGCCAAAGACCTTCAACAGATTTTATGCTCCATTACACAGGATCCAGAGTGCTAACAGACTGGAAGCACCTTTTCCTAACCTAAGCGATCTCACCTCTTTTGTATATATGAACATGTAAGATAGGAGGAAAGGGCCATTCAGCCCCTCCAGCCTGCCTCCACTATCCAATAAGACCATGGCTGATCTGACTGTAACCTCAAACCCACATTCCCACCCAGCTGGGACTGCCCTTGCTATCCACCACTGCCTTAAAAATACTAAAGACTCTGTTCTACCATCTTTTCAGGAAAACAGCTCCAAAGACGGATGACCCTATTTGAGAACAACAGAAAGCTCATTCTGTGTATTACACAGGCGATCACTGACTTGTAAATCTGGTTCTGAATTCTCCCACTAGCGGAAACATCCTCTCTACATCCCACCCTGTCAAAACACCCGAGGACTGAATTTAAACTCTTCCCTCAGCATTGAATGTATACAAGTGATCGTCACTGCCATTTTTATATGTTTGCAAATTTAAATCCTAATTGCAGCAACTGGTCAAGAACAAAGATTTTGAAATTGTAGGCTTGATGAATTTTCAGCAAGAGAACTTTTTGACATAATGAAAAGCCAGTTCTCGACATTGAAAAGCCAGTTGAGGATTCCTTTAATAATGTAGTCTCTCTCTTTTCTATGCAATGCAGTTCACTTGACTAATCGTAATGGGCTAGGCAGGTATCTCTCCTTCCACTAATATTAGAAGAGTCGATAGTTTGACTCAATCACTAGCAGAGCACATTCCCAGTAATCGAACCGCAACAACAATGCTATCAACTCTGCAATGTCAAATAAGAAACTAGCAAGCATCTGCACTGCCTTAGAAAAAAGTCTGAGAAATCCAACCTGATTTGAAAGGGACATGTCTAACTTAAACCAAACACTGCAACAGCACAGACAAGAGCCTTTTGCAGATAATTTTGGGTGATGAACATTTAGTTGTTCAACATTGTTCTTCGGGCTAAAAGAACCAATGGGAGAAAGCAAGAACAGCTGGATGATTAGCCAGGATCACACTGAATGACACAGCAGGCTCGAAGGGCCAAATGGCCTACTCTTGTTCCTATTTTCTATGTTTCTACATTGGTTTGACATTTCTCTGTTAATTTATCTGAAATAAACAAATAAAAACAATACACCTTTAATTGTCAAATCACCGATAGTGAATTACAGACATCACATGGCTTAAGGTGATAAGTTATTATTTCATTTAAGACTAGATTAGATTAAGACTAGATTCCCTACATAATGGAAACAGGCCCTTTGGCCCGACAAGTCCACATCGACCCTCCAAAGAGTGACCCACTCCCCTACTCTATATTTACCCCTGACTAATGCCCCTAACACTATGTACAATTTAGCACGGCCAATTCACCTGACCTGCACATCTTTGGATTGTGGGAGGAAACCAGAGTACAGGGAGGAAACCCATGCAGACACGGGGAGAAGGTGCAAACTCCACACAGACAGTCACCTAATGCTGGAATCGAACCCAGGTCCCTGGCGCTGTGAAGCAGCAGTGGTAGCCACCGAGCCATCGTAACACCCATATTAATTAATTATTTATTAATTTCTAATCTTGCTAAACAAAAAAAAAGACATTTCAACAGTAGAATAATGAATGTCTTCTCATGGTAATAATACTCCATCCTGATCAAAGGTGTACAGGGCTGAAGGTTGTTGTGGGAGGCAGGCTGTGTAAAAGTCAGTGGAAGCCCACTTCCACTTGGTGAGAGTATCCTCCAGCCATTTATTGCCCGACCTGTTTTTAAGTGGCTGAAGGAGGACCTTCCAGCTCCATTGTGGAGAAAGTCTCGCCACTAAGAACTGCCAGCCACTCAAACTGCTAATGGTACTTCTGTCTGAGCAGTGCCGTCTGAAACAGTGGGCACAGCTGGCAGGGCAGAGGAGCTAGGGAGCTTGGTGAAGCTAAATCTGGGATGTTACTGAGACCAGGCTAGCAGACGTTAGTGAAGGGATGGGGTATTGTCAGGGTGAGAGGGGGAAATTGCCCTCCACTGGACACAGGAGATCTGAAAAGAAGGCACCCACCCTCTCCTCACTCTGCCACCAGACCAGTTTCCAGCTGTGGGCTGTACACTTGATGCCAGCCTTCTCTGCCATGGGTAAAGTACCAGCAATGGTGGGAGCAGCCAAGGTGTCCATTAACTGACCATGAAATGGTCTAAGTTGACCCACAGACAAGGGGCCACCCAATGCCTTCCCTGATACTAATGAAATCACAGCAGGGCAGGGGAGGGCAGGTAAGAAGTGGACATACTGGCATGCTCTCTAGTTTTACTTCACTTGCCTTCCTGCCTTAGGTGCCTGTAAATGCCAGCTATACTCTGACGTACTTCAGGAATATCCTGGCATAACTACCTGTTGTATGAAAAACAGTGTGCTATTCCTTCCTGTCATCTTCACTGAAACACGACATCTAATCAAAAAGCTGCAGGGCACAAAACAATGGGGCGACATTTAAATTTTACTAAAACTCACATGCAAAGAGTTAAAATCAGGCACAAAGTGTCATCCATGTATGAACTGACTTCTTTACAAAGTTATTCCACATTTCTTGAGTATTATTTAAGTTCTGCATCTTTAACTGGGCAATTTGCCTTACAAACAGAATAGTAGAACTAGTATGGCATAGTATAACATGGTACTGTCTATACAAAGAAGCACATCATTTGATTTGTTGTAGGTAATACCATGGGAGACCTTCCAGCAATATATTGAACATTGTAAACTTCAATGTTCAAAATGAAAATTGGGCTCTGGATGTTACCCATTGTTACAACAGGGTAACTGAAGATGGATAACACATGCCAGACTTGCCAACGGTGCCCATTTCCCTAAAAATTCAAAACAGATTTAATATACTGAAGCCTGAGACTGATAAACATACTCTTAGCTACAGTTTCTTGTCCCATTAAGATCCATGTCATTATTGTAGTGTACACTCATTTAATTACAGTTAAGACTTTATTGAACCTATGAAGAACGGATAGTTTAAATTAACTCGAACATTTGTTTCGGAATACAAAACAAATTGAAGTCTTGAAGGCACAGACAGCTGAGTTGCAGATTCTCACATTCTACAAATTGTACAATTGTCCTGTCTTTATAAAAGAGTGTATTGTAACTCAATATGGGTCAGTACACAGGAAATCTGAAAAGCTCCATGTTTATGTAATGTAGTAAGTTCTTTGTTCATACCTCACTGTTTGAACATTAGTCTTTGAAATGCTGATGATCAAAGGCACTTGCTCACTTCACCACATTTTGACTGATATCTATAATTAATAAAGGTAGATCCTTCAATATGCAGCAGCTACATGTCAAGGTGAACAAGCTTCAGCTGGACCTGCCCACTGGGGCAAGCAAAATCGAAGTAACAACAAATATGTCAGATCTCAATGAGCACTGTTAAAAAGGATTCACTTAAAACATCCATATATTTGTCTGTTGCCACTCCAAACTAATGGGTGCTAAAAACTAAATGCTTTTTAATCAAATAGTTAATAAGCATGGGGTTTGAAATCAATTGAAAGCAACTTAATAATACAACTGGAATGTTGCCATGTCTATTATGAATACAACAAGCTAGTTCTATCAACATTTGTATAAAATATTATTCCAGCAATCAACTCCATGGCTTCAGAAATCACACTCATTATAAATGCCTCTAAAATTGGACAGCAAATACTTTTTTTGTAGAAAGCATAATTAAAGCACTGAAGGTACAAATTACTATTGATGCGAGATTAACAGTGGATATTAAATCTGAGATTGCTCAATATTTGTTAATCAATGGTATTCAGGGATGGAGTAAAAGTGAGTATATAGAGTTAGCCTGTAGATCAAGGATGATTCCATTGAATAATGAATTAGACCTTAGAGACTTATGCTCAACTCTTGTTCCTATGTAGCACATATTACATATTTCAGCATTTGTCAAAAAATATCCAAAGCATAGCCTATATGCTACTAGTACCATAACAAGTTGCTGTACAAATTGGTAGCAGCAACGCAGTTAGGGAAAGGATTAAGACTTTGAAGAGTTGAAAATAAGAGGTTAGGTAGAAGGTTAAAAAACAGATCCAAAAACGTGGTCATCTCTGGTTTATTCCTGGTGCCAGGTTCTAATGAGAGAAGGAATAAAAGGATAGGGCAGATAAATCAATGGCTGAAGAGGTGGTGCAATGTGCAAGGATTCAGATTCTCAGATCACTGGGATCTCTTCTGGGGTAAAAAAAAAAACCTATTCAAAAGGAATGGGTTTCACCTGAACTGGAACATGATCAACATCCTGGCAGGGAGATTTATTGAATCAATTTTGGGAGCCTTATGAAGTATTAGAGAGATGGGGTGTAGGGGTTCCTAAGTAGCAGTGAAAATAAAAAGACAGATGAGGATGGTTCTGAATCAGGAAAGGGTAAGTTAATTAGAAAAGACTGACAAAAGCAAGTCAGAGAACAAGGTAACTCTGAAGAATTAAACTGCATTTATTTAAATGCAAAGGGTCTTACAAGTAAGGCTGATGAACTCAGGGCAGGTATCGGAACATAGGATTGGGATCCTTAGCTTTTATAGAAATTAGGCAGAAAGGAGGACAGGACAGACAGCTCAATCGTCTGGATTTTAGATGCTATAGGAAGGATAGAAGGAAAGGCAAAATAGCAGGAGGAGTGGTGTTTTTGACTAAGGAAAAACATTATTGCTGTAATTAGAAAGGATATTTAGAAGGATTGTCAAGTGAAAATGTATGGGTTGAAAATAGAAATAAGAAAGGGATGATCACCTTGATGGGATTGTATTATAGCCTCCCCCAATAGTCAAAGGGAAATTGAAGAGCAAATATGTAGAGAGATCTCAGATTTCTTTAAGAATAATAGGGTTGTAATAGTAGGGGATTTTACTTTTCCAAACATTGACTGGGACAGCCATAAGTGTTGAAAGTTTGGATGGTGAGGAGGTTGCCAAATGTATTCAAGAAAGTTTTCTTTATCAATATGTAAATGTTCCTACCAAAGAAGGAGCAGAGCCTGACCTCCTCTTGGGAAATAAGGCAAGGCAAGTGACTGAAGTGTTCAAAGGGGAAAACTTTGGGACCAGTGATCATAATTCCATTAATTTTAAAATAATTATGGAAAAGGATAAACCTTCTTCATTGGAGTAAGGCAAACTTTAATAGTATTTGGACAAGACTTTTCAACAGTTGATTGGAGTACACTGTTCGCAGTTAAAAGGACGACTGACAAGTAAGCAGTTTTCAAAAGTGTGATAATGAGAGTTCAGAGGCATTATGTTCCTGTTAGACTGAAAAGTAAGACTGGTAAGATTAGGGAACAATGGATGTTCTAGTCAAGTACAAGAAAGAATCATATGTAAGATATAGATAACTGGGATCAAAATAATCTTTTGAATAGTATAAAGAGTGTAGGGACATTCTTAACAGGGAGATCAGGAAGGTAAAGAGATGATATGAGATAGCCTTGGCAGATAAGGTTAAGGATAATCAAAGAGATTCTACAAGTACATTAAGAGCAAAGAGCAACTAGAGAGTGACTAGGACTCCTTACAGACCAACAGGGTTGTCTTTGTGTTGAACCTCAGGACATGGAAGAAATATTAAATGAATATTTTGCATCAGTTTTTACTGTGGAGAAAGAAATGAAGGCTAGAGAATTTGGAAATAAACACTGATGTTTTCAAAACAGTTCTATTTTGGAAGGGGAAGTGCTAGAAAACATAAAGGTGGATAAATCTCTGGGATCTGATCAAATCTATCCCAGGACATTGTGGGAAGTTAGGGAGGAAATTGCACAGCCCCTAGCAGAGATATTTGTATCATCTGTAACCAGGGGTGAGATGCCAGAGGACTGGAGGGTGGCTGATGTTGTACCTATATTTAAGAAAGTGTAAGGAGAAGCCTGGGAACTACAGGCATGTGAGTCTGACATCAGTTGTGGATAAGTTCTTGGAGGGTATATATGCATTTGGAGAAACAAGGACTGATTAGGGTTAGTTAGCATGGTTTTATGTGTTTCACAAACTTGACTGAGTTTTTGAGGAAGTCAAATTGATGGCAGTTGAGCAGTAAGCATTGTTTACTTGGACTTTAGTAAAGCCTTTGATAAGGTTCTGCCTGGTAGACTAATTAATAAAGTCAGATCACATGGGATTCAGGGTGAGCTTGCCAATTGGATATAAAATTGGCTTTATTGTAGGAGACAGAGGGTAGTGGTGGAGGGTTGTTTTCCAGATTGGAGGCCTGTGACCAGCGGTGTTCCACAGGATCAGTACTTGGTCCACTTTTGTTTGTCATTTATATAAATGATTTGGATGAGAATATAAGAGGCATAGTTAGTAAACTGGCGGATGACATCAAAATTGGTGGTACAGTGGACGGTGAAGAAGGTTATCTAAGATTATAAGGAGATCTTGATCAATTGCATCAATGGGCTGAGGAATGGCAGATAGAGTTTACTTTGGATAAATGCGAGGTTTTGCATTTGGCAAAACAAGTGAGGGCAGGGCTTATACAATTAATGGTAGGGCCCTGGGTAGTGTTGCAGAACAGGACGATCCAGGGGTTCAGGTACATAGTTCTTTTAAATTTGCATCACATATAGACAAGATGGTTAAGAATGTGTTTAGCACACTTGCCTTCATAGCTCAGACGTTTGAATATATAAGTTGGGACATCATGTTGAGGTTGTATAGGACGTTGGTGAAGCCTCTTCTGAAGTACTGTGTGCAGTTCTGGTCACCCACTTATGAGAAGGATATTATTAAACTGGAAAGGGTTGAGAAAATATTTACCAGAGTGACTGGATCAGCTGGGACCTTTTTGACTGGAGTGTAGGAGATTGTGGTGTCACCTTATAGAGCTTTATGAAATCATGCAGGGCGTAGATAAGGTGAATAGCAAACGCCTTTTTCCTAAGTTGGGGGAGTACAACACTCGGAGGCATATTTATAAGGTGAGAAGAGAAAGATTTAAAAAGGACATGAGGGGTAACGTTTTTCCAGAGAGAGTGGTTAGTGTGTGGAAATGAACTGGCCGAAGAAATGATGGATGCTGATATATTTACAAAGTTTAGAAGGTATTTGGATAAGTAAATGAATAGGAAAGGTTTGGAGTGATATGGGCTAAGTACAGGCAGGTGGGAATAATTTAGTTTGGGAAAATGGTCGGCATGGGCTAGTTGGACCCAAAGGGTCTATTCCCATGCTGTGGCCTGGCCAATGCTCTGATATAACTGTAACACAATTACATTTGCTTCTGTATTCCAATCCCATTTAGAGAAAAGCAAACAGCTCATTAGGCTATTTGATCATTCTTGCATTTACGAGCATTTCCTAAATGTCTCGGATTCTGTACACTTCTGAGTTTCTCATATTTCAGAAAATGCTGACGGTGGATATCTTTGCCTCGGTCACGTTAAAGGCTGTCTGCCATAGTTTTGCCCCCTCACTCCTGAAGCCAAATTGTGATTTCCCGGGCCCATCTGTGCTGGTTAATGTCCTGTCATCTGCTGGCATTTACTCTGTTTGTTATTCCATTGTATAATTGCTCTCAAGCTTTTTAATGTCTTTCATCATTCTTGACTGAGTTGAGATATTTTGTGAGTCAATAGAACTATATGATAAGATGGTGAGACAACTAGTTCCACGGGTTGGTTTTTTTTAAACCAGAAATCAGTGAAGAGTTCATTTTGGCCAGTTTCGTGGAGGCACTCTCTGTGTCACATCTCGATGGCACCCTGCTCATCCTACCTTCCCACCCACCAAAGATGGAAGCACTCACTACTGCCAGGGGTCTCTGAGGATTCCTGGTGCCATGTCCATTCCTAAGGCCCAGCCGAGCAGCCGATCAAGCCTTACCAATCGGGCACGTAGTGGGAGGGAAATTTAAAAAAACACACATCTCAGGTAATGCACAGCTGACACTTCATTGCACATTTGTAAATGTATTGCTACTTAAGAAACAAATTGCACAGCTTATTGGTCCTTAGCCTCATTCCCCTCTTCCCCCAGTGTCCAGTGCGGCCCATAGCTTAGTCATGCCAACCGCCAAGTTGCACTTTCCTGCAGGAAAGTCAGGTTGGTTGTGATCATCAATGATTTCCTCCTCGACACCACCACTGCAGCAGTAACCCATCTCCTTCAAGCTTAGATGCTGACATGCTGCCTATCGCCATTACTGTTCCCTCTGTAGCCCAGCATGCTGACTCCAACCCCACAACTGACTTCCCCAACTTTTGTACCACAGTCCCTGATCAATGGCTGAGGATTGTTCAAATTGACAAAGCAAAGCACAAAAATCACACTCACATAAAATCAAACATTGTCACGCTAAACTAATACATTTCCACATTCATCGAGCCAGCTCCAGAATTACTGTTCTTATTAACCCTTACCACAGCAATTTTTTATACACCCTTTCATCTCTCCCAACGTTGATAAATAGCTTCCTGTGGTGCCCAGCTTTGTGGATACATACCAGTGAATATGCAGAGTATTTTCTCGTCTCTGCATTCAGTCAGATGCACTTCACCTCATCCAAAAGCCTGTGATTTCAAATAAACCTGTTGGACTATAACCTGGTGTCGTGTGACTTTGTCCATCCCAGTCCAACTCCTGCACCTCCACATCAGACACAATAACTCAGGTCCGCTAGTACATGCAGTGCAATTTCAGCTTAAATCTACGAATTGGAATTAGACTTTTCCCACACACCTTCAGGGTTGGTTGAAGCACAATGGTTTGCTCAAAGTTTATTATTAATAATAATTCAGTATTAATATATCACCCAGACTTGATTGAAACTTCTCAAAGAAACATAACTGAATTCACAGGGTGCCCGCACTTAACACTGAAGAACCTTCCTGCACTATCCGATCCTTTCCTGGATGCTGCCATATGGGAATTTTATTCTCAGGATGTAGGTTTGCTCGCTGAACTGGAAGGTTCATTTTCAGACGTTTCGTCACTATACTAGGCAACATCTTCAGTGAGCCACTGGACAAAGCCCCGTCCGATGAAACATCTGAAAATGGACCTTCCAGCTCAGCAAGCAAACTTACAACCAGTACTTCAACCTGAGCTACAAATCTTCTCAAAACTCACTAATTTTATCCTCAGCTAAGCTATTAAGGAAGCTGAAGTGATTTGATTGTGTTTTAAATGTACAGGCAACATTTGATTTCTTTGAAATTAGGGTCTCCTTACCAAATGTGTCGGCCAAAGGTTTGAACTCGCTAAGACTTTTGAAGAGTGAATAAAAATGCTCTTCCTTTGCTTCAGAATAGTTTGGTAAATACCGTAAAGAGTGTCTTTAATTGAAATGTTCCATTGAAAGCTGCATGCATCACTGCACCATTTCTGAATAAGTTTTCTCCATGTCTTGTAGATATGAGCAACTTCTGCTGGCGGCAAACATCATTGCTTTTAGATCAAATGATTAATAAAAGCAAAGGCGCATGCATGATGCTTGAAGCAAGTATTTTTTGTAAATGGGAAGGGGCATCGCTGGCTTGGCCAACATTTATTGCCCATCTGTAGTTGCCCTGAGAATGTGACGGTGAGCTGCCTTTATGACCTGTTGCAGTCCATCAAAGCAGCTGTGAAAGGAGTTTAGGATTTTTGATGCAGAGACAAACAACGAATGAATGATTTTATTGTCATGTGTACTTTACAGTGAAAATTATAGTAAAATACAGTGAGAAGCTTCCATTGTCGCCATGATTCCGGAGCCATTTTGAATAATTTAAGGATAATTTTTTTATAAAAGAGATAGCTTAAAATGAATCCATAATCCTTCACCATTGCTAGTACTGGACCCAAACAATGTCGATGTTCCTCAGGCTCCACCTTTTGCTGCTGGCCTACGTCACGAACATCGCCCCCGCCATTGCAGCAGCTGATATCGGCTCCCATGCTAGCCCCTCTGTCACACCATCCACCAGAGTCCACGCTCTGTCCCTGACGAAGCCCCCTTCCCCTTTTCTCATTGATGCCATGATCTGAGCTCTCCCCAGAAGGTAAGCAGGAGCAAAACTGAAAAGAAAAAAAAGAGAAAACAAAAAGAAAAACAGCAAAAAAAGAGCAGACAGTGTGAATGAGCCGCGGATACTGGGGCACAGACGCTGACCACTCAGCTGCCACCATCTTGATATGGTTGAACATCAGGAGAATGTGTGTCTTGGAGGGGAACTTGCAGGTGGTCATGCTCCAATGGATTTGCTGCCTTTGTCTTTCTAGATGGTGGATTAGGAAGGTGCTGTGGGAGAGGCCCGGTGAATTGCGACAGTGTTTGTTGGTGCACATGCTGTTGCCATCGTGTCCTGGTGGTGGAGTTCACATGGCACATTCTTAAAGGAAGTTTTAATTTGCAATTCTTGGAAGTATCCTGTGGTTTTGTTTGATGAATTATGTCACTTGCAATCACCAATCTATGGTTTGAGTTTCGCCGGTTAAAGTGTTGGCATTGCAGGGAGAAGGAAAACATAGACCCATTAAGGTACAGCCTTTCAGGGGCGACACGGTAGCTCAGTCATTAGCATTGTAGCCTCACAACACCAGGGACCCAGGTTCGATTCCAGCTTCGGGCAACTGTCTTTGTGGAGTTTGCACATTCTCCCCCGTGACTGTTTGGGCTTTCTCCGGGTGCTCCGGTTTCCTCCCATCATCCAAAGACGTGCAGGTTAGGTGAATTGGCCATGCTAAATTGCCCATAGTGTTCAGGAATGGGTAGGTTAGGTGCATTAGTCAGTGGTAAATGTGGAATAATGGGTTTGGGTGGGATACTCACCGGGTATGGACTTGTTGGGCCAAAGGGCCTGTTTCCACTGTAGGGATTCTTATTCAGACTACAAGTCCATGCCAGCCTACTGCACAGCACTATCCTTCTCCTGCTCTTTCATCCTGATAAATTGATTATCTTCAAGTGTCCATGCAATTTCCTCATCAAACCATTGGCTTCCATAATCCTCATTGGCAACCATTTCCAGGTCATTACAATTCACTGCATAAAAATGGCCCTTCTCCAATCCTCCAGTATCTTTTTGATATGTAAAGTTAAAAAAAATGCTCTTAAAATAAGTGAAAACTTCAAAAGTGGCAAGTCTGATTCAATAGTTTCCCTGGCCAGGTTAGAGTTGGGCCATCGCACCAGCTACTTCCCCACAGTAACCACAAACATATCATAAGTAGTGCTACTCTGTCAGCTTGTGTACAGCTGCTTGAACAGACTCATAAAGCTGAAGCTTCCTGAAAATTCCCCGTTAATTAAACCATGCAAAATTACTTCAAAATTTGAACCTTTGGTATATTACTCTTAAAAATAACCAACACTCCACCTGTACGACTGTTACTGATTATTAAAAAGGAATACTCTTCACTTTTCCCAAGGCTAATTGCACATTCCAGGAAGCATTTTGTGATTTAGTTGTCAAATAGTTACTTCACCAACGGTATGTTTGTCCGCAGTATCTTTCAGCAGCAGGTAAATTGATTTTTAAACTCATATTTACTTGGTGGCAAGGAAATATAATGGGTAAAAATGAAACAAAAGTCCTGAGAGATTGAGAAAGACACATTCCTTAGTGAACAATTACCTAGGGAAAAATTCCGTGACTAAAATATATAATATTGCTTAATTCAACAACACTACAGAAACCTTATAGAGGTTTATAAAATCATGAGGGGCATGCATAGGTAAAATAGACAGCGTCTTTTTCCTGGTGTGGGGGAGTCCAGTTCTAGAGGGCATAGATTTTGGGTGAGAAGGGAAAGATTTAAAAGGGACCTAAGGGACAGAGGGTGGTGTGTTTATGGAATGAGCTGCCAGAGGAAGTGATGGAGGCTGATACAATTACGACATTTAAAAGGCATCTGGATGGGTATATGAATAGGGAGGATTTAGAGGGATGTGGGCCAAGTGCTGGCAAATAAGACTAGATTAGGTTAGGATATCCGGTCGGCATGGACGAGTTGGACCAAAGGGTCTGTTTCTGTGCTGTACATCTCTACGACTCTAAGAGAGACCACAATTCAGTGCAAATTGGCTTTGTTTCTTGTAGTTCCGCTGTTGTTTTTTAAAATTCTGGATTTTGTAACCAAGTTGGTGCCAAAGAATGGCAAGTTTGTATATTTTTAATGTACTCCTGTATTGCCATACACTTGACAACAAGTTAAATCTAAAAAAATTTAACTTGCCTGTTAAATCAATTATGTTTGGCTTATTCAGCTGGTAGAGCCCGAAGCTTATGAGCTTGAGCCTGCAATCTAGGCCAATATTGTAATGCAGCACTGAAAAAGCGTTACATTTTTTTGGGGTATGCAAGCCAAACCAGTTAGACATTGAAGATGTCATGGTTCCACTCGAACAGGAGTAGAGCACAATGTGCTTGCTGTCTCTCCTCACATCAATAAGAGTTTCATTGTAAATAACCAATGTCCTGTACATCCACAACATGATCTCTCAACTCCTATACTCAATGCTCCTTTATCGGTCAGTGCATTGAATACAGAAGTTGGGTGGTCATGTTGTGGCTGTACAAGACATTGGTGAGGCCATTTTTGGAATACTGGCTCAATTCTGCTCTCCATCCTATAGGAAGGATGTTGTGAAACTTGAAAGGGTTCAGAAAAGATTTAGAAGGATGTTGCCAGGTTTGGAGGATTGGAGCTATAGGGAGAGGCTGAACAGGCTAGGGCTGTTTTCCCTGGAGCGTCGGAGGCTGAGGGGTGACCTTATAGAGGTTTATAAAATCATGAGAGGCCTGGATAGGATAAATAGACAAGGTTTTTTCCCTGAGGTAGGGGAGTCCAAAACTAGAGGGCACAGGTTTAGGGTGAGAGGGGAAAGATACAAAAGGGGCTTAAGGGGTAATGTTTTCACACAGAGGATGGTGCATGTATGGAATGAGCTGCCAGAGGAAGTGATGGGGGCTGGTACAACTACAACATTTGAAAGGGATCTGGATGGGTACCTGAATAGGAAGGGTTTAGAGGGATACGGGCTGGGTGCTGGCAAATGGGACAAGATATATTTAGATATCTGGTCGACATAGATGAGTTGGACCGAAGGGTCTGTTTTCATGCTGTACATCACTATGACTCTATGAGCTCCAGCAGGTAATTAGGAACAAAATGGAACATTAGCCTTTATTGCAAGGAGTATCAAGTTTGGGATGTCCTTGTACAACTGTACAGGGTATTGATGAGACCACCTCAACTGCTAGGTATAGTTTTAGTCTCTCATTTAAAAGGAGGAATATATTCACATTAGGGGCAGGTGAAAGAAATCAGTTGATTCCTGAACGAAGGGTTGGATTCTGAGAAAAAATTGAACAGGTTGGGTCTATAGTCATTAGAGTGTAGAAGCATGACAAGTGACCTTACTGAAGCTTAATATTTGGGGGGGGGGGGGTTGGACAGGATAGAACCTAAGAGGAAAGGTGGAACTAGGTGGGACAGCTTTCAAATAAGAGACCTTGCACTTAACGTCAAGAGAAGGAGGAATATCTTTCTCAGAGAGTTGTTAATCCACTTGGAGCAGTGGAGGCGAGCTCATTGAGTATATCCAAAGCTGAGCAAGAGCATTCCTGATTTACAAGAGCCAGGAGGTTTTGAAGCCACACAGCAAAGTGAAGTCTAATAATCAAATTAGACATGATCTTATTGAATGGTGGAAGGGGCCAAATAACCTAGCCCAGCTTCTATTTCTTATGTTCTGGTGTAATAGCACAAGAAAAAGACTGGCCTTACATTACTTATCGAAATCTTAAGGCCTGAAATTGAGTGCACATTACACTTATGGCTAAAAACATCCCTGTTTTCCCAAATGACCAGTAGCAACCCCTTCAGCGCCTTGGAATGTTGGAGCAGATTACTGCAGATGCTTGAATCTGTACTGGATGCTATCATGGAGAGACAGCAAGTCAACAATTCGAATTGAGGTGACCCTTTACCAGTGCTGACAGACTCCCTGCGATTTCCAGCATTATTTGGAATGTGTTGCTTTCCCAGTATCTATTGGTAGAATTCTGACACAGAAAGTTTCACCAGCCCAATTATTCAATTTCTGCATGCTTTTACAGACGAGGGACAGGCAACAGCCAGTGCTGCCACATCCTGTGAATGAACAAAAAACAGAGATGACACAGAAGAGAGGAGGAAGAGGTTGAACATGAAGGAGGTAGTGTTACCCTGTCTGACTTTGCAACAACATGGTTTCCAACTAAAGGTACAGAATTTTAAAGAGGAAATAATTGGGGAAGTAAAACACTTCGGGTTGACAATGACACACAAACTTCCTTTATGTACATTCTACTCAGTCACATAATCATTGTTAAACAGGAGGTCCATGTTATCTAATGGCTTGTTAGTAAAAACTGTCAACCTAAGCTTAGCTAATGTTGCCAATCCAATTGGTTCTTTCTCTCCAATTCTCCCTCTCCCTATCACAGCCCAAACCAAATGAGAGACGGCGAAAAGCTGCAGCAGTCTCCACTATCACTGGCAATAATGCCGTACCTGGCCTAGATGGAAGTCAGCAATCCAGAAGGTCGTGGAGGCATGTGCCTCACTTTCAGGTGTCTTGCTCAAGACCAGGTACCTAAGCTGCACCCCATGTGGTGTCAGGAAGGAAAGAAATGCCATCCTGTGCCTTTGCATTTCTGATCTTAGGACATTCATTCTCATCCACTTTCTCCAACTTAACACATTCATACTCTGTGAAGCCATAGACTGAATGCAAAGTGACCACAAGGTGGCTACTTGCTCGTTAAAGTTTAGCAGAATTTGAAGAAATGCAGACAGTCGCTTATCAACACTTGCTGAAATGTTCTAGAATTATCACTTGTGAGTCACTGACTAACCCTTGAACTTACTGCTTTTGGCAAAGATACAGCAACAAACCCTGTGCAGTCAACCTATGAACGTGAATAACAACCTACATGCCTCAGATGTTACAGTCTGAAAATGATGGGGAAGGTACAGTTACACTACAAATGCTATGGAATGGACATTTCACACAGCTCTCTTCTGCACTGGCTAACGACCAGGTCTTTCAATGCGCTTTAGTGGGCCTCCCATGGGCCTCAATTGACGTAACAGCAGGCCCGTTACCCAATGCCAACCCTGCTGCTGGTTAACTTCCAATAGGGGCAGGGGAGGACGTGTAAAGAGTAGGCCACTCAGCCCTTTGAGTCTCCTCACCCATTCATTAAGATCATGGCTGATCTGATTTTAACTTCGACTCTATATTCTTTCATACCCCCAATAATCTTTCATCCCCACCTTGGGAATCAGGAATCTATCTACCTCTGCCTTAAAAGTATTTTGGCAGTGGCACGGAATCCATGGCATTTACAGAACATCCCACCACAAACCCACTGCTGGGGCCTATAAAACCCAGCCGCTGTTTTTTACAATGGTAAGCTTTCCAGGAAAATTCCTCCTTGCCTGGCTTGAAATCATTTTAACTTAGTGCTGCCTTTGTCGCTTTTAATGTTAATCCCCAATTTTAGAACATAGAACATTACAGCACATTACAGGCCCTTCAACCCTTGATGTTGCGCCGACCTGTGAAGTTAATCTGATGCCCATCTAACCTACATTGTTCCATTATTATCCATATGTATGTCCAATGCACATTTAAATGCCCTTAACTTCAGCGAGTATACTACTGTAGCAGGCAGGCTGTTCCATGCCCCTACTACTCTCTGAGTAAAGAAACTATCCCTGATAGCTGTCCTATATCTATCACCCCTCAATTTAAAGCTATGTCCTCTCGTTGTCCACCCTATCTAACCCTCTGATTATCTTCTATATCTTGATTTAGTGACCTCTCAATCTTCTATCCAATGAAAACAGCCTCAGTTCTCTCAACCTTTCCTTGTAAGACCTTCCTTCCATATCAGGCAGCATCCTAGTAAATCTCCTCTGAACCCTTTCCAAAGCTTTCACATCTTTCCTATAATGTGGTGACCAGAACTGCACGCAATACTCCAGGTGAGGCCTGACCAGTGTCAATTCCTCGACCAATAAACGCCAACACACCATATGCCTGCTTAACAACCATATCAACCTGGGTGGCAACTTTCAGGGATTTATGCACCTGGACACTGAGGTCTCTCTGTTCATCTACACTGCCAAGAATTTTACCATTAGCCCAGTACTCTGCATTCCTGTTATTTCTTCCGGAGTGAATTACCTCACACTTTTCTACATTAAATTCCATTTGCCACTTCTCAGCCCAGCTCTGCATCTTATCTATGTTCCTCTGTAACCCACAACATCCTTTGGTACTATCCGAAACTCCATCTACCCTTAGCATGATCCACAAATTTACTAACCCATCCTTCTATGCCCTCATCCAGATCATTTATAAAAATGACAAATGCTACTGGAATACATTAACCTTCGCTATGTTCCGATGATGCCAACTTCGACAATGGAGCCTCTGAAATGTCCAATTTCTTCCTCAATCGAAGATTCCCCAGAACCGTTATTACAGGGTCCTCAACTGGCTCTGACCCATCGCCTGCACCGGGATAGGGTTCCCCTTCTCCTTACCTACCGTTCCCCCAGCATCTACATCCAGAAGATCATTAGCCGCCATTTATGCCACCTCTAGCAAGATGCTACCACCGGACACATACCCCCCCCCCTCCCTTGTCCGCCTTCAAGGGACCATTCCCTCAGAGACACCCTGGTGCACTCTTCCTTTCCTCTCAACACCCCGCAGCCCAATGGTACTTTCCCCTGCAATCACCGAGGTGTATTTACCTCTTCCCTCCTCAGTATCCAAGGGCCCAAACACATGTTCCAGGTGAGGCAGGGCATTACATGCACTTCTCACAATCTAGTCTACTGTATTAGCTGCTCACAACGTTGTCTCCTCTCCATTGGGGAAACAAAGTGTAGACTGGGTGACCATTTCACAGAACACCTTCATTCTACCCAAAAAAAAGACCCTGAGCTTCCAGTCGCCACCTTAACACCCCCACCCTGTTCCCAGCCAACATCTCCGTCTCAGGCTTGGTGCAGCGCTCCAGCAAAGCTTAGCACAAGCTGGAAGAACAGCACTTCGATTTCCACTTAGGGACCCTGCAGCCTTCAGGACTTAGTATTGATTTCTCCTTCTTATCACATAGTCTGTTATTACACACAACTCATTGTTAGCCACTACCAGTCTCCATTAACAGCTATTCACCCTCCTAGCCAGATCATTATCCATTCCTTTGTCTGTCCAATCATTTTTCTCTCTCTTTGGGCCCTATCCCCACCCATCATTTACTCCTTACCTCCTCACGCCAACCTATTTTCTGCATAAAAGCCCATATTTCCCTCACTACCATCAGTTCTGAGGAAGGGTCGCTGGATCCAAAACATTAACTCTGATTTCTCTTCACAGATGCTGCCAGACCTGCTGAGTTTTTCCAGCAGTTTCTGTACAGCTTAATTCCACATTGAGAAGTGCATTAATTAGCCAGGCAAGTTAAATTACTCAATTTCTTTTTCTCAAATACATTTAATTTGTTCCGACCCCACTTTTACTTCAATTTTTGAAGCAAGTTGAATGAAACTGAAATTTAGTTCCTCTCAAAACTCTGACCTGGCAACTGACATAAACAGCCGAGTGGTCACAAAGAGTCAATGAACCTCACAGTAAGTGTTTGTAATTTGGTCTACTCACGAAACCCCGTGTTGCTTAATTCAAATCCTGTCCTGACCCTGTGCCAGACAATGGAACAGAAAGGGGGATTAGTTGGCAGAGTGGTCTAGCACACTGTTGCTCTACCTCCGGGGATTGGGCTTGAGTTGAACCCAGACTAATGGGATGGAAGTCTCATTTCTTCACAGCCTGAGAGGGTCTCAGGAGAAGGGAGTTTGGGCAGTTTCAGCCCAGTTGCTCACAGATGTAAGGCCACAGCTCAAAACTGCCCGTAATCCATCTCTAATTGGCATCCTCACTCAGAAAGGTTGCAAGGATGGCTGGTGCATGAAGCAAAAATGTCACAAATGGTGCAGTAGGGGGTGTTTTAATGAGGTTGAGGTTAAGGTACATTGTTGGGGCAGAGCGCAGGGAGCTGTAACTTACAGCTGGTTGTACTGTACCTGATCTGCGACTGCTGAATGCTGACATTGGTTACAAAAAGAAGAGAAGTATTTCACTCCCCAGCACTGACAGCCTTCACTTTGAAGAACAAAGAAAAATCACCAAAAATCTAAATTTAAAAAAAAATCGAAAACATGCTTTGTTCCATTATTTCTCCCACTTCAAGTCTACGATTGTCTAAGGATAGATTTATTCATCATTTTACAAGAAATCAGAACGCTGCTGACGACCCAGCCTGATTTAACGAGCCTGATTCTTTGCTGTAGCAAAGCTAACTCTAAATGATAACATTTGAGCTGATGTTCAGTGCCGAATACATGTTAAATAAATATGCATGCATCAATACAGATATATAGATATGTCTATCATGAGACAATGTTGCCCTAAATATAAGACAGGCTGTAGACAGCCTTTGGCTACATATTTTGTTTAATTGGAGACAAAAAAAATTACGTAATTTTTCAGCAAATGAATCTGATCTCCGAAAATGAATCCTGCATCACCGCAGCTGAAATTGTCACTCTCATCAGCTTCACACATTGAAACTCAGCCGACCAGAGAGCTTGGTTCTTAGACTGATCTTTTTTAACAGATCCATCAGAAAATACCTTGCTTGGTTGGTTTTAAATGTTGTGGATTTGATGAGCATGTCTGTTTGGAGAGGGATACAGCAGCATTAACACAATCCCCAAACACCCAATCTGTGCTGGAGTGTTATGAACCTGAAATAGAAGCCTCTAAATATTTTATTTCTTGGGTAGAATTAAGCTTTAGGTTCTCAGACACGCAAAAGATTAGGAATAAAGTGTTCAAATTACTCCCATTACTATTCTTCTGATATAGACGCCATTGATTCACATGTAACACTCTAATTACAGTCACTTGCATGCATTTCGTTAACCAAATTACTTCATTTATTAGCCACAATTATGACTTATCTTGTAAAACTCACAAGATAAATGCTCACACTCTGGGATGTAAAACTTTTATATTCATGGTCAAAGGAATTTGTCCAAGCTGTTTATCCAACTGAGTTTCTTTAATATCCTAATACAGTAAAAGCTTAATCGAATCCGGAACATCAATCCACACCAGCGATAAATCACTGCATTTGTTTTAAGGCGACATCTTTATGGTGCAGAACTCTAATTGCAGTCAGCTGGATAACACGAAGGAGTGAGCAGCTGAACAGATCACGAAGAAACACCTTCTAACTTCATCTATGAAAGGTTCAGATTAATGGAACACAGTCAAGCATCAATGTTATTAGCTGCTCCAAATGGTGAGCAAAGCATCAAAGTTGTAATAACTCAGGAAATCCGACTGGAAAGTAACACAGAACATAGAACTGAACAGCATAGAAATGGGCCCTTCGGCCCACAATGTTGTGTCAAACATGTCGCCGAGTTAAACTAATCCCTTCTGCCTGCCCTTGGTCCACATCCCTCCATACCTTGCATATTCATGTGCTTATCCTAAAGTCTTTTAATTGTCCCTACCATATCTACGTCCACCACCATCCCTGGCAGCATGTACCACACTCCTACCCCTCTCTGTGTAAAAAGATTTGCTCCTCACATCTCCTTTGAACTTTCTCCCTCTCACCTTCAATGCATGCCCCTAGTGTTAGTCATTTCAACTCTGGGAGAATGATTCTGACCATCAACCCTATCTATGCTTCTCATAATGTAATACATTTCTATCAAGTCTTCCCTCAGCCTCTGCCACTTCTGAGTTTTTCTAGATTCTCCTTGTAGTTCATACCCTCTAATCCAGGCAACATCCTGGTTAACCTCTTCAGCACCTTCTCCAAAGCCTCCGCATTCTTCCTATAATGTGGCGAACAGAACTGAATGCAATACTCTACGTGTGGTCTAACCAAAGTCTTATAAAGCTGCAATATGACATCTTGTACTCAATTCCCCGACTAATAAAGATAAGCATGCCATACGCTTTCTTTACTACCCTACCTACTTGCATTGCCACCTTCAGAGAGTGATGGCCTTGATCCCCAAAATCCCTGTGTACATCCGCTGTACCCCCTGTACATGGGTTTATTGCTGAACACCAAAATAGAGCCACGACTTGTGGCATACATCAGCTGGTCCCTGCCCGGGACAGATAATTCTGCAGATCCAGTTTTACAAAAGGCTCAGGTGATGAGTTCTAGCTGGGCAGGTTACTAAGGCAACTCATACTCAAGTAGCTCTACAGGAAATTAATTACTGACTCCCCATGAGTCTTAAAAAGGTTATCACAAAGTGTTTCTTCATTTGAGGTTTTAAACATCCGAACCCATTTCTGTTACATTGTTCATCATCCATTTATCAAAGCAGGAAGCAGAGATCAGTGACTTCCACAACTGTTTTTTTATGTTTCATATTTAAATACAAACTCCAGTCTGTTCCCACATTTTCCCAATTAACACTCCTCATTAGGGAAAACCAACTCCTTAAATATTGTCTCCAATCAACACCTTGAGCATTTCCTGATTTGTCTTTACAAAGACTGACATTTATGACATTACTAGTCACTGTTATTGGAAGAGCAAAACATTCAGAAAAACAACATATTGCTGGCATTAATAAATGATGAGCTTCCAATTTCTAGTTTTGTAATTTGTCCTCCAAATACTAATGAACAAAGCCTTGGCATGAAATACAGTCATTTATGCTTACAGAGGCATCTGATGTAATGCCTGACCGTCCCCTGATCCCACGTTCTGTAAACAGGAGCTAGTCATACATCAAGCCCAATTCCTGCAGACAGAAGTATTTCCAACTATTGAGGACCTATTTTGAAAACATGTTAAAGCAAGGCTTTGATAAGAAAAGGCAAAGGAGAGAAAAACATCAGCTATAATGAAAAATGGATTCCAATTCAATTTAAGGATGTCCATTCCAAAATGAACCAAATTTTGTGTAATTTCCTCCAACTGGCATCGATTGTCCTAAAAATGGAACAAGGTAATTTGGTACATCATTGATATCAAATCACAAAGGGTGGATTGTTGTCAACTATGGGATAGGTAAAAGGAAAAAGAGGTGGGACAGCACTCGTAGCAAGGAACAAAGGCAATACATTAGTGAGGAAGGAGCATAGATCAAATAATCAAGACAGGGAGTATGCTTGGATGGAGATAAGAAACAGCAAAAGGAGTTGTTTATAGGCCACCAAAGAGTAATGATAATGTTGGACAGTGTATAAAACAGGAAATTAGGAATATAAGGTGGCTAATACAGTAATTGATACAATGGAATTTGACAGAACATTGCAAGTTTTTAAAGAAGTGCTACATACATGATGTACAACAGATTCCTCTATATTCCTCTAAGGTACAAACGCCCAATGGAGAAAGCGAATCCACTGAGGCTAGCAAAAGAAGTTAAAGATCAAAACAAAAACACTAGCTTATAAAAGATGCCAGAAAAAGTGGTAAACCTGAGAATCAGGAGCAATTTAGAAACTGATAAAGAAAGGGAAAAGGGAAGACAAATCCAAGCTAGAGAGAAACATCAAGATGCACTGTAAAAGCTTCTTTAGGTAAATGAAAAGGAATATATTAGCTAAGACGAATTTTGTCCCATTGCAGGTGAAGACAGGAACAATATTGTGGAAAACAGGGAAATAGTCGTGAAGCTACATAATTATTTTTGTGTGGTCTTCATGGAAGAAAATACAGAAAATCTTCCAGAAATACCAGGGAACCAAGGGACCTACAAAACAGAGAAATTGAAAGTATATATTGAACTTGTAAAAATTAACTGAATTCTAGGTGGATAAAATCTCTGAAACAGACAGTTACATCCCAGAGAGTTTTGAAATACTGGATGCATTGAAGATTATCATACAAAATTCAACAGATTCTTGAAAGGTCCCAAAAGGCGATGAGAAATAAGGAGCTTGGTCCCTCAGGCCTGCTCTGCCATTCAATAGGATCATGACTGATCCGACTTTCTTCATGTCCACTTTCCTGTCCTTTCCCTTTAATCCTTGAATCCCTCAAAATGATCAAGAATTTATATCAGACTACATATACACAAGCACTCTGTCCCCACACGTCTCTGTAGCAAGGAATCCCAAGGACTCTCAACTCTGAGAAAAGGTGTCCCTCTTCATCTCAGTCTTAAATCTGTGCCCCTTTATTCTGACACTATGCCCCCTGGTTCTCCTGTGAGGGGAAAACACCATCTTAGCATTTACGCTGTCAAGCTTCCGAAGATGCTGATATACTTCAATGAAATCATCTCTCATTTTCCTAAATTTCAATAAATGAAGTCCCAGCCTGATTGTGAGAGAGGGTGAGAGAGTGAGAGAGAGAGAGCATGAGATAGAGAGAGAGATCGTGAGAGTGTGAGTGAAAGTGAGTGAGAATGAATGAGAGTGTGTGAGCATGTGTGAGCATGTGTGACAGTGTGTGCGAGTGTGTCAGAGTGTATGCGAGTGTGTGTGCGAGAGTGTGCGGGAGAGTGAAAGAGTGTGAGAGAGTGTGAAAGAGTGCGAAAGAGCGTGTGAGAGAGCATGTGAGAGAGCGTGTGAGAGAACGTGTGAGAGAGCGTGTGAGAGAGGGTGTGAGAGAGCGAGCATGTGTGAGAGGGTGAGAGAGTGAGGAGTGTGTGTGACAGTAGGTGAGAATGTGTGAGCATGTGTGAGAGTGTGTGAAAGAGTGTGTGAAAGAGCGTGTGAGAGTGTGAGAGAGTGTGAGAGTGTGCAAGTTGGGAGTGAGAGAGTGAGAGTGTGTAGAGAGTGTAGAGAAAGTGTGAGAGTATGAGAGAGTGTGAGAAAGTGTGTGAGAGTATGAGAGAGTGAGAGAGTGAGAGAGAGTGTGAGAGTGCGTGAGGAAATGTGAGACAGTGAGTGAGTGTGTGAGAGTGAGAGTGTGAAAGTGTGTGAGAGTGTGTGAGAGAGTGTGTGAGAGAGTGTGTGAGAGACTGTGTGAGAGAGTGTGAGAGAGTGAGAGTGTAAGAATGTGTGAGTGAGTGAGAATGTGAAAGAGTGAGAGAGTGTGAAAGAATGAGGAGCGTGTGTGCGAGTGTGTGAGAATGTGTGAGAGAGTGCCAGAGAGTGCGAGAGTGAGTGAGAGAATGAGTGAGAGTGAGTGACAGTGTGTGAGCGTATGTGAGCCCGTGTGAGTGTGTGAGAATGTGTGAGAGTCTGAGAGTGTGTGAGAGAAACTGAGAGAGTGTGAGAGAGTGTGAGAGAGTGTGAGAGAGTGTGAGAGAGTGTGAGTGTAGCGAGTTGGGAGTGAGAGAGTGAGAGTGAATGAGAGAGAGTGAGAGAGAATGAGACAGAGTGTGAGAGTGTATGAGAGCGTGTAAGAGTGTGTGAGAGAGAGTGAGAGAGCGTGAGAGAGTGTGAGGGAGCATGAGGGAGAGTGAGAGTGAGAGTGAGTGAGAGAGAGAATGTGAGAGAGTGTGAGAGAGAGTGAGAATGAGAGAAAGAGAGTATGAGAGAGTGAGTGCATGAGAGATGAAGAGCGTGAGAGAGAGTGCGAGTGTGTGAGATTGTGCAAGAGTGTGCAAAATGTGTGAGAGTGAGCGAGTGTGAGAGAGTGAGGAGCATGTGTGTGTGTGACAGAGTGAGAGAGAGTGAGACAGTGTGTGAGAGTTTGCGTGTTAGGAGTGAGAGTGAGTGAGAAAGAGTGAGAGAGTACAAAAGATTGCGAGAGCATAAGAGAGTGTGAGAGTGAGAGAGAGTGTGAGAGAGTGTGACAGAGAGTGAGAGAGAGAGCACATGAGAAAGAGTGAGAGAGTGCGAGAGAGTGTGCGAGAGTGTGTGGGAGTGTGTGGGAGTGTGTGTGTGTGTGTGTTGGGAGTGAGAGGGTGACAGTGAGTGAGAGTGAGTGAGAGAGTATGAGAGATTGCGAGAGTGTGAGAGAGTGAGGGAGAGTGAGGGAGAGTGAGTGCGAGAGAGTGGGAGAGTGAGAGAATGTGACAGAGTGCGAGAGAGTGTGACAGAGCATGTGTGTAAGAGAGTGAGAGAGCACATGAGAGAGTGAGAGAGTGAGAGAGTGTGAGAGAGAGTACATGAGAGAGAGTGAGAGAGTGTGAGAGTGCAAGAGTGTGTGAGAGAGTGAGAGTGTGTGAGTGTGAGAGAGAATGAGAGAGAGTGAGAGAGAATGAGACAGAGAGTGCGAGAGTGTATGAGAGCGTGTAAGAGTGTGTGAGAGAGAGTGAGAGAGCGTAAGAGAGTGTGAGGGAGCATGAGGGAGAGTGAGAGTGAGAGTGAGAGTGAGAGAGAGAATGTGAGAGAGTGTGAGAGAGAGTGAGAATGAGAGAAAGAGAGTATGAGAGAGTGAGTGCATGAGAGATGAAGAGCGTGAGAGAAAGTGCGAGTGTGTGAGATTGTGCAAGAGTGTGCAAAATGTGTGAGAGTGAGTGAGTGTGAGAGAGTGTGAGAGGGAGTGAGTGCGAGAGAGTGAGGAGCATGTGTGTGTGTGACAGAGTGAGAGAGAGTGAGACAGTGTGTGAGAGTTTGCGTGTTAGGAGTGAGAGTGAGTGAGAAAGAGTGAGAGAGTACAAGAGATTGCGAGAGCGTGAGAGAGTGTGAGAGTGAGAGAGAGTGTGAGAGAGTGTGAGAGAGTGTGAGAGAGTGTGACAGAGCGTGTGTGAGAGAGAGTGAGAGAGAGAGCACATGAGAAAGAGTGAGAGAGTGCAAGAGAGTGTGCGAGAGTGTGCGGGAGTGTGTGGGAGTGTGTGTGTGTGTGTTGGGAGTGAGAGAGTGAGAGTGAGTGAGAGTGAGTGAGAGAGTATGAGAGATTGCGAGAGTGTGAGAGAGTGAGGGAGAGTGAGGGAGAGTGAGTGCGAGAGAGTGGGAGAGTGAGAGAATGTGACAGAGTGCGAGAGAGTGTGACAGAGCATGTGTGTAAGAGAGTGAGAGAGAGCACATGAGAGAGTGAGTGAGAGAGTGTGAGAGAGAGTACATGAGAGAGAGTGAGAGAGTGTGAGAGTGCAAGAGTGTGTGAGAGAGTGAGAGTGTGTGAGTGTGAGAGAGAGTGAGAGAGAGTGAGAGAGTGAGAGAGAGTGAGAGAGAGTATGAAAGAATGAGAGTGAGTGAGTGAAAGTGTGTGAGATCGTGTGAGAGTATGTGAGAGAGTATGAGAGAGAGAGTGAGAGAGTGAGGGTGTGAAAGAGTGAGTAGCTTGTGTGAGAGCGAGTGTGAGAGCTCCCACGAGGAGGTTGAACAGTTCATCCACTTCACCAACACCTTCCACCCCGACCTCAAATTCACCTGGATAGTCTCAGATTCCTCCCTCCCCTTCCTCGACCTTTCTATTTCCATCTCAGGCGACCGGATCAACACGGACATCTACTACAAACCGACCGACTCCCACAGCTACCTGGACTACACCTCCTCCCATCCTGCCCCCTGCAAAAACGCCATCCCATTCTCCCAATTCCTTCGACTCCGCCGCATCTGCTCCCAGGTGGACCAGTTCCAAAAACGCACATCCCAGATGGCCTCCTTCTTCAAGGACCGCAATTTCCCCCCCGACGTGATCGACGATGCCGTCCACCGCATCTCTTCCACTTCCCGATCCTCCGCCCTTGAACCCCGCCCCTCCAACCGCCACCAGGACAGAACCCCACTGGTCCTCACCTACCACCCCACTAACCTCCATGTACAGCGCATCATCCGCCGTCATTTCCGCCACCTCCAAACGGACCCCACCACCAAGGATATATTTCCCTCCCCTCCCCTATCAGCATTCCGTAAAGACCACTCCCTCCGTGACTCCCTCGTCAGATCCACACCCCCCACCAACCCAACCTCCACTCCCGGCACCTTCCCCTGCAACCGCAGGAGGTGCAAGACTTGCGCCCACACCTCCCCTCTCACCTCCCTCCAAGGCCCCAAAGGAAACTTCCATATCCGCCACAGATTCACCTGTACCTCCACACATATCATCTATTGCATCCTCTGTACCCGATGTGGCCTCCTCTATATTGGGGAGACAGGCCGCCTACTTGCGGAGCGTTTCAGAGAACACCTCTGGGACACCCGGACCAACCAACCCAACCACCCTGTAGCTCAACATTTCAATTCCCCCTCCCACTCCACCAAGGATATGCAGGTCTTTGGACTCCTCCATCGTCAGACCACAGCGAAACGACGGTTGGAGGAAGAACGCCTCATCTTCCGGCTAGGAACCCTCCAACCACAAGGGATGAACTCGGATTTCACCAGTTTCCTCATTTCCCCTCCCCCCAGCCTGTCTCAGTCAAATCCATCAAATTCAGCACCGCCTCCCTAACCTGCAATCTTCTTCCCGACCTCTCCGCCCCCACCCCAATCTGTCCTATCACCCTCACCTTGACCCTTTTTCCACCTATCACATTTCCGACGCCCCTCCCCCAAGTCCCTCCTCCCTATCTTTTATCTTAGCCTGCTGGACAAACTTTCCTCATTCCTGAAGAAGGGCTAATGCCCGAAACGTCGATTCTCCTGTTCCCTAGATGCTGCCTGACCTGCTGCGCTTCTCCAGCAACACATTTCCATCTCTGATCTCCAGCATCTGCAGACCTCATTTTCTCTTCTATTTGGGTAGGATAACCTTCCAATGCCTCCCTTGCTGCTGGTAAAACTACAACTGGGTATAGGCAGATGCCAGGTGCAGTAGTTGGCATGATGCCAAATTTAATGGCCAATGACCCCCATGCTGCCTGGTTACCAACCCATACCCAAGGGGGCTGCAAAATTCAGTCTTTTAACTGAAAATGAACTCTTATAACTGTTACACTGTTAAATTTGTAATTCACTGGGAACCAGGAATTATACACAAGGGAGGCACAGGTGAAACTCAGAACGGGAACACTTTATTTTATGCTAACAGCTCGACAGCCAACCCTAGACTCAGCCTCAGCTCCATGCCTTGTGAGTCACCTGAACAGCTCTCTTAAATGGGCAGTGCCCCAATGATAGACATAACATATACCATCACGCAAAAATAAGTAACTGTTTGGAACAATACATTTCCTTTGTCTTAGGAGGATAATATGCACAAATGCAGGCCTATTAAAAAATTCAGTTGTCTTCAAGAATGAGTTTTCTTAAGAAATCAGTCTTTTCCTTTAGATTTTCCAACCAGCTACCCATTCTCTAATTCTCTGTAGATTATACATTCCGATGGTTTTACCAAATTGATGATAAAGACAGGATGAATTGGTGACTGTGAACATCCCAAAGGTGCAGAAAGATTGTAAAGAGAAATGCTCCTGGGTTAAAATTTGAATTGGGATATCTTTTGAAGGTGTGGGACCATGCTGAACGCACAATTATCTTTCTCCTTTTCTGTTTTTAGAACGCAGGTGATGTTCTGCATTGTAAGTTCGTCAAGTTTTTGAAAGTACAACAAAAGGTTATTGAGAAGAATTACAAGTACCAGCACTTCCCTGCTACTTGCAAATGAGATCTGTCATTCCAACCTTCTCGCGTTCATGAACCATAGTAACCACCATGAGGGATATTCAAAACAGGACAACCCACATTGAATAAATCACTTCAGCCTTCTCATGTACTATTCTGTCCAGCAGTATAAGATGGCTGAAGAATCGTGAGGGCTGGAGGAAATTCAATATCTAAATGTTTAAATAAAGGTATCCACAGATGTTATGTAAATATTAAAAAGTGAAAATGCAATGAAGAATTACAATAACTACCAAAAAATTCAAACTTTGTACATTTCCACTTACAAAGCATTGTTGTGCTTGGATTTTGTTGTGTTTCTTGTATTTGTTCACTCTGGGACTCGCTGCTGCCATTCTGCGCTCCAGTCAATGCTTGGTTACAGATTGGTTTCTTTCTCAAAGATCTGAAAACCCTCTGAACTTCTGAGAGCAGCATGGCTTGTACTGCTTCCAACAGCTGTCAAAAATGTTTAACCAGAAATGCGCATTAATACGTGTCTAAATATAATCAGTGAATTCACTTTCATTATTGACTGCAAGAGCTTACCTCCACTGACTGCACTTGCCAACTAGCGATCAGGCTTGTAAGGGTGTCGAAACTCTTTTCCTTACTTAAGCCCCAGGGTAGAGAAAAGGTTCGGTCTATGGAAGGGGAAATGGTGTTTCAATTTTGAGAAATAATTTGAATTATTATACAGATAGCACCACATTGATATATTTGTTTCTGTACTGTTGTAAATCGCAACACTTCCAACAATACCCTAACAAAGTCCTGAGGATCTGCCCTAAATCTGAGCTTCCAATAACCACTGTTATCTTTCTTTGTGCGAGCTATGACACCAGCCAGTAGAAACAGTGAGGCTGCCCCTACTGAATGCTGCCTTCAATTTGGCTAGAGCTCCTTGAATCCATACTTTGGCAAATACTGCCTTGATATCAAGGACTCTCAGCATCACGTCATCACCAGAATTCAGATCTTTTGTCCGCATTTGGACCAAGGCAGTAGTGAGGTCTGTAGCTGAAGTGCCCAAGTCTAACCCAAAATCAGCACTGATTAACAGCTTCAGTATTTCTGTATGAGTGGCTTGACAGCACTGTTGTTGGCACTTTCCTTACCTGTGTTGATATTTGAGACTATACTGATTGAGGGCAAAAGTGAGGACTGTAGATGCAAATCGACATTTCGGGCAGGAGCCCTTCATCCTGCTCCTCGGATGCTGCCTGATCTGCTGGGCTTTTCCAACACCACTCTAATCTAGACTGATGGAGTAGAACCAGCTGGACAATTGTCCCATTTATTTGGGACAGGCAATATCTGAGCAATTCTCGTATTGCCAGTGGTTGTAGCTCACTCTAGGCTCAGCCTCAGCTCCATGCCATGTGAGGCACCTGAACAGCTCTCTTAAAGGGGCAGTGCCCCAAAGATAGACATAACACATACAATCAAGCAAAAATAAACAATTGTTTGGAACAATATATTTCCGTCGTCTCGGGAGGGTAATGTGCACAAATGCAGACCTATTATAAAAAAAACTGTAGTTGCCTCCAAGAATGAGCTTTCTTAAGAAATCAGTCTTTTCCTTTAGGTTTTCCAACCAGCTACCCATTCTCTAATTCTCTGTAGATTATACATTGCGATGGTTTTACCAAATTGATGATAAAGAAAGGATGAATTGGTGACTGTAAACATCCCAATGGAGCAGAAAGATTATAGCAATTTGGCTCGGGCCACTATCTCACTAGCACTAGGTCCTACTAGGTTAATTAAGATGTTGCCCAGAGCTTTTATAGGATCTAATGCTTTCAACCATTTCTCATTAACATAAATATAGAACAAATCAAATTTGTTTGGTGGCTGTACATCAGGAACAAGCCAAAATGGATCACCCACTTGGCACTTTTTGCTGAAGGTGATTGCAAGTGCTTTGACCTTTGCACTGATACACTAGCTCCCCCATCATTGGGGATGCAGATATTTGTGGAGCCTCCTCCTCCTGTTTGGACACATCACGGCTTTGTATGGCAACTGCTCTGGCCAAGACCATAACGAACACCAGAGAGTTATGAACACAGCCCAGTCCATCACGCAAGCCAACCTTCCATCCATTGACTACATCCTTGGAAAGGCAGCCAATCTTATCAAAGACCCCTCCCACCCCAGTTATAATCTCTTCGAAACTCTTCCATCAGGCAGAAGATACAAAAGCTTAAACATGCATAACAACATGTTCAAGAATAGCTTTTTCCCTTGCTTTTATTAGACTTCTGAATGGACCGCTCAAATTTCAAATCTAATATTGATCTTGCTTTTTGTGCACCTTCTTTGCAGCTGTAACTGTGTATTCCTTGCTATATCCTATTAGCCTATGAGCTTTGTATGGTATGATCTGCCTGTACTGCGTACAACATAAAACTTTTCACTGTACCTAGGTACATGTGACAATAATAAATCAAAACTTATTGTTTAATAGTCCATTCACAACTAGATGCAGCAGGACTTCCACATGATCTGTTAATTGTGAGCTCTGACAGCAAAAGTAAAGATGAACATTTTTTTGAAATAGGAAGGAAAAGTTTTAAAAATATGGTAAAAGTATTGATGCTTTTATTGTTTGACTACAAAAATCAAAGAGGAGATGAACATCTTTTGGGTCTTATTCCAACAAGTGCAACCTTTTATTGAGAAGCCGAACCATTGTCCTTGAAAGTTCCTGTTTCTTTTCTGTGGGTCAATACTTACTTTGTTTCCCTTCTGCAGAAAATGATGGGATTGATGAGTGGAAGGCATCCCCTCCTTTACCTCGTAGGCATTCTGTCTTCTGCTGCCTGTGGAGAAGGAACAACATTGTTGGAAACCAAAGAGTGGGTCAGATCCAAATAGAGTCATAGAGATGTACAGCACGGAAACAGACCCGTCCAACCTGTCCATGCTGATCAGATATCCCAACCCAATCTAATCTCACCTACCAGCATCCGGCCCATATCCCTCCAAACCCTTCCCATTCATATACCCATCCAAATGCCTTTTCAATGTTGCAATTGTACCAGCATCCACCACATCCTCTGGCAGCTCATTCTATACCCATACCACCCTCTGCATGAAAACGTTGCCCCGTAGGTCTCTTTTACATCTTTTCCCTCTCACCCTAAAGCTATGCCCTCTAGTTCTGGACTCCCCAACCCCAGGGAAAAGATTTTGCCTATTTACCCTATCCATGCCCCTCAATTTTGTAAACCTCTATAACGTCACCCCTCAGCCTCCAACGCTCCAGGGAAAACAGGCCCAGCCTGTTCAGCATCTCCCTGTAGCTCAAATCTTCCAATCCTGGCAACATCCGTGTAAATCTTTTCTGAACCCTTTCAAGTTTCACAACATCTTTCCGATAGGAAGGAGACCAGAATTGCACACAATATTCCAACATACTTCGCGTTTTGAGGACTATTAGTACCTAAGAAATTATTTTAGATTTCAATCTAAATAAAAGCCCCAGTTTGCATTTTGAGACCATTTTATTCAATGATAAACGAAAAAAGGGAATTCAGCACACAGTTACAATTCTGCATCCTGTGCAAGTTCACGTACACCCTCCCTCACCTAGGACTGATCATTGCAGCCACAGCACTCATGATATAAACCAACTTCACAGTATTCAGCTCACTCAAGCAGACAACCCAGTAATACGTTGGTTTGAATGGAATATTTTCAATCGTTCACAAATGTTTGTATTTCAAGAACTCCAGCACTGAATAAATATGCAAAGTATTCCACATTCCATCATGAACAACTGAACAAGTAGCTTTTGCTTTGACTGAAGTGTCAGCAGCTGACCTGAGGAAGTGCAGTTTATCTTGAGACATTTATCCAAAGGCATAGCACATTGGAAGTGGGTGGGGAAATGGAGCGGTGAAACGTTATTGCCGTTAGGAGGCAGCACGGTCTATTTTCTGAACGTGATAGGTTAGAATTGAAACCCTTGCCCTGAAATAGAACCCTCCCACCCTAATACACAACGTGTTTTCAGCGGACAAAGTCACATCAACACACTGCACTATCATTTTGAATTGCTGTTCACGTGCTCTCTGTTTGGTGTCAGCAGGAGTATTAGATGCAAATACCACACAGTGAAAAAGTTACAAGGAAATTCTTAGTTCCCCATGCTAGTACTGTATGCTAGTTGCATTGGTACAGACTACTGATTTTTGTATATATATGTGTGTGTGTATGTATACATATATATATATGTATTATATATATGTGTATTATATATATATATGTATATATGTATGTGTGTATATATATATATATTATATATGTGTGTGTATATATATGTATGTGTGTGTATAGCTTGAAAGTGACAATCTCTGAAGAGGAGTAAACACTGGTTCATTGTTGCATGAGACATATGGGTTAACTGGACAGATTAATTGGGCAATTTATCCATAATGATCTAGTTTAAGTAGGCAAGAAAATAAACTTTTCTAAGCCAGCTCTGAGTTTCTGAATGTTGCCAAATAGAGCAAATGTAAATGCAAATGTTCCCTGGGCATGAAGTGCAGTGAAAAGGGAAATTAATTATAGTAGAATTCATGATTGCACTACAACTGTTGTACTCAAAATGAAAGTGTTCCCATACTTGGCCTTTTTCATAATTTAGTACTGGATCATTAACAAGTCTCAAATCAATTCAATATATTAAATACAAAATGATCACACAACAGAACAGCTGTGTGACTACGTGCGAATACAATATTTATCATCAATTAATTACATGCGCTCAGAAGTTTTTAAATTTTATAAAATTGTTTATAAAGTGACCTGAGAGATTTGAAAAATGAGTTTTGAAAGAGCCACAGCCAATAAACGTTAAACCTAAAAGAACTGTGGATGCTGTAAATTAGAAACAAAGCAGTAATTGCTGGAGAAGCTGAGCAGGTCTGGCAGCATCTGTGGAGAGAAATCGGAGTTAATGTTTCAGGCTGAGTTTTGAGGAAGGCTCACTGGACCTGAAACGTTAACTCCAATTTCTCTCCACACCTGCTGAGCTTTTCCAGCAATTTCTGTTTTTGTTTCCAATAAAAATTAACTTGAATATCCTACTGTAAACTTCCATGATTTTGCGTTATTACTACAAACAATACTTGTGAAGTAACCGATTATATCTATTTCCCTTTTAACAAAGTTGCAGCACACTGTTGGAAATATACAGCAGACCAGTGAACAACTGGATGCACCAAACACAATCTATTCTCGGAGAAGTTTGAGATGCTCCCCCTCAAAACGATGATAATTTTAACAAGCATGGCAGGTAGATGGGCTTGATGCTTTAACATTTAGATTCATATAATTTAAGAAATAATGCCTGGTGTGAAGAGATATTAATTTAGAAATAAAAACACCTAGCCAATACAGGTAGCAAATTGATATTTCCAATAATTTTGACGAAGCATTATATTATCAGGTGCCAAATACAAAAATAACCAGCAAAGGAACATAAACACATGACCTGGTGTTGTTAATGGAATATTTACTGACAAGAAGCACTGAATTTTTCAATGCCTCTCAAAAATTGATTTGCCACATCAACAGCTTTACACATTGCTATCAAATACAGAGGCACTGTTTATTTTCAGATTATCCAACACAGCCTTAGAGCTTTGAGTCCATCAGATAGTAAACACTGCGGAATCCTTAAGGTGGTTTTCAATAAGACAGCTGCCTGGTTTGTTAGTTTAAGCTCAGCCCTTTAAAAGCAGCATTCGACTAAATATTCAATTCCTCTCTAATATTATGATTTAAGATAATTTTGTTGCAAATAAACCATTTGTCTAAAAGTTCGAAATGTTTATAAAGCTTCTGGCCTCCACTTAACACATATAGATTTACTGCCATGGTGGAGAACGGTAATTATTTATTGTCCTGGGAACTGATTATACTCAGAAGTTACTATTTTGCCTAATTTGAGTATAACCCATATCCGTAACTTTAATATTATTCAGCATTTTAAATGATTAATCTTGAAATCACATTTTTGTTGTCAGATTAACTATTTACATGATTATATCCATGAACATGTTGAGTTAGTAGATCTCAACAGTGGCTTGCAGTAGGAGTGGACCAGGTTTGGAACGACGTTCTCTTTCCTAGACACTGCCCACTGACACTGATTGTAAAGCACACGGGGAGATTACAAACAAGTTTGACCCTGCCAGTGAAGCCTGTCTCCATGATCCAATAGTGTGCTGACATCTACTACTAAGCATCACATTGGAACAAAATGAGACGTGGTAGGGTGATGAAGGATTCAGTGAGGAGCCATCATATTGAGAAGGGCAGAGGAGAGATCTGTGCCGTATTTAATTGCTCTGCGTTTGATTCTGTGAAACCGTTTACTATTGACGCTCACTTTGCTTGCTTGATTGATTCAGCTCAGATGAAGACTCAGAAAAATAAACCAATTGCAGAAAGACCTGGAAGCCTGTCATAGAAGTGTGGCATAAACCATTTTAAAGCATTGTAAACTAAACCTGTTACACACATAGATGCGGAATAATCAACATGACAAATGATTGCTAGATGCAATGTCTAATCTGTAATAATTTGTCAAACATGGTATCTGAGTACTCAAGCATACTAAAGTAATTCTAAGTTTACAGTATTATAGCATTTGAGTTACATGGTTAGTATGTGAAGTTAATGCTCATGAATATATTTCACCAATAGAATGTGGGTGAGTGTATGCAATAAATGATTGAAACTATGTCCCATCTCGAGTAAAGACTACGAAAATACATATAAGCAAAAATCGACACCATTCTCTGTCATCGCATATGCCTCCCCCAAACAAAAATAAAGGTTGCATCAAAATTAAACCTCAAACTAGTCAAGCAACACTGCCACTCAAGAGAATTTTACAAGTAAATGTATCATTTATGCATTGATTTAGCAGAAGACACTAAACCCATTTCTTACTGTAAATGAATTAACTTTTCTGTTTAAATATGGTAACAAAATGGTCCGTAAGTGTGTTAAACCACAATGCAATTCCACTTCAATTAAGCTTGGGGGAATGGTAGAGGTTAGCCAAGTGTTGAAAAGCAGCATTGTGAAGACACATACGTTGTCTGTTGAAGAAGAATCAACAAAGCAACGGAGTGAGGAGGATGTCAAGCAATGAACAGAAACGGAGCAGGCCATGCAGAAAGTAACACAGATTCTGCAAACTTATCCCAAGGCCAGCCTATATCTCCTCATGCTTCTTGTAACCAGCCTCGCCATTCATAACATTTGCATATCAGATAAACAAAGATTTTTTTTTGAAAATGTATTATTATTGAAAACAATGCCAAATGTGCATTTAACGCAATGTGATAACTGTGCTTGCTCCTTGTCATATGCGCATTCATGGTTTGTAGTTTGTGGAGCTTTGTTTTTATTTACTCACTCATGGGCAGAGGGCATTGCTGACTAGGCCAACATTTATTGCCCATCCCTAATTGCCCAGAGAGCAGTAAAGAGTCAAGCACATTGCTGTGGGTCTGGATTCACATGTAGATCAGACCAGGGTTGGATGGTAGTTGCCTTCCCTAAAGGACATTAGTGAACCAGATGAAATGGATTCCAACAATTGGCCATGGTTATTGTTAAAGACTCTTAATTCCAGATTTTTATTGAATTCAAATTCCACCATCTGCCATGGGGGGATTCAAACCCAGGTCTCCAGGTCATTACCCATGTCTCTGGATTAGCAGGAACCTCCAACCTCCACTTCCGGCACCTTCCTCTGCAACTGCAAGAAATGCAAAACTTGCGCCCACACCTCCCCCCTTACTTCCCTCCAAGGCCCCAAGGGATACTTCCATATCCGCCACAAATTCACCTGCACCTCCACACACATCATCTATTGCATCCGCTGCACCCGATGTGGTCTCCTCTATATTGGGGAGACAGGCCGCCTACTTGCGGAACGTTACAGAGAACGCCTCTGGGACACCTGGACCAACCAACCCAACCACCCCGTGGCTCAACACTTCAACTCCCCCTCCCACTCCACCAAGGACATGCAGGTCCTTGGACACCTCCATCGCCAGACGATGGTTGGAGGAAGAGCGCCTCATCTTCCGCCTAGGAACCCTCCGATCACAAGGGATGAACTCAGATTTCTCCAATTTCTTCATTTCCCCTCCCCCCACCTTGTCTCAGTCAAATCCCTCGAACTCAGCACCACCTTCCTAACCTGCAATCTTCTTCCTGACCTCTCCACCCCCACCCCACTCCGGCCTATCACCCTCACCTTGACCTCCTTCCACCTATCGCATTTCCAACGCCCCTCCCCCAAGTCCCTCCTCCCTACCTTTTATCTTAGCCTGCTGGACACGCTTTCCTCCTTCCTGAAGAAGGGCTTATGCCCGAAATGTCGATTCTCCTGTTCTTTGGATGCTGCCTGACCTGCTGCGCTTTTCCAACAACACATTTTCAGCTCTGATCTCCAGCATCTGCAGTCCTCACTTTCTCCAGTAATAATACCACTGGGCCATCACCTCCCCTTTCCTACAATAATATTCCTATTTGAGATGGTCCTGAAAGATGTGATAAGAAGGTTTCCACGTTGTTAGAGCATGTAATCTAACACGTGTATAAGCCTCCATGTGTTGAGTTCTGCATCTACATGAATAGCCTATCCTACTGCATTCATAGGATCACCTTGAGTTTACTACACCCACAATGCTTCGGCCTGCTGTATATTAGGGGCACCTAGAAGGTTGAGTGCCACCTCATTGTCCCTGTACATTTCCCCGCATGCTACAGGTGGAGGCTGAGTGGAGGTTGATGTCACTCAGTGTTCAATGTGAACTGTTGCACTGACACATCTGAATCCCTGGCTCCTGCTTCACTGAAGTCTGAGCTGAAGCAGGCTAAACCAATGATTTTAGTTGCAGTGCTTGGAACAAAATATCTGACAAGGGAAGCAATGCTCTAGTGGTATTATTGCTAGACTATTAATCCAGAAAACTTAGCCCATGTTCATGGACGAAACCATTGTCAACTGTTGTAAAATCCATCTGGCTCACTAATGTCCTTCAGCAAAGGAAATCTGCCATCTTTATCTGGTCTGGCCTACATGTGAATCCAGACCTACGGTGGGTGACTCTCAGCTGCCCTCTGAAATGGCTTGGCAAGCCATTCAGTTCCAGGGCAGCTAGCAACAGGCAAGAACCAGCTGACAACGTACAAATCTCATGAACGAACAAAAAAAAAGCTGTCCAATGGAAAAAAAACCACCTTTAGAGAATTAATACCTGAATGTTCCTAATACTGAAGAATTTTCAGTGGAAAGGTCTTATCTTTATATTGTTCGGATCCCTCCTGCTATGCAAATGTGGGGGTCCCTTATTCATTCAATCTTAAAAGAATCCTTTATTCAAAGTTTATCACTAAAGAAGATGGTTCATTTCCTGTACTTGGTCTGATAGAAAAATAGATGCGAGAGTATGTCATGATGGGGACATAAGGAATATACATAAGTTCAGCAAGTGAGAAAAAAATATGGCAGATGAAGTTTAATGTAGAAATGTGTAATGTCCTGCACTTTGGTAGGAAGAAGCAAAAGGCAGATTATTTAAATAGAGAGAGAGAGAGACTCCCAAAAAGTGGAGCACAAAGGGATTTAAATGTTCTTGTGTATGAAAAGTTAGCAAATAGGTGTGATAAGTAAATATGACAAATAAAATTTTGTTCTTTATTCTAAAGGATTGATGAGGCTACACCTGCAGTACAATACACAATATTGGTCACTGTACTTAAGGAATGATATACTGGAATTAGAGACACTTCAAAAGAGATTCACTCAGCTAATTCCTTGAATGACAAGGTTGACTTATCAAGAATAGCTACAGAGGTTAGGCCTTTAATCATTCAAGTTAAGAAGAATGAGAGATTACCTATTGAAACATTCACATTTCTGATGAGGCCTGAGAGGGTAGATGTTAAGAAGATGTATCCACTAGTTGGGCAATCTCAAAATAGGGTCACATTCAAATGGGAAAGAGTTTCTTTTCCCAGAGGGTAATGAATGTCTGGAATTTTCCACCTTGGAAAGTTGTGGAGGTTAGATAATTGGAATTATTTAAAAATGAGGTACATAGATCTTTGAAATATTGGGGAGTTGAGGTCCATGAGGAGCTGGCATAAAAGCGGTTAGAGGTCTCAGACAGATAAGCCATGATCTCATTGAATGGCAGGGAAGGAAGGATTCTACCTTTCTTGTGTCCTTGAGGCCCTGGTATCTAATGGTATTCACGTGATAAGTATCTTTACTATGTTTTGTCAGTTGGATGGAAGTGTTCTTATGGTGCAGTGGTAATTTCTGAACCAGGAGGCCAGGGTTTAAATCCCACTAGCTCGAGAAATTTGTAATAACATCTTTGAACTGGTTGATTAGAAAATATCTATCAGTTGGATGTATTCAGTATTCCTCGTGTATTTAATTGTTGTTTATACATTTCTGTTGCCTGTATTGATGCCTAATCCATTAATTCAATTCAAAGCTTATCTGTATCCTGTCTGTCCCCTCCAAGTATATCCTAATTCCAATGGGGATTTCTGGCTTTTCCTGTTAAATTCCGAACAACACATTTAGCAGGATTCAACACGTCCAGGTAATGGTTACACCTGAAACAGGTGAGAATGTTATTAAAATATTTAAATCAAGCTATTTTTGTATGAAATATGAATAAAACATAAACAGACTGGGAATAATCGAGCTACAAGCTCTTTCAAATGTTGCACATTACTCACTACAGATTTTGCATGAAAATATCCTCCGTTGTTACTATCAATTTCTTGAAATCTGTACAATTTGAATAACCAGCTGAACAGGAAAATCACAATGAGATCCTTACATTTGCTAAAACAAGGTTGCACATTCAGACTGAAGTTCAGCCTCACACGTTTGATTGATAAAATTAATCTGAGCTAGCAGCCAGACATCCAACTAGAATATGGGTCGAGAGTGTGACATGGAAAAGCACAGCAGGTCAGGCAGCACCCGAGGAGCAGGAGAATCGACGTTTACGGCATAAGCCCTAAGGGATTCAATTCTCCTGCTCCTCGGATGCTGCCTGACCTGCTGTGCTTTTCCAGCACCACACTCTTGACTCTGGTCTCCAGCATCTGCAGTCCTCACTTTCTCCTACCTAAATAGAATGTAAGTAACTTACATCTGCATGCAATTTTCTATGATACATTCCTATTGCCACATTTGCAAGGAAACTGCTGAAATAAACTTGCCACACAGACTTCCCAAAGCTGGTGTTTCATCACTGTGTGATACCATTACATGAGCCATTTTTGTTTGTGCGCGGGGCACAGGAATTTACGATGGAAATATAAATATTATGCACTGGCATGTTGTGATGTATTGCTCTTTTCCTAAGGTTTACACCTGTTCTTCATGCCCCATAACTAACACTATGGGAGACAGAGTTGAATCGATAAACTAGTACACGCAGTGGTTTCCAGTCATTAACATCATTGCAGTGCATTCTGAAAGATGCAAATCCTGTTATTTTACCCAAACTTCAGGGTTAGTTCCACAATCCCATGGCTCCCTCATGGGGACATGCACTTAAAATGAGTGCAGGATGGACCTGAAGGTGACAGCATCGTCATACAGTGTGGACACTGGCCATTCAGCCCATCAGGTCCACAGCAACCCTCCCAACAGCATTTCATTCGGACCCACCTCCACAACCCTTTCCCTATAATCTTGCATTTTCCATGGCTCATCCATCTACCTGTCCATTCCTGGATACTATGGACAATAGGGCAGCACGGTGGTCAGTGGTTTGTACTGCTGCCTCACAGCGCCAGGGACCCAGGTTCGATTCCAGTCTCGGGCAACTGTGGAATTTGCAAATTCTCCCCGTGTCTGCGTGAGTTTCCTCTGCATGCTCCAGTTTCGTCCCACTGTCCAAAAGATATGCAGGTTAGGTGAATTAGCCATGCTAAATTTCCCGCAGTATTGGGTGCATTAGTCATGGGTCAATGTAGGGAAATGAGTCTGGGTGGGTTACTCTTCAGAGGGTTGGTGTGGACTTGTTGGGCCGAAGGACCTGCTTCCACACTGTAGGTAATCTAATCCAATTCAGCATGGCCAGTCCACCTATCCTGTACAACTTTGGACTGTGGATGGAAGCCAGAGCACTCGGAAGAAACCCATGCAGACATGGGGAGAATATGCAAACTCCACACAAACAGTCACCCAAGGGTAGAGTCAAACCTGGGTCCCTGGTGCTGCAAGGCAGCAGTACTAACTACTGAGCCACTACTGCAACCCCGGATGGAGTTAGAATAACCCTATATTTTATAGTATTTACGGACTATTTATAAAATTATGTCATAGGAAAGCCAATCAAGTTTTGAAAGTAATACAAATTTTGGTGAAGCCATTAAGGACATTACATTTTTAACGAGGTTGCTATTACATTTAGTAAGAGCAGACTTCATGCATTAAGAGCCATGCAGTCCTTTGTCAGAAATGTTATTTATGACTCACTGCCATTTGAAAGAAAAACAAAAATCTGAGAGGTTGAATAAAAGGCACTGGTCTTCTGAGCATTAGGTCTGTTTGGAAGATTTGCAATTTTACTCTTGAACAATTGCAGATTTAGCCCAAAACACACATTGAATAGAATGCTACATTTATTTAAACTGCTTTACATTTCTTAAATAAATAAAAAATTATGCTCTGTGAACTCTATTCATTGCTGAAGTTATCTTCTATGGTAATATCCCCACTGACTGTTAATTAAAGTCGCATTGATATCCATAACAATAATCAAATACCAAAATTAATTAGCAAAAGGTGATTAAAAGGCATTTTCTAATCAAGATCTCGCCTGTTAGCAGGAATGTTATAAATATTGTATATCAAAAAGCTTTAATATTGGTGAGGACTTGGATTAATTCCATTTTTTGTTGTATTGTGACTGAACTCTATTGTCCTTACCTCATGGCATTATGTGTTTCGTTCTCCTTGGACAGAAAAGACATTCTCATCTGTACGTTGACCAACAAGATGACAGATAGCAAATAGGATATCATTTCTAACTGAAAGTTTCCATCTGCTTCATCATTCAGGATCTCCTCCACAGAGACAGTGCAAAGCTGGGTAATGTTTGAGACCTGTTTTGCAAGTTCCACAACTTTATTTGATATCTTGCTGCAGAATACATAATCCTTCGTCCCCTCCCGATTGAGCTGATACCATCCCGGCAAAAGGAGAGACAAGTGATCGTCTTGTGACAAAAGGCCAAAGGACACTGGACAGCAAGGCTCAAACATGCCCAGATGCTTTGTGCAGAGTTCATCCAGATCTCTATCCACACCCCATGGAAACAGGCAAGAAATGAGTAACTTAGCTGTGTCTCTGGCTGTATTAACATCCATTCTTTTTACTGTTGACGGTGTAACCCTTTTCGTACCCTTGAGTTTAGTTTTTTGCTTGCTAATTGCAGCAGTTTCCCGCGCAAGTCCATTTGTGATGCTTTCGCTATAAAATAAATGGTCATGGACTAAATCTTTAACTGAACCATTTGCCTGACATGGAGACAATGTTGCCTTATTTCTTTTTAAGGATATTGGTGGTTTTTTGCCATCAATGTTAGCTAGTCTCTTTAACGTTTCATGGTTTGGGATGGTATTCTGTAACTTGGGCTCTTTCTCTTGATGTGAGAACAGCTGTTCACAAATGGCACTGACATCAAATAGTAAAACGTGGATGGTGCTATCACTCCATTCTGTCTTCACAGGCAGCACCGTGAATGGCTGCAGAGTTGGTTCCAGAAATGCAGACTGCAATTTAAAAGCAAAAACAATGATTAACAGTGATGAAATAATGATTACAAGTAAATTCTGATGCTTAAAAGAGACAGAGGGAAATTATGATGCAATAGACTGTCACAAAGCATGTTGATGTCATTCTAGGTTTATGAAATATGTTAAAAACAAACTAAATAAGCTTCTTTGATAACCTGAAGTGTTCTACAATCTGCAATGACTTAGTTTCAGCCAGAGTACTGCAATGTTTCTATTCTTGTGAGGTTGTCACGATCCCAGACCTGATCATCCAATTTATGTTATGGTTTATCTAGGGAGCAATAACCTTTATTTATAAAGTAGTCAACATATGAGATCCAGCTTCTTACTAAAAGAATAAAGATACAAGATTCCACAATTTTAGAAAAACAATAAACCTTACTATACTAAGTTAGAATAGTAATACAATCCATTAACAGTGCTCTCCAATCTTTATAAGCGCAAGATCACTTTTTGAATTAAAGTGCAACTCAGGATCTGAAGAAAATACACAATAAATGTCTTATTTTTAATGCCATACAGATCTAAAACCAAATAGATATAAACATTCATTTTGTCAGTGACTCACCCCAAGTCTCATTGTGACAACTACCTCTGCACATTATCTGCCTGTGTCCTGAAGTCTGGGTTGTAGTTTGAGTCTGCTGGCCATATATAGTCCACCAAATGGGTATCTGAGAGGTGGATGCAATGCGTGGAGTGGATTATCTTCAGTTGGGAGAACACTGTCTCACAGAGGAATGTGAAGCTAAAGTAACCTTTCACTTTAAAAACACAGGATGGTAGTAGTGTCTGCTTTTCTCTGTTTACAAGTCTTAAAATATTAATCTCCAAAAAGCTCAATATCACTTTGGACACCAATTATCTCCATTGTTTGTAAATCAAACACCTGATGGAATCTGGTAGCCATCACACCAATTTCTACTTGAAGGAATTAGAGACAAACTGGGTAAGTTGCTCAATCACAACTAATTCCTGAAAATTGTTTGTTGAATTCCTCTGCTATCTTCCTCAAGTGTGCACAAATGTTTATTGTGTGGAACCTCTTTTCCTAAACTTTTGTAGATTTCTACTGTTTTCTCCAGATATAGGAAGTGTTGTAGTGTCATTATTTTTAAATTGGGAGGACTACAGACCCCCTTTTAAGTTTTATTGCAATCACAGCACTGATCCAAAGTTGCTAAGTCTCTATCCTTTCTCTGTAGTTGACATTCAGTTTCGATGTTATGTCTGTAAGGAACCCAAAGACAACCCAAACATGCACTGTCTAACAGCTCTCTGCATACTTCATTCTTTGATTTAAGGGAAATACAAATCTCAGGCATCATATCTCAAAATCTTTGCAGGATCTTCCCTCAACCTAAGCACAGCACATGAGCACGGTGGATTAGTTCACTGTAGCCAGCATCAGCTTTGTCAAGTAAAGATTCAAATATTGCTGAAGGCCTCTAACTCCAATCAAATGTACAATATTAACAGTAAGTCTCATTACATGGGACAAGTCCATAATGGTATTGATAAAGGAGAGAAGTCAAGATCATTTCTACAAAATGTAACATAGTTCACCAGAGATGCTTGGTCCAAATATGGGCTACCAATTATGTTGGAAACCAGTTTCCTGATTAGAATGTCGTTTTCTCTCATGCATGTGCCTCTTTTTTGGTAGTTTGCAGTATTTTCCTGTAGATATTATTACCCCTTGTTCTCTCTTCAAGGGGCAAAAGAGTGAGATTCTCTTTGATTGCTATGTCCTTCAAAACCATGCACACAAAATCCAACAGCTGGACTGTGCCAGTCACATGAATGGATTCATCTAACTGTAGGGAAGAGCATTCACAAACCTCAAGGTTCTGCTGTAGTTGATGAAAGAAATCTTCAGACAAAGATTTCACTCGTCAGGCTACAGTGGAGGCACTGAGTGACATATCTGTATTGCCATTATTATTTCTCCTTTGTTTTTAAAGTTTTGTGGGTAAAGAGTGAGCGACCAGTCGTTGCTTCTTTAATTACTTTGCCATCCGATAATGATTTCAAGTGTTTTGCCATGAGATGGCAAATTCATAATTATTCTTCAAACAAGCCTTACCTTTTGCTGCTGGTTTAGAAAGTAATTACATTCAGCTTTCAAAACAGCCTTAACTCATCACCTGTCCTAATCTGAAGCACGCTGTTCAAGGGAAGACCATCATTGGATTTACTCTGCATCACAGTGTGATATTGTTCCAAATTGCTCCCCTTTTACCAATCCACGTAAGTTTGGTGATGTACAAAACAAAGCTCTTATTTTTTACAATTATGACCAGACATTCATTTTCCTATTCAGCGTGGAACTCTGTGCATTTTTGGTTTTGTTTTCGATCATCCAGCTTTATCACAGCGAAAAGTGTGGCGTTGGAAAAGCACAGCATCCAAGGAGCAGGAGAGTCAATGTATCGGGCATAAGCTCTTCATCAGGAAAGTCCATAATGGAACTGCATTTGAGTAAATTCCAAAGTTGGGTCAGCACGAGCGAAGAATTGGAAGCTCTTGGAATGTCTCAATGAAATTTGGCAACACACACGATCACTAACATCTGGGATCTATCACAGCATCATTTTGTAGTCTGTGTTGTCACTCTGCCATTGGTCACGCTGCAGGCAAGCCCTCTGGATCGGCACCCTGGAGTATCCCAAATGTAGCAGGCTGCTTTCAAGTTTGGAGGCACAGGAGGTCACTTATAGAGTCATGCAGCACGGAAACAGACTCTTTGGTCCAAACTAGTTCATGCTGAACATAATCCTAAACTAACCTAGTCCCACCTACCTGCTCCTGGCCCATGTCATCCAAACCTTTCCCATTCGTGTACTTATCTAAAGGTGTTCTAAACATTGTAATTCTGCCCACATCTACCACTTCTGCACAACGTTCATTCCACCCTCTGTGTAAAAAGGTTGCCTCTCATGTCCTTTTGAAACCTTCCTCCCCTCACTTTAAAAATGTGTCCCCAAATCTTGAAATCACCTATCCTCGTGAAAAGACACCAACCATTAACTCTGTCTATCCCCCTCATGATTTTATAAACTTCTATAATATCACCTCTCAACCTCCATTGCTCCAATGAAAAATGTCCCAGCCTTTTCTTCTAAATCAAATCAAACCCTCCATTCCTGGCAACATCCTGAATCCTCTCCAGCTTAATAAAATCCTCCCTATAACAGGGTGACCAGAACTGGACACAGTATTCCAGAAGAGGCCTCACCAATGTTCTGCACTACCTCAACATGACTTCCCAACTCTGATACGCCTGTGGTCACAATTTGTTTTTGGGCTCTAGACCGCTTGTGTAGCTCAGATATTGGATGTGGGCGTGGCAACCTTCCTTGTAAATGTTCTTCAGCCTGCATAGACCTTTTGCAGCTGAAGAACAAAAACTACGTGTACACAGAAAAGGAATGGGCTGCAGAGAGTCCGGATGGACATGACAGACTAAATCACCTCTTGTGTTTCTTGTACTGTAATACACTGGTTTCATATTTCAGTTCCTAGTATATTTCTTACTCATTTGCTCATACTGCTACCACAAAACGTTATTTAGCCTGCTGATGACAGTCCATCTGGACCAAACTGAAACACACGCCCACAAGCTGGCAAGGCCTGTGAAGAGCATGGTCGTTTCTTTAGCTGCACAGCGTCCAGAAGAGGCATAATGATGGATATGCATGCAATGGGGGAAATGCAAAAAGATGGTGAGATCAATTGTCAGACACTCTGCGATCGACGAGACAATTATCAGCTAGTCTGCGTCTGTGAAGTTTGCACATTCTTCCTGTTTCGTCCGGGTGCTCTGGTTTCCTCCCACAGTCCAAAGATGTGCAGGTCAGGTGAACTGGCCATGCTAAATTGCCAGTGTTCAGGGATGTGTAGGCTAGGTGGATTAGCCATGGAAAATGGGGGAATTCCAGGGAAAGGGTGGGGGACTGGATCTGGGTGGGATGCTCTTCGTAGGCTCAGTTTGAACTTGATGGGCCGACTGACCTGTTTCCACAGTGTAGGGATTCTATGATACTATGATCTATGTGCAGGAGGCCACAGATCCACTACATGTATACATCTATACGTAACTTCAATTCTGACATCCAGAATTAATCTGAAGTAACAAAACACTGTGGTCAATCACTCCACAAAGTGCATTAAATAACATATAAAATCAAGACAGATCCTACAGATGTCACAGCAATCTCCACCTCCCAGATGTTAGTGATCATGTGTGTTGCCAAATTTCATTGAAACATTCGAAGAGCTTCCAATTCTTCGCTCGTGCTGACCCAACTTTGGAATTTACTCAAATGCAATTCCATTATGGACTTTCCTGATGAAGAGCTTTTGCCTGATACATTGACTCTCCTGCTCCTTGGATGCTTTGCTTTTCCAGCGCCACACTTTTCGACTCTGCCTCAATAATTGCTCGTGTCCACAGAGTCCACTTTCCCAATTAGGAGTGCACTCCCATGGATTCTGGAAACTGCATTCCAGCACCGACTGAAAGGCATGACTTCAGCTTGTCCACCGACAGCTCACTTCGCTGAGTTGCTTCTACTCAATGTTTCTCAAAGCTCTTATCTTGCTCAGCTGCCCAGCACAAATATTGCTTGTGGGCTTCCTTCTCTCTCACGGTTAACTACATTGAGCTATTAACTGTGCATCACTTCTTCTGTGATTCATAACTCCCAGGTCTTTTCATTGCCCCTGGATTTTTGCTGACTCTGAACAGAATGGGGACTGCTACAGCAGCACCTTTTTTGGATGGGGCCTTGTCTCCCTGCTCCTAACTGACCAGCAGTCTAAACATAGAGACCTTTTCCTCTGACTGTTTTTGTTCAATTCCTCAGAATTGACTGTTGAGTAAAGCTTAAAATTCATTGAAAGACCTATTTAAAATCTTACAGGCCCTGCTCTTGATTCTAAGTGGTATTGCATGTAACTGTTATTTTGTAACAGTTAAATGGAACAGTCCTCTTGAAACTGTCCTGTTTCCTGAATGTTACAATATTCACAGATTGCTGGCTTACACATTACTAAACAGATACAAAACAAAGACTTCATTGCAGGGCCAAGAATATTAGATAATCATCCAAAGCTTCTCTCCCAATTTCTACCCAGCAGCCTCTGCCGAAAATGCATGCATGTAGATGTCGTATGAAGATACGGTCGGTTTCACCTCTGATGTTACTTGCAGCTGAATGATGCGCAGACACTCAACGTTAAGGGTTAATAGTAGCTACTTGAGTGAGACAACCTATAGAATTGTACTCTGGCAAGAAGTTACAGCTTTCCAAGGGTGTTCAAACATAGGAAAGAGAAAAAAAACTCATTATAAAAAGATGGGTAGAAATAAGTGCTAGCAATTGTAACACTGGAACATTTGGGAAATTCATCAGCGATTATTTGTCTGTTATTTTAACCAAGGTATATTGAGTTAATGCAGCCAGCACAGGAATGTCATACAAACACATTAAGCACTACATACTTTTATTGTCAACTCATTCACACTCTGTAGCATGTGTTTTTTTTCACGTTTTAAGCCACGCTTATCCTCTTTGTGATCACATGCTGGAAGCTAACAATCAGCACAGATGCTGTTCTGCAATATGCTCTGCCTTCAGCTTTTCAACATATGCACACACCTTCCCTCCAGCCAGGCTGAAACAATAGCCAGCAGCTTCCTCCGATAACTGACCTTGTGTGAGCCACCGCTTGTAAAGACATTACCATTGTGCTCAGGTCACAATTAACCACAGTCTGCTGCTCAAAAACGTCACTAATGAACCTGTGCAGTAGAAACACATTGGAAAGCCTGAATCCAGCAGGGCTTACTTCATAACCGCATAAACAATTATTGCTCGCTGCTACAGTCATGCAGTATTGTTTTGATGAAAATGTTTGCCTTGATTATGCAATTTGGTCGTTCATTATCGCCACTAAATATTGGCACTCTTGGCTTGCCTACGGCAAAATGCCAATTCCTAATGCTCAGAAAGACGACTTTCAGAAATTTACATAAAACACCATTGTTCAAAACACATGAGAACAAATCTTGTGGCTTAAAAGACCAAACTATTAACTTAAAATGAGTACAACAAATGCTCAATTTTATTCTTCCAGGATTGAATATTTAAATAAAACTGCAATTCACTGAACCTACAGATGCCATTGAAAACAAAATGCCATCAAAATGAAGGCATTTTACACCTTTGGAAAGTACTGAGAGTATAGACTTGAAGATGATCAGAAGAACATTTGAGGAGAGGTTACTACAATGCAAGCCAGGAAAAAAAAATATTATTGGCCTCTGATGGTTCATCAGTCCAATTTCCAATTTAATGGTCAAGAGGTCAAGCCTCAGGGCTATTTGTCACTAAGTTTGCTCACCTCATCTTGATGGTACCTACCAGACTATAGGCAGCCAATGCTGGCACAAAAACACCCAATAGGCACAAAACATTCCATGAGAGAGAAGGGGGAAGGGGAAAGGGAAATAAATTGGAAGAGTGCTGTTTGATTTTTGGATCATACCGGTTAATGTAAACAGATTAGAGACGAGGAGCAGAAGTAGTCCATTCGGCCCTTTTAGCCTGCTCTGCCATTCAATATGAGCATGTTTAAACTTCTACCTCAACAATAGTAACCAAAAGTGGTGATTACCTTGCTTGGATCATTCCACAGATATCCCAATAATCAGAGGGAAATCAAATAGCAAATACCTAGGCAAATCACGGAAAGGTGTGAGAGAAACAGCGTTGTAGTTGTAGAGGATTTCATCTTTGCCAACAGTAACTGGGAATGCCTTGATGTGAAAGGATTCGACAGGGTGGAATTTTTAAAGTTCATCCTGGAGAGCTTTTTGAGACATGACATAATTAGTCCTATTAGGATCATCATCATAGATGGGATAGTGCAAAACTTAATTCTAACGAACAAAGCTGGTCAGGTGGTTGAAGTTTCAGTGGGTAAGCATTTTGGGGATAATGGCCATAACTCTATAAGTTAAGGAAAGTGCAGAAATGAAGTGTCTAAATTTGGAGAAGGCCAATTTTAATCTCATTAGACAGGATCTGGTAAACATAGACTGGGAGTAGCTACTCACAGGTAAGTTTACATTTCAAAGGTGTGAGTCTTTTAAGAGGAACATAGTGAGAATTCAGGGCCAGTGTGTCTCTCTAAGAGTGGAGGGCGAGGACAGCACGTTACTGAAGAACTGCATAAACAATTATTGCTCGCTGCTTAAGTCATGCAGTAATCTTTCGATGACAACCCTGGATGTTAAAGAGTTTGATAAGGAAAAACAAGGAAGCCATATGTCAGGCACAGTGCATTGAAAAAGGGAAGGCCTTTCAAAGGTAGACAGTTGGCACAGAGGGGCAGGTGAGATCGAGGAAAACCCCAAAGCTTTTCATAAGAATATTAAACCTAAGAGTGGGACCTACTAGAGTGCAAAGAGGCAATCTGTGCATGGAGCCAGTGGACATGGGTGAGGTCTGAAATGAATACTTCTTAACTGTATTCACAAAAGAGAAAAACACTGTAGCCAGGGATGTCAGTTGGGACAGTGAGATTCTAGAACACGTTAAGATAAATAGGGAAGAAATATTTGATGTTTTAGTGAGCATCCAGGCATATTTATCCCCAGGGCCTGATGAGATGTATCCCAGGCTGCTCTGGGAGGCAAGGAAGGGAAGAGATTGCTGGGACCCTTGTGGAGATACTTAACACTTTGCTGGCCACAGGTGAAGTGCCAGATGACTGGAGGATAGCTAATGTGGTTCCTCTGTTCAACAAAGGCAGCAGGGATAGATTAGATTAGATTACATTACATTACAGTGTGGAAACAGGCCCCTCGGCCCAACAAGTCCACACCGACCCGCCGAAGCGTAACCCACCCATACCCCTACATTTACCCCTTACCTAACACTACGGGCAATTTAGCATGGCCAATTCACCTAACCTGCACATCTTTGGACTGTGGGAGGAAACCGGAGCACCCGGAGGAAACCCACGCAGACACGGGGAGAACGTGCAAACTCCACACAGTCAGTCGCCTGAGGCGGGAATTGAACCCGGGTCTCTGGCGCTGTGAGGCAGCAGTGCTAACCACTGTGCCACCCATAGGTTAGGGAAACACAAACATTAAGTCCAATGTCAGTTGAAAATATTGGAAAAGGTGCTGAAGAACAGGATTAATCAATACTTGGAAAGACAGGATTGACAGAGGTAGCACAGATTTGTTCGAGGAAGATCCTGTCTGACTAATTGATTTGGGTAGGGGAGGCAGGTACTTGTACGCCATTAAAGAAGCATCTGGATGAGATCTGAAAATGCCAGGGCACAAGAGACTATGGACTAAGAGCAAATAAATGGGATTAGTGTACTTTGGTGTTTATAGGTCAGCACAGACATGGTGGGCTGAAGGGTCTGTTTCTATGTCATCTGAATCTATGACTCAATGCCATATGCCCAGGATACATCTTTGGTACCTTTAAAATCTAAAAACATAACTCTTTCTGTATTATATTCAGTGATTTGACCTCCCCAGCCTTCAGTGGTAGAGAATTCCACAGGGTCACTACCCTTCAAGTAAATCAATATTTCCTCATCTCAGCTCGGAATGGTCTATCCCGGATCCCGAGACAGTGAACCCTGTTTTTCGACTCTCCAACCAGGGAAAACATCTCCCTGCATCTGATCTGTCGTCTTTTTATACAGTTCAATCAGATCCACTCTCATTCTTCCAAACTCTATATAGGCCCAGTCAAGCCTCTTACGACAGTCCTGTCATGCCCAGTATAAGCTTAGTGAACCTCGACTATGAGGAAGGGCTTTTGCCTGAAACGTCCTGCTCCTCGGATGCTGCCTGACCTGTGCTTTTCCAGCACCACACTCTCAACTCTAATCTGCAGCATCTGCAGTCCTCACTTTTGCCGATGGGCAAGTATATCCTTTCTTAAGTAGGGAGACCAAAACTGCCCTCGATACTCCAGGAATGGTCTTGTCAAGGTGCTTTAAAACTGCAATGAAACAGTCGACGTGTGAACTCAAACCTTGACAGGACATTGGATGGGTAGCTACCCCCACAGGTAAGAAAGGAATTCTTTTGCCCAAAAAGATCACTGACTGATGCAATGTGATTAAAGTATCATTGAATCATTTCACTTTGTTTTGTTTGTCGTTTACAGTCCTCAGTATCCCAGGTTTCAGGGCTAGGGCAAGGGCTACTGTGTTCCACTGGTTGTCTTACACTCATTCACTGACAAACAAAAATAACAGGCCACAATAGACAGCAATGTTATTAATATTTAAATCAATTCATTCAATAAACTGTCTGCCCAAGATCTTAAGAAATAGAAGCATGCATAGACTATTTGGTCCATCAGCCTGCCTCAACATTCAATACCTTCGTGGTTGATCTTAGACCTCCACACCACCTCCCTATTCGCTCTCCATATCCCTCGATTCCCACAATTATACTGAGTCCCTTTTCTCCACTACGTCTTCCATTCACGAAGGAAGCACCTGAGGATTCCCGTCATCTCAGAGTCTGGCAGCGTTCCGACTTCTGAGGAACCTGTTCCATCTGTTAGTGAGCAGATTCCTGTTGCCAAAATCAGAGACCTAACAACTAGTGAAGGATTAACCAGCTCTCGAATCATATTGGCAGTAACCGAGCCAGTTGCCCGTTCAGAAGTCAACGTTTCTGAGGTAGCAGCTACTGAGCTGTCTGTTCCTGTGGAAGGAATAACAACATCGGCAAGACTTGAAGGCAGAGCAGCAACTCCATGAGAGGGTCTAGGGCAGCATGGTGGCTCAGTGGTTAGCACTGCTGTTTCATGGCACCAGGGACCCGGGTTCGATTCCACCCTCGAGTGACTGTCTGTAAAGTTTGCACATTCTCCCAGTGTCTGCGTGGGTTCCCTTCAGGTCCTCCGATTTCCTCCCATGGTCTAAAGATGTGCAAGTTAGAGGATTGGCCATGCTAAATTGCCCGTAGTGTCCAGGGATGTGCGAGCTAGATGGATTAGCCATAGGAAATGCAGGGTTACAGCGATGGAGTCGAGTCTGGGTGGGATGTTGCTTAGAGGGGTGGTGTGGACTCAATGGGCCGTGTGCACACTGTGGGTATTCTATGATTCTAATGAGGAGGGTGTTGCTGCAGCAACAGCAGTCCCAGAAGACTGTGCAACAGTCCCTGAGGAGTTTACAAAGTGTTCCACAAGACACTGTGATCCCAATCACAGAGACTACCACAAATATATTAATCAAAGAGGGAGCTCAATAAAGCAGCCAATATTCAATCTCATCCCCATTGCTCCAATGGGTAAGTTATTGTAGTGATCACAGTAAATCTGTCATCGTGTGATGCCATTTCATACGTTCTAGAAGATGAAAGGGCAACTTAGTGTCTTTTGAATTAGGCTAGCAACTCAGAGGTGATAAGTTCCAACCCTGCTGCAGCAAGTTGTGAAACTGATTTCAATAAATCTGCTTATCTGTGGTTTGCACGAGGAAATACTCAATGAATAGATCTCATTCCACCTTCCACCTCTACCTGGCAGACATACATGTGACACCAGTCCACACAAGGTGATTAGCTTTAGATGCCCTCAGATCAGATCGAAATGGGCAACGCTTATTGGTTTACGACTGCTGCTCTCATGCCAAGAATAAATTAAACCAGATCACCCAGAAAAACCAAACATCGGTCCATCCTAATTCTGAAATGCTTTCAATGGTGGAACATCCACAACCCTCTTGAGTTGAAAGCTCCAAACATGCTCCACCCTTTGAGTGAAGTAATTTCTCTACTTCTCAGCCCTAAATAATTGGAAGTTTATCTTGAAACTTTGTCTCCTGTTAGTAACTTTCCTGAGCAACAGAAACAATCTCTCAATATTAACCCGATCAGTTTTGAAGAGGAGGAATGGACATTGAGGGTGATGTGAAGGATGGTGGAACCGGTGGCGCGGGCAGAAGCCTTGCAAGCGGTGTGCCAGATGGAGGTTGGCAGCGAAGGTGGCTGGCGAGTACAGGTGGGTCTTAGCCCAGTGTGGGATAAGCAAATCTTAGCAGGAGTTACATACTTAATGGTAAGGTCCTAGGGAGTGTTGCTGAACAAAGAGACCTTGGAGTGCAGGTTCATAGCTCCTTGAAAGTGGAGTCACAGGTAGATAGGATAGTGAAGAAGGCGTTTGGTATGCTTTCTTTTATTGGTCAGAGTATTGAGTACAGGAGTTGGGAGGTCATGTTGCGGCTTTACAGGCCATTGCTTAGGCCACTGTTGGAATATTGCGTTCAATTCTGGTCTCCTTCCTATCGCAAAATGTTATGAAACTTGAAAGGGTTCAGAAAAGATTTACAAGGATGTTGCCAGGGTTGGAGGATTTGAGCTATAGGGAGAGGCTGAATAGGCTGGGGCTGTTTTCCCTGCAGCGTCGGCGGCTGAGGGGTGACGTTATAGAGGTTTATAAAATCATGAGGGGCATGGATAGGATAAATAGACAAGGTCTTTTCCCCGGGGTCGGGGAGTTCAGAACTAGAGGGCATAGGTTTAGGGTGAGAGGGGAAAGATATAACAGAGACCTAAGGGGCAACTTTTTCCTGCGTGTATGGAATGACCTGACAGAGGAAGTGGTGGAGGCTGGCACACTTGCAGTATTTAAAATTCATCTGGATGGGTATATGTATAGAAAGAGTTTGGACGGATATGGGCCGGGTGCTGGCAGATGGGACTAGATTGGATTGGGATATCTGGTCGGCGTGGACGGGTTGGACCGAAGGGTCTGTTTCCATGCTGTACATCTCTATGACTCTAAATCTAAAATCTCAACATATTACTGAAGAGTGTGTGGAACAGGATGCCAGTAGAATTCTTTAAAGGGGCAGCTCAGGAGTTTAGCTGAATGGATCTTGCATGAGGATCTTTCAGCCTGAATCAGAACTTTTATCTTGTGACTGTCTGCAATTGACTATGACCTTGAATCTCAATTGTTCTGCTGCTCCTCCCAGGCATTGGTTAGGCATCTTCGGATAAAATGACTCTGTAGCTGAGCCAGCTCATCGTCATGATGAAGCTACTGAAAAACAGAAATTGCTGGAGAAACTCAGCAGGTCTGGCAGCATTTGTGATGAGAAAACAGCTTTAACATTTCAAATCAAATACCGTTCTTCAATAATGAGGACCTTGGTGTCAGTGAGCATGTGTTTGATGCCTCCAATTGATTGGAGTGCCTGAAGAGCAGCTTCAAGTTGCCAAAAATATGCTCCACAATTATCCTGCTACCTCCCGAATCCTTCATTTATTTGTGTTCTACATCAGCCTGCGGTTGCTGCATAAAAATCGATTACGAATAGAATCCCTTTCCACTCATGTAGGATATATCAATACGAACTGTAAAACACATACTACATCAGCATAATCATCCCCTGCCCTTGTAGAAAGACAACAATGGAATGGAATTGCATTGTTCACAGCCATGCTTGCTTTGGTCAGTGAGAAAATGATGGGATCGTTAGCCCTTCTGAATAAAGCAGCAGTCCTCCCTCCAATGTACCTATAGGCAGCAGATAGCACTGCACATGCTTCCATTTGGAAGGAATCAGTCTGAATTGTAACTGAGTGCAGCACCACTCCTCCCTGCGCAGATACTGCTGCTCAATCTATCCCAGGAGTCTGGGCTTGTGGTCGATCCTGACAAGATGATACTGATGCCATCCCAACTCTCGGCCAACACATCCTTGCTTTTATTCCAGTTTGGCCACTATGCCATCAAGTACAATGCCAACAGCCCACAATGAAATGTAACTCCAGGGACCAGCTGAGATCATCATACTGTATACTGTCAGACACAGCTCAATAGGTAGCAGTCCTACACAAAGGGGTTACATAAAGGCAAGTCTTTCTTCCTGGTAAATAGAATACTTGCCATTGAGAACTGGAAGTTACTGATGTAACATGTCTGTTCATAATGCTTTCTGTTCCATCCCAAAAGAAGTCTACCCAAGGATCATGGTCATGAATTTCATTTCTTCCCATTTCATCAGGCGGGTCACTGGGAAATACAACCCAACCCCTGTCGTAATTGGAATGAGGTCAGTTAGGCGAATCTCATAGAATATGAGTTCCCTGATTGGGGCTATTAATCTGGTCCAATAAGGGGCTCCTGATAGACAGATGTAAACAGGAGAGCCACTGATTCTGTTCACTTTTGGAGCCAGCTCTGTACTAGCTGGGTTAGGATCATGTACTATGCATGTGTAAATAAAGGATGACCTGATGATGGGATATTGGCCTTTGTGGAGTTATTTTGCCCCCAAGTTACAGTCAGGACCATATGCCACTCCCAGTGTCAGAAGCTAATGCCCTTGGTGTAATAGCAGAACTGTGGAACAATCTACCGTGCCAACTGACCTCCACAGAAATATTTAATAAAATTCTGCTTGAAGAGATACAACTTAACCTTAAAGAGGTGCTGGTTCCCTATGATAATCTGGGAGTTGAGATGATACTCACTGAAGGACAGGGGGCAAGGAGCAATTGTTAAGAGTCACGCCAGTGTGCACAAAGTATTGAATGGGGTGCTGTTGGCATTATTTGGATTCCTACTGTTTCCAACTTGCAAAACGACTTGATTCAGAGGCTTGAAGCAAATTGGTCCACTGAGATTCAAGATAGGGATTTTATTCTGAGATGAACAATAAGAACTATTTCTAGAATCCAAGAATATGATAGAAATAGGAGAAACTTCAGCCCTCAAGTAGATGACTGGATAGTGACATATGGAAGACAATAGCCAAGAAAAGATAGCTGGAGAACATTGTGATCAGAGTCATGGTAGTTGGACAGCACACAGGTTCAAACTAATCAAAGGCAATGTCAAGATGGAATTAAGCTCTGGGTAGATGGAAAAGGAAATAACTTTGCTCACTGGGTGCAATTAGGGGAAAACCAAACATTTTTTCCAAATGGAAAAGATGGGTCAAATTCCCACACACATTTGTATTAATATTGAGATCAGAATCATGAATCACTAGGAATAAACCTTTTAGAGTCACAGGAACTCGCAGTTGATCTGTAAATGAGGATTCCTACAGAAATAAGGGAGCTAGATGAAAAGGCATTGGTTAATATTTTAGGAGCCCTGTAAGTGCAGAGGTAAACACAAGGTCTAGAAGATCATGGACATGAACTTGATATTCATTAAGGACTGAGGCAAAATAAAAGTGCAGCAGCAGCTCAAGCGCATCAACATTTGTTTGACAAACTCAGGCGTTGTTTATCTGTCGCAAATTGGGAGCTCATTGAAGAGATAATTCAGTTAAAAGATCAGTGCTATCCAGCAGACATAATTCACTTAAATATTTAAGCTGTATTTAATAAAGCTCCACAAGTCATGCATGTGGAATTAATGGCAAATTAGCTCGCTTGGCTTAGCTTGGCAATGGAAAACATGAGGTAGCAGTAAATGGAAAAGGACTACTTCTAGGGGCCAGAGACACATCCGAATTATGGAAGGCTGGAATTATTATCATGAGAGTTAAGAACAGTCCAGGGAATAGCACTTTCGCTAACAATGTAACAGTTCTGTTGACACGCAAGCATGTTTGTTAGGCTTTGTGCATTTTTTTCTAAGTGGATTGATGAATTTAATGTCAGTAAAAATAAAGTAATACATATCAGAATATTAAAGATAAGCTCATGTTCACTAACCACCTACTTGGTTTACACAATTATCAGTCACATTCAAATTGATAAAGTAGCACACCAATGTTAAAATGTCAGATCTGAGTCCCAACAGAAGCCAGAGAGGCAGTACACTATGAAATAAGCTACAATGTAGTCTTAAGCAAGATATACAAACTCTGATGATTAGTTACATATTCTGGACATTTAATAATATAGCTGCAAAGCCTCCTTTAATGATTTAAGATTATGGACATACTTGACTGCACTCTCAGATTTATAATTTACTAGCCAGAACCTCCTCAGCAGTATGTGTTTCCAAGGCAGGCTCTTGTGAGATGTGCTTTCCATTCTGCAGCCCTGCTCACTTACGATAATACAGTACAGGTGCAGCCTTAAATGCGAAGCTATTGTCAAAAGGCTCGTTATGCAGTCAGGTATTTCTTGAGACTATTTGATTATGAATCAAAGCAGGATATTATAGTTCCAATTACGCAAATACTAAGCAAATATGCATTTTCTTCCATTGTTCCACTTTGAGGTATTTAAATCAAACTGCCAAGGAAAACATTGGATTTGGGCCTCAGAGTGACAGATTCACAACAGTTAATTTAATTGCAAATAAAAACTGCTCTTAATTATCTTTGCAAGTGAAACGGCATTGGTAGATCTACTTTGCTGGATGTTGTTTTCAAGATTGCACTAAACTTTGTGCTATAAAGATGCAGAATAGCAAACACATACACGGACCACGAGGCTTTGTTGTGGAGCAGAAAGACTGGTTCAAACAAGCATGCAAATTGGGTCCTGCTGCATCTCAACATCCAAAGAATAAGAATAAATGCCAACCTTCAATAACAACTACACTATCATCGCTACATTCTGAAAATGTTACAACAGCTACACTGAGGGAAACATTTCCAGGAACTTTTGGAACTGATTTGTGATTTCGAAATGTACACCGCAGATAAAATAAGGTTAATTTATTCCCAGTGGTACTGTACATGACTCGTTTGTCTTAATGAACGTATGCTGTATTAAGTGCCCGAGTTATAGACGTACATCTTAGAAAAGTTGCCAACATTTCAAAAGAGTCTTAGCTCTCATGGAGATGGAGGAGCTCGTGTCTATTGTCTCATAATGCAGACAGATACAGCAGCAAACGACGAATTGATTGCACTTTCGGCAAGTCTCCAAGACAAATGGCATACTCTTCCCGTACCCAAGACACTTCACAATTTACATCACCCATAACAGTGAATTTGCCTGTAATTTGCAGACAAGTCTAGCTTTTTATTAATAAAAACAGTATAAATCTGTAAATAGTAAATTCACTACATGCAGCAAGCACTTTGAATTGCATGCAAATTATTTGTAGCTTATGCTGATTAATTCAAGATCATTTGTCTTCCACTCAAACATGATCAGACATTCCCTCCCACCCACCTGAAGCTTCTTCTCCCCATTAAAGCTGATAATTATTCTCCTCTGACTGATAAATGTCAATGGGGAAATGGGGCTGATATTTGAGAGTCAGCCCTCAGAAGGCCTATCAACCCTTAACGTCTCAGAGGATAGGTGCTATGAACCATACAAATGTGTTGCCTTTGACTAGATTCCTCACAACCTGGCTTTTTATCCGCCCTTGATGTCCACGAGAAGAATGCAGACATTATAAGAGGTCACCCTCAATCTCAGGAAAGGGCAATCTTCCCTTGGGTGTTTTTCCCCAAGCCATATGGACACCCAAAGTATTGGTTTAATCAATACGTGAGGATGGACCTCTATTGAGCTCAAGGGGATCTGGAGTCCAGCACTGCCAGATGTCACACTTGGCCTGCCCTTCCACTCCTTTCTTAGCAGATGGTTCTCTAGTCGCCTGTGCCTCAGGCTGCCAAGTATAAAGAAACTAAATGCAGGAAAAAAAGCCTCATCCAAATTGTAAAGGTTGAGAGTTCTTTGTCAACTCACTAAACAATAAAACTGAAAAGTTGAGAAAAGCAAGTGCATCTTGGAGAAATCCCAGCAGAGTGAGTATTTACATGATTACACTCCCCACAATATCATGTTTCTGTTGCTTTTTTCCATTGCAAACTTCGGGCACTTAGTAGCTTTGTGCCATTTAGAAAAGTCCCTGTGAAGCAATTTGTGTTTAAGAGACATTTTCAGCAGTCAACAAAATTGACTGGCAGCTGTAAGACAGATACAGCAAGGCAGGTTATATGTCCATGTGCATTTATAAGATATCCTGATTTGAGAACATTCAGAATTAAGTCTCTATTAAATGCACTTTGTTAGATTCAGGCAGAGTCATGCTTGTCCTCCTCCAGTGACTAACAGCTGTAGGCAGGTTTCTATATGGTTATTTCTAAATTGTATAAACTATTTTTTCCCACAAATATCAATAAGCAAACTTGGTAACTCAGTTACAAATGAAAACTAAGTTGGTGTCATCATTCTATTAACCTGTAATACTTTTACATGGCTGTTTCCGTCAATTGTTTCACAAATTTATAATTTACATACAAACTATGTACAGTGCTGACTTTAGGGTTCCTCTGACATGAATTTCATTCTTTTAAATGTGATCTAAACTAATAGAAACTTAGGCTGATCAGTTAGCACCAATTTGTGCTGAAAACCAATTGCTGAGCAGAATGCATTTGTATCCCAACTATAAAATTGCAATATTGCCTTTATTTCTTGCACAATAGGGTAAATTCTATGTGTAACCCTGCATTGTAATTTCTTACTTTACTTAAGAAGCTCTTGTGTATGATTTAACATGATACATGATTACTTGCCTTTTATTTACAAGCTTGAACTGCTTCTAGTGATTACTGCAGTAAACAAGGAAATAATTTTTAAAAAGAAAACAAAATACACATAATTGCATGAGTGATGAGCAGCCTTTAAGCCCTTTCATGTTGTCGAGTTCTGCTTTTCAATTACATTAACAGAATCTGTTTGCTGCGTTCTGTTTGATCCTGTCCTATCTTCTGACCCTGAACTGGTAAAGGCACTGTCTCTGGGATTAAAGGTAAAACAAATCACCAGTACCTGGGAAATTAAACATTTCTCTCTGGCTTTTGTCTTGAAGTGGACTGGCAAAGAAACCTTGAGACCTTTATATTCCCCAAGAAACACCTCGACCTGATCCACTATTCCATTGTGGGTCTTCCTTGAATTAGATATAACTTGGGTCACCAAAGCTCCATCCTCACTGAGTGGCAAAACAAAACTCCTCCTTCCTGACAAGTGTGGAATGAAAACAGTGGTTTGCGAAAATAAAGAGGAAACACAAGCCCTTTCTTCCTTGGTGTGGGCAGTGCTGGGGATGTTTTGAACATTCAGAATTGAATCCTCAAATGCAGCAGAGGGAAGGGCAGCAATCTCAGTGATTGGCAGCAGAAGAGAAACGTAAAAGCCCTCAATTTTTGCAGCTGATGCACAGGCAGAGTTCAGTTTACAATAGAAAGAAAAACAGCATTACCCAGCTAATGGCAAAGGCAATCATCTGAACACCGTGCACCTCTGCTAACAGTGGGGCTCCCATCCTCAGTTAAGCGGTAGAGTGCCTTTTAGTTTTTTTTTGACCACGGCAGGGGTAAACAACCTATTGCGCAAAACCCACTGGCTGGTAATAAATTACTATATCGGATACCTTTGTTGTCTCTCACCAATGATTTCACTTCGTCCTCCTACTATCGTTACTAATTAAAGCTGTGACAGCTTTAGATTTTTTTTATCCTGCTGTAGATCACGCCTTCATCTCCCAACTGCTTCAGTGAAGGGTCAAGAGGCCCTTTTGACCCCTGTCAGTTACTATCCATTGACCACTTGCTATTTAGTGCAATCTCAAATGAACAGATGGACACCTCACTGCCAGCCACCAGAGAGGCCACAAAATAAAGAAAAATGATATTGCGCTGGGGTTTCAAACTGGTTTGTGAATGCAAACATTGGGCAGGAGCTCCTTAATAAAGCTCTATTCCCTTCAAAATGTGCAATCTATCAAGTTAATAGCGATTAAAAGATTTTATCGTTGGGACTTGTGTCCATTTTAAAAGGAAGGAATATTTTAGCTGAAATACTGTGCAAATCTGAACAGTAGCCTGGCCACATCTGTGCATTTTAACAGTCACTCGACATCATCTCATATCGACATGTGCTGCAGGAAACAGACAGAGAGAGAGAGGTACAGTTCACCAGCAGAATTCAATTTCAGTTCAGTTCTTGGAGTATTCAAGCATCGAAGCTTTTACTGTTCCGCTTTGGAAAAGAACAACTTTTCCAATGACATCAGCAAGTTCAGGCTCCACCCATTTACAGAAAAGGAAAATCAAGCTATTCTTCAAAAGATCTCAGAAAACCTCAAGTACAAAAGCCTCTTCCGGTTATCTATTTATATAATGCAAGGGAAAAAACAAACAAATTCTGGTGAAAACAACAGATGCCGAGATCACAGCGGGTCAGGCAGCATCCATGGAGACAGAGTAAGCTAATATTTCGAGTCACGATGATTCTTCATCTGAGCTGAGGTGTGGAGGGAGGCAGCATTTATCCTATAGTTTTGGAGGGGTATAGTGGGTGGAGGGTTCTGATGGACAAAAAATGTTGATACAGTCAGTTCTTCTCTAATGCGATGGTTGTGTTCTTGTGCAAGTCCGCGCTATAGAAAAATCACACTTTAGGAACAGCACTTAAAGTGTTGGCGCTGTAATCGCGTTATAGCCAACACACATTTTAAAAGTTTGTGCTGTAGAAACAGCATCCCCAGTTCGTCAATCCTGTTGCAGCGAAGTTGCATTGTCGAACCGCGCGTTATAGCAGAACAATTAGTTCAGATTAAGTGATTGGAATGTGAGAATGGCAGAACAATGGTACGTCTAACTGCCAGACTGGAAAGAGAAACAAATTTTGGTGTTAATACTGAGATTGGATTAGGCGCTAAGAGAGTTAGCCCAGCAACACTGAGCACGGGTCCCATCTTTCTAAACAATATCTTTTATTTGACTGTAATACAGTCAGGCCCAGCCAGGAGGTAACTATACAGCAGGAGCTGAAACAGAGGAACTCAGATTTTAACTACAGACCGCCACTCTAGTTTTGTTGGCGTTAAGAAAGAGCTGCACACTTCTGACAGGAGATTCTGATCAGGGCTGCTTCAGAAATACAAGGCTGTCCTTTCTGCCCGACACTACCTTTTCATGGTGCAGCTTAGTGGGGGGGGGGGGGGGGGGGGGGGGGGGGCAGCACTCAGTTACCACCTTATGTGATTTAAACGTCCCCCCATCACAGCCAGTCACTTTGACAGTTCCTGTGAAGGGGTAAGCATACAAGGGAAGCATGAGGTTGGGGTACCAGGATGGTACAGGGCCAGGAGGGCAAGGAGCCAGGTGGGTAGGGTGCCAGTTTGGTAGGAGGTGGAATTCCAGGTGGAAAAAGTGACAGATGGTTGGGACGTGGACTGCTAGTTAGATAGGCTGCTATGTGGGTAGGGTACCAGATGGGCAGGGCACAAGATGGCAAGGGACCAGGTAGATGAAGGAGTGTTTGGATTTATGTGAGACAGGAGATTTTGTGTCAGGCAGGGACGACCTGGAGGTATTGGGACCCATGGGGGGGGTGGGGCGAGGTGGTGGAGGGTGAAATACTCTGGTCCTTGGGTGTGTGATGGAATCAGGTGCCCTTTTGGGTAGGGGTGTGGTCATGGTGTTGAGTCTAGCAGCTGGAGGGGGTTTGTGGAGATCAGTCCTGGGCAGCTGCAGGATGGTATGAACGTCAGGTCTGGGTGGGGGTGGTGATGCACGAGTGGGGGAGATGTGTTGAGCTGATTCTTGTAGTAAAGCATCTTTGGGAGGTGCAACTGGATGTGGGTTGTGAAGTAAGTATGAGATCTTTGTTTCAGTTGGATTATTCAGCAAGTAAACTAGGCATTGGAAATCTAACTTTGCCCAGATATCTATTTAATCAACTGCAGTGGAACCCTCCAAATTCTCTGATTTAAATAGATACTGCAGGAATTTTCCAGGCCCAGGGGAAATGCCCAGTGGAAACCTCAATTTTCTGAGGAATCCCCTTGGCATGAGCTCCGTCAGGATTCCACAGGTTCCTGATCCCCAACTCCTACCTACGCTGTAGAAACAGCCATCAGAAAACGTTCAGCCGTATAACTGTCTGTCATGATGAAACACGCATGCTTATATTTTGAAAGCTAAGGGTGTCTTAGTGAACAGTAAATGATTGGATGCTTTAAGACAATGGTTACAGTTGGGTTGAGGCTACACTCTCCCCAAGCCATCCTTGTGATCACAGCCAATGACTGATCCAATCCAGAAGAATCATAATCCTACAAATGGGATTAAAACAGATGGGTATTTGCTAACCGGCATAGACACGATGGGCTAAAGGGCCTCTTTCTGTGCTGTTAAAAACTTGACCACTCTATTTCCAAGTGTGTGTTACTTCCTGTTGCCTGGTAAAAGTAAAGCTGAGGTAACATGCTGACAGCACAAAAATGATAGCAGCCCTGCTTTAAATACAAAAAGCCGGATATTACTCAAAACAAGAAGGCAACTCGGCTTCAGACCTCAATGGGGGGGGGGGCCTTGAAGACTGAGGAGTGCTGTTGGTGGGCCCAGGTCACTGGCTGCTGCAATGACAAGACACTGTCAGCAGAGGGCTCTGCTTGTGGGCTATGGAGTGCACATAAGTGGGCTCCCACTCTGGAACTCAGTGGGAGGATACTCCCTGAGGTAGGAATTACCCCTGGTGCAAAATGGCACAGTGGCAGGAAGATATTGGGCACCATTTCCAACCACCCTTTCCACCCGACTTTATCGTTTTGCCATCCTTTCTGACTCTCAGTCTTCCCTGAAAGGATTGGGATAATTCAGGCCAAAGCATATTTTATGGCAGCTTAAATCCTCAGTCTAAAAGCTTCTTTGGCAGAAATGAAAGCACCCAAACCATTGAAGTATTTGGCATTAAATGATAGTGATTTCTGTGCAGGTTGTTACACAATGACATGATGTCGGTGTGAGCAAAAACTATTGGTCTGACTTCCTTCACTTAGATGCATCAGCATCAAACCACTTCTAATGATTTGCTTCAAGGTAAATTCTAAGATAAAACTTTGTCAGATTATCCCTCACGTAATTTCAAGCCTAGACACACAACAAAATTGTCCCATATTACTTTAATAAAGCAGAAATAATTAGTACAGATTCGTGCAAGACCAGGGAGCAATGATGAAAACAGCGGTGTAAGGCATGGATCAGGACAAAGCAAAGCTTATAAAACACAGTGTTTTCAGGGAGGAGTGAGATATTGTTCTTAAGAATAAAAGGAGAAACGAGTATGGGGAGAAAACGGGAACATGGTACTGAGTTAAGTCATTAGCTGTGATCACACTGAATGCTGGAGCAGGTTCGAAGGGCTGAATGGCCTACTCCTGCTGCTACCTTCGGTTTCTATGCATTGTCTGAGAAACAGCTTTTAAAGGATAGGGCAGATATGAGAAAATGTCAGATTTCTTACTTTAAATATGGTTAATATACATCATAACCTTATTGGACTGCACTCCCAGTAGACAATTGGTTAGCAGCTTAACCTGAAGGCCACCACATCTCAGGTGAGGGGGGAGGTTGAGAAGCAGAGACCTTCATGGTAACCTGAGCCAGTGCAGGAACTGAACCCACACTGTTGGCGTCATGCTGTATCACAAACCAGCCATCCAGCCAACTGAGGTAACCAATTCCCTTAGACCACTATAAAAATACAGGCTAATGCAACACAAGGAAGTCACTCTCTGCATTGCAACAGTGTTAACATTTTGAAAGAGCGATTTAATTAGTTAGTTCCCCATTCCTTCCCAACCCAACTATAACCATTGTCTTAAAGCATCCAATCACTTACTGTTCACTAAGACACCCTTAGCTTTCAAAATATAAGCATGCGTGTTTCATCATGACAGACAGTTATACGGCTGAACATTTTCTGATGGCTGTTTCTACAGCGTAGGTAGGAGTTAGGGATCAGGAACTTGTGGAATCCTTACAGAGCACATGCCGAGGGGATTCCTCAGAAAATTGAGGTTTCCACTGGGAATTCCCCTGGGCCTGAAAAACTCCCGCAGTATCTATTTAAATCAGAGAATTTGGGGGTTCCACTGCAGTTGATTAAATAGATATCGGGGAAAAGTTAGATTTCCCCTTCAAGTGTTCATCGAGTTCCCCTGTGAATTTTGAATAGCCTGCCACTTGGTTATGTGGTGGAACACGTGTGCAGAGGGGTGACGTGAGCAGCCACTGCTAGCTGAAAGTGCCTACTGCACCTGGCATTCCCAGGTGGTTCCCCCATTCCTTCAAAGCTATTATTGAAACGACTTCTACCACCTTTTGAGGCAATGCATTCTAGATCAGAAGCTTCTTCTTTCCAAAGGAGTCCAATTTCCATTTGGGAATCAAGGTGCAATGACCACAACAGACTGCGGAGGGGGACATGGAAGATCTGAGGGGAGGGCTGTGCACCAGTTGGCTTCACACATTCACCCAGCCACCTGCAGCCAGTGTACAGTGGTGACCACTGCAGTGGTCATGCATAGCACCAGAAAAGTAATTGCCCAGACGTGAGGACTATCCAATAGCTGTGATTGCTTTGTGTGTTGAGTGGATGCCTCACCTCTCTCTCTCTCCTACATTGGGGATTCCACCTCAGACAGCCAACATGGAGAGTCTCCTGTGGGTCTTCCAAGCTTCGACATCTGTTGTTCACCTCAATGCTTCTTGCTACTTATTAGCCAGTCATTGGAAAATGACCTCAGGAGTTTACTTCCGACACACTGTGGAGTTGGGATCCAGAAGTTCTCCAAATGTTGGGTTCCTGACCCCAGAAGGAAAATCCAGCCAAAGGTGCAGCTTGGGAGGATGTGTCCTACGTGGCATTTCATTCATTGACTAACAAGTACACACCCCAAGTGAACACTCGTCGTGTGTATTTACTGCAGCAGCAGGGTTCTGTCATTGAATTTTTTTGCCGATGTTGAATTAAAAAGGCCAAGATTCACCTGCCCCACAATCTCAGTGGGTACTTGTGAATGGTGACCTCATGCCCCTCAATTCTCATTCAGTTCCCTGCAAGGTCCAAGAGTCAGAATACCCTCGTGCTGAGCTGCATTGACTTTATATGATGCTAGTTTCATTCAATGGATTTGTGGCAGGCAGGCTGGCTCTCCCCAGTAGCACAGGGTACTGATTAATTTACCTTGTACTGTACACGCAGCCAGAACTAGAGTGAGAAACCCTGCAGGAGTGTCTGAAGAAACAAACCGTGCTTCTCCCATTAACTGGGTGATGAGCAGCAGCATGCAATTGGAAACCAGCGTGGAATGATCTCTGATCAAACAGCCTTGTAGGCCCTTAAGCACAAAGCTCTCTCACAAATCAGCTAAGCTGACATGGCTCACTGTTAAAAACTCCAGTTCCTCTGATAGCCTCTCAAGAGGATTGGCTGGAAGGACTGGAGGAATATTATGCCTGTTCTGACCATCGTCTTAAGTAATGTCGGTTTCCTTACCTAAAGAAGGATATATGTCCCTTCGAGGGGAATGCAGTGAAAGTTCATCAGATTGATTCCTGGGGTGAGACAGCTGACCTCCAAACAGACATCGAGGAACATGGGCCTATGTTCTCTGGAGTTAAGATGAATAAGATGCAATTGCATCGAAGCATCCAAAATCCTCAGAGGGCTTGACAGGACAGAGCTGAGAGGCTCTTTTTCCCTCGCTGCAGAGTCTGGAACCACAGGTCAAAAACTCGGGATGAGGTGTCAGCTACTTAGGATGAGCTGAGAAGACATTTCTGTGAAGCTGTGGAATTCTCCCCCCCCACCCCCACCCCCCCCCCCCCCCCCCCCCCCAAGGACTGAATGCTCCATCACTGAGTATATTAAGACTGAGATTGATAGAGTTTGGGCAGTACAAGACTCACTGGATCTCGGGATTTTTGCAGAAGTAAATGCAGGAGTGATGTAAATGACCAGCCATGATGTTAGTGAATGGAGGAGGCTCATAATTATTTATTTGATGTCCTAATGTAAAACTCCCTCTTACCGTATCTTAATAGATTGATAGATATGAACAAAGAGCAGGAGTAGCCTATTCTGCCCTTTGAGCCTGCTCCACCATTCAATACGATCACAGCTAATCTGATTGTAACATCAAATCCATAGTTTCACCCCTTTGCCCGAACAAGAATCTACCCACCTCTCCCTTAGAAACAGACAAAGACTCTGCTCTGTCATCTTTTCAAAACGTGTTTCAAAGATTCACAATCATCTTGAGAGGTAGAGGTTTGCCTCATTTTGGTTTTAAATGGGTGACACCTTATCTTCTGTACAACCTTTGACCTTAAAGGGATGGCAATGGTGGCTCACTGGTTAGCACTGCTACCTGACAGTACCAGGGACCCAGGTTTGATCCACCCTCGGGCAACTGTTTGTGTGGAGTTTGCACATCCTCTTCGTGTTTGCGTGAGTTTCTTTCTGGATGCTCTGGTTTCCTTCTGCAGTCCAACGATGTGCAGGTTAGGTGGGTTGGCCGTGCTAAATTGCCCATAGTTGTGCATGTTAGCCATGAGAAATGCAGTGTTACAGGGATGGGGTAGGGGGTGGGTCTGAGTGAGATGCTCTTTGGAGGGGTGATGTGGACTCAATGAGTTGAATGGCCTGCTTCCACAGTGGAGGGATCCTATGGAACAGTGACCCCCTAGTTCTTGATTCTGTTATGAAAGGATCCATCCTTTCCACAGCCTCTCTTCAGGCTCACCATGTCAACCTCACTAGGATCCATTCAACCAACTTGCCACTTACTCTTGTAAATGCCAGCAGATACAACTTGTAAATGCCAGCAGAGTCAACCTTTCCTCATAAGTCAACCACTCATTCCACACATTAGTCTGGTAAATGTTCTTTGAACTGTTTCCAATGTATTTACATCCTTTCTTAAGTAAGGTGACTGATCCTATGCACAGTATGAGATGCGGTCTCACCAGTGCTCTATATAAGTGAAGTATTACCTCCTGACTTTTGTAATCAATTCCTCTCACAATAAATTTATGTTCTATTGATTTACCAATTACTTGCTGAACCTGCACACTAGCCTTTTGTAATTCATGAATAGAATCCAGACCCCTTTGCATCTCAGAGCTGGACAGGACAGAACCCCACTGGTCCTCACCTACCACCCCACCAATCTCCATGTACAGCGCATCATCCGCCGTCATTTCCACCACCTCCAAATGGACCCCACCACCAAGGATATATTTCCTTCCCCTCCCCTATCAGCATTCCATAAAGACCACTCCCTCCGTGACTCCCTCGTCAGATCCACACCCCCCACCAACCCAACCTCCACTCCCGGCACCTTCCCCTGCAACCGCAGGAGGTGCAAGACTTGCGCCCACACCTCCCCCCTCACCTCCCTCCAAGGTCCCAAAGGAAACTTCCATATCGACCACAAATTCACCTGCACCTCCACACACATCATCTATTGCATCCTCTGCACCCGATGTGGCCTCCTCTATATTGGGGAGACAGGCCACCTACTTGCAGAGCGTTTCAGAGAACACCTCTGGGACACCCGGACCAACCAACCCAACCACCCTGTGGCTCAACACTTCAACTCCCCCTCCCACTCCACCAAGGATATGCAGGTCTTTGGACTCCTCCATCGCCAGACCACAACAACACAACAGTTGGAGGAAGAGCGCCTCATCTTCCGCCTAGGAACCCTCCAACCACAAGGGATGAACTCGGATTTCACCAGTTTCCTCATTTCCCCTCCCCCGACCTTGTCTCAGTCAAATCCATCGAACTCAGCACCGCCTTCCTAACCTGCAATCTTCTTCCTGACCTTTCCGCCCCAACCCCAGTCTGACCTATCACCCTCACCTTGACCTCTTTCCACCTATCGCATTTCCGACACCCCTCCACCAAGTCCCTCCTCCCTACCTTTTATCTTAGCCTGCTGGACACATTTTCCTCATTCCTGAAGAAGGGCTTATGCCCGAAACGTCGATTCTCCTGTTCCCTGGATACTGCCTGACCTGCTGTACTTTTCCAGCAACACATTTTCAGCTCTGATCTCCAGCATCTGCAGACCTCACTTTCTCCTCATCTCAGAGCTGTACAATTCCGTACCATTTAAATATTTTTTAAAACATTCTTGTTGCCAATGTGGACAACTTCACACTTTTTCACATTATATGCTAATTGCTAAAATATTGCTGACTCGATTAGCCTATCAATATCCCTCTGTAGTGTCATTACATCGTTTTCACATCTTACTTTCCCACCTGTCTTGATATCATCAGCAAATTTGGCAACCAAACCTTCCATTCCTTAATCCAAAATCATTTGTACAAATTGTAATGAGTAAAGGTCCCATCACTGACCCCTGTGGTACACCATTCTTGCCAATCTGGAAAAAAAAACATTTATACCCATTCTTTGTTTTCTGTAAATGATAAGGGGCAGACCCTCCTCAGTCAATAAAGATTTTAAAAGTGGCTAGAATTTTCTTTTAAATGTTTGAAGTGATCCACATTACAGAAAGATGTTGATAAAAAGGTTCAGGAATATTCCCCACATGGATCCAATAGGCCATCACAGGCAAATAGAAGGGCCATTGCTACTAGCCCAATGGACGTAGACAATCGTACATCCCATCTTAATTGCACAGCAAGAAGGGAATGATGTCCTTGTGTGAAATGGATTTCTAGTTCACTGTTATTAGCGCATTTTCTGCCTGATAGCAAAAACCAGTTGCTTCTACAGCAGGAAGATTTATTGAACTGGCTCCCATGCCCTTCACCAGCCAATGGCCCAGAGATGGATTTAGCTCTCGCTGCCTTTGAGACATTGCTGAAACCAATGGCCACACTGTAAACACCTTGGGAGCTGACATCAGGAAAACAGCCAACATTTGTGCTGCTTGTGCAGCTAATGATCACAAACCCCAAGGTATTTTCTTTGATCCAAATGGGGAAGTATATACTTTACAGTTTGACAGCTGCAGTTCATGTCTCAACCCGACCTGACATATAATCTCAAACTTTTATTTCAAGCTCAAATCACTGAGAATTCTGATCAGCTGAAAACTACAGTCGACTTAATGCATGACTAACATCTTTTTTAGATATTTAAATGAGTTTCTGTCCATGTCTTGTGTATTTACTTCGGAGTGAGTCATAGAGTCAAACAGCGCAGAAACAAAAACAGAAATTGCTGGAAAAGCTCAGCAGGTCTGCCATTATCTATGGAGAGAAAAGAGTTAACATTTCACATTGAGTGACCCTTCCTCAGAACAGTTCTTAATTCTGAGGAAGGGTCACTCGACCCGAAACATTAACTCTGATTTCTCTCCGCAGATGCTGCCAGACCTACTGAGCTTTTCCAGCAATGTCTGTTTTTGTTTCTACATCTGCAGTTCTTTTGGTTTCTACTCCATTAATGTTTGAGTCATCAGTGATCATCAAAACTACATCTTCAAAGTCTGCACCAGGTACTCTGGGAGGTGTCTCAGTGCTAAAGTCCTTGAAAACTCGTATGTTTCTGCTTTGCTTCAAGGGGTAAATACTTTCCCAGGATGGGTACTGGGAGGCCAGAGCACCCCCTCAGTAACCATGCCTGATGGCTGCATGATGCAACCCCCTGACCAAGGCCAGACAGAGAATCAGGGGAAGGTCCCAGTAGTGGTGAGTACTTCTGTCATTGTTGAACATGGAGGATAGCACAGGCAGGGTATTATAGAGGTGAGGTATATACACGCTGAAGTGAGCAGCACAGAATGAGCAGCATCGTGGTTCAATGGGTGGCAACGTTATCTCATAGTGCCAGGGACCCAGTTTCGATTCCAGCCTCGGGTGACTGTGTGTGTGGAGCTTGCACGTTCTCCCTATATCTGTGCAGCTTTTGTCCGGCTGCTCCCACAATCCAAAGGTGTGCTGGTTAGTTGAGTTAGCCATACTATGTTGTCCATAGTTTTCAGATATGTGTAGGTTAGGTGCATTAGTCAGGGGTTAATGTATGGGAATGGGTGTGGGTGGGTTACTCTTCAGAGGGACTTGTTGGGCCAAATGGCCAGTTTTCCCACACAATAGGGATTCTATGATGATCTCAGAACTGTGAGAAATAGCTCACAGCGAGAAACGCTTCATAAAACTCACCAAAATTGATACTTAGCTGATGTTTGGTAAAGTTCAGCCCATTATCACCACACTCTTGACAAATGCAATGTTGAATATTTTCAACATTTTCTGTCTGTGTTCAGGAAAGCCAGCTTTTGCCTTCTTGGCTCTGAGCAGACTCTGAGAAAATCCAATTTGAGGCACGGGGACTGGCTAAAAATAGATGTGGATTTTAAAAAAGAAAGTCAGAATTGCATAATTGTCCTCATTTTAAATGTTGAAAACTGACACATTCTTTAGGCTTCCTTCTGTGGACTGATTCATATGGAGTTCACCACGGTGTCCAGCACAAAACGTTAGAGTTGATTCGTAAATGACACATAAAACACTGAGTGATGGATTGCACTATAAACTGAGGATTCCACAAACAAAAGAAACTGTCTAGTCTTCATTCTCTTGTTTTATGGAGTCAGTGTAGCATCTCTGTTGTTAAATTCTTGTAACACATTCCAACAAAACCCCTGATCATCTGCATGTAATATGAACACATAATTCTTTGAAATTTCCATCACTGGTAGACAGGGTTGTTAAGAAGGCATTTAGCACACTTGTTTTCATTGCTCAAACCTCTGAGGACAGGAGTTGAAAATCATGGTGGCTCAGTGGTTAGCACTGCTGCCTCACAGCGCCAGGGACCCGGGTTCAATTCCTGCTTCGGGCAACTGTCTGTGTGGAGTTTGCACATTCTCCCTGTGTCTGCATGGGTTTCCTCCAGGTGCTTTGGTTTCCCCCCACAGTCCAAAGATGTGCGGGTCAGGTGAATTGGCCATGCTAAATTGCCCGTAGTGTTAGGTGCATAAGTCAGGGGTAAATGAAAGGGAATGGGTCAGAGTGGGTTGCGCTTTGGAGGGTTGGTGTGGACTTGTTGTAAGGGCCTGTTTCCACGCTGTAGGGAATCTAATCTCATCTTGTACAGGACACTGGTGAAGCCTCTTAGAGTCATACAGCATGGAAACAGACCCTCTGGTCCAACCAGTCCATGCTGAACATAATCCCAAACTGAACTACTCCCAACAGCCTGCTCCTAGCCCATATCCATCCAAACCTTTCCTACTCATGTATGTACTTAAATGCCCTGTAAACATTGTAACTGTTCCTGCATCCCCCATTTCCTCATGAAGCTCATTCTACACTCTGTAAACAATTAGCCCTTCGTGTCTTTTTTAAAACTCTCTCCTCTCACCTGAAAAATATTCCCCCCTCGTCTTGAAATCCCCCATCCTAGGGAAAGCACATTGACCATTAATTCTATCTGTACCCCTCATGATTTTCTAAACCTTCGTAAGGTCACCTCTCAATCTCCGACACTGCAGTGAAAGAAGTCCCAGCCTATCCAGCCTCTGTTCATAACTTAAACCTCCATACCCAATAAATTCCTGGTAAATTTCTTCTGATTTCTCTCTGGCTTAATAATATTCTTCCTAGAACAATTCTGGAGTGCTGTGTGCCGTTCTGGTTGCCGTGTTATAGGCTGAATATTGTTAAACTGGAGAAGATTCAGAAAAGAATTACCAGGATATTGCAGGGAATGGAGGGTTTCAGAAATAAAAATAGACGGGAATGGTTGGGATTTTTTTCCACTGGAGCACAGGAGGTTGAAGGGTGGCCTTATGGAGGTTTATAAAATTATGAGGGGCATAGATAAAATGAATGGCCAGGGTCTTTTCCCCAAGGTGGGGGAGTTCAAAACTCGGGAGCATATTTTTAAGGTGGGAAGAGAAAAATTTTAAAAAGACATGAGGGGCAATCTTCTTACTAACAGAGTTTGTGTGTGGAATGAACAGCCAGAGAAAGTGGTAAATGCAGGTACAATTATGACATTTAAAAGATGTTTAGAAAAATAAATACATGAATGGGAAAGGTTTGGAGGGATATGGACCAAGCGCAGATGGGACTAGGTTAGTTTGGGAACATGGTTGGAATGGACTGGTCAGACCAAAGGGTCTGTTTCCCTGATGTATGGCTCCATGCCTCAATGTCCACAGGGACCAAAGTTGCAACTGCAGGAACTTAACTGATCCATTAAAACTACTCAAAATTGAGTAAAATCTAGCTCTGTGGTGGTGGTGCCTGGAGGCAAATATATTTTTCCACAATCAAGCAGCTTTTCACATTTTAGGTACTGAGCTGAAAATGTGTTGCTGGAAAAGCGCAACAGGTCAGGCAGCATCCAAGGAGTAGGAGAATCGACATTTCGGGCATGAGCCCTTCTTAAGGCTCATGCCCGAAATGTCGATCCTCCTGCTCCTTGGATGCTGCCTGACCTGTTGCGCTTTTCCAGCAACACATTTTCAGCTCTGATCTCCAGCATCTGCAGTCCTCACTTTCTCCTCGAACATTTTAGGTACTGTCTTATATTAGCCCAGTGAAATTCTTAGAAGGAAAAAAACCACAAATTGAAATTATCCACTTAGAGTCATAGAGGTTTACAGCACGGGAAAAGGCCCTTCAGCCCAACATGCCCATACTGCCCCATTTTCATAATTAAACAAGTCCCATTTGCTTGCGTTTGGTCCCTGTCCCTCCATACCTATTCCATCCATGTACCTGCCTAATTGTTTCTTAAATGACAAAATTGTACTTGCTTCCACCACTACCTCTGGCAGCCTGTTCCAGTTACCATCAGAACCACATGTTTGGAAGAACTGATTTAGTTGAGGAAGTTTGCTGAAATTGAGTTGGGACATTTGTTTCAGTACTCATGAAATAAACAATATTAAACAGCTTTCACCGAGCAGACAGTGCAGCTGGGATGTAAAATTCACGTTTGTGGTATAGTATAGTATCCCTACAGTGTGGAAACAGGCCCTTTGGCCCAACCAGTTCACACCGGCCCTCCGAAGAGTATCCCACCCAGACCTGTTCCCCATTAGTCTACATTTATCCCTAACTAATGCACCTAACCTACAGACTAGGGGCAATTTAGCATGGCCAATTCACCTAACCTGCACATCTCTGGATTGCGAGAGGAAACCTGCACAGACATGGGGAGAATGTGCAAACTTCACACAGACAGTCACCCGAGGCAGGGATCGAATGTGAGTCCCTGTTGCTGTGAGGCAACCGTGCTAACCACTGAGCCACCGTGGCGCCCCAAGCTGTATGTCAACTGTATTCCATCGCCACTCCCTCACCACCCGATGCCTGGAGGAAGAACGCCTCATCTTCTGCCGTGGAAAACTTCAACCCCAGGGCATCAACGTGGACTTAACCAGTCTCCTCATTTCCCCTCCCCCCACCTTACCCCAGTTCCAACCTGCCAGCTCAGCACTGTCCTCATGACCTGTCCTACCTTCCAATCTTCCTTCCCACCTATCCACTTCACCCTCCTCACCGACCTATCACCTTTATCCCCACCTCCATCCACCTATTGCACTCTTAGCTACCTTCTCCCCAGCCCAACCCTCCTCCCATTTATCTCTCAACCCCGGAGGCTCCCAGCCTCGTTCCTGATAAAAGACTTTTGCCCGAAATGTCGATTTTCCTGCTCCTCGGATGCTGTGGTTTTCCAGCACCACTCTGATCTCCAGCATCTGCAGTCCTCACTTTTGCCTGTATTTCAACTATACCAAATCCTGACACAACTACTCATGATAATACATTGATCAAGAGTTTAAAATATTGTTACAAGATTGAGAAATGTTATTTTTGTTCCAACGTCTGGAAGTAAGCATCAACATTTCTACCCCTTTTCTTGTGGGAAGAAATAGCCATCACAGTGAAATGGCTACTACAGTTTAAGTTTTAGTCAACAGTTACTCACAGGATGTTGATAGTGGGGGATTCAGTGATAGCAACACTATTGACTGTCGCGTGGTGATACACAGATTCCCTCTTCTTGGAGATGGCCATTGCCTGGTAAGAATGTTACTTGCCATTTGTCAACCCAAGTCTGGATATTGTCCAGAGCCTGTTGCATTTGAACATGGGCTGCTTCAGTAGCTGAGAAGTCATGAATGGTACTGAACATTGTGCAATCATCGGCAAACATCCCACTTCTGAGCTCAGGACGGACGGAAGGTCATTAATAAAGCAATTGATAATGGTTGGGCCCAGGACACTACCCTGAGGAAGTCCTGTAGAGATGTTCTGGAATGGAGATGACAGACCTCTAACAGCCACAACCATCTTCCTATGTGCCAGGTATGACTCCAACCAGAGAGTTTGCCCTCGATACCCATTGATTCCGGTTTTGCTAGGGCCCCTTGATGCCACAATCAGTCAAATGCAGCCTCACTCTCACCTCACTTTTGGAATTCAGCTCTTTTTTCCATGTTTGAACTAAGGCTGTACTGAGTTCAGGATTCAAGTGACCCTGACGGAACTATGTCAGTGAGCAGGTTATTGCTAAGTATGTGCTGCTTGACGATATTGTTGATGACATATTCCATCACCTTACTAATGATCGAGTCTCGACTGATGGGGCGGTGATTGGCTGGGTTGGACTTGTCCTTCTTCTTGTGTACACATTGTCCAACAGTGTTGTTACTGTTAGAACAGCTTGACTGGGGATATGGCAATTTCTGGAACACATACCTTCAGTACTATTACTGGGATGCTGTCAGAGCTCATAGCCTTTGCAGAATCCAGTGCCACCGGCCATTCCTTGATATCACGTGGAGTGAATTGAATTGACTGAAGGTTGGCATCTGTGGTGCTGGGGACCACTGGAGGAGGCCAAGCAGTTTCATTCACACCGCACTTTCGGCTGAAGATTATTGCAAATGCTTCAGCCTTATCCTATGCAATGACGTACCATGCTATCTCACCATTGAGGATGGGGATATTTGTGGAGCCTCCTCCTACAGTGAATTGATTAATTGTGCACCATTATTCATGACTGGACAAGGCAGGACTGTTGGGCCTAGATCTGATACTTGGTTGCAGGGATGTAGAGATTTCTATATCTTCACAAGAATACTCCCAATCCTCACCTTGTCGGGGGAAAGGAGATGAACATTCAGCACTCACTCCCATCCTGGCTCTTTCAGCCCTGTTATGGGCCATCTCTGACAAAGAGAGAAAGGATGGTTTGAGTGAGATGAAAGTGGATGGTACAGCTAGTGACGCTGGCGCAGGTGGAGGTGGGGAGGTAAACAGTGGTGTGGTGACCAGAGACTGTGAAGAACCCATGCTGGTGTTTGTGTGTGTGCACACTGTATATGTGCGTGTGTGCCTGTGTGTGCACACGTGTGTGTTTGTGCCTGTGTGTATGTGCACGTGCATCTGTGTGTGCATACGTATCCGTGTGTACCCATGTGTGTGTGTGCCAGTGTGTGTACCAGTGTGTGTGTATGTGTGTGCCTGTGTGTGTACCCATGTGTGTGTGCACGTGTGTCTGTGTGTGCACGCGTGTGTATGTGTGTACCCGTGCGTGTGTGTGTGTGTGTATGTCTGTGTGTGTACCCATGTGTGTGTGTACCCGTGTGTGTGTACCCGTGTGTGTATGTGTGTGTCTGTGTGTACTTGTGTGTGTGTGCATGCGTGTGCCTGTGTGTGCACACATGTTTCTCTGTGTGTGTGTACCCATGTGTGTCTGTGTGTGTACCTGTGTGTGTGTGTGCACCTGTGTATGCCTGTGTGTTCACGCATGTTTGTGTGTGTGTATGTATGTGTGTGTGTCTGTGTGCATACGTTGTCTGTGTGTACCCATGTGTCGGTGTGTATGTGTGTGTATGTTGTATGTATGTGTGTGTCTGTGTGTGTACCCGTGTGCATGCGTGTGCCTGTGTGTGCATGCATGTTTGTCTGTGTGTGTGTGTGTACCATGTGTTTGTGTATGTGTATTTATGTATCTGTGTGTGTCTGTGTGTACCCGTGTGTGTCTGTGTGAGGGTGTGTGTGTACCCGTGTGTGTGTATGTGTGTGGAACGGGGGACACTGGGGTGGGTCACAGCAAGTGAGGGAAGGTGTTGCATGTGATAGAGGTGGCAAAGAGAGAACGGAGGTATCTACACTGATGGAATGGAAAGGGTCAGTGAATGCCCACTACCTTGGCATCCCTCTGGACTGTGGATACCACACGAGCCACAGCAGCGACCTCAGACCTGGGTGGTCGAGTTTGATATATAAATCAGACACTGCTGGAGTCTCTCCAGCAACTTCTGTTTTAGTTTCAGATATCCAGCCTTCACAGTTCTTTGCTTCTTTTCTGGAAGATTCCAGGGTCATGGCCTCCTTTGCTGATCCCCTGGGGAGATGCCATCCCTCCTCTGTACCACCCCATCCTCATCCCTGTCTGCAAAGCAAGGCCCCAGTTGCCCCGTATCCATCATGTCTGGGGTGAATGAGTGCCAACCCATGCAGAACAACCTTTGACTGTCAGCCCACGACAGGATACACTACAGCCTTTTAAATGTGGCACTAGCACCAGGGTTGTTAGTACATTCTGGAATGTCCCAGCAATGGCAAATGGGAGAATTTGGCTTATATTGGATGACAGGGATACCATAACGACATGTTAGGTACTGACTGAGTCGAGCTTGGAAATATTGTGTGAGAAATGGTTAGCGCTGCTGCCTCACAGCGCCAGGGACCCAGGTTCAATTCCAGCCTCGGGTGACTCTATGTGTGGAGTTTGCACATTCTCCCCGTGTCTGCGTGGGTTTCCTCTGGGTTCTCCGCTTTCCTCCCACAATCCAAAGATGTGCAGGTCAGGTAAATTGGCCATGCTAAATTGTCCATAGTGTTAGGTGCGTTAATCAGAGGGAAATTGGTCTGGGTGGATTACTCTTCAGAGGGTCGGTGTGGACTTGTTGGGCCGAAGGGCCTGCTTCCACTCTGTAGGGAATCTAATCTAAAATAAAGGTGCACCTTGTGGAGAGAAACCTTCTGCAAACCTTGGTGAAAATGAGTTTAAGCCAAAATATAGGAATAGCCAGCCCTACAATACCCCAAGTATTAGAGATAGCTGGTAAATGACAGGCTGCAAGTGTTTAACTTTACACTATGCACTTGGTAAGCATCGTAGAGTGACAATGCAGAGTCTTTACCCTTTTAAAACAAAACAGATGGTTAATGCAAACAAATAACATCTAAATATGTTCAGTTAGATGTACAGAGTAATCTGTTTCACATCAAATTTAGAATTGACTCCAAATTTGACATGCAAACACTTATCATACTCAAATCACATTGCTGTGTTTGTAATTTTAAACATTAATCTCATTTATTAAGCACTCATAGAGTACTGTTGCAAATGGAATGTTCTGTGGTAAAAGGAATGTAGTGAGTTTATCTGAAGATACTTGAATCAAGGCTTGAATTTCTACTGATTGTCACAAGCCAAGTGTGTGAGGTTTAATATTCGAAGCCAGGGCACTAGATAAAATGAAGGAGGTTTGGGGGAAGGGAGCAGGATAAATTACTCTGGGACCTGAAGCCTTGTATTCTGCAGTGTCACTTCTATTGCCTAATTATGGAGCAACAGTAGCTCAGGCTAGCCTGGTGGGAGAACATGACATGGTGGGAGCAGGAAAAGGATCATTAATAAATAGAAAGGAGTATAGCAAATTCAACACCAAACTCCCTTTAATTATTTTGCTGTGCCAATGTACTAAATTTAATATTTTGTAGACAAATAATTTGAATCCTGGCACTTTGGGAGTTTATGTTCGACATTTCCTTTGCTCGAAAATGTCTCAGACAGCCAGTATTGTCATTCCCAATGCAACCAATGATGTTAAGCAACTGTGACAACTATTTACACTGTAAATTGAACAGAAGCCCAGCTTAATACATTTCCAGTGTGGAAAAAGTTTAGTGTTGCTAATCCAAATGCTAACATTTCGATGGCACCTCCATCATGTCCACTATATTACAGACCGTGTCGTTTACTGTGCACAAAATAAAAAGCTGCAAAAATGCCATATCTGGAATATGATCAGTCATCCTTACACTTTAGTTCAGTTCTTTCCCCTGGATGGGATCTACCTCTTTTGCCCACCTTATAAAAATTTACAATAAAGATTAATATTGGACAGCTGGTTAACTAAATGGAAATATTTAATGCATTTTGACGAAATTTAGCTGAATACTATTCAAGTCGCACTTAGAATACAGCAGGATAAAAATGCAAATCAGGGATACAGTGCCTCAATGCTTTCAAATATTTTTAATTCAATATGCTTGAATAAGATAGATTTGATAAATCATTACACTGAATTAGTAATGTTACTTTGCACAGCTTACTTATAATAATCTATTTATCTGTTACAAGTCTTGCATCAGCACACATTCACACAGTAACATTCACTTGTTATTCTGTTATATTTTGTGTCATAGTCATGTGTGTTTGGGGGGGGGGGTGAGAAGGTGAATTGTGAAGTGGTAAAAGTAGTAATAGTTGGAAGCAAAAGAGAGAATAAGGGAGAGTGGGAGAGCGCAGAAGCAAAGAAGGTGGTTTGAGGCAGAATGTTAAAAATCACACAACACCAGGTTATAGTCCAACAGGTTTATTTGGAGGCACTAGCTTTCAGAGCACTGCTCCTACATCAGCTGGTTGTATCATGCAGAATGGCCCTTGCTGTTCTTTGTCTTATCCTCCATAAAGCAATTTCCTCTTTACCACTTCTTAAGTATAATATTTCACCTGCCCTTTACCCTCAACTACTTCCAACATTAATTGTTTGCTACTTTTCCCAAACTATTACTTACTTACATTACTATGAAAATGTAACCACTTCCCAAACACATTTACTTTCCAAATACCAGATTGACCCAACTCCACAGAGGCTGGTATCCTGTCACCAAGCCACCCTCTATTTATCAGTGGAAAGTCAACGACACTGATCCAGCTCTTTCAGAGCCAGCTCTCAGAGTGAACAGAACTTCTGACACTCCTGTTTACAGCTGTCAGCCAGGGCTCCCAGACTGGAACAGATTTACAGCTCCAGTCAGGGAACTCATTTCAAGAGGTCCACCTGGCTGAACTCACAACCTCTACACAGACGTTAAAACCTAGAATCATAGAATCTCTTCAGTGTGGAAACAGGCCATTTGGCCTATCAAGTCCACACTGACCCTCTGAACAGTGTCCCACCCAGACCCACCCCTCTACTCTATACCCGTGACCCTGCGTTTCCCATGGCTAATCCACCGAACATATACAAATGTCATAATTTGGCAGCTTCTTTAGAAAACACAATATCCTTTGACTCACACAATAGTATATTAAACATGATTGTAAACTTTACACAACAAAATTATGAAAGGAAGACTTAGATTTATAATGAACATTATCATGTTTCAGAAATATCTCCAAACATTTCATGTATAATTATCTTGGCCTCAAGGGCAGTCAACATGTAAATGAACATTTTGCATGGAATAAGCTCACACACAAAACACAGAGAAGGTCTGGGGTAATCAGTTACTGGTAGTGCAGACCGAAAGAGATAGTAGTACTGGTAGTGCTGACTGGAAGAGATAAACAGGACAGAGTACAATATCTTACCTGAATGACAACACTTGTGATAAAGAAATAGACTCCCCCAGTAGTAAACTGGTGTCTATGTCTACTCTACCCGGTCAGATCATGGAGTGGGTTATATGTTCCATGCTTGCTAATGAATGTTCCTTTGTCTTGTAAGTGATTACATCCCTTCTTTTTCTTTACTCTTCTCACACCTAATGACATACATGAAATACTATAAGTAATAAGAGAGGGTAGTTACTAGATGGTTTAGCAGCCTTAAAAGTGAATAAATCCGCTGACCTGAATGATATGTATCCCGGATTGTTGAGGAAGGAAAGGAGGGAGGCATCTGGGGCCATGTCTGTAATTTTCAAACTTTTTCTGGCCATGGACTGGAGGGCTGCTAACGCTGTCTCCTTTACTACAAAAAGGGAGGAAAGGATTACCAGGAAAATCCAATCAGTCTAGCCTCGGTGGTGAGGAAGTTATTAGAATTCTGAGGGACCGACTATATCCGCTTCTGGAGAGACAGCATGGATTTGTTAAAGGAAAGTTGGGTGTGACAAATTTGATCAAACCTTTTGAACCACAAGCATGATCGAGGATAAAGCATTTGATATGGTCTCCATGGACTTTAGCGAGGTGCTTGATTAGATCCCTCACAGCGGATTGGACAAGAAAGTAAAAACTCATGGGACCCAAGTTAAAGGTGGACAGTGGATCCAAAATTGGTCAAGAGGCAGGATAAATTGGGTAGTGGTAGCAGGATGTTTCTTTGACTGCAAGCTGTTGGTGCTGGGGTCCTTACTGCTTGTGGCATACGTGAATGATTTGGACGTAAATGTAGACGTGTAATTAAAAAGTTTGCAAATGACACAAAAACTGGTATGAATAACAGGACCAGGAAAGTACTGAAGATCAGAGTGATCGAGCTGTGCATACCCACAACTCCCTGAAGCTGGCAGAGCAGGAAGATAAGATGATTAAGAAGGCAGATGGGATATTTGCCTTTCTTAGCCAAGGCACACACTACAAGAGCAAGGAGGTTATATTTGAACTGTATAAAATGCTTGTTAGCCCTTAACTGGATTATGTGTGTCATTCTGGTCAGCACATTATAGGAAAGATGTGACTGCACTAGAGAGAGTGCAGAGGAGATTTACCAAGATGCTGCCTGAGCTGGAAGGTTTGAACTATGAGGAAATATTGGACAGGCTAGTAGTGGTTTCCTGCAAGGGAACCTAATAGAGGTGTATAAGATTATGAAGGGCATAGATAGTGTGGATAGAAAGGCACTTTTTCCATTATAGAGGGGTCAATAATCAGGAGGAATAGATTTAAGGTAAGACATAGAAAGCTAAGAGGAGAGTCAAGGAGAAATGTTTTCACCCAGAGGCTGCTGGGAGTCTGGAACTCTGCTTGAAAGAGTGGCTGAGTCAGAAACTCTTATAACATTGAAGCAGCATTTAGATATTCACTTGGTCACCATCACCTCCAGGCCAAAGATTGGAAAACGGAATCAGTATAGTCAGATCATCATTGACAGCGTGGACATGGAGGACCAAGTGGCCTGTAAACATGCGGTAAACATCTACAAGTCTAACAAAGTAACATTGGAAACATTGGTTTCCAAAGCTAGATTTTCCTGGAACAGATCACTCATCTGTCCCCAGAGGCTGAAACTTGAGGGGTGCCACTCCACACTGAGTATGTCTGACCAGGAGTCTCTCCCACTCTCTCACCTCCTGCCAGGTCAGAAAGATTTACAGAAACAAAAACAGAAATTGCTGGAAAAGCTCACCAGGTCTGGCAGCATCTGTGAGTTCTGAGGAAGGGTCACCAGAACTGACACGTTAACTCTGATTTCTCTCCACAGATGCTGCCAGACCTGGTGAGCTTTTCCAGCAATTTCTGTCCTTGTTTCTGATTTACAGCATCTGCAGTTCTTTTGGTGAGAAGAATTTACAGATTGACAACCACATCACCTTATAATCGTTCCTTCCAAGGCTTGACGGGTGCTAGAGTGCAATATGATTCCAACTTCCAACTCAGAGGAGGATGTCTTCCACTGTGCCACATGAGCTTGGAATTCACAATTACTCCAAGCAGAAATAAACAGTGGATCACAATCAGAACTTGAAACAATCACAATGTAGGTCATCACTCTGCAATTCTACATAAACTGCAATGATTTGGAATTTAGTATCAATGCAGTTGGTGCCTTGTTTTCATCAACTTAATAGACTACAATTTTTCAGCATTTTTGCATTAAACTCTCTGTGAGATTTGAACTGTCGAGATCAAGGCTGGAAATAATGTTCATTGCCAGGTGAGCAGCTTGGAAAAAAAAAAACTGCTGCTGGGATGGTGGCTGAGGGTCCCCAGAAAATTTGAACAGAAGGTTGTTTCAAAACCATAAAATCAAAAAAGAAATCAATATACAAACAGCACAATATAAAAAGGCACTGTGCCCACATTCCCTAAACTTGCTGTTTTATTAGTTACTGCAAAATAATTCTGACTCCCTTGGTGCAAGAATAATGCAATGAATTCCCCAAAGTCCAAACCTTGTGTAATGGAAGTGTACCCCTGTGCTGTTCGAATCAGCAGCAGAAACTATCCAAGTCTCTGGGAATCCTGGGCTGAAGCAGCATCGGCTATATTTATGAAGGAGCTGCCACCTGCCTTCCAGTTGCCTTCACAACAGGTTTTATTTACAGTCCCATCTTTAATTTGTTGGTTCGACATTTTGTGAGGTGATGCCAAAAGAGCGGTTACTGCACACTGGAGATTTTCATGCAACAAATGAAACTCTCTAATGCTTGAAACTAAAGTGTAATCCTCCATCTTCATTTACATTACATGGTTTGTCTTATAAGGGCTGTGGGCTATCTTCATGGGCAGATCAATACCATAGAGCAGTAGACAAAACCAGAATCCAGAATGTCAAAATTGAACAGCCTCTGCAATGTGCCTGGCTGGCAGCAAGCATCTTCATTCAAAGGCTAATTGCACGTTTGGGGAAATTAAGCCAGTTTGAGCTACGCAGCTTGTAAAACTGTTTTAATTGTGATACCACGTGTCTGAACACAACTATAATATAGTAGGGCTCAGCACATATTCAATAAAGAAACATCAGTCAGCTGCAGCAATTCAGTGCCTTACACAGTATAGACATGCAAACGCTTCTCATCTGTGAGGAAGTAATTAGAACACAGCAATTAGCCAATGTGATCATTGTGACTGAGCAACAGTCACCCGTTAATGCAAAGATTGTGGGGCACCTACAATACAAAATACCATCTAGTGGTAACAGAACTGCATGACATACACATGTCAGACAAAGCTATTGTTTTATTAAATGGCAGAAGGGAAAATTCATAGCAGAAAAGTTTTGAATATTAGATCAAGGCTGTCCCTATGCCTCCAGATATAATTATGCATCTGCATTTCTATTATCTTGACTTAACCCTTTCAGAACAATGAGTTAATTTGCTCAAAATAGGTACATTTGAATGTCAAGGAAGTTTTACAGATTGCCAACAGACATTAGCGGAGATTATTGACCTTAAGTATTAATCGCTATTATCCTCTTCCTACAGATGAAATAGATCTTGAGGACTGTTTCCTATCTTTTCTATTTTGGATTTCCAGCTTTGACAGTATTTTACTATGTTGTAATTTTTTTTGTATCTTTGATGGATTGAATAATTACACTTTGAACTATGAAGCATTTTGCTCAGAGGCTGTTCTATGCCAGGAGTAAAAACCTGCTGGAGAAAACTCTGAAGAAGTTAAATTTCAAGCCAGATGTGAGGAGATAAATAACCCAGCGTGGAACTGCAGCTTGTCACATGACACAATGTAGAACAGCATTTCGTATCCAGGACTCAAAAACACAATCACACAAAATTGAGTGGCAGCCTGGTGCATCTTCACAGGAGTGGGGGGGTGTGGGGGGGGGGGGGGGGGGGGTTTGGGGAGGGGGGGGGGGCGGCGCAGAGAGCTGGCCTAGAAAATCAGCAAAGAAACCACTCCCCAATCTCTACCTGAAGATAATTCAAACAATGAAGCAGCAGCAGGAATAGCAAATGGACAGACCTGGATCAGCAAAGATGGATCCAGGTGTGAAAGGGATAAGGAATGGAGAGCAGAGACAACAAACAAATAAGGATATGGAAAAGAGAAACCAATTGCATCTTATTACTGTGTGCCACAACTGAGGAATATCAATAGAACGTGAAACTCTGAAGCAATTTTGCAACAAACTGAAGGATTGATCTGAGTAATGATGTAAGATTTCTATGCTGCATCACCAAGGAGCACAGAGAAATGAGAAATCACAAACACATAGCTTGAAATAGCACTGACTAAATAAGCAGCATTTACAAAATATAATCCTCAAACCAAAGTCTTAGTTGTTCCCCTCAGTTTCACTCGATTGCCAATTTCATATTAGCACTGTTTGCTCCTATTGTTCTCTTTGAAGGACCCTACACCCACTAGGTGTTCCCATTGTCTGAGGTTGCTTCTGGACAGACCTTAACTAGCCTTCCAATGCTGCCTGGCTAAGCACTTCAATCACAGGATGTTTGTCGAACTAGCCTTTGTACCACAGCAAACTGAATTTCTTTATTAAAGTAAAAGCAAAATACTGCAAACGCTGGAAATTTGAGGTAAAAACAGAGTGCTGGAGAAATGCAGCAGGTCTGGCAAATCTGCAGAGAGAGAAACAGAGTTAATGCTTCAAGCCCAATATGACTTCTTTGAACCGAAAAACTGTGGGGGCTGGAAATCAGAAACAAAACCAAAAATTGCTGGAAAAACTCAGAAATCTGGCAGCATCTGTGGAGAGAAAGCAGAATTAACATTTCGGGTCCAGTAAACAGGAATTCAGGGTCATTAGACCTGAAATGTTAACTCTGCTTTCTCTCTATAGATGCTGCCAGATTTTTGAGTTTTTCCAGCAATTTTTGGTTTTGTTTCTGACTTCTTTGCAACTGAAGAGAGAGAGACTCTTCTGAAAAAAAATATTGCCTTCAAAACATTAGCTTTGCTTCTCTCTCCACACAGTATGCCTGACTTGCTGAGTTTTCTTTTTTTATTACACTTCCTTATTAGTGCAATTTAATGTGAGTTTCAGTGGAAATGAAAAGTAAACAATTGAACCCAAAATTCTGTCTGTCTGAGGCAAAGTTTCCTTTGTTTATGGTTTGAGTACAAACAGCAAAAAAGATTTTCTGCTCTGGCTTTTGTATATCTCCCAGCTGATTAGAGTATTGACATGAGAAGCTATAATATGTGAACAGAATATAGCTGCAGATCACCACTCCAGTCAGCAGGGAGTTTGATAAAGGACATATGTAAAAAAAAATGGCATAAAACACTGACTGGAATTTCACAACTGCAGGCTTGTTAAATAGCTTTCCATGATGCACCTTTTCCAATGTCAAGATTAATTTCTCATATCATCATAAAGTATAACTGCCTTCTGTGATTCCACATAATTAAATGCAGATTATGAATGAGAATGAAGAGGTAACAAAGCACCCTTTAACATGCAAGAGTGTATTCAATCTTTGTCTGTTTTATTAAAGAGTTTTGACTGTACGCTTTGAATGCTGAAAGAGCAATTCATATAGTTCACTAGTTTGCTTACTCCTCCCTTTCAGATGATTACAGTTTCAGTTCTCAGGAGTTTTATTACAGGAAAGTAACTGTCTTGTTCTTGCCTCACCATGATACTTACCTGTGAGAGGGACGAACGTTCTGAACACAGACACCTGAGAGAGGGTTTGAAGGCTGGAAAATCTGTAAGCCATCAGAGATTCAACTGGCATAATAAACAACAAAAGGCCTACACTAAACATTCAATATCAGAGCCCATGGCCGACAGTTGCAGACTGGCATGTTCCCAGGTCCGGGACTACATGCTGACGGATGCAGTAAAGCTCAGAGCTGCTGCAGGAAAGGTGCAATGGAGAAATGGACAAAACCCCTCAGGCTGTCTGTCTGACACAGAATGAATTTTGTAAGTATTAACTGGAAAGGTAGTGCGTAACATATAGAATTGGAAGAAATGGATTTGGCTTGCGCCTACATAGTTTTAACTTTTAACATTTATATAAGGTAATTTTTTAAATAAAATATAATTTTGGGAAAAGAACTGAATATCTGAAACCTATGTTATTTCTGTTTCTGAGTGTTGTCTTATACAATGCAAAAAAAGCCTTTAAGCAGGCATACAACACCTACTTTTGACATGAGCACAACCGTCTAAATAATCATTTTCAGAAAAAAAGCAAAAGGTCTGCCTGATGTTTTTCATCAAAATCTATTAGAGGACCAACATTATTCTTTGTGGTTTGCACTAAATATTAAATTAATGAAATTAGGGATTGAATTTTCAAGATGAATGATAATGACTTTCCAATCAGACTCTTGATGACATTACGAAGAACACCTAACCTCTAGGCAAAGCATAATTTACTGCACATAACACTGCTGCCACCTGCACATCCTTTATAGCTACTGCTAAAATGCACTTCTATATTTCAGTTCTAGTAATGTAATAAAAATCTAAGAAAAATCAAATTTTAGAACTGATATCCTTCAACTTGCGAACCTCTACAAGCCCTTGCAAGTGAGGACCGCACAAGGTTTCTGCTTTGATAAAATTTTGTATTTTTCATTACATTCAGTTTAGGACGATGTTGTACAATGCATGGAGACAGGAGGGACTGCAGCTGCTGGAAGCCAGAATCAATAGATGTAAAGCTGGAAAAGCACAGCAGGTCATACAGCATCCGAGGAACAGGATAGTCAATGTTTTGGACTGAAACCCTTCTCTTTTACAACGCATTGTTGATGTCCATAGCTTAAAAGAGAAATTCTATGTAATTGCGTCTCATAACTGAAGCAGGAATGAACTGCTTTGAGAGTTAGGTTTTATTAGTGGGACAAGATGTTGCCATGGTGATTCTGTGGGTTTTGCATTGTAGAACACTGGAGGCTCAGTGGAGTGCCACAAAGATCGGTGCTGGGTCCACTACTGCTCATCATTTATATAAATGATTTGGATGTGAGCTTAAGAGGTTTGTTCATAAGTTTGCACACGACATCAAACTTGGAGATGTAGTGGACAGCAAAGAATGTTACCTCAGATTACAAAAGGATCTTGATCAGATGGGCCAATGGGCTGAGGAGTTGCAGATGGAATTTAATTTAGATAAATGTGAGGTGCTGCATTTTGGGAAAGCAAATCTTAGCAGGATTTATACACTTAATGGTAATGTCCTAGGGAGTGTTGCTGAACAAAGAGACCTTGGAGTGCAGGTTCATAGCTCCTTGAAAGTAGAACTGCAGGTAGATAGGATAGTGAAGGTGGCGTTTGGTATGCTTTCCTTTATTGGTCAGAGTATCGAGTACAGGAGTTGGGAGGTCATGTTGCAGCTGTACAGGACATTGGTTAGGCCACTGTTGGAATACTTCATGCAATTCTGGTCTCCTTCCTATCGGAAGGATGTTGTGAAACCTCAAAGGGTTCAGAAAAGATTTACAAGAATGTTGTCAGGGTTGGAGGATTTGAAGTACAGGGAGAGGTTGAATAGGTTTGGGCTGTTTTCCCTGGAGCGTCAGAGGCTGAGGGGTGACCTTATAGAGGTTTATAAAATCATGAGGGGCATGGATAGGATAAATAGACAAGATCTTTTCCCTGGGGTCGGGGATACCAATCTAGAGGGGCATAGGTTTAGGGTGAGAGGGGAAAGATAAAAAAAAGAAACCTAAAGGGCAACATTTTCACACAGATGGTGGTGTGTGTATGGAATGAGCTGCCAGAGGAAATGGTGGAGGCTGGTACAATTGCAACATTTAAATGGCCTCTGGATGGGTTTATGAATAGGTAGGGTTTGGTGGGATAGGGGGCCAAGTGCTGACAAATGGAACTAGATTGGGTTGGGATATCTGGTCGGCATGGGAGTTGGACTGAAGGGTCTGTTTCCATGTTGTACATCTTGCTGACTCTATGACTAAAGGCCATGTCCTTGGCTAACAGTGGGTCTTTTACATTTGTCTAAAAAGATGTTTGCCTGAACAACAGGCATAAAATTGAAGCCCTCTGAGAAATGATTTAATGCCACCTAAATTCAATTAGTTATTTTTGGGTTTCTCTTTACAACAAATCCTACATCAAGTATCACACATGAGATTCCTTACGGTTATAATCTTTTAATTACCTGCTCCTGCATGGACTGCAGCTGGAGTTAAAGAACTCAACATAGTATTCTTTAACACTACCGCTAAGCTCTCAGTTAATTGTACCTCACTGGATGTTCATTGACTGGGCTATCTTAAATGGGATTCAAACCTCTGAAGTAACTCCACAGAGGCCAGTATTCCATCACCAAGTCACCCTTTACTTACATGTGGAGAGTACCTGACACTGATCCAGCTCCCTCAGAGTCAGCTCTCAGAGTGATCTGGATGTTTGACATGCCTGTTTATATCTGTCAGCCAGGGCTCCCTGATTGGACCAGGTTAACAGCCCCAATCAGGGAACTCATAGAATATGAAATCCACTTGGCTGACCTAATTACAATCACTACATTCTCCCCCACCCCACCCCCGATCCATGGTCACAGGTCTTTTTTGTTGTTGTTGTTCCTGGGTCAGGTTCTGCCAACTCTGCTGCCGATACAGCCAACGTATAACGCGCAGTAGCTCACTTCTTGAACCCAAAGTGTCTCGGAAGAAATTAATTCTCTTCTCCAGGTGGCAAAGGCATCAAGGCACTGTGTCCATCTCAGATTCTGAGGGATCTTCAATGCTTGATGGAGAGGGAGAAGCTGTGGGTTCTAGAACAGTCAGAAAGGCTGTCGAGGAACCAGGCACGTTTTACGAGTTTGCGCTTGTTCAGGACCATCGTGCCTACCAGAACTTAATATACCATCAGTCCGACTGATGAACAAGTAACAGTTACTTCCTGTGGTAAATCCATCTGATAAATTGATTAATCCAGGACATCAAACATTCACATTGAAAACTGGAATGTTAATAATCATGAAGATTGTGCAGGGATGACAATTTTCAGGATACTCTTTTCCAAACATATTCCAGAGACAAGGAAAGCAAGCTCTTAGCTCCCTTACTGAAACCACCTTGGTGTTACTCAAAGTCTCATTTCTGCTAGGTATGTGGGTAGTTTTGGAGAATTAAACAGGAAATATTCCTCCAGCTTCACTCTCCACTGTGCACTGACTGTCAACTTTATTCCTGAACATAGTTACAAGGCGCTGCAGCATCTGCAGTTCTACAAAAGGAATGGCTGAGGCAGCAGCCATCTGTAATATTGGTGCTTCAACTCTGAACATCTGTGAGAAACACAGAGCAGCAGCTAGGACCCAGCAAGGGGCTTAATTTGATGATAAAATTACAGCGCGGGTACAAAACCATACAATTACAACTCATTCGAAGGGAAACCTAAAGATTTTCTTATATAAATCAACACAACAAAAAGCAGGTTACCAAGTACAAGAACCAAATATTGATTTCTTTTTTGTGTGGTGCAGTAAAGCATCTTCCTGCTATTTGGTTGCTGTCAAAGACACTGTTTAACAGCTGGAGTCAAATTGCACTATTTACAACAAGAGCTCCTGTCAAGTGGACTATAAGTGTTCTCTCACCATACTATTCAAATGTTGCTTCACCACAAAAAAAACACATCGACCTCACCTCAATTGGAGCACGGTCCATGCAAAACACTTTTCATAGCCCACCAAAGTATTAAAGCGTTCTTATATTTCATGAATGAACTGTCTTAAATGTGTTTTGTTTAAATCACTCATTCTAAGTCACAAAAGCCCGACAGGAATACCATGTGCCTTACTTTAGCTGGATTTGTTACACTGCATTAAAGCAGACACTGTCCATCACCCCTCATTCCACTGTCACTTGAGAGATCTGTGGCACGTGCACTAACAAAGGCAGAGTTGAAAAAGTCAAAGCTGCGTGAAATCAAAGTTTTCTTCCATTGTACTTACAGCCAATTGTTGGGAAAATGGTTGCAGACAAAAACGAAAACAAGCTCTGAATGAGGATTTATTCTGCTGGCCGTTCAGCTTTTGTCTGGTGAAAGTAGCCCTTTGATATTCCATTGCTGTGGTGTATATAAATAATCACACATTTGTCTGCCTTCAGCAACATCCTTAGTGTTTTGGACTGTTTTCCTTCTGGGGTTAATCCTTTCATTGATTAACACACTTTGCAACATTTTTGCTGTGATGTGTCCCAGTTTGTGACTCACACACGGTTTAAAATTAATTGCTCTTTTTTACTTTTAGAGACATCCTTATAATCTGAATTTTTAATTTAAAAATCCTTTGGAATGTGTTTAAGCAGGACAGCTGCTGGAAAAGAATACACTAAGGTGTATTGTGTAAAGGTGACGATGGATAATTGTTGGTGTGGCTGGAAAAACACTACGAGATGATTAAAACCTTTATGCTTCTGTAGACTCAAAAACTAAACTCTCACAAGAACGCAGCAATTCGAACCTTTTTTATGTTAAAGTCTTCAGTAGAACACATATAATCCTCGCCTTTTTTTCTTCAATGATTGAACATTTTGGGCGGCACAGTGGCACAGTGGTTAGCACTGCTGCCTCACAGCGCCTGAGACCCGGGTTCAATTCCGGCCTCAGGCGACTGACTGTGTGGAGTTTGCACGTTCTCCCAGTGTCTGTGTGGGTTTCCTCCGGGTGCTCCGGTTTCCTCCCACAGTCCAAAGATGTGCAGGTCAGGTGAATTGGCCATGCTAAATTGCCCGTAGTGGGCAAATGTAGGGACATGGGTGGGTTGCGGTTTGGCGGGTCGGTGTGGACTTGTTGGGCCGAAGGGCCTGTTTCCACGCTGTAATGTAATGTAATCTAATCTGATCTCTAAAATACTGATAATAAACACATCTCTAATAAACAATCTATTGAGCACAAAAATAAAACAAAAACTTTCAACCCTCAATGAGGGTCACTGGACTCGAAACGTTAACTATTTTCTCTCCACAGATGCTGCCAAACCTGCTGAGTTTCTCCAGTAACTTTTGTTTTTGAGTAATATATTAAGCACAGTCATTTTAACGTGATGAACAATTGATGAGCATACACACAATATAACCTTTAAAACAATACAAATTCAGCCAGCAGAGATTTCTATTGGTCATAGTCTTAAGTTTTATTGTTAGGATAATGCAAACTTTCAAGTTTTGCATTGATGTGATAAAGTCTGACATGAAGTGTTAAACGCTACATGTATGGCCATATTTGATACATAAACAATTGTTTAAAAACAATAATTTCATTAACACTTCAGTGACACTGCACAAGAAAAGGAATGCCAGTCTGATCAGTAGACAGCTTTGATTGATGGACCGTACCCTTGAGGATATCCCAAATGATATCTGCAGGCAACCTCCCTGCAGCAGAGGCAGAATTTGAGCTATTTCTAGAATATGCTTCGCAAACATATTCCATAAACATACCAAGGGTTGATCATGACCAGGTGCAATCTCCAACCTTGTCCATCCATACTGCACTGCTCAGTTATGGGGAGATATTCTCCAGATATGTCCATTCCCCATGTGGCTGCTGTGTCATGTGCAATCATAGAATCCCACTTGGCACATCATGGCCACACTGAACCTCCCATCCAGACCCGCACCCTCTACCCTATCCTTGTAACCCTGCATTCCCATGGCTAGTCCACATGACCTGCACACCCCTGAATACTATGGGCAATTTTAGTATGGCCAATCCACTCAACCTGCACATCTTTGGACTGTGAGAGGAAACCAGAGCACCCACATGAAACCCACCAAGACACGGGGAGAATATGCAAACTCCACACACAGACAATCGCTCCAGGATGGAATCGAATCCAGGTCCTTGGTGCTGTGAGGCAACAGCGCTCACCACTGAGCTGCCTGTTAATAAATCAGCAGCTATTGACAGGGGTTTAAATGCCGATGTGCACCATTAGCTGTCTGCAGACTCAAGGACCTCCTTTTGCCCATCACCTCTTAGTGCCTTCCTTCTCCAACCTAAGTTGACATGTTGCTCAAGGTTCAGAAAAACATTGTCTACTCTTTCCCTTTTATTTCGGCATCCCTTTAAATTCAGCTTTGGGCAATTGTTGCCAGCACTATGGTCCCTGCACACGCTGTCCTTGATGCGGAGTAATTATAGACAAAAGACAGAGGTGTAAAAAACATGAATCTTATTCAAACATTCCCAACTGTGCATCCACAGTGCCTTGAAGTAGGGAATCTCCAAAGGATCGCCACCTCTGAGTGAAGAAATTCCTTCTCATCACAGTCTTAAAGAATCGATTTCCTATCCTGAGACAATGTCCCCTGACCTCTTGACTCTCTAGTAAGGGGAAACAACTTAGCATTTACCCTGTCAAGCCTCCTTTGGTCTAGATGTGTTTCAAAGACGGCACCTCTCATTTATTTTAGCCTCCAGAGAGAACTGATGTGCCGAACTCTCAACATGGAACAATTCTCTTATCCCAGCAATTAACTAGTGAAGCATCACTGCTCTACTCCCAACGTTTACAGAACTTTCACAAAAGAAGGAAGCAAAATGCACTGTACCCCAGGTCTGGTTTTATCAAACCCCTGTATGATTGTTGCAAGACTTCTTCACCTTTACACTCCAATTCTAGTGCAATAAAGGCAAATATAGTATCTGACTTCCTAATAGCTCACTGCCATGGGCAGCTCATGCTAACTTTCTGTGTTTCAAGAACAAGGAACCAAAACTCTGGATGCATCGGACCGACTTTCATCAAAAGTTGGATGAGTGCCAATTTCAGGGAGCGTCTCAGACGGTTGTTCCCTATGAGCTCTGGTGAGTTATCCCATACTGTCTGGGTTCTCCTCATTGTGCATGCACCATATCTCCAGAAGCAGCACAGTTGGCTATTGTATGCTCATCAATGGAATAGATACTTGTCACTGCCAGGGCTTCCCAGGATATCCACCACCAGGGCCATATTTAATATCAAGCCATGCAGCAGGTCAATTACCGTCAGCCATGAATACCCTTCCACAGTAACAGATAGTGTCATCGAGTCATTGAGATGTACAGTATGTTCGTGGTAGGGAAACGAAAAGAAAAGTCTGGGGACAGAATCTCACATTCGTAAATATATTACTATTTTACATGATCACCTGCCATTGTAACCACAGCTATAAGAATCAAGCTACACAGGCAACCTGTTCTTAGCATCATCCCATGTCAGAACCATGTCTAAGGGAGTGCTAAACTTCCTTAATGCCCAGTATAGCGTAACATCTTCACATTGTTCAATGTGGGTGCATCACATGGTGGAAAGCCTTTAAATGGTTGGAAACATTAACTTGTATTGAACCACAGAAAAAGCAAAACAAAAGAAAAGCTGAGAAGAACCAGGGGCTGTTTGCCTTTGGAGCAACAATAAAATTCTAGTCAATGAATGATCACTTCAGCCAACTCTCACCTTTTGAAAGCACTGCCTGTTGGTGGGTCCCAGACCAACCCAAGGATCGCAAAGGGATCCTAGGCCACAGTGAGTGAGGACCTGATGGGGTGTTGAGAGAGGAGGCAAGGATGGGCGACCAATGGACAATAGTGCCTGCCCAGTGGTGGGTTCTTCAATTGGGCACTGACTGCCCAATGGCAAGGTATCCCACTGGCAAATTGCTGCCAAGGTTGTGGGATACCAATGCAGCCTCCATCTAATCCCTGCACCACTGTTGAATAGTTCAGGATTTATGGGTGCCAGGGGGCTCAGAAAAAAAGCCTAATCAACACCCTGTCAGAGGCCATTGAGAATTGGCGGCGGCTCACCCATTGAATCATACATTAGAATCATAGAGTCGTATGGTGCAGAAAGAGGCCATTCAGCCAGGGACAGAGATTTATCTGGCACCTCTCCCATAAGGAGGTAGGTATAGCTACATGTTTCCCACAATGGTGAGCTGCATTAAATCCTCATAGGTAGCAAAACAACAGGCATGAACTTGTTGAGCAAAATGGATTATGTATGTACTGTAATCATTTCTGAAGGTGCTGAGATTTTCAATTCACATGATTTATCTTCCTACGTCACAATTAAACTCTGATTGACATCAACAGCCATGCTTAAAGATGATAAAGATTGTCTAACAACACAAGGATTATCTCAAAAGTTCAAAACAGTTAAACTTTACCACCATAAATGTGTACACACTTAGATTTCAGCAGAAGTCAGTGGGATCATGCACCTGTCTGCATGTCCATTGATTGATAAGTGGCAGTCCTGGCAGAATTAGCCAGTCTAAGTTTTAAAAGCAATATAGATGCTATGACTCAATAAAGTATCACCAAGTGTTCACTCATACTTAAAAGAAGAATTTTAAAAGAAAAAAATAAAATCATTAGCGATGTATAATACTCCAGATTTTACAATCAGAGTGAAATACAGTCAGCATTCACCACATTTACCTTTGACTGCAGATTTTTGGAGAACTCTTCCACTACGACCTACAGTTAATGGAGAGCTTAAACAGGGGAGCAGAAGTCTGTGTGAAAAAGTGAGCAACAGTTTGTCCCTAAAGCCAATTTGATAGAAGATGCTTACTCGGGTATGCAGAATCCAATGCAGGTAAATTGGAATTTTAATTTCTTGTCAATTTCAGGTCAAGAAAGTGAAATAAAGAGAGTGAAAAAAGATGGGACGAAGACAAAGGTGAAAGACCAGGATGAAAGAGACAGGAACAGAATTAAAATAAACAATTTTATTCATTTATTTTTTTAAAAATCTCCAACAATAACGAAATCTCAGGGAATGAGAAACTACACTTGTGAAGCTGAATGTTCAGTGTGTTTACAATTAAGACATACTTTACATTTTTAAAAAAAATCATTTCCCGTTTAAGAAACAATCCCCAATTTTTGGGGGGCAGATTTGGTGACTATACATTGAGCAAGCATTAACAGTTTCACACCCTTCGTTTGTTCGAATGCTGAGATTTCCAAAGCGATCCTATTAGAATACAGGTTTTGGAGGAATATGGATCCACAGACAGCAACTTCCTGAACTCTGCATTTACTTGCACATGTGCACATGATGGAGGGTGCTGTCTGATTTACTCCCTAACATTGGTGATGCCGATATCCTTGTCATTATTCTTGCTGCAAAACCAGGTCAAAGAAACTTTCCCAGAAACAGAATTCAGGATGTTTGTAGTCTCAAACTTGACAGATTACCCATGACCTCTACTGAAACAGATGCAGGATCTGTAACAGGTCTTGCCATCAGAAAGTCCAATGAGAAACACAGAAATTCAACAACAGGCCGATCGCAACTTGTACCCTTAAAATTGGTCATACCTCTCAACTTGCAAATTCTCTAATTCACTATGACACCTCAGGATAAATGGACTTCATAACAGTCAATTTCAGAGCTGATCATCACATCAAAAGATCCAGTTTATCATTAATAGTATCATATCTGTAACAATGTTCCATTGTTTCACAGAATCTGAAATTTACAGGCAGTTACAATCTCCATACTTTTATGTGCATACAGTTGCCTATTGAAAATAATAGCAAAAAGCAACATGACAGATTTGTAGATGCATACCATATTCTGCCAAACACAAAATACTTTTAGAAACTACTTGAGAGGAACAGATTGTATTTAATTAACTCAGTAAGTCTTTACTTCTGTAAGAAATATTTAGGAGAACCGACGATCAGCCAGTCAAATGGAGCAAATCTTATTTGGTGGAGGGCGGGAGGACGTTGAAATAAAATAATAACCTTTAGTTTTGATTGAGGATAATATGAAATAATATTAAATATATTTGAGGAGAGGTGAAGTGGTAACCCAGAACCTCAATGTTCTGTGGACATTGGGTCTAATCCTGCCATTGCAGATGGTAGAAATTAAACTCAATAAAAATCTGGAATGAAAAGGTTGGTCTCATGGCAACTAGGTAACCACTGCTCATTATTGTAAAAACCCATCTGGTTCACTAATGTTCTTTAGGGAAGGGAATCTGCTGGCCTGGCCTTCATGTGACTCCAGATCTACAGCAATGTGATTGAAACTCAACTGCCCCCTGGGGGCAATTAAGGATGGGTGATGCCCATGCAGCATGATTGAACAACTGGATGTCAGGTTTTTAATTGGCAAAGGCGCGTTCACCATCCCAGCATTAACACTACTTGTTAGCTTTCCGATATAAACACAGACTTTTAAAAAAACTTAACAGTGGATACCTTAGAGTTATTTCTATTAAAGTAACTTCAATTACCTTCTCGGAAGATTTGGAGCTTTCTGCAGTTTGGAAAGCAGGTGAAGAGGAGCTGAATTTGAAAGAGCCAGATTGTTTGTAGTTGGTGTTCTTCTTCTTGATTGGATCTGGAGGTCTAACTCCCAGAGATATTGAATCCATAACATTCACGAATGTAGATGATGTGTCATCACATGAAGCAATGATTGCTTTTGCAATATCACCAGTCTCATGACGATCAAGAGTACCTACCAAGGGAGTTAAGAACATTGGCAATGTAATAACAAAGCATTTTCACACAGACAGCTCACTTTCTTCCCACTGTATACTGATGTGAGGACACTTCTTTGGGCCCACTGACGGACTATGTTGACAAGCAATGAGCATTCAATAAATAAATAAAATGTCACTAATACATCTCAAACAATAACTATATCTTATGGAATGAGATTCCACACTTGTAAAACCTAATTTTAGCCTATTCTTATATTATGTCAGTTGATTATGTTATGAATCATCGCCAGAGTCCTAACACACCATACAGCAGCTCCCTCATTACAGAGAGATGGTGAGCTTAGTCTGAAGGTCACCATACCTCAGGTGCAGGGAGAGGTTGAGAAGGAGAGTCCTTCATGGTAAACTCTGCTGGTGCATGAATTGAACTCTCACTTTTGGCGTGACTGATATACTGTCAAGCCACTGAGGTAAATCTGTGACTCCCCCACCCCCAACTTATTCATGTTATAGTGTATGTTAAAAGGGAGATTTTATCAGGCTTTCTGTCTGTGTCGAGTCCGGATTATGATTTCTAACGCTGCAAGCCCCATCTCTGCAACTGTGTGCAGTGGCTTGAGGACCTGCACTGGGAAATTCCTACAGTATCCAACCCTAGAATAAAACAGTTGTTAGACTGCTGTCTCACTAATGCATCAGGCTCCATTTCTAACCCAGGAAATGGATTGAAAGCCATTCCTGCTCTTGTGGATGCAGCACACACCCACTCCTGGATTTCACGTTATTCCGTGTGGAATCCCAAAGCTTCAGTTTCAGTGGGACAATGACACTGAACACTGACAAGTACCTTTACAAAATGCAAAATCTTCTCTTTCATTAAGTTCCGTCACCATTGTTGAGTTCTGGAGCACAACAGCATTGCACTGATTTATAGAATCACAGAGTCATACAACATAGATACACAGTCTTTGGTCCAACCAGTCAACACCAACAATGTTCCCAAACTAAACCAGTCCCACTTAGAGTCATAGACGTGTCCAACATGGAAACAGACCTTGCATTTGGCCCATATTTTTCCAAACCTTTTCTATTCATGTACTTATCTTGATGTCTTTTAAATGATGCAACTGTACCAGCATTCACCGTTTCTTCCACACACTAACCACTCTCTGTGTAAAAAAGCTGCCCCTCAAGTCATTTTTATATCTTTCTCCTCTCACCTTAAAAATATGCCCCTGGTTTTGAATTCCTCCACCCTCTCACTGTTCACCTTCTCTATGCCCCTCATGATTTCATAAACCTCTTAGGTCACCCCTGAATCTCCAGCTGTCCAGTCAAAAAGTCCCAGTCTGTCCAATCTATTTTTATAACTCAAACCCTCCAATTCTGGCAGCATTCTGGTAAATCTTTTCTGAACCCTCTCTAATTTAATAATATCCTTCCTATAGCAGGGTGACCAGAACTGCACACAGGACTCCAGAAAAGGCCTCACCAATGTCCTGTACAACCTCAGCATGTCATCCTTACTCCTATATTCAATAGTCTGGGCAATGAAAGCAACATGCTAAAAAATCTACAGAACCACTCTGTTTAACTGTGATGCAAATTTCAAAGAATTAAGTACCTGAATCCGTAGGCCGCTGTTCTGCAACACTACCCAGGGTGCTACCATTAATGATACAAGTCCTGCCCTTGCTTGTTTTACCAGAATGCAATACCTTGCATTTATCCAAATTAAATTCCATCTGCCACTCCTCAGCCCATTGATCCAGCTGATCAAAATCTTTGTAAATCTTACATAACCTTCTTCATTGCCCACTATGCCACTAATTTTGGTGTCATCCGCAAACTTATTAATGATGCCTCTTATATTCTCATCCCCCAAATGGTTTATATAAATGACAAACAGATGTGGACACAGCAGCAATCCCTGTCAAAACACCACTGGTCACAGGCCTCCAGTCCAAAAAACAACCCTCCACCACCACCCTCTGTCTCCTACCATCAAGCCAATTTTGCATCCAATTGGTAAGCTCAATCTGAATCCTATATGATCTAATCAGCAGTTGATGATTTACTCATGAAAGCCCTTACTAATGTTTTTATTTGCTGAAAATGATCAAGGCAGGACTTCTGAGTTTACTTGGTGTGAAATATGATGAGCTCTGAGTATGCCGATAGCTATGTTGCATGTGTCCTTGTAAAGTATCTGCCTTCCTCAACATCAACATCCTTCATCTTGATCAACACAAACATAAAAAGGGAATTATTAGTGCTCTAGTGGAATGTTATCACAGACGTCTTAATGGTCAGCTTAAAAGTGCTAGCACAGGAGCCTTGGGAACAAGGCAGGTGCATTAGACAATAATGGACATCATTGTTGGACAAAATGTATATCTTTGTTGGATATACATCATTGGTGGATTTAAGGAGATAACATACACATGAGGCAGAGTTGGAAAGAAAAAATGTTATTGCTCAATAAACATCTTCTAAGATACGCTCCTAAATCTAATAAAATTTTAATGCTCCATTTTATAGTGATGCTCCATTTCAGTGTTATATTCTTCTGCCACCCCACCAGAAAAAAAAACCTCCTGTTATTTATAGTGCAATTGTCCTGTAAACATTACACTACCCAGAGTCAAACAATTGAGCTATCTTGTCACATACACCATCCCTGGTCACAAAAGGAATTTGCCAGGAGATGAATGTTTAACAATATTGTTCAATCACTTACTCCCTTTAATGTACTTAACAGCTATGCTCACTTTGCATTTTACATATTTCTCTTTCCATTGACTAATCTTAACTCTGCGTTTCTTGCAACTTGGAAATAACTTTGCAGTTTGTTTTACCTTGACGTCATTTGGCTGTGTCAAAAGGCAAACTGACCACTGAGCATTGCAATGAGCCATTTTGACCACTCATGGAGTACAAATGGCAGATGTCATAGTAATATTTTAGAGTACACTGGTCAGACCACAGCTCTGGAATTATATCACTTTTTGGTCACTAAAGCACAAAAAAAACCTTCAAGCTTTAAATGGTGACATGGAAACAAATTCCTAGATTAATTGACTGAATTATGAGCAAATATTGCAGCCATAATATTGCAGCAATGATGTTTAAAATGATGTTAACTAGGCTGATTGGTAGAATGGGGTATATTCCTATGAGTAGACTTGGCCTCTATATTCCTTAGAATTTAGAAAAATGAGATAAGAACAATATAAAATTCTAAAGGACTAGATAGATTAAACGTTGGGGGGGATAATCCTTCTAGCTACGGAGTCTGGAAATAAAGGTCACAATCTCACAATAATGAGTTAGATATTTAGGATTAAGATGAGGAGAAATTTCTTAGCTCAAAGGGATTTAGATCCTTGGAATTTGCTACTCCAGGGGGCTCTGGATTCTCGTATTTAAGTCTATTCAAGATAGAGATTAATAATATTCTAATATTCAAGGAATTGATGAAAATGTGAAAGTGGAGTTTAAGTTCAGTCTCTTGATCATACCAATGGCAGAGTGGGCTAGAAAGGTCCTGCTCCTATTTCTTACTTTATATTTTGTAGATAAAGTAATTCCAATCCAAGTCTGAATTTATTGTACCACACTGTTAAGAACACCATTTGAATCAATCAATCAAAAAGAAATCGATCGATTGATTTATTGTTGTCACACGTACCGAGATACAGTGAAAGCTGTTGTTGTGGTTCTGTTCGCCGAGCTGGATGTTTTTGTTGCAAACGTTTCGTCCCCTGGCTAGGCGACATCATCAGGGCTTGGGAGCCTCCTGCAAAGCGCTTCTTTGATGTTTCCTCCGGTGTTTATAAACTATAAACACCGGAGGAAACATCAAAGAAGCGCTTCGCAGGAGGCTCCCAAGCACTGATGATGTCGCCTAGCCAGGGGACGAAACGTTTGCAACAAAAACTTCCAGCTCGGCGAATAGAATCACAACAACGAGCACCCGAGCTACAAATCTTCGCAGTGAAAGCTGTTGTTTTATGTGCTTTGCAAGCAGATTGTACCATACAAAGTGCATCAGGATAGCAGAACAGAGTGCAGAATACAGTGTTACAGTAACAGAGAAGGTGTAGAGAGACAGAGAGAGAGAGAGATTAGAATTAAAATTTGCAAGCCCCATTCAAAGTCTGATAACAGCAGGGAAGAAGCTGTTCTCAAATCTATTCACACATATATTTAACTTTTATATCTTCTGCTCAAAGTAACTAGAGTTAAGACTACAACAGGAAACTAGTGCTAATAACCACTTTTTCACAAAACTCAAAGCAATGCTAATAGCACTCAACATGATTCTGGATTCCTTTATTCTAACACTTCTTTGAATTCCAACCTCCACGGGCCCTAGCAGTGGAAATATATTTCCATAAGATCGTCTACTTAGCCTGACTTCCAAAATGATTTATTAACAAATCTCCAGTGTTAAATTTGACATTGAAACATCAAAATCTAACTGCTTTTGTAAACAATCCACAATAGAGAAAAGAAATAACAGTCAGCTGTAATTCAATTTTTTTGCCAATACCGTAAAACACTGAATCACAGAAATCGAATTCTGGGAAATATTCCAAACCACTGGCCTGTCTGTTCATTTTTCAGATGCAGATGGACTTGTCACCAGTTTCCTTTTTCTGTTCAGTTTTTGTCAAGTATTTTTGGCTATTGCCAAAGGAACTGTGCTGGGGATCCACCAATTGTAAAAGACTTGGAAGGAGCAACTTGACCAAAATTGACAATTGGAAGTTGCAGCCTTTTTCAAAATGGTTTCTAAGCTTACAAAGGCACATATTAATCCTTGCAATAAAAATAAATGTGCCCAAAACTATTTATCAGAATAATGCACCAAAATAAGTATTTCTAACTTTATTAAATTAATTTTAACTTTGGCAATTTCTAACATGTCTCCCAGAAGCTTGACATAGGCTGTCAATCATTTTAAACTGCAGAGATGAAGAATGATGAAACAGATACAAATTAATTTAAGGAGGGTCTACACCACAAGGTGAAACATTAATCCATTTACAAACCAGCTTAAATCAGTAAAATATCATAAAATCATAAAATATCATAAAATTGTAAAATATTGGTGATATTTTATACTGCGATTTGTGGCATTAGTCAAATCAGCACAGCACACTCTACAGGGGTCCTGGGCCTGTGCAGAAAAGGCAGATAAACTAACAATTAGTTTTACTACCAAGCCTGGCAGGCTCTCATCCTTCCTGGGGTGGGATTTCCAGCCTGGAGGGAGAGGTTTTGGTCCATGTTTCCTTAAACGTTGTGATCACTGGGAGAAAGTTAAATGTAGCTCTGGCTGTGTACAATTAAAAGAGGGATAGCATTCCTGTTCATTTTGCTCCCCAGGCAGTGCTTTCAGAGAGTCGATTAGCTTAGTTGGCTGGATGGCTGGTTTGCAATGCAACAGCCCTGGGTTCAGTTCCTGCTCTGACTCAGGTTTCCATGATTGTCCTGTTTTCTCAATCCCCTCACCTGAGATGTGGTGACCCTTGGGTTAAACCACCACAAGTCATCTCTCTCTCTAATGAACAAAGCAGCCCAAAACCCTCTCAGACTATGACAATGCTTAACTTTAGCATGCCTTCAAGGTATTGCATGCTCGTGACTGTAGAGTCACTGTTAAAGTGGAGTTTGCGAGAGACTGGATTTCTGGGGGGCATTTAACAGTGCAAGAAGTTGCTGTCTGATATGTTCCTTGACAACAGTGAGCATTGATAGTCGCAACGTTAAATACAGCACAAGAGCTGGGCTGATTTATCTCAATCATCTCAGATGGCAATGTATCATTTTAGGTACCTATGTTGTAAAAACATCAAAATGATTGCACTGTTTGGGAAAGCGGTGAACAATTACAATGCAATTCATGGTGTGTGCGTGTGTATGTGTGGGTGTGTGTATGTCTGTGTGTCGACATGTGTGTGTGTGCACGCACACGTGCATGTCTGTATCTGTGTCTGTGTATGTGTCTTTGTTTGGTGCATCTGCGTGTATGCACGTGTGTATGCGTATGTATCTGTGATTTGTGTGCCTCTGTGTGTGCGTTTGCATAGTTAGTGGGGATTTATGTGTGACACTGTGCGTGTGGTTGTGAGTGTAGGTGTGAGTGTGTGTATGAGAGATTGTGTGTGAAAGCGTGTGTGAGACTGAGTGTGTGTGAATCAGTGTTTTGTGTACGCATGTGTATTTGCATATTTGCGTGTGCATTTGCTTGTGTGTGTGTGTGTGTGTGTGTGTGTGTATATAGTTAGGGGGGGATGTGTTTGTGGGAGTCTGTACAAGTGGGGCCTCAAATTATGATAAGGACTCTGCAGGAAGTAATGCTTTCAACCCAGATAAAAGGCAAAGCTGATTTTGACTGCAGTACCATTCAGAAACTCTAGGGCTGCTCATTACTCAGCATCACAAAGTAGTCATCGAATAATGTCAAAATCAAATTCACACAGTCACCAAAACTATATAAATTATTCACTGAAAGCAAGGGACTGGGCTTAAGCTTTGTGTATAAAATATACACCTTAGAAAACCATACAAATTGGCAAGCTTCAGCTGAAGTGGTGGAAGTGAGTTTTGATGCTTTCTGTTCATATCCAGCCCTAGGCATCAAATCAACTAGCAGCTGTTGGACCCCTTTGAAGAATTTACTACTTACAACTGACCGCTTGAAAGGGCCCATTTGAAAGGTATTCATTGCTGACATTTTCTATGTTCACCCATCAAAACAAACAGGCTGATATCACGACAACAGTTTAATACAATCAGTTCTTATTTAACAATGGCCCGCACTTGCTCATTCAGGGAGTGCTGGATGAGATGTCAATCTAAGTCTCTGTCTGCAAAAGATGTCATGGTGCTTTTCTGAAAAGGAGCAGGGGAGCTCTCTTGGGTGAACTGGCTGATAGCTATCCTTCAATCAACATCTTTAAAACAGATGATTGGGTCATTAACTCATGCTATTTGCGGGTTCTCTCTGTATGCAAATTGTCAGCTGCATTCCTGCTCTTTAAAACTACTTGAATGCATGGGATGTCCTGAAGGCACGAAAGTCATTGCATTGGCATCTTTGTGCCTTTTCATTTACTTGACGCAATTTTAAATGTGCATATTTTCTAACTTTCCCCACTGTTTTCCTTACATTCAACATTTACAGCATCAATCGCAAAGTGGCAAGCCTTTCAGGACTTGTGAAAAAGCAGCAACTTCTCGACGGTAATTAATCTTCACCTATAACAAATGTTAATGTATTCATGTGTTGTGTCAAGCAGAGACCTATCCTTTGCTCTTCAGAACATAACCTTCACAATGTAGCCAAGCCATTGAGGCTGCTGTGAGTATACTCCTTTTGTCTATTAGCTGATTTAATTCTGTGCTTACTGAAACAATGGGTGAATATGGTACCTTCACGAATGTGCTACAGTTTGACTGTCTTTATTGTTTGGCTCACTGTCACACTAAACAGTTGCTTTACCCATTTTTTGGTAAGGAGAGTGCAATTGTAATTTTTTTACAATTATCTATTATGGGCCGCACGGGGGCACAGTGGTTAGCACTGCTGCCTCACAGTGCCAGAGACCTGGGTTTAATTCCTGCCTCAGGCAACTGTCTGTGTGAAGTTTACACATTCTCCCCGTGTCTGTGTGGGTTTCCTCCTGGTGCTCCAGTTTCCTCGCATAGTCCAAAAATGTGCAGGTTAGGTGAATTGGCCATGCTAAATTGCCCGTAGTGTTAGGTGAAGGGGTAAATGTAGGGGAATGGGTCTGGGTGGGTTGCTCTTCGGAGGGTCGGTGTGGACTTGTTCGGCCGAAGGGCCTGTTTCCACACTGTAGGGAATCTAATCTAATTTCCCTGATCTTTGGTTGCACCTGAGAACATAACTTCTGGAGAAAGTACATTGAGTAGCAGTTTAAAGTTAACACAGTCCAATCCTCTCCTGAGAATGCAAAACAAAGTGTTTTTTTTTCATCCTGTTAAATACTATTTTAGCTTCTGGAGACTTGTAAGAACAAGTGTGAACGGAGCATTTTTACAGGTCCACTGTATTTGGCTCATGAATTGTGTTCTATTTAACAGATTCAAATCACAAACACCTTCATAGCAACACTGTCCATGCTTCAGCTCTTTCAATGAACCCTTCAAAGAGCAAAGAAAAATTCTTGTCACACCATCCCACCATTCTGTGAAAATGTGACAAAATAAAAGAGCATAATCGTTAGTCTGACTTTAACCCTTTACTTTAACCTTTGCACCTTTGTAACACTCATTTTCTTAGAAATTGATTTCTTATAAATTTGAAAAACTGGAGAGCTGCAAAGCAAATAGTGAGGAATCCATGTAGATTTAACTCTTCCTTAAACTTATGATTCCAATTCTGAATAGATTAATCACTGCAGTAATTTTGACTATTTGCCTCTCTCAAGTGCACAAATTTCAGTCTGATGAGTAGCTCATGTTTTAAATGCCCATTTATTTCATTCATTTGATGAAAAAGAAGTGGAAGTGGGTGATGAGATTTTTAAAAATGATATTGATAAAGTTAGTATTACAATGATAAAAAATGTATCCTTAGTCAAGCTTGACAAATCCATGCTGTTCTACTCAAGTGAATATTATCACACGCTCATATCATAATCATCAAACCTTCTGAGGGAAAATATGTGTTTCTAGCACTTACTTAAAATGCTGGACACAATTTTTCATGTTCTGCTTTCAACAAAGGCAATAAGATACAAAACGATCCAAGGTCTCACAATCAATCCTATCGCCAAAGAATCTTTCAGAAAAATTTTAAAAATGCACGAAAAAGAAGACAGTTTGCAATAGCCAGTAGTCAATCATGATGCCTGGTCACTCAGTCCAATTGAACAGACATCATTTATCATCAGTTACAGATGAAGTTCATCGTCTGGGCAGCAAGAACTCAACACACATCGACCTATTGTGCCCCTTCCTGACAAAACCATTTCACAGTTACTGCACTGTACTCCTGCAAATATATAGAAAGGCTGAAAATCTGTCCAGGACACCAGGCCCCTAAGGTAATAGAGTTAGTTAACTCAGGATTCTGATCACAAAACATGGAAACAATCAAGCTCATAAAAGCAAAAAGGAAGCAGTACAAGAAAATTATATTTTTTTGAACAATTATTCTGCTATTTACACACAGTCTCACAAAGTCCCAGTGTTTCAGCTGACATTCTCCTGATACTGGATTAGGTACAGTTGCGGAAGGTGGGTTATTAAATATGTACCCAGTCTTTACATTCAGAAAACCTGAGGCTACAGAGAATGCATTTAGAGAGATCAGTGACCACTATGACCTTGACCTGAGCTACAGCATAGCCTCCAGCACATGAAAGGCAACTGCAGGATTTATCAGCAGGGCCACATTTGCCCACTCAAATCTAATTCTGACCAATGACCTGGAGAAAAATAGAGGGAGAGACAATGATAGCAACTGTAAATCACTAATATTTGCAAGGACAAAGGGGTCAAAATGAAGGAATTATGATCGTGTATAACAAATAAGTCATGGATGACATTGGCCTTTTGAAAAATAAATCTTTAAATCTTCAGAATATTTGATCTCAGAAATATTGGGCACCCAAACATTATAAGCACTCTTGAAGACAGCATGTTTTTAGATATTAACCTGCTTAATTGGTTGCAGTCTCTGAAACTCCCCATCATTCCTGACCTGCTGCGCTTTTCCAGCAACACATTTTCAGCTCTGATCTCCAACATCTGCAGTCCTCACTTTCTCCTCAAATTTAGAATATAGCTATATTGGCATTTGTTGTGATGAGAAAGATTTCATGAACAATGTAAGCAGTATGACTTCAATCAGTCCCTTTGTTACACTAAAATCAAGTACAGTGGGACCCCTCCCCTCCAGGGAACCATCTCACAATGTATAACACATGTGCTAAGTAAGATAGTACTCAACCAATCACAAAATCACACTTTAAGAGTGACCAAGTAGTTCTATAGACACTTGATTTTTCAAGATTCTGATGTTCATTAGAAGCAGCTACTCCAACATGCAAGCCCTTAACATTAAAGCCAACCAGCAGGTCTGTGGATCATCATGCATGCAGACAAATACCTTTGAACGGAACTCTGTACAATCTTCCCATTGGTAGGTATAACTGTTAGACCCCTCTACCACCCCCTGAGAAATGGAACAGGAAGTGACTTGACCATAGGAAATAACATCACCACAGGGAATGACATCGCCAACCCAAAGAAACCCAAACATATAAATAGAAAGCAGGAATTTTCAGCATGGCTTCGCATGAGGTCCACTGAAGATGTTACCTAGTAAGGTAACAAAACATCTGAAATGAACCTTTCAGCTCAGTGAACAAACCTACATCCAAAACCTCAACCTGAGCTACAAATCTTCTCAAAACTCAGTAAGGTATAACTGTCAAAAAACTGCAATCAATCCACACATTAGAGCCACACGATAACTACAATCTTTGTTAATTCTATTAAAACTTGCTTGTAACGTGGCCCATAACTACATTCACTAAAGTCTTCATGATTCTTAGAATGGTAGTCAAGAATCACACTTCCAACTGAGTATGAAGATGTCTGACATGGATCCTCTTCACTTCCACTTCAAGAAAACATTGGTTGACAGTCCAAAGCTAAACTGGACAATTTGGTAAATGAAGTAGCCCACAGCAGGTACACTTTACCAAAGTTATATTCTCATATGTACAAATTGTACATTTTACCTCCTACAAAAGCAGGAATCTTAGCAAAAAACATTTACAAAGGTAAAGTCTCAGCAATGTGCCAGATTAGAGACGGTGACAGTATTATCTCGAGATTACTAATCCAGAAACCTAGCAGATGGTGGAATTGGAACGCAATAAAACTCCAGAATTCAGAGTCTGATAATGACCATGAAACCATTAAAAGCCAACAGGTCCACTCATGTCCTTCAGGGAAAGAAACTGCCATCTTTACCTGGTCTGGCCTACATGTGACTCCAGACCCATATTAATGTCGTTGGCCCTTAACTGCCCTCTGAGCAACTAGGGATGCGCAGTAATGCTGGCTTGGCCAGCAACACTCACATTGAATGAATTAAATAAACTACAATGACATCTATTTAAGAATTTGGGGACTGCTATTGCTCCTCAGTGGCTTTGGATTGTCACTAGCCATTTTTTCTATTTAATAAGAAACATGTTTGAAAACAAAGTTAAGGAATGTGAATGAGTTAGAAGGTATAGGGCTAGAGATACAACATTTATGCAAAAAGCAACCGTGCTCTGCCAAATCTGTTCAGTGATCAAAATAAAATGAAATGAATAAAGTCTTTTACCAAGTTACTTACCAACAAATGTTATTTGTAAGGTGTCAGGCTTGGTTCAGCAGTTACTGTCTGACTCAGATTCAGAAGGCAGTGGATATTAGTCCCACTCCAGAACCTTGAGCACCAATTCTAGGCCCAGTTCAGGCTGGAGGGGATGCAACACTGTCTGGGTGTCATTTTAAATGGAACATCAAATCTGCCTGCTCTCTAAAGTAGATATAAAGAATATCAATGGAGGCTGGTACAATTAAAACATTTAAGAGGCATTTGGATGGGTTTATGAATAGGAAGGGTTTGGAGGGATATGGGCTGGGTGCTGGCAGGTGAGACTAGATTGGGTTGGGATATCTGGTCAACATGGACAAGTTGGACTGAAGGATCTGTTTCCGTGCTGTACATCTCTATGACTCTATGACTCTATTTCTATTTGAAATGCTGGGGGGCTCTCTCTATGTTTTGGCTGATACTTATCCCTCAATCAACAGCACTCACAGCAAATTAACAGATTAACCTCAATGTCATTTCTAGGATCTTTCTATATAGAAGTCAAAAATTGGCTTAATATCTGTACCCTCTAAACTGATGAACTTTTACTTTTTATTCTTCTTATTTATGACTTCTGCCATTAATCTAGGTGCCATGGTATACAGTCTTACAAAACTTTTCACTGTATTTCTTTTGTAAAAATACATGTGACAATAAATTGCTATTCTATTCTGATTAGAAAAACTGCTGGCTATCTCAAGTGGAAACCAATTCAATGAGAGAGCTTAAACTTCATTACACATGTTCCATAGCTGGTATACAAGAAGCGAAGGAAATTGCAAAATGCATGCATGATTAGCTGTTAAAAGTTTGGCACATTAGTAATTGTCAGTTATATATCATCCATTGCATCATTCAATAGGCAGCTCCTGAGTGTTTCCATCACTTACAAAATGCAGCACATTGAATTTGCCAGTCTTAATCAAGGATCTGAGAAGCAAATCATCTCTTTAAGAAATACATCTTTCCATATTCTTGCTATTCAGTCAATTTGAGTCAAATAAACAGTTGTGGCTTTATATTTATAGTAGCGGTGAGAGTAACCTTCATTGCAAAACTGGTTCACACCAACACACCTCAATTTTGTCAGTCAGCAAGTCGAGACAGCAACCTGTTTGGGGATTGTACTGAAAGAAAAAGATATGGGACACTGCTGTGAGATGCTCCCACATTCTCTCCCCTAGCTCCTATTTCATAAACCCTTAACAAAACCATACATTTTATCAAAATCAGAAATGCAACCACCATCTGTAAACCTGTGTAAAGATCACAATTACTGGGTAACAGCAATACTGTTTGCTTCATTCAAGCCTCTCAATCCACACCCTTAATCCTCCTTGTATTTTAATCAAAATGATTATACAGAAGACAATTAAAGCTTCACGACTGAAAATAAAATTGATCACACAACAGGGGGGACAACACCTTTCATATGCTTCTTAATTTTATGGTCAAAATCCAGTTGAACACTATTTTACTTACCATTATCACAATATATATTCCTCATGTTATTACTGAGCAATTTGAGGTTCTATACAGTATGCAAAAATTGCAGGATATTATTTTTTGTTTTTCTATGATGATTTTACGCACATATAGAATACCCAGACATTTATGAATAAGAACTTATATAGAATTAGCAGCAGGGAAACCAGCCAAGTAATCTACCAGTGTCTATGTTCCACAAGAGGCCCATTTCCATTCTATTAATTCAGCACAACTTAATTTTCCTTACTATTTCATGCATTTAACTAGCTGTGCTTGAAATGCACCTATGCTAATCAGCTCAATCATTGTGTGGTAGTGAGTTCCACATTCCTCACCAATTGTTTAAAATATTCCACAAGCAACTTTAGCCAATTTTCTTGAAGTAAAAACAGATGCTTTTCAGCAGAAAGCTGAGTGTTCTAAATGCAAAATGTCACAGTCAACGTGACACCTAATAAATGCCTCTGCTCTTGAGGAGACCATTACTCATTTGTGACTTTGTCACTCATGAGTTATCTGAATTGGCATCACTCATGGACCATGTATCATTTGCATTATGACCTGTTCTGATATATCCTCAGATTTTCTTTAATTTAAAAAGAAATCTCTCTGAAGGCACATAAAATATAATGGTACTATAAAACTAATTAAACATTCTCAACAACTGATATGACATGCACTAGCTTTAGGAACATGAATGCACAACAGATAATGTCTATGTTAAAATCACTGGAAGTAGTTTCTGCAGCTCAGTGCATGTGGGAGTAGCTAATAAATCAAGTACCGGTATTGACTAATGTAACTAGTTACATTACAAGATGTCACACTTCCTAATTGGATGGGGATAGAAAATCATCAAGCAGAATTTGCACAAATGACTTTCTGTACTCAATCTTGATAAACACTTCCACATGCTTTCAGAACAGAAACTGAATACACTATGTGGAAATGTAAATCTTCTTGTACTAAAGACCTTGTGTTGAATCATCATCCATTTTTAGGATATGTAGTTTGGGTATTCTGTTGGCAGAATGCTTCCTTGGCCTCACTTGTACAGCAAATCCATGCTTTATGTAAACGAATGCGACTGTAATGCTGTTCCAATTAACACACACTATTTATATTTTTGTTGCTGCAGGTTATACAAGTTAAAGAACAACCACGTTTTGTAGCATTTTGTCACATCGCTCTGAAATGCTTGACATATAATGAATTACCTTGAATTCCAAAAGCTGTTATGTCGGCAAGCACAGCACTATTTTATAGCCAGCGGGTCCCACAACCAGCAGTGACAGGAATGACTCAGTCATCTGCTTTTAGTGGTGTCAAGAAAGGAACAGAATACCCAACTCATTTGCAAACATCTACTGAAGCAGGCACTAAAGGCCAATAGCTTAACATTTCATTTGAAGGATAGGACGCTGTATTGTCAGCAATACTGTCAATGTATGTGACCGAAGTCTCTTGGACACTCAAACACAATTGCTTCCTTGCTTAGATGCAGAAATATGACCAACAGAGCCAAGCTAACATGCTTTACATCATTGACAAAGAAACACTGATCACTGCTGATCTTGTAGAATGTTGCAATCAGATATTCAGTGCTTACTCCAGCCAGAACATGACCCATGTATGTGAATTGATAAACATGTTTTTAAATAGGGATTCCAAGTGAGGGAGCTGTGGTGATCTCAACAATTGGTCTAGGCACTAAGCAGCCAATCACATCAAACGATTCCCACAGACAGACAGCCAGGCAATCGAAATCCACAGTTAAAAAATTACAGTGAGCAAAATACAGATTAGGAACATACAGAAAGTGAAGGGAAAGATTGAAATATCACAAAATAACTTTTTTGAAAGAATGTCATTTGAAAAACTTTTTAAGAGTGTAGCAATTAATTATTATGGATTCATTTAAGAATATTGTGCTATCTTTTGAGGACCAAGCTGATTATTATGTAGTAGTTATTGTGCAGATAAACATTAAAAACCAAGTTACATTACAGTGAACTTAACTTTCATGGGGTTTACAGCAGTGATGTGATTATGGAAAAAGAGGACATTCCTGCCGAATCAATAGTTGGCTTTGGGATGAGAGGATGGGTCAATGGCTCCCTGTGGTGGAGCTGTGAGTGACAGACTGCAGCTACAGGAAGCATGTCTGAATCTGAACTTGCGCTAACTCCTGAAGTTATGGTCAGGTTCAAAGGGGCAAAGTGTTGTGAGTATCAGGCCAAATCAGGTGAACAATTCACATATAGTCACTTTTCTGAAAAAACCTTTACTGTACAAACATCTGAAACAAATGTTGGTATTTTATGGCACTATGGTTTTGGGCTTCACCGGGCCTTTCACTTTCAATCTAAACAATCAATTATCCAAGCTGTAATAGAGAGCCACATCATTTGACGACTTCAGTATTCATAATTAAAAGGAACAAATTCTCAAAAGATCATCATTAGAGTCAGGTTAATAGCCATGCTAACATTCTTCCAATTGAATAAACAAATCAATTGCACAGGAGAACTCCTATGTCTCTACAAGTGGATTGATAGGGGAAAACTGCTTTTACACACTTCCACCCACTGTCAGCCCAATGTCACAGCCCCCATGTGGTACACGTGATAGGGTCCAGTCTAACAGTTCAGTTATCACAGATGGCAGATTGAGAACAGTTGCTGGCATACTGGCATAAATAAAATCAATGGGAGGTGTGGTTTTCTAATTCTCTCTTCCTAGTGGGGATCGTGGGATTTGGAATTGACCCTTCACTGGTTTTCCTGAGAGGTCCTGCTCACTGTGGCGAGAGGGTAGCATCCCAGTGAACAAACAATTGGAATTGAGAATTGGGGTTGATTTCAGCTCCAGCCCTTACCCCGGTGAACTTGAGGCAACGTTATGACTTTCATGAGGGAGCTCTCAAGTCTCCTGGAAATGGGCTCCTTATCCAATTGGGAGAAGCAGGTGGTTTTTCTGGTCATCTAGAGACTGTCCAATTTCAGAAGGGCAGTCGGAGGCAGGACATGTTAAGGCACTGAGAGGGTATTTCAACAGAAACATTTCCTCTCAGCTATCTTTACAACAGTTTTCACTACACAAAAGGAAAATTGACCAATGTTGGGGGGGGGTGCTGGGATTTGGTGAGGGTTTGTGGGACGGGAAGGGGAAACCTCTCTACAGGGCATCTTTTAGCTGAAGCCCTCCCAAGATAGGTAGACAAGGTCTGTAGACACAGTGGTAGTGTCCCTATCTCTGAACCAGGAGGCCTTGGTTCAGATCCCACCTACTCCACAGATGTGTAATAACATCTCTCTGTAGATCTATGATGGGTATGGCCTGCCACCTCACTCCCTTGTGTTCACCTCCAGACCCCTGTCACATCACAGCAATGCCATTCTGAACAACAGGATTCATTGGGTGAGTCAGAAATGCTAGTTTGTCCCAGTGCCATCTAACTTACTTACCTCATGTCAGCACTCAGGACTCTTGGAGGTTCCTGATCTCTTGGAGGTTCCTTCACTATAGACCTGCCTGGAAGCATGATGGTTACAATAGAGCACATGATGCCTTACCTCCACCCCCTGAAGGCCTTTCTTAATCTCCCTGCTGATGGTATGTGAACCTTGGCCCAGGCCCAAGCCCTTCCCTTTTTCAATCTATAAATCTCTTTTGACCTCACACTGATAAATCCCACTGAATTGTCAGAGGTACAATACTGGAAACAGCTTTTCCAGCGGGTTCCCTCACTGATGATTGATGGACATGAACCCGTGGTCCCACTGCCATTTGGTGACTTGCTGTGAGCTGAAGCCTATACAGTGATGAGAGGAGAATTGAACCTCAGTATCTGTGTCCATTCTTTGACCAGTACCAGATGAACAGGTCAATGGGAAAGTTTAGTGGCTGCTGCATACATTGTCTTTCTGTGGTGGTGGTGTTAATCCAGTGTCCATTCTCCAGTTGGACCTTCAGATCTCAGTACATGGCACATTGTTAATTCTTTCTCATTTTTTCTAAGTTGTAAATATATGTTCTACACATTTCCGTCAGGTGCTGCTCTAGTCAGTAGTTAACACAATAGTGAGTCACCAAGTCAAAGCACAATATGGGTTATACCTCACTAATTTCTCTCTCTCTCTCAGTTCATAGTATGCTGAGTGGTTCGCTATCTCTGCAAATTTGACACTGTTGTGTTTTTAAATTTTAAACAAGCAGTTATTTCTTGTTGACTGCACACAGCATGTGAGCAGCTTCTCTGGAAGTATCTCCACTTGCTCAGCACCCAATAAACACTGCCCTTGCCAGTGATACCCAACTCCTATGAATGAATTTTCAAAAAAGGTTCACATGGAAATCATGATTCAACTGTAACATCATTCTGATTCAACTCAGTTCAGCATGAGTGTGGTAAAGTACTTGTAATTTTGTGCCAGTGTGAGCAAGTGTGTCTGTGTGTGAGAATGAATAAGTAAGCGTGTGTATGTGTTAGAGTAAGTGTGAGTGAGGTAAGTATGTGTGTTTGTGTGAGTGTAAGTAAGTGCATAAGTGTGTGAGTAATAAGTGTGAGTGAGTTGAAGTATGTTAATGTGTGTGTGTGTGTCTGTGTGTGAGAGTAAGTGTCTGTGAGTGTGTTATAACCGGAGGAAAATGCAAGCTGAAAGGCAAACAGTTTAGAAGTTCCCGATTGGAGGAATTCTGCCGAAACTGGCTTGGAGTGTGTGCCATCGCAAGTGAGTGTAAGGTCAGTTGTAGTTAAATCCACTCCTCATATTGGTTCTACTTCCCCTCTCTCTTCCCCCATGACCAGGACTTGGGGCTTTGTCTGGTCCTCAAGTAAAAAAGGCAAAAAAACGGTTTTTGAGTTATCTCTGCTGCTTGGCACTTCGAAATGGTACTCTTTCAACCACACATTTTTGAAACAATCATCAAACTAATACTTTGACAATGATTATTTTAAATGATTTTGATCAGCAATTTATGTTTCCTTCATACCTTAACTTTTTTTTTTGAAATTCATGCTTGACTTTGTGCAGAAACGGATCTCAAGCTGCTTCTGGGTTTCACGCTGAAAGGGAATGAAAGTCTCACAAGAAGTCGGATTGCTTTTTAACATCTAGTAAAAAGGGTTGTGTCTTCGTCAACCGAAACTTGCAGCGCTGTAAATACTCAGCGTAATAGGCAGTGTCTATATGGAGAGAAAGTTAGTGACCTCTCGTCAAAACTATTGAAGATTGTGAACCTAAAACATTAACCGTTTCTCTCTCCACAGATACAACCTGGCCTGCTGAATAATTTCAGCTGTTGTAGTTTATTTCAGATTTCCAGCATCCAATTTTTTCCCCCATTATATGCGTCATGCTGGGAATTTGTTAGTGTGAATAGATTCAACTTAAAGTGAATAAATATTTATCATTCAAATCAAAGTGTGTTTTTTTCCCATACATAAAGAAAATTTGTGTGAATATGTGAATTAGTTGGTGCTGCCACTGAAAGATTTCACCAGAATATGTCGCTGTTAATTCAAGCCATTCTCAGTTGCACTTGCTTCCAGTGCTTGTAAGGTTCAAATAATTTGGATGTTGCTGTCTAGATATTGCATAGGGCCAAGTTCAAAGAAGCAAAGCCAGTTGGATATGAATAACTAAGTTGTGTGTAATTGTCAGACACAGTAGCATTTGTCAAGTGCATTTTCCTGAAATTAGAGCTTTCAATTGGCTTTACAAATGCAGGCTCAGAGTGCAAAAGCCAACATGTTTTGCCCAGAGACAAAAATAATCTGCAAATGCTGGATTCTCAGGTAGAGAAGCAGGTGGCTGGAAGAGCAGAGCAAGCCAGTCAGCATCAGGAGGCGGAGAAGTCAATGTTTCGGGTGTAACCCTTCTTCAGCCCTGAAACGTTGGCTTCTCCACTTCCTGATGTTGCCTGGCCTGCTGTGTTCTTCCAGCCTCCGCCTTCTCTACCTGAGAATCCAGCATCTTCAGTATATTTTTGTTTCTAAATATGTTTTGCTCAGCCGATATAAAGCAATTCAATTTTATTGTGACGATTGTTAATTTTGAGCACCTGAAGGAAGTCAGAAGGAGAGTTTGAGTGGGGGAAGAGGTGAATAAAAGGCGTGATAAAAGAGGTGAATAAGAGATGAATCAGGAGAAAGACCAGGGTTTGTGATTTCTCTCCCTAGCCCTGACATGGGATGTAAAGATATATCACCTGACATAAAAAAGCAGTTTGTGCTCTATTGGTAGATCCTCCTTAGCCTAAGACAGCACTTTGTGATCAGAACTAGCTATTGATATGAATGACCAAACCCTTTTACAAATTCCAAAACACAGAAAGTTAGAAAAGTCCAAAATTCATTGACATATGCACTAAATTATAACAGTATATTGCAGTGTGCTGACCTCGAATGCTTGTCATATGGCTAAACTAATGATCAGAGGAGAGGGCAAATTCATTCTTTTATAGACCTCACTTAGGCTCAGTGTGACCTTGTGTAACATTTAGGCTTGACATTTTTATTGATTAGATCTAGCAGCTAATGCATTGTGTGCTGAGGCCGTACCTGGTCCTTTCCCAAGGCATGTTTTTCTCGACACCTTAATTTAAACTGCTTTCTAATCCAGTAACTGAAAACAAAAGAAATAGGCCTCTCAGATATGGCTAACAAAAAGCAAATAATTGTTCACTATGATAATTTCCACTTTCCTGATCCTTTTGATGTGTCATAAGGACTGTTAAACATGATCACTAAACACACACACACACACACTTTAAAGAAAGATGAACTTAGATCAAGGATTATTCTTGTATAACCTTACTTAGTATAAAGTATTACACAGTAAGTCCCATTTTGTAAAGCAAAGCAGCCACCCTCCTAATATCAAATCAGTCTTCGTTTGATCAGATTAAATGCTGTAACTAGTCCAATTTACTGACTTGTGAAGCAATTGCACTGTTGACATTGAAATCTGAATTGCGATCTCCACTTTGTTTTTGTATTAAGTTCAAGTACACCAGTGGACAATATAAACTCTCCTGGATCACTCTGCCAGGGTCAAATATGAAAAATAAGGACTTGCATTGATCTGGAACATGTGATACTCTGAGAACGTCCTAAAGCATTTTGCAGCCACTTAACTACTTCTTTGAATAAGGTACAATCCTAGTTGTTTGATAAGTATCTCATGAAGAACAGTGATATAATCACCAAGAGCAACATCTTGCAAGCCATATCAAAATATATTTGACCTTTCGCAATTGATGCAGATATTGTTGCGTTAGGACTATTGATCAGTAAGGAGGATTCCACACTGGTGAAATTATAGAATGGTTATAACACAGGAGGAGATCATTCAGCCCATGATGTCCATGCTAGCTGTCTGCAAGAGCAGTAATTCAGCTACTCCCAGACACCAACCTTTTCCCTACAGCCCTACAAATTACTATTCTGTAAGATATAGCTCTCCGACATCTGACTGAAATTCATGATTAATCCTTAATCTACTGTGTTCTCAAACGGAGCATGCCAGCTCCCTACACACTGCATAAAAAAGCTTTTAGTCACGTAGTCTTTTGCTATCCACATCAAACCAGTGTCCTCTGGTTCTCAACCCTTCCATCAATGGGAACAGTTTCTTTCTCTCTAATCTTAACCAGATCCTTCATGATTTTGAACATCTCTACTGAAACTCCTCTTAAATGTCTCCGATTGGCCCAGCAGCCTTAGCTTCTCTAATCTATTGTCATAACTGAAGTCCCTCCACCATCTCCAAATCACCATAGAATCATTCTTGTCAATCTGTTCTGCACCTTCTCTAATTTTGTCACATCTTCTTTAAAGGTTCAAAAAGCCCAGAATTGGAAACATGGCTCCACTGAGGCTGAATCGATGTTTTATGAAGGGTTTACTTTTGTACTCTGTGTCTCTATTTATAAAGCACAGGATCCTAGTGCTGTCTCAACCGGTCTTGCCATTTTGAATCATTTATATACATACAGCCAGACCCAGATCCCTCCACCCCTGGGCCTCCATTAGAATTGGATTCTGTATTTGATATTGTCTCTCCATGTTCTACCCAAAAGGTTTAACCTCACCAATAAAACTTTATCTGCCACATTCCATCCATTCCAATTTGCCTGTCTATCCTCACAGGCAGATGTGCTCTTGCCATATGAAAGCACACAAGGCTATGGGTCAAGTGGTAGAAAATGGCATTAGAATAGTTAGGTATTTGTTTGTGACAGAGACAGATGCCATAGGCCGAAGGACCTTTATCTGTGCTGTAGATCTCTATGATAGTCTGTACTTCTTGCTACGTTTTATGCATTCTGCAATCACAAAATGCCATAAGAAGTGATGTCGCCCTGGGTTAGAGTGAAAACAAACTCCCTCAGGATCCTTTTCTGATTATTATGCAAAAGTTCTGACTGAACAGATACCAAGGTTGGACTCGTTTTAGGTATGACCCTCACAGGCAACTCATGAGATCTGTCAATTTGGCACCATTCAGGTATCAAATTCTGAGAGTTTGCACCGAGATCAGTACATTTTCCTTTTGAAACAAGAGAGGTCATTGCAGCATGAAGCCAGGGTTGTTTTTTAGAACAATAGTAAGCTGTTCCAAATAACTTTGGCAGTATTTCCTTCCCTTAGACTTGTAGAAGTCACTGATGTTGCAACCAATCACTGTAAATTTGCTGAACTGAATCAAATGGACCCACATAATTAACTTGTCTTTACGGTCAGTAAACGCACAATAACAGCAGAATGTTCTTTATTCGGAATGACAGAGGGAGCGCTTGGGTAGGCAATGAAAGCTACAACAAACTGATGAAATATAGAATCCACTTAAAAATGGGAGACAAATGAAGTAGTAAATTAAATTTTAAATATTATTTATGTGTACATCTTAATTTCTTATTTTTAACCCAACCTCCAGCCCGTCCATGAAAAATGCATTGAAATGTTCAGCACCAGAGTGGCATGGTGGCTCAGTGGTTAGCACTGCTGCCTCACAGAACCAGGGACCCAGGTTCGATTCCAGCTTCGGGTGACTGTCTGTGTGAAGTTTGCACATTCTCCCTGTGTTTGCGTGGATTTCCTCCGGGTGCTCCGGTTTCCTCCCACAGTCCAAAGATGTGCAGGTCAGGTGAATTGGCCGTGCTAAATTGTCCATAGTGTTAGGTGCATCAGTCAGAGGGAAATGGGTCTGGGTGGGTTACTCTTCGGAGGGTTGGTGTGGACTTGTTGGGCCAAAGGGCCTGTTTCCACACTGTAGGGAATCTAATCTAATCACCAATGGACTAGTTTAGTTTGGAATTATGCTTGGCATTGATTGGTTGGATCAAAGGGTCTGTTTCTGTGCTGTATGACTGTATGGCTCTATAACTCCAGCATTCACTCAGCTCTTTATCACCGAGACAGAAAGTAAGTCCCTGGTTTCCATGATAGGTTATCACTTGCACTAAAAGGAACTATTGGCCCTCTTCTACTGACTGCATTCTTGACTATGCATTTAGTTCAAATATCAAATCATAAAGAAATTATGAAAGGGAGGGCAAAGTGATGGAGGGAAGGGAGAAGCAAGGGGGAAAGAGGTGGAAAAGAAGGGAAAATCAAGAAGAGGATAGAAGGAGAAGAGATGAGGAAGAGATTGAAAAGGGAGGGAGCAGGGACGAGGAAGGCCATTGCAGGGGATTGTACTTCTGCCTTTGAAATCCTTAGTTGGAGAGATGGTTGAAGTTTCCAGTGAAGATAAAATAACCAAGATGCACTGGTAAGTGCAGGGGGAAGGGGCACTCAAATCAGGCGCTAAGAAAATTGAGCCACAAGATGAGACATGTAACCACTAAAGGAAGAGAAAAGTAGTGCTTTTATGGAGAATGTCATGCCTGGGAAATGCAGTTGGTGAGGAGGTTTACTTCAAAGGAGATAAGAAATGGAGCAGGCGCATCATTAAGTGATGAAGTATTGAGAGAATAATCAGCGGGTTGGTTTTGATCAAGAGGTGCAATGAGTGGAAGAGTGGGATTTGGAAGAGGAACACTTGATAGTGGAGATCAGTCTACTGTGAAAAGATCTGAATGAATGAGTACAACTAAAGGTCATTGCTGCTGGGTGACATGCTAACTGTTTCCTCCATTGCTCTACCTTGGCCAATCACAGCTAACTTGTGAAGCAATCAGCACCCTTTCCTCCTGCACTCTAAATTATTGTGTTGCTTTGAAGTTTGGCATTCTTGCATTTACCTTGATGATTGTAGGACAAAGAGCCACAGCAACATGTCTGTCTTTCCATCAAGATTCAGGTCCTGGTGTATGAAGCAGCTTTTTGCTGAACAGTCCAGTTGAGCGGTCTGAGTATTTTTAAACGCTGCTCAAAAACTGGTTCAACCAGATGGTGGAGGGGCTGATGAGTATAGTATGTGAAGGCAATGAGCTTGAACATTGGAACCTTTCTACATAAAGAGGATCCCAACAATGTTGAGTGCAGTCAACATCTCTGCTTAGTTTAAGGATGCATTTTGAGTACCCTTTTGGCCATCAGATGTGGTTAGGCTATACCCTAATTAGTTACATAACAGTATAGGAATAGTGTGCGAAAGTGGGTACTGCAGATGCTGGAGATTAGAGTCAAGATTAGAGTGGTGCTGGAAAAGCACAGCAGGTCAGGCAGCGTCCGAGGAGTAGGAAAATCAACGTTTCAGGCAAAAGCCCTTCATCAGGAAATCCTGATGAAGGGCTTTTGTCCGAACCAGCGATTTTCCTGCTCCTCGGATGCTGCCTGACCTGCTGTGCTTTTCCAGCAGCACTCTAATCTTGAATATAGGAATAGTGCCCCAGCCACAGGTTAGCCAGCATGAAATTCCAGAACCATTCGCAGGTTACAGTATATGTAGGTATTACTGAACCTACCAGTTTCAGCCTGTAAGTTTCAAAGATGATAACTTGTGAAAATGCAGGATGAAAATGGAGGTGAGACAGTCATTCTGTTGTGTGTGTGCGAGCGCATGAGTGTGTGTGTGTGTGAGCCTGTGTGTGTGTGCATGCGAGTGTGTGTGAGCCTGTGTGTGTGTGCGTGCGAGTGTGTGTGAGCCTGTGTGTGCGCGCGCATGCGTGAATGTATGTGAGCTTGTGTGTGTGTGCGCGCGTGCGTGAGTATGTGTGAGCCTATGTGTGTGTGTATGTGTGTGCATATGTCAAAGGTAAAGTAGATTTACTGCTTGTACAACACCACTGATACATTATTTGGGCTTTATTTCAGGTGCTTTTCCTTAAAACTTAGTGCTCCAGCAGACTGCTGTATAACCAGCTCTCACTCTCTAGGTACCAGTACCTGCCTTCACTTCTGAAAGCAGAGAATTAAATATTACATTTAGCTGTGGTTTTGGCTGTAAAGTGACAAGTGGGTATCTCAGTATTTACACACTTAACTATTTCCCCTTGAAAAATAATGGATAGCAGTCAATCTGCTGTAATAAAATATGATGGAACTTGACTAACACAGGGCCCCTATATATTAATATTTTTATGTGACTGATAGGTACGGACTGTCCACAGAGAACCTTTAGCCTTTCAATTTTTTTTCTCACGTTTCCAAAGAGATGATTCAATCTGGAGGCAACAAGCTGAGAAATGCTTTTCAAAATCTGATCCGGTGCAAGTGGGTTCCAAACTTAAAAAAGGGCTATCAAAGATGTAACCTACAAATCCTCAGATTTGGATTGAATAAGTTATGATAACGGATGCACAAGGGATATCTAAATTTTGGCACATTGTGTATTAAAACAACTTGGGACATGGTCTCTGAGTGAAGCTTGTATTTTAAGCCCATATGGACTGTAAGAGAAAAGAAACACCACCATACATCATAAATTGAAACATAGCCTTCAGAAATACTTGCAATCTCAAGTGCTCACCAGTGGAATTCATGACTGCTATTTCTCAATGTTAGTTCAACAAGACTGACATTAATTGCTGTTCCCACTTTTTGTCCTTCCTTGTTTTTCTTATTATGTTTGTTCGTGGGGTGTGGGCATCACTGGCTAGGCCAGCATTCATTTGGCCTGGAAAAGGTTGAAGGTAAGCTGCCATCTTTGACTGAGTGCAAGAACACATTTAGTGCTGTCAGGAAGGGAGTTCCAGGATTTTCCAGCAACAGTAAAGGAATGCCAGTATAGCTCCAGGTCAGGAAAGTGTGTGAGTTGGAGGGACACTTACAGATATGGCATTCACATGCACCTACTGTTTTTGCCCTTCCAGGTGGTAGGGGCTGTGGCTCTGGAAGGTGCTGTCAGCTGGGTGAATTACTACAGTGCCCACTGTAAGCAGTGCACACATGGGGGCCACTGACTGTCAGTAGTAAAGGGAGCGAGTGCTGAAGGTGATGGATGGAATGTCAAATCATCAGGCAGCTTTGTCCTGGATAGCTTTGAGCTTCTTGAGTCTTGTGGTTGGTGCTGTGTCCATCAAAGCAATATCATCACCCTCCTTAACTGAGCCTTGCAGATAGTAGAGGTATTGCACAGAAAGGAGTTATTTACTCCCCACAGAATTCCTAGCTTCTGAACAGGTGCTGTGAACACAGTATTTGTATGGCTGGTGCAGTTCAGTTTCTAGTCAATGGCTTTGACAAGGATGTTGACAGTAGGGTATCCAGCAAATGGACTGCCATTGAACGTAAAGAGTCAATGGTTAGATTCACTCTTGTTGGAGATGGTCATTGCCTGGCACTTGTGTGAGGTGATTGTTACTCGTCACTTGTCAGCCAAAGCCTGAATGTTCTCCAGGTCTTGATCCAATGAACATGGACTGTTTCAGTATCTGAGTTGTGAATGGTGTTGAACATTGTGCACTCATCGGCAAGCATCCCACCTCTGACCTTATGATGGAGGAAAGGTCATTAATTAAGCAGCTGAAGGTGGTTAGACTAAGGACACTACCCTGAGCAACTTGTGCAGAGATGTCCTTGGACTGAGATGACTGACCTGCGACAATCACAACCATTTTCTTTTGTGCCAGGTTTGACTCTGGTGAGCAGAGAGATTTTCCCCTGATTCCCATTGACTCCAGCTTTGCTGGGGCTCCTCAATGCGATACTTGGTCAAATGCTGCTGTGATGCCAAGAGAAAGAAACAGGGAAAGTTTCAGAGAGAGGGAGAGAGAGACAGAGAAAAAAATCAGACAGAGGCAGTGAAAGTTTCAGAGAGATAGAGAGAGAGAGAGAGAGAGGCAGAGAAAGATTAAGACAGAGAACGTCAGAGAAAGAGAGGGGCAGTGAGAATGAATTCTACTATCTGGTGAAGAAAGGAAGAAACATTTAGCTTACAATAAAATCAGATCGAAAGGTGATGTTGCTCAGAGCTGGGTATGCTGAAGGAGCTCATCTTTACAATGGGTAATGGTAAACAAAGAAAACAGTCCAAGTATCCAAGAAGCACCAAATCACCAAGTAAATCAGAATGATTAAGAACTCCCTTTGTTAAAAATATTAGAAGGAAGAAAAACACAAGTGGGGAAGCATCAGAGATATATGAAACTATCGGAGGACCACACCATAATCCATTACAACCAAAGGCATGACGTTTATTATTGACAATGACCACAATAAGGCACAACGTCTCAGGAGGCAATGACCCACGTTTTCTGCTCTAACAAGATCTGAAATAAACGACAACTTTCCACAATGACTGCTGATGCCAACAAAGGTGACAACGACATTCATTTATCTTTGCTCTAGTCTACAGAAGGCAAATTGCTGCCTTTGGAGAGCAGCGACCATTGTTACGTTGACAGCTACAACGATCATCCTCCATCAGCACGATCCCATGGCCAGTTAATTTGTTCTCCGTTCTGCTGACTGATGGAGATGCTGGCTTGGACACGGGAGAATTGCTTGCTCTCCTTTTAAAAGTCATGCTGCAGGATCTAATACCTTGGAAAATGTAATCATCAAAATGAATACACAAATGAGTATAAATAAGACAAAGACTGTGCAAAGGTAAGCACTCAGCAAGCAAAGATTGTGAAGAAAAGCAGCTGCAGAGATGTGGCCTAGTACATGTTGCAGGATTTGGATATTTTCCTTCAGGTAGAAGGGTAAGTCAGGACTAAAGGGTAACATTGGTAAAGGGGGCAGGAGATGCATTGTGGGATTGGAGGGGGGGGGTATGTGAGTGTTTGTCTGCCTGTTGAACCAGGAATATACACACAAGGAGGTTGATTTGAAATATGCAGTTAGGTTATAAAGATGACTGTTATCAGCTTCCACTCTAAGTTGGTACAAGCAGTTAAAGGAAGCAGTAAACGACATGGAGCACATTTTCCCCCTCCTACGCGGGTAACGGCAAGAAAGATGCAAAACTACATCAAGAATGAAAGAAATCGCGTTCAGAACATTAAGAAAAATTTTCCCGATATCCCCCTCAAGCTTGAGGATCTCGCCATTGAGTGTTGATTATCTTACTTCCATGCAATTACTCATCTCAGTTCTACATCACTTCCAATTCTCCTCCCTTTCATTAATTGCTGGCATGTCGATAAGAGGGGATACCAAGCAGCTGCAATTCACCAAACTCCAGTCCTGATCATCACAGAACTTCTCCTTCAGAAGTCCCTGCACACTCATCACCTTCTCAACTCTTCAACTTCATAAGTTGGGGGCATCAGAAGCCTTAACACATCACCATGCCTGCTGCTGCTCGGACTAACTCAGACGCCACTTCAGAACTTCAACTCTTTCTGTGGAACTCAAGGATTCCTATGACTTGAGTGTTTCTGCCAGGGTGCTTGGTGCACAGGAACAGATAGGTGTCTCGTACACTGCCACAGGATGCTTTTGTGCTGTCAGGGACAAATGCACCTTCTGGCTCTCAGCTTGCTTTCTTAGGACACATTTGCTTTAGCGTTTACTCAGAGACTGCCAGCCTCTGGGTCACATCACTTTCTCAGTACATGCTGACTTCAGCACTGACTTGCAGCTGGTTCAGTCTGTGTGGGTCACATTGCCTTCGTGGTACGCTGGGTCGTCCATTCACAGTTATGGGCAGGCCTTGCCAGTTCCCCTAGCTGGCAATGGTGTTTAAATCAGGAGGGAGAGGCAGGCAAGCCGGGCACCCTGACCAGTCCATCTGTCAATCAGATCGGAGATAGAGATGTTGCTTCAAACAAGCACATGCTTCAAACAAATGGCCATGTCTAAAAGCCAAAGGGGAGCACTCCTTAGTGGGCTGATGGGAGGACTACAGTCAGTCAGGAAGTTACTGCCACAGTCAGTTAAGGGACACATCCATTTACACCACAGAGGGGCTTGGTCAGTGCAGAGTCCAGAGATCTGTATCCTTCCACTGGACCATGGTCAGCCCTGCAGGACACATGCTACACTTCAGGGATTACAGACTTATCAGTCAGGGTGCTGTAGGATCATCACTCTAGGAGAATGGTTACCTTTTCCTGTCATGAGACAAAAGGAGGGAATGAGAATGATGGAAGCAGATGTTAGAGCAGTTGGTGGTTGTGTGTGAGCAGGAGAGGAGCTGAGTGAATCAGTAGGATGTCCAATGGGCAGGAAGGATTTTTCTCCAAGACGTTTTTCAGGGTGGAGCACTACCGTTTGAAAGGGTAGTTGCAGCCTTCAGGCATCTGAAGTGACGCACACCTGGGCTTGAAATGTGGCAGCAGAGGGCGGACAGCCTGTGCCTCACTTGCCCCAAAATTCCCCAACTACGTAACTGATGAGGCGCGGACTGGAAGGCTGTATGCAATAATGCATTCCAGGCCATTGTGGTCTGGATGCCAATGAGTTTACACTTTAACAATAGCTGAGAAAAAAGCCATCCACAGTCTCCCAAGTAGTTGCACCTGTTTGTTAGAAGCAGAGAATATTACATTCAATGTCTCAATGAACAAGTGAAGCAGTGATAGAATACAGTGCAGAAGAAGACTGTTCAGCCCATCGTGTCCACACTGACTCTCCATACAGCATCCTACCCAGACTCACTCCACCTACCCTACCCCCTGCATTTCCCATGGCCAATCCACCTCGCCTGCACATCTTTGTACTGAGGGAGCCGACCTGGAGGAAAACCACGTGGACATGGAGAATGTGCAAACTTCACATAGACAACTGCCTGAGGGTGGGATCAAAACCAGACACCTAGGAGGCAGCAGTGCTAACCACTGAGCCACCATGCCACCCACTAATCTCTCCAGTAGCCACTACTCTCCTCCTGGGCTGCAACACAAGCCAATTTAAGTGGAATTGCAAATTTTGCAATGGAGTTCTACATCATCATGAAGCAATAGCTGTCTGCCCTTGAGGGAAGTTAATACACTGTGAGTGAAGTTACTACCAACTATCAATGCACCATTTCCATGAAGTCTTCATTAACAAGGATTTAACAGTCTTAAAGTTGCCTGTGTATTACCACGGACAACTGTTCACCGAAACAATGTCAAGAGAAGGGACAAGAGTGAACATTGATTTAGTTGTTTGTGAGGCTGGCGATCTCAATCTGTTCATGTTCGAACACTTAGAGAAATATATCCTGCCACATTGGGGAACTTTGCAATGGTATTCTCTGTCAGCAAGCTGAAAGCTAAATGTGTAAGCCACAGAGAGAGAGAGAGAGGGAGAGAGAGAGATTGTTCATATTTGTGAACCAGATGAAAAGATGGATCAACCAGATGCAAAGGGACAGGATGAGAGAGCGAGTGTTCAGGAAATATGAGGGGGCGGAGAGAAAATAGGAGAAAGGAGTAGGGTACAATGTCAACAAATTTAGGGTCTGCTGGTTTTTACAAAGATAAACTCAGGGTAGAAACAGCCTTTCATTTTTAACCCACACAGCAACATTTTTGGACGCCTAAACATAAGTGAAGCATTAGGCGTGACATATTCTGGTCTTGCACCAGCACAAGGGAGCACAGCAGCTGCACACTTCCATTGACCTGAAGCCTGAGTTAGTTTCCATGACATTTTGTGTCAAAGAGCAATGCAATTTTATAACCCTGGGTTTAAAACTGTCAGAGACCTGCAAGAACAGGCCATATTCAGACTGCAGCATGCTTTCAAAGTAAAATAAGATTGATTTTTGAAGGAATAGAAAAATCCTTGGGAGGAATGAGAAACAGAACAATTTATATTACAGATAAAAATGAAAAATCATTTAGTGATTGCTGGCAGAAAAATTTCCAGACTAATATTTGACTCGTTTGTTTAAAAATAGTTCCTTAATTGGAAAGCTAATTTCATATATTTAAACCAGAAATTCTCTCACAGTACTGCTTGAGAATGTCTTCAGTTGAGACATTAAACTGAAGCCTCTGTCTGCCCTCTCAGTGGATGTAAAAGATCCCAGGACATTATTTTGAAGAATATTTAGCCCTGGTTTTCTGACCAATGTTTATCCTTAAATCAAAATGCTTGAAAACAATTATCAGGCCATTGACATATTGCAGTTTATTGGGAATTTTACTAATTGGCTGCCATGTTTGCTACAGTACCACAGTGTCTACACTTCAGGAATATTTCATTGGCTTTAAACACCCCTTGATTAAGAAAGGTGCTATGTAAATGCAGTCCTTTCTTTATAACAACGTGAGCATTTTACATAGAAAAGCACAGAAACAAATAATTTAGCTCAACTAATTCACATTGACCAACAGCAGAATGTAGAAATTATAACATGAAGAATTTGGTATCTTGGTTTCAATTCAAAGTGGATTTTTATTAATACAAGTAACTATAATTTGCCTCTTTCAAATTTACCATTTAGTTACAGTAACAACCATCAGACTTCTTAGCAGATGCCTCCTTTATCAAAAATCCATACAGTAAGCTATGTAGATGGTGACTATATGACTGGTTGCTATAGAAACCAGCCAGAAAGCTACTTCAATATTATTCTGACTGAAGGAGATAGAACCTAGGAATTTCAAACATAAAATTCATTTTTTTAAAAAAAAGTCTCTATCCTGTTCTCCCTCATTACGTACATTTCTACTGCAGTTTATCTGTTCTTACATTATAGTAAGCTGTATCCCTTTCAGGCACACTTACATATTTTCTCTCTCTAGGCCTTTTCCACATAGTTCCTCTTTGGTTTCACTGTCATGCTCACACACATCCACTCCCCCTCATGCATCCACTCTCTGTCTTTCCTTCAACTATGTTCAAGGTCTTTACCACACACTCCCATAGACCTGCACTGGCCACACTTTCATGCGCACCCATCTTCACCATTAGATCATAAATGTGGAACAGACATATGCCATTCAGCCCACTGAGTTTACTGTGCCATTCAATGGATTCATGGCTGATCTGATAATCCTCAAATCCACTTCCCTGCCCTTTCCCCATAATCCTTGATTCCCTTACAGATTAAAAACCTGTCTTACTCACCCGTGAATATACATAATCACCCAGCCTCTATAGCCCTCTGTGATAATAAGTTCCACAGATTCACTACCCTCTGAATTCTCATCCCTCTTATTCTGAGATTATACCCTCTGGTCCTAGACTGTCCCACAGGGGAAATGCAAGTACATCTTCCCCATCTCGCCCACACATGAATATGCACAAACATTTGGTATCCTTTTAACCCAAGGGCAATCTCTCTCACACAGACACATGTGTGTCACAACCCATTCTCATCCAAACATGGCATAGTGGCACAGTGGTTAGCACTGCTGCCCCACAGCACCAAAGACCCGGATTCAATTCCCACCTCAGGCGACTCTCTGTGTGGAGTTTGCACATTCTCCCCGTGTCTGCGTGGGTTTGCTCCGGTTTCCTCCCACAATCTAAAAATGTGCAAGTTAGGTGAATTGGCCATGCTAAATTGCCCTTAGTGTTAGGTGAAGGGGTAAATGTAGGGGAATGGGTCTGGGTGGGTTGTGCTTCGGCGGGTCAGTGTGGACTTGTTGGGCCGAAGGGCCTGTTTCCACACAGTAAGTAATCTACTTTAAAAATGCACATGGTTGCGTTATCAGACATGAATTGTACGTCAACAAATGTACAATTTGTTATCATACAATTGTGTTTGATATCAACAAACACATTGACTTGGATCACATTTACCACCCCTGAGAAAAAGAACAGGCAATGACATCACCATAGGAAATGATATCACCACAGGAAATGACATCGCCAACACAAGGAAACTCAAACATATAAATAGGACGTGGGCTACATGACCAGTACTTCATTCGGAGGCTCACTGAAGATGTTACCAAGTATGATGATGAAATGTCTGAAAATGAACCTTCCAGCTCAGCAAGCAAACTTACATCCAGAACCTCAACCTGAGTTACTAATCTTCTCAAAACTCGCTAATAATTTCAAATATCAGAAGTTTACTGTATCATTGGGATCTCCATGACATCCAAGTGGTCAGTTGAGGGTGTGAGTGAGAAGGCTCTCTGCTGCTAAGTTTTATTTAGGGCAAAGTTGCATTATTATTTAAGTGATTTATGTTGTAGATAAAGAATAACAGTGATCTGAATACCCTCTGCATTACGTTTCTGTTACTAACTGTGTGTTTTTACATTGATTATGTGGACCTCTTTATTATCCGGAATATTTGATCAACTGACCCCCTCCTGGTTTCATAGGTGTCAGTAAATAATAGGATTATTGTTGTGTCAGTGTATATAGAGGAACCTCGATTATCCAAATGTTGATTATCCACATTTCAGATTATCCAAACAAGATCACAAGGTCCCAATGCTTGGCTAAGCTGTTACCCGAACATTCGATTATCCAAACAAAATACTTACTGCCCGCGTTGTTTAGATAATCAAGGTTCTTCTATAATGAGAGCTGGATTCTTGAGAGCTGGAGTGCATTATCTCCTCAGAACACTCCATGCTCCTGTAGTGGGCAGAGTTGGTAACTTGGAGATAGTGAGGACTGCAGACACTGGAGGTCAGAGTCAAAAACTGTGGCGCTGGAAAAGCACAGCCAGTCAGGCAGCACCTGAGGAGCATGGGAGTCGACATTTTGGGCATAAGCCCTTCATCAGGTTGGTAACTTTTCAATTAGGTATTTTAATTAATTGGAGGATGGTTCTAAAAATAAAGTTTTTTTAAAAAGCTGGCTTCTTTGGGTTTCCGTCCCACTTGCAGTGTGTGTCACAATATTGCCAATCAGGTTGGTTTAACAAATATGAGCTGGGTTCCTCCCCACTGGAGAGCTCAGCTCTGGACTCCAGGGAAATGGTCCAGAAGTGAACATTGGAAACTGATGTTAGTGCTAAACTATAGATTTATAATAAAATCTTTGTAAATCTCTGCAAGTCTGTTACTGCCTCATTTAGATTATGGATATCGGCCCGCTAATCAAGGGTGGGGGTGGGGCAGTGCAGAGTTAGGAGGTGAGTTAACTACAACAGGTTTCCCATACTCTGACCCACTCTCATAGATACAGTATTATTGTGGCCACAGTTCTATTAAGTTTCTGGTCAATGGTAACCTCCAGAATGTTGATGACGACAGCATTCATTAATGACAACGCCATTGAATGTCAAGAGACACAACTTAATGCAACTTCAGTTGAAATAATTTGGAGAAACAAATTAGCAGAATGGCAAAATGCATTCTGCACTTAGACTAAAAGAATCACAGCAAGATATCTGGAATATTGTTAATACGACACACCCACAGAGATTTCAGCGTGGTAATTGCAAGCACAGGTTTATTTGTCAATTCCCTGCAGCTAACAGAGTAACAGCTGGGGAACAATATAAAGACCAAGCTGACACTCTTGAGAAGGGCTGTGAACTGAATGAAGCTGCTTAAAGATACAAAATACAACTTTATAGTACGGTTTATTCAAGGACATCGAAACAAAATCACAATGAGGCCAATGCTTGTGGACTGAGTGCTCTACAAGCTTTTCCTCAATGACAAAGGTGCAACGTATAGACAAATGCTTTTCCCTACAATGTGCAGGGTCTGTGTTTGAATATATTTAACAGCTAACATGCGTAAATGAATCAGACTGCGACTCATGATACAAGATGAATTGTATATCCCTGAAATTTAAACATTTGCAGGCTGATTTACCCTGTTTCCATGATATCAGGGAGTAAGATTTCAAGTCTTAGCTTTAATCTTCAGACAGATGGAGGTGAGTTCCACATCAATTTATATTCTTGCCAGGACGTATCTGCATCTGTATCATGCATAATTATCATTATGAAAGTGATCGCAAATAGCACCTCAACTGTAAGATTAACAAAATACGTGTGAAATCTTTCCATGGCCCAAACACCTTCCCATCTCTGTAACTTCCTCCAAACTTTGGAGAATTTTGCGGTTGCGGTCTCTTGTACCACGCTATTTTAGTGCCACACCATCAGCAGCCGCCTATACTCGAACTCATTCTATAAAACCCCTCTGCTTCTCTAATCTCTCGGCAACACTGAAATGTTTCTTAAAACCTATCCCTTGGCCAAATCTTTAGTCAGCATTAATTATATCTTCTTATATGGCTCGGTGCCCAGTTTTGGTGGAAAAATGTTCCTGCAAAGCACTTTGGAGAACTTCACTGTTTGTAGTGTTGTATAAATTCAAATTAATGTTGTTGAACAAAGGCCAGAAATCTATGTCACAGGATTAGAATGTTAACGTGTGTAAAGTTACCTGGTATTTTTATTATACTTACTCTTTGTAATAGAATCATTAGTATTGTCAGCACGCAAGACTAAATTTCAAACATCCTGATGCAAATTTATCTGCAGAAATCGATCACCTGTGCTAAGCAAAATTCAGCAGAAGAGTTTGTAGAAAGCCTCAATAGGATTCAGGAGATTTTTGCATACCAGTCTCAACGTCCCAAACATATGCTGCTCCATCATCACATCCAACTACAAGGAGGTCTTCTGCTGGACGCCATTTTATTAGCTTCACTGGTGAAAGATGTTTTCTTGCATGCATCAAGGATGTTCGGTATTGAAGACTCAACAACGTGACAGAATTATCATTTGCTAAACAGCAAATGCACTGGTGTATCTCTGGCTAATGAAATAAAGTGAGTGACATGTTTAGTCTTTATGAAGCAAATGTCAAAAAGAATCACATCTTAATTGTGGGGAATGCAAAGAAACATTGACTTGCACATCTCTTGGAAACAGAACATCAGAATGGTATGGGGAGCTGATCGCCTAGTAGCATTATCACTGGACTGTTTATCCAGCGACCCGGGTAATGTTCAGGTCACCTGGGCTCACATCCTGTCACAGCAGATGGTAGACTTTAAATTTAAGCTTTTAAAAAATCTGGAATTAAAAGTCAAATGACAACCATGAATCCATTGACAATTGTCAGGAAAAACCCATCTGATCCTTTAAGGAAGGAATCTGCCATCCTTACCTGGTCTTGCCTATATGTGACTCCAGACCCACAGCAATGTGGTTGACTCTTAACTGCCCTCTGGGCAATTAGGGATGGGCAATAAGTGCTGGCCTAGCCAGCTACAGTCTCATTCCATGAATGAATTTTAAAAAACCCAGAATTTGCCTGAGAAACCCAACAGGTCTACCCACATTTGTGAAGAGAGATACAGAGTTGATGTTTCGAGTCCAGTGACCCTTCTTCAGATCTTCTGATTAGTCCAGTTCTGAAGAAGGGTCACTGGACTCTACTCCATGTAACTACTTTCTCTCCACAGACGTTGCCAGATCTGCTGAGTTACTCCAGTAATTCCTGATAATGTGTCAGATGTTCAGCATCTGCAGTTCTTTGTTTTATGTTACAATTGTTGCTCTTTGACAAGTGCAAAACTAAACAAGCAGCAGCAAAGAGCAAAGAACCTGGTTCAGTTCCAGTAGTATTTTCATCAACAATAAAAATTCACAGAAGCCCTTAATAACCCCCTCTTCCCTCCCTTTCCCAAACCATCGTCGCCTGGGTTAGGCATGGTTCAAAACCAGCAGTCATCCTCAAATCCCTCACTCCCAAATGACTGAATCTTCATACAAATGCATAGTGTTAGCTTTTTGTTGTCACAATGGAGTCGCTCCTGCCCTCACCCAATGAGAGACATGTCCAGCACTGGCAGCTGGATAACAATTAGAATCTGGGACCCTGCTGTTTTTGTTTCTTTGACCCAGATGTGCTGCTGCCAATTATAACCCCCCTACCGTGCCTAGACTGAAATCTTGCACAGAAAATGAAATAGCTGCTTCCTTATGCCATTATAGAATGTATTTGTAATTGGCACAGCTTGGTACTGCAGAGAGGGAAGTGATTATAGTTATCGTAGCCGTGAATGTGAGCCCTGTGCAGAATTCTGCTCTGGGACACAAAGCCTTAGTTATGTTAGGCACTGCGCCAGCAAATATATTGATGTGCTTTCCAATGAGTATATCTAGCAAAGAAATGATTGTATACACACCATTACAATGCACATTACATCCATTTAAAACCTATTAAAATGTTAAATACAGTAATAAAAATGCTTAATATACAACATTTTTATATCAACATCAATATCATGATTTTATCATCAGTAAATCAATGGTTTATTATTGTCCCAATATGTCATAATTCAGTCGAGTCTACAGTGTGGGAACATTTATTTACTTCTGTTTTTATCAGTACTTACACTGCAGTCTTCTGGACATACTGACAGGTTCAGTACTGGGCCTGCGTGCAACACAAATTTGTGCAGAACTTCTCCTTTGAACATATTCCACCAGATCACATTCGAATCCTCGTCCCCAGAGACCAACCAGCTGGTGTCAAAGGTCGCAGATTTATTGCATGGGTGGAGGAGACAGGTGACTTTAGCACAGTGACCCACCAGAATCCTGTGGGGTAACCAGGCTGAAAGAACAAATGCCTTTTAATCTTAGAATTGGATTTTCAATGTTTGAAACAAAGCCCTTTCTACCAAAGCAGACACTTTGCAGACACCTCACCTGACAGCTCCAGGTCAACATCTTAAAATTGCATGGGAGGGGGATTAAAAATCACCATTTTACTAGGTGAAATCTAATTGGCATTATTATGTTCACTATTTCTAGGGGATTTTTTTTCAGTACAGTTGCAAGCTACAAATAACATCAAAGTGTCCACATTATAGCTCCCTCTAGCAAGTAACAATGTGCAGCCTGCAAACATATATCCTTTTGTTCTTGACAACATGAGGAAAATTCATTTAACAGATCCCATGGTACATAGAAGAGTGAAAAAGGCATTGCTAGTACTGTTAAATTAAGTTAACGCCTTGTGCCCCTAAGTGTAGCCTTTTATTCATTCTTGGGACATTCTTGAACCATTGTATCAATTTGGTGAAAGTGATCCCTCGTGTTGCCAGATATATAGACGCATGAATTTGATCCAACCACAATGAAGGAACGGTGATAGAAGTCCAAGACAAATTGGTGTGTGAGTTGGAAAGAAACTTAGAAATGTGAAATTCATGTGTCCTAACTGCCTTTTACACAGTGGCATTGTGCAAGGTAATAGTTTGGAAAGAGTTAAATGTTGAGCGTCAACCATTTCAAAGACGCTACACAGTCTGTGAGTGGACACTAAAGAGTTCAGTACAGGTTCCCAAAGGGAGATGATATGTTTCATATAGTTCCCAAGCATCCTTAGTGATTATACCGAGCAAGTTAATGTAAACTGTATTTATCACTATTATGCAATCAACCTACTTTATTATGCAAGGCAAGCACCTCTTCTGTTCAGACTCACCAATGGACTATTTGCCTCTACTGATACTTAGATAGGACCTAGACTCAGCACAGAGAAAGGAGGACCGGTGGCAGTGAACAGTCCAAACTGGAATACCATGTGCTGGTACTAGTGGTAAATAAAGATATAGCAAGTGGGCATTTTAGGTTTGATCGATGCTACCTACAATGGTGTCTTGCTACAATACATGTTATAGGCAATATACAATGTGATCAACAATACACCAGCTCTGGAGAAGTGCATCTTGAATCTGGTGTTTGGCATGTCTACCTTGTGGGCTCCTTCATCCTGGATGGTGTTGAGCTTCTTGAATGTCATTGTAGTAGGTAACATCTAGCAAACTGGAGACTGTTCCATCATACTCCTCACTTGGGCCTTGTAGGTTTGAACTGTCAAGAGGTAGGCCACTTGAGACAGAATATGAAGCCTTTCCCTTCTATTGTACAGAGTGGTGGCAGGTAGTGAACAGATACCCCTGGATATTGGTGGTGAGGGACTTGGTGATGCCAGTGAGTGTCAAGCGGGTCGGAAATATGCTTGTTCTTGCCATTAACCAACAAATACTTTTTCAGATCATGATGCACATGGCATAAAATTCTTTATTATCTGAGGAACAATGAATGGAGCTGGCCTTTGTGTGTAACCATCAGTGGACAGTCTCATGTCTGGCTTCAGAAAAGAGGGAAGGTCATTGATGTAGCAGCTGGAAATGGTTAGATACTGCCTTTGAGAACACATACACAGAGATCCTTGTGGCTGCAGTAGCCCCACGCAACTACCCCTATACCTGGCATCACTTCCACCATTGAAAAACGTACCCATTGATCATTTTACTGGGAGTATTTGGTCCCAGACTCCGTCAAATACTACCTTGATGTCAAGAACAGTCACATACAGTCATGGAGTCATAGTGATGTACAGCATGGAAACAGACCCTTCGGTCCAACCCGTCCATGCCGATCAGATATCCCAACCCAATCTAGTCCCACCTGCCAGCATCTGGCCCATATCCCTCCAAACCCTTCCTATTCATATACCCATCCAAATGCTTCTTAAATGTTACATTTCTCTCACCTCTAGAAAATGGAGAGAAATAAAATTGGGCACCTCATCTTTCACTTGAAATTTTTAAGAAAATTACTGACCTCTAACTGATCTTGACTCGATAACCTCCTCTGGCCCCTCAATCCTCCAAGATGACTATGCTCCTCTCACTCTGCTCTTTTGAAAACCCCTACATTTAATGGCATCAAAACGGGAGGGAGTAGTATAGTTCAAATATTACTCATTCCTGAAGAAGGGCTTATGCCCGAAACGTCGATTCTCCTGCTCCTTGGATGCTGCCTGACCTCCTGCGCTTTTCCAGCAACACATTTTCAGCTCTGATCTCCAGCATCTGCAGTCCTCACTTTCTCCTTGCAATATTACTAGTCCAGTAACCCAGGCTAATGTTCTTGGGATATAGATTTCAATCCCACCATGCCAGATGGTGAAATTTAAGTTCAGTGAATACATCTGCAATGAAAAGTGAGTCTAATTGAGACCACAAGACCATTGCCAAATGTTGTGAAACCCATCTGCCTTCAGGGAAGGACATCTGCCATTCTTAACTCAGCTGGCTGACATGTGACTCCAGCCCCATAGCAGTGTGGCTGATTTCAAGATGCCCTCTGAAATGGTCTCACAATCCACACAGCAGTATTAAAACCACTGCAAAGCCAAAAGGAAGGAATTACCTTGGCCCTGGAAACCTAGCCCTTTCAACTTGCAAATACCTTCTTGTATCTAAATTGGAAGCAAATTCCTTAGATTAGCCAACAGCTTGACATTGTCCATAAGGTCCAATTCCATGAATACGACTGTATCTCAGAAACCACTATCACCTTCCCTATCTCATCATCAAAGCATACCTGTCAAAGGCGGTGGGACAATGGTATACTGTCAAGTAGGAGTTGTGGGGTCGAGAGTATGGTGCTGGAAATGCACAGCAGGTCAGGCAGCATCCGAGGAGCAAGAGAATTGACGTTTCGGTCATAAGCCCTTCATCAGGAATGATGCTTGTGGGCCAGGGGTCTGAGAAATAAATGGGAGGGGGTGGGGTTGGGGGGAAAGATAGATGAGAATGCGATAGGCAGTCGAAGGTTGGGGAGAGGGTGATAGGTTGGAGAGAATGGTGGAGTGGATAAGTGGGAAAGGTGATAGACAGGTCAAGAGGGCAGTGTTGAGTTGGAGGTTTGGGACTCGGATAATGTGGGGGGAGGGGAAATGAGGAAGCTAGTGAAATCCATATTGATCCCTTGTGGTTGCAGGGTCACAAGGCGGAATATGAGACGCTCTTCCTCCAGGTGTCGGGTGGTTAGGGTTTGGCGATGGAGGAGCCCAGGACCCGCATGTCCTTAGCGGAGTGGGAGGGGGAGTTGAAATGTTCAGCCACAGGGCAGTGGGGTTAGTTGGTGCGGGTGTCCCAAAAATGTTCTCTGAAATGATCTGCAAGTAGGTGTCCTGTCTCCCCGATGTAGAGGAGACCACATCGGGTGCAACCGATACAGTAGATGACATTGGTGGAGGAGCAGGTGAATTTCTGTCAGATGTGGAAGGATCCTTGGAGGCCTTGAATGGAGGGGGAGGTGCAGGCACAGGTTTTGCACTTCCTCTGGTGGCAGGGATAGGGGCTAGGAGTGGGGTGTGGGCTGGTGCGGGTGTGGATCCAATGAGGGAGTCGCAGAGGGAATGCTTTCTCCGGAACGCTGATATGGATGGGGAGGGAATTACGTCTCTGGCGGTAGGGTCCGTCTGGAAGTGACGGAAATGGCGGAGGATGATGACGTATATGTGGAGGTTGGTGGGGTGGGAGCTGAGGACTGGGGGGTTCTGTCCTTGTTGCATTGGGAGGGTTGGGTTCGAGGGCGGACATGCGCGAAGTGGAGGAGATACGCTGGAGGGCATTGTCAACCACATGGGAGGGGAAATTACGATCTTTGCAGAAGGAGGCCATCTGGGATTTTCTAAGGTGGAATTGGTCATCCTGGGAACAGAAGAAGTGGAGGCAAAGGAATTGGGGATAAGGGATGGCATTTTTACAGGCGGTAAGGTGGGAGGAGGTATGGTCTAGGTAGCAGTGGGAGTCAGTGGGCTTGTAGTAGATGTCCGTGATTAATTGGTCACTGGAGACAGTGATGGAGAGGTCCAGAAAGGGGAGGGAGGTGTCCGAGATGGTCCAGGTGAATTTGAGGTCAGGATGAAAGGGGTTACTGAAGTTGATGAACTGGTTAACCTCCTCGTGGGAGCACAAAGTGGCGTCGGTACAGTCATCAATGTAGCGGAGGAACAGGTAGGGGGTGTTGCAAGAAGGTGGACTGTTCCACGTATCGCACAAAGAGGCAGGCATAGCTGGGGCCCATGTGGGTGCCCATGGCTACCCCTTTGGTTTGGAGCAAGTGGGAGGATTGGAAGGAGAAGGTTTTGAGGGTGAGGACCAGTTTAGCCAGGTGGATGAGAGTGTCAGTGGAAGGGTACTGATTGGAGCGGCGTGAGAGGAAGAAATGGAGGGCTTGGAGACCTTTGTCATGGCAGATCAATGTGTACAGGGACTGGATGTCCTTGGTGAAGATAAGGTGTTGGATTCTGGGGAAACTAAAGTCTTGGAGGAGGTGAAGGGCAATGCTGGTATCCTGAACGTAGGTGGGGAGTTCCTGGACTAAGGGGGACAGGAGCTGTACCTCCACCAATGTCATCTACTGTATCTGTTGCACCCGATGTGGTCCCCTCTACATTGGGGAGACAGGACGCCAACTTGTGGATCGTATCAGAGAACATCACTGGGACACCCACACCAACTAAACCCACCTCCCCATGGCTGAACATTTCAACTCCCCGTCCCACTCCATCAAGGACATGCAGGTCCTGGGCCTCCTCCACCGCCAAACCCTAACCACCCGACTCATGGAGGAAGAACGCCTCATATTCCGCCTTGGGACCCTGCAACCACAAGGGATCAATGTGGATTTCATCAGTTTCCTCATTTCCCCTCCCCCCATGTTATCCCAGTCCCAAGCTTCCAACTCGACACCACCCTCTTGAACTGTCCATCACCTTTCCCATCCATCCACTCCACCGTCCTCTCCGATCTATCACCTTCTCCCCCACCTTCGTCTGCCTATCGCATTCTCAGCTACCTTTCCCCCAACTTCACACCCCTTCCATTTTTCTCTCAGCCCCCCAGCATAAAACTGCACTAACCAATCAGTGCAGTATTAGGCTACACTACAGCATGAAGTCAGAGGAAAGTTTACAACAATGGCTGCAGAATGGTCACACCCACTTCCTGAGAGAGTATGCATCAAGAGATACTTTTAACTCGGATAAAACAAGACTGTTTAAAGACTCTTACCAGGTTCCCTCTCATGTTTAACAATTTAATAGTGGAAAGTGAAGAAATAAAAAAGTATGTCACTGATATAAACATGTACAGCATCAAAACATTGCTGCTTCTTTTGAGAGGTGAAATAAAAGCTGGATATAAAATAATATCATTTGTGGGGATTGGATTTCAAAATAGTAGCATAGTTTCAGCGAGTTTTGAGAAGATTTGTAGCTCAGGTTGAGGTTTTGGATGTAGGTTTGCTCAAACCTATAAATAGAAAGCAGGAATTTTCAGCATTGCTTCGCATGAGGTCCACTGAAGATGTTACCTAGTAAGGTAACAAAATGTCTGGAAATGAACCTTTCAGCTCAGCGAGCAAACCTACATCCAAAAGTGGCATAGTTTAATTTTTACTTTTGTGAAAGGTTTTCTTTAAAATAAACAAAGATGAGAGAATCCTTCTGGAACAGTGACCTAATCCAGTCTGTGTCAGAGAGCAGCTGGTTGTAACCTGCTGTGGTGTTAATAGAAAGTTGTTAATATTATGCTATTTATGGCAGGTACAGTAAACATGTAAGGCCATTCACTTTGTTTTCAGTTCAGAAGAATCAAGAGCAAGTCTTCTTTATTTTTTGAGTACTTTCATTGAGGTTCTGTATATAATAGGCATTGCAGAAACAGGAACTGTTGCCAAGTTGTTTTTATTTGCAAACCCCTTCTCTAACTCCTATTCAAATATTAAACAACTTGCCTTGTTCTCTCTAAAATAACTCAAGTCTTCTTTATAAATGCAGTTGGAAAGGTAGAACTGTAATTCAGCTCAGAAGACAGCTGTCTTGAGTTTGGAAGCTAGTTTAAAAGAAGGATTCAGGCCAGTTCAGGGAATACAGCTTATGAAATTTTCAAACAAGAGATTTGGTTGGAAATCTGCAGAGCACTAGAACTGAGAAAGTTCAGGCTCGCAAATCTGTGAAAAGTTCATGTAAGCAGATTAGGAAAAGACTCATTGACCTGTTACCACAGTCTGCAAGAGACAACTTAGAATGAGTTGGTTAAGTTGAATCTTGCGGAGTTGAGATACCTGGTAATTCTTCTCTGAATTTGAGACTGTGTAAGAGATAATGTTGGGAAACAGTTTTGATGTGCATTTTGAAATTGTTTTTCATGTCAAAGATACTGAGGTAGCTTTGTTTGTTTTATTTGTTCTTTTGTGTAATAAACTTCTATTCTGTTGTTAACTGTCATGCTGGGATCTGACGTGTCTAGTAGTACCTTTGTGAATATCAAAATATTCACACTAAGGCATGGATCAGGTGTGCTAACAAAATGCAGCAACAGAAATAAAGGAAGATGATCACCCCGAAGAGTCTGATGAAAGCCCACCCATTCACATGCTACAACCGCAAAGGCTATAGACATGATCCAAGATTTTGCACTGAAGTGTGAAAACATGGAAAACATATCTGACTGTAACTCATCTGGAGATAACACATTAAGTAGAAAAAGATTACTGAGTTTTTCCTGAGTTAAGTCCCAATGTTTTTCAATGTCTTTTGCTGCCCAAGGTCAGGCCATTGTAAGGTGTGAACAAATTGAAAAAAATAAAGACATTTCACATATTTCCTGCATCACTGTGTTTTCATTTTTTTTGACACAGAACACATTTGTAAGCAAATTGGGTTACACAGGGCTTCCTTGGCTACCTCGGAGCTCAGCTTAACACAAACCTGTGGGTAGGTTTCCTATGATTCTTGTGATTTTATTGTTCATCGTCGTCCCTTCACTATCATCGTTCCTTTGTTCTTAACAGCATTATGGATATACTTACACCATCGCCCCAACATCAGCAGTTCAAGAATATGGTTTATCACTAAGGGTAATTAGGGATGTGCAATAAATGCTGGAGAGCCAGCGAGGCCCACATCCCATGAATTAATAAATTAATAAATATTGGATATGCTTTCAACAAGGTAAAAACAATGACTGCAGATGCTGGAAACCAGATTCTGGATTAGAGTGGTGCTGGAAAAGCACAGCAGTTCAGGTAGCATCTGAGGAGCAGGAAAATCGACGTTTCGGGCAAAAACCCTTCATCAGGAATAGAGGCAGAGTCCATCTTTATTCAACTTGGATTTATTCACAAAATCAAACACTACAAGTACAGAGACCCTCTCTCGATTCACCACCTCAGTGACAACATACTTATCAAGTACTAGAAGCTCTCCTGCCTATTTATCCTTACTCTTAAGTTATCCAATTAAAGAGTTATAACAATTCATTTTATCTAACTAAATCTGCCTTGCCTCAAAATTGGATTTTGTAATACTGTATTAAGAAAAAGGAGGTCTTGTGCTGAAGTGGGTAGCATCTCTGTCTCTGGGCGAGGAAGTTTTGGATTCATCAAGATCAAGCCAAGGTCTTGATGATCAAGGGAGCTGTGTCCATAAGTAACTAACAGGCTGAGCATCGATTCTTTCCAACACATGTCAGTGAGAGTGATAGGCCTGTGGAATTCATTGCCATGGAGCGCAGTGGAGGCCATGATGTTAAATGTCTTCAAGGCAGAGATTGATAAATTCTTAATCTCGCAAGAAATTAAGGGAGACAGGGAGAGTGCGGGTAAGTGGCATTGAAATGTCCATCAGCCTTGATTGAATGGCGGAGTGAACTCGATGGGCCGAATGGCCTGACTTCCACTCCTGTTTCTTATGGTCTTAACTAAGTGACTGAAAGAAATTTGAGCCTCGACCATCCCTATTCATGGACCCAGTCTACAACATACATGTTGCCACCGAAACTTGAACTTCCTGAGTGATCTGTTACATGCCCACCCATTAGAAACAATGTGACGCGGCAAATCGTATATTAGATTTGGTAACATTTTCCCAAGCAGTTGATGCAATTACCAGTGTCTCAAAGTAAGAGATTTTCTTTCATGAACTCAGGAGAAGTCTCTGTTTGACCTGTAAAATGTTTAGTGTGCACTAAGTGAGTTACAAATTAATACAGATTAAATTTAAGCAGATTTTAAAACTTTTCACTGCTGACCTCAGAACGAATGGGAAATTTTTACTTCATCGCTCCGCAAAAACAAACACCATCTCGTCAACAAAATACATATCTAAAAGGAAATCAGGTCAGCTATCTCAGTCATAAAACTGTAGATTCAGGCATTAATTATAATGTACTCAGAAATATTGAAATCGCTCTCAGCCATATTTTAAAAGCGGCTCGTGAATTCAGATTCAATTCATGCTTGCCGTGTTTGAATTATCTTAAGCCCTTAGCTAACAATAAATATACAGGAAAGCTTGCTTGAAGACATTAAACATCTTAACGAAAATAACACGTGGAAGATTTTTACCTGCTGAGCACATGGAGTTCTGTATTCATGAAATTTTCCTCTCAATTTGCAAATAACCTATTGATGAGTATTTAAACTTTCGGTTTGTACAGCTAATGGAAGATAAAACTGGAAATTATCTGCTTATCTGTCTGTCTGAACATGTAATTTTTCACAGCAAGTCAAAATTTTAAAAGCTATCATTTTTTAAATTCCTGTATAGCCTCATCCCTCCCTATTTCCGTAATCTTTTCTAGCCCTTTGAGATATATGCATCTATCTAATTCTGGTCTATTGAGAATCCAAAATTTTAATGTCTCCACATTGGTGATCATACCTTTAGTGACTAAAGTCCTAAATTCTGGGATTCCCTCCTAAACCATTGACATCTCTCAACCTTACTTGCCTCTTGTAGGAAGCTGTTTAAAACCTACCACATCAATCAAGATTTGGCCACCTAGCCTATCATTAAGCCAATTAATGATAAATTTTGCTTTATGACAATTCCATGGAACACCCTGACATAGTTTATTCCATTGAGGGTGCTATATAAATACAATGTGTGCTTGGTGCTGTTGTAATGTTTGGGGATAGAAACCCATCATATTTCGATGAGTAGTTTGCTGTTGACTAACTTTCATTTTGACCAGAAAATCCAACTTACTCATTTCTGAGCTGATCTTGCAAAAGCCAGTGACACTCCCTAGGACAATGGCTGAAGATAAATTGAGGTTGACATTTTCTAATCTTTTTAGACTTGTTATGTGACTAAGCTTCATTTTGTAAATTCAGCAGGATATCCCCGATTTTCTGGTTTCATTTTGTAACACAAAGTAGTTATTTTGTGTTACTTTCCTCACAAATCTAGTTAACTGGTGGAGAAGTCAAATATACCAGGGAAGCACCACTACCTATCATTTGCCTTTCTCAATGTCTGCCTGGGGTTTCACAGGACAAGGGTGAGAGATATTGTCTCATCACACACAGCCTTTTGGTTTCTCAAATAAAGTTGCAGACAAAGTTTATGTTATTATTTACCACATATTTGTCTTTACACTATTTTACTTCCTGCCCTGTTGTAATTAAATGGCAATTTCCATTATCTATTAGAAATGAGGCTGGAGAGTGAAGGTGGTGGGGGAATAATTAAGGTTTTGAAGTATTAAGTGTGAAGCTATAAGGAACCTAAAACCAAGGTGCAATTCAAATGTAGAAGGCTTTCAGCCACAATAGCCACAAATAAATGAATACATCAGTTGGGTAATTTGGATTGTTGGACAGTGAGTGTTTTAAAAAAGCTATAATATTTGTAACAAGATCAATACCTTTCAACAAGGAGTGTTCCACCAGGAGTTGAGCCCGGGCAGCATGCAAGCCAAGGGTAATTATAATTCTCCCATTTTCACATCCACAAACCAGGTTATCGAGATTGGGAATATAGACACTAGCGGTAATCAAACCAGTTTGGATTCCATTTGGGAGTACACCAAGCTGGCCAGTTATTTCTTCCGTCAAGATCTTATGTTGTTCAAATGCTTCTTGAAGACTCAACGTCGTAGCTATCTGAATTTCTGAAAGTTTAACATAAGAAATGTACAGGTAAAAGAAGGTCCTTCAGTTCACTTGATCTCCAGCATATTGACTACCTGTCCTCTCACTATGTTCTAGCGACCTGCGCTCAAATCCCACAATGGTGGAATTTTTAATTCAACAAAGCAAAATTTGGAATTAAGGATCTAATGATGACGTGAAACTATTGTTGATTGTCAGAAAGACCAGTCTGGTTCACTAATGTCCTTTAGGGAAGGAAATCTGCTATCCATACCTGGTGTGGTCTACATGTGACTCCAGACCCGCAGCAAAGTGATTGACTCTTAACTGTCCTCTGGGCAATTAGGGACAGGCAATAAATGCTGACCTGGCCAGCAATGTCATGTCCCATGAACGCATAAAACAAACGATAAATTTGGGTTAGATCTCACGGAATACAGGGAGAACTAACCATTTGGATATAGAACTGACTCAAAGGTAGAAGGCAGAGGATGGTGGTGGAGGGTTGTTTTTCAGACTGGAGGCCTGTGACCCGTGGATTGCCACAAGGATCGGTGCTGGGTCCTCTACTTTTTGTCATTTACATAAATGATTTGGATGCGAGCATAAGAGGTACAGCTAATAAGTTTGCAGAAGACACCAAAATTGGAGGTGTAGTGGACAGCAAAGAAGGTTACTGGGTTGAGAAGTGACACATGGAGTTTAATTCAGATAAATGCAAGGTGCTGCATTTTGGGAAAGCAAATCTTAGCAGGACTTATTCAGGAGTTGGGAGGTCATGTTGTGGCTGTACAGGACATTGGTTAGGCCACTGTTGGAATATTGCATGCAATTCTGGTCTCCTTCCTGTCAGAAAGATGTTGTGAAATTTCAAAGGGTTCAGAAAAGATTTACAAAAATGTTGCCAGGGTTGGAGGATTTGAGCTATAGGGAGAGGCTGAACAGGCTGGGGCTTTTTTTCCCTGGAGCGTCAGAGGCTGAGGGGTGACCTTATAGAGGTTTATAAAATCATGAGGGGCATGGATAGGATAAATAGACAAGGTCTTTACCTGGGGTTGGGGAGTCCAGAAGTAGAGGGCATAGGTTTAGGGTAAGAGGGGAAAGATGTAAAAGACATCTAAGGGGCAACTTTTTCACACAGAGGGTGGTACATGTATGGAATGAGCTGCCAGAGGAAGTGGTGGAGGCTGGTACAATTGCCACATTTAAAAGGCATTTGGATGTGTATATGAATAGGAAGGGTTTGGAGGGATATGGGCCGGGTACTGGCAGATGGGACTAGACTGGGTTGGGATATCTGGTCAGCATGGACGGGTTGGAACAAAGGGTTTGTTTCCATGCTGTACATCTCTATGACTTTATGACTATGACTTTAAATACAAAGCACAATTTCAAGCAGCAAAATAATAAAAAAGAATGAAGAGACCTGGCAAATTTTGAAACTTGAATGAATTCAACATAGACAAGTTTCCACATTATATATCAGCATGTATAACTACAGAGATAAAACCAATTACCAGAAAAATGCGAAAATACTTTTATATTTCTAGCTTAGAGGATGGTATTACAATTATTATTGGATTTTCATGCATTTAGTTTGATTTTCTTTTCCTCATCGATGAAAGAAAATCAATCAGAAAATCAGGTTCTGGCAAAATTCATTTTTACCTTGAGGGGAACCATCACGGTTGGCCATTGGAACATCAGGAATGTGCCACATGGAAATCGTTCCTGATGCTTCACCAGAGAACAGAATCTTATGAAATGGTTCTTTACGCTCGTTGATAAAAATCAGAATTGTCTGAAGAAACTGAAGCAGATAACATGTTGGAAAAATGTTTGTTTCATCTGTTATGCAAGGCTGAATTTGCCTTCTTCAAATCTTAATGTAAAAACTGATCTTTTCTATCTAATTTTAAAACACTTCAACCATTTCAACCATGTCAGAAATTTCATATCGAGATGGAGTTTCGTAATAAACTGAACCTAGTAAATCTCATTGTTCTACCCATTTGGCACCTCAGGTACTTATTGAATCAATACCTGGAGCAAACCTCATTTCATCGGCTTCAGAAATAAAGCAATGAACAGAAATTCCACTTGAAAACATTTCGATTCATCTGCTCCTTCTCCATGTCTCATTTTTATTATTTTAACTTCAATTTTTTTTCCACCCAGTCTGCTAATTCTCAATTTCTTTTGTTCAAAGAGGTTTTAAACACTGCCACACCCACCGTTTTTCTTTAACCCCCAAGCATTTTGGATCTGGGAACTGCATGCCAAAAATCTCTGATTCTTTGAGAAGTACCTCACTAAGGTTGTTTTGTCAGCAGTTTAAGCTCAGTGGTCAAAAGGCTAATCTTATCTTTGCTAGTGCCCTGACAATGTTATGTGCCAGAAATATCAGATTTTTTTAAGTGTCTTGCATTCATATTCTGTTTTACAGGTGAGTGCTACATAACATGGCTGGAAGTGGGATGCTCCTCCCATGATTGTTGGTTGGCACATGGGTGGCGAGGGCATAAAATCAGGTCCCATTGTGGTGGCAACACTCCTGTCACCTACTTACTGCCAGTGTCACCCCACCAGCAATGGGGAAGGTGTCAAAGTCACCAAATCAGAGCAGACCAATTCATAGCCACTTAAAGGTCTATCTCCCACCCTCACTTGAATTTACCAGGGGTACAGGGTTCCTTTTTCAAGTAACAAGGCCTTTATTGTTGACTGCTGGAAAGGAGTAAGGGAGGACTGCAGATGCTAGAGATCAGAGTCAAAAAGAGTGGGGCTGGATAAGCAGCATCCGAAGAGTAGGAGAGTCAATGTTTCGACCATAAGCTCTTCATCAGGATTGTGGGGGAGGCCCAAGCGGGCTGAGAGACAAATGGGAGGGAGGTTGAGGCTGGGGGGAAGGTAGCTGGGAATGCGATAGGTAGAGGAAGGTGGGGGGGGGGGGGGGGGGTGATGGTGATAGGACGGAGGGGAGGGTGGAGTGGATAGGTGGGAAGGAAGATGGACAGGTAGGACAGTTCAAGAGGGCAGTGCCGAGTTGGAGGATTGGATCTGAGATAAGGTGGGGGAGGGGAGATGAGGAAACTGGTGAAATCCACATTGATCCTGTGTGGTTAAAGGGTCCCAAGGCAGAAAATGAGGCATTCTTCCTCCAGCCGTTGGGTGGGGGCTTGGATTTGTGGTAGAGGAGGCCCAGGACTTGCTAGCTCTTGACGGAATGGGAGGGAGAGCTGAAGTATTCAGCCACAGGGGCGGTGGGGTTGTTCAGTGCGTGTGTCCTGGAGATGTTCTCTGAAGCGTTCCAAAAGTTGGTGTTCTGTCTCCCCAGTGTACAGGAGATCACATAAAAACAACACACAGTAGATGACATGTGTGGAGGTGCAGCAAAGTCTCTGTTGGATGTGGAAGGATCCTTTGGGGTCTTGGATGGAGGTGAGGGGGCAGGGGAAGGTGCCGGGAGGGGAGCATGGGAGGCATGGACAGAACAAGGGAGCTGCGGAGGGAATGGTCTCTGCGGAATGCAGATAGAGGTGGGGAGGGAAGTATGTCTCTGGTGGTGGGGTGTGTTTGTAGGGGCGGAAATGGCCGACGATGATGCATTGTATCCAGAGGTTGGTGGGGTTGAGGGTGAGGGCTGGGGGGTGTTCTGTCCTTGTTGCGATTGGAGGGTTGGAGCTCAAGGGTGGAGGTGTAGGAGGTGGAGGTGATCCGCTGGAGGGCATCGTGGACCACGTGGAAGGGGAAATTGTGGTCTTTGAAGAAGTAGGCCATCTAGGATGTTCTATGGTGGAACTGATTCTCCAGGGAGCAGGAGCTGGCATTTTTACAGGAGGGAGGGTGGGAGGAGGCGTAGTCCAGCTAGCTGTGGGAGTTGGTGGGCTGGAAGTACCTGCTGCTTAAGCACTCTGTGCCCAAAGGAGGCTTTCCCATTAAGGTACTCCCCTGTATCCTTCCTGACCTTGAACCCAGTCCTTCGCTCTCATTACCAGCCTAGGAGGCTGGCCTGGGGAAACCCAGGGCTTACCAACATAAGTGTCTGGCTCCATTGCAGGTTGCTTGCAATCTCAGCTCTCTGTGGGAGAGCTACCCACTGCCTGATTGGCCAACTGCTCTCATTGGGGGTGGGGGAAAGGTTCCTTGTCCCTGATAACAGTGAAAGTGCCACACAGATTGAGCTAATAGCTCGATTTGAGGAACGAGAACTTAGCCAAGCGGGTCTCAGTTTGTCCCCGAGTTTTAAGCTGAGGGAGAGGGTACTGTTGCTGCATAAAAGACTTGCCCCCATTATATCAGGAGAGGCCAATTATGTAAAATGGCTGCCCCTCATTTCAGCGTCATATTAGAGAGAAAAATGTACAGAACATACAGTTCTCTTGATTTAATACACACACAAGTAAAATATTACTGCTTCCTTCAAGATTCTATTACTTACATTTATGAGGTAGTCGAGACAGTAAGACTGAATGTCATAGACTGATAATCATCCATATTGCATTACAACCCAACAAAGCAATCATTAAAAGTCACTTACACTCGAAGATTTACAGCTAGAAGGCAGCTTAGTTTACACAGGGTGTTAATGCCATAACGAGGTGGTAAGGACATAGATTTGATGTATTATCTTCTCCCATCTGATGACTTTTAAATCTTCACCAGGTGCCTCAAGGCAACAGTGCCCAGAGGGAGGGAGGTAAAGTCAAACATGAAGTCCAGTCAAACTACTCTCATCTACCCTTTAATGACCTGACCGGTTTCAGAACAGCATTCCCAGTGGCTCAGAATTAAAAGCCCAGCAACCTTTATGATCATGTAGGAGACACCATCAGTATTCAAGATGGGAAAGGTGCCAAACTCAAGACAATATAATGAGAGCAGGACAAAGAGTTGTCTCAGAAGCTAGCTGTGTGCGGCTCTGTTGCAGCCAAAGGGCCTGACCTTCTGAGCTAAAATGTTGGAACTCCTGCCTTTATATGAAAAATATTGAAGTGAAATTGTGACATTAAATGCTACCTTACCAGCAATGCCTCAGTGATAAAAATTCTCCTTAATGGTACTTTTAAAATGGCTTTAAACACAAGATGAAAAGGGAACTCAAAACCGACACTTTCCAAGATTGTAACCATGTTCAGCAGGACATAACATCAAAAGCAAAATCTCTTGTCCTTTCTATCAGCACGCTAAAGCATTTGATGGTTCTGATTAATGCCATACTGAAATGTATTTAAATGCTTGTAATGTAACATGGAAAGGCACTAATATCAACGTTCAGATGATGTTTTAATTGACTGTGCTGTGCTCTTAAGGGTTACGTCATCTGAACCTCCAATTAGTGTGGTGCCTTTGTTCAGCTTGCTTTCAAGTCCCATATAGATTACAATTGTTATTACATTTCGCTACAGTCCATTCCCATCATATCATAAAAATGTCTTTCTAAAATACTTGCTCACCCAATTAAACCCATACAGAGTTTTGTGGAAAGACTTATCGATAAAAAGAGAAGTGCAGTTCCTCTCTGTAAAGTGGTGGCAGCTTTTCATCATTCAAAACGCTTCTAGCTAAACCCTCAGTATTCTAAGAATTATATTATTTCAGGTACTCTTATTTCTAATTTGTACAAAACTGAGAAAACATAAGTGTTTATCCCAGCCTGCTAAAACTTTAATACAACTGCTAAACAGTACTACACTTGTTGTAAATCTGCAGGCTTGGCTTTGAGATCCTACCAGGACCAGGAATAGAGGCAGTGGGCATTGTAAGTAGTGCCACAGGACTACTTATTTTTCAACTATGACCCTAGTTCTACATTCTCCCACAAGAGGAAATATCCTTGCAACACCCACCAGCCAAATCCCTCAGAATTGTATTTGTTTTAATTAAAGTCACTTCTGAACTGCAGAGGAAGCAGACCTAACTAGTCTAGCCTTTCCTGTTTCAACAATCTGCTCATTCTGGGTATTAGTCTAATAAACCTTCTCTAAACTACTTCTAATGCGTTATCGTCTTTCTATAAGTTCAGTGACCAGTACTGTACACAATACTCCAGATGGGTGCTCACCAATATCCTGTGTAACTGAAGCATAATTTTGTCTACTCTTGCATTCAATTCCCCTCAAATAAACAAGAACATTCTATTAGTTTTCCTGATTACTTGCTGTACCTGCATACTAACCTTCTATGGTTCATGCACTGAGACACCATAGTGGCAGTGAAGGCAAGTTGAGAGCCTTAAGTGGGCAGTTAAAGGCCCCAAGAGGCCTTAGGACAGGTGGCCTACAGGTGGTGCCCTACCCAGCTCTTCCAGACGTTACTGTGGTGCAGTGGTAGAGTACCTACCTCTCAAAGAGGAGGCCTGGGTTCTAATCTTAACTGCTCCAGAGGTGTGTTGCCACATTTCTGAATGAGTTGATTATCACCCAGTTCCTGTCTTACGGAGATCAGGGCAGGGTGAACGGGAAGGCAGTGAGCTAGCCATGAGACATATTTCATGTGGTCCCTTTCACCCACACATCTCCGTCCTGTCAAAAATCTGCCTGGAGTGCGGAGCTGTATGAAAAACAGTTGTGGATGTTATGAATATATTGGTCAATATTAAATGCATTATGGTATTCATAAAAAAAATTCACCTAGAATGTGGCTCTCATTACCACTGAGTAGCTGAGGCAAGTCACATGGATGGATTGAAGGGGTGACTCGGTCAGTACATGATGGGAAAAGGAGTGGAAGGATATTCTATTCAAGTTTGGTGAAGTGGGAGGAAGTGGGAAGAGGGTGGGAGGAGGCTTGTGCAGAGGATAAACACCAGTACAGGTCAGATGGGCCAAATGGCCTGGTATAGTTCTCTGTAGACTATGTTTGAATATCAGTGGGCGGCACGGTTGCACAGTGGGCAGCACAGTGGCACAGTGGTTAGCACTGCTGCCTCGCAGCGCCAGACACCCGGGTTCAATTCCTGCCTCAGGTGACTGACAGTATAGAGTTTGCACATTCTCCCCGTGTCTGCGTGGGTTTCCTCTCACAGTCCAAAAATGTGCAGGTTAGGTGAATTGGCCATGCTAAATTGCCCATAGTGTTAGGTGAAGGGGTAAATATAGGGGAATGGGCCTGGGTGGGTTGCGTTTCGGCGGGTCGGTGTGGACTTGTTGGGCCGAAGGGCCTGTTTCCACACTGTAAGTAATCTAATCTAATCAATTGATTAATATTTATTTCTAACTGAATTGATACCTTGGAATAATACAAAAAAGTTTTGTACAAGTACACACTAATACTCATTGCAATTTCAAGGCAGAATTTAAGAAAGCTGTACATGTACTTCCACCCCACTGTCTTTAAAAAAAAAGTCCTCAAAGATTTCTTACTCAAGGTAGCTCAAGACCACAAAACTCTCCAAGTATATACATAGAAAAATCACTGTAACCTGTCAACAGTTTTAAGTGGATTCAGAATTTAAACACATTTTAGAATTACAGTGCATTGAACATTAAATTTTATGTTCAAAAATGTACATTACCTTCCGGTTAACATCTTTTGATGTATAGCAGAGCAACCGAGGTGAAACAGTTTCAGTTAATGAATGTCCGTGGGAAGTAAAAATGCCAGCTTTGAACAGGCTGCTGTAAAGACATTGAAGAATTTACTGGTCAAGAAGTGGGTTTGCTGCTGAGCACAAGTAAAGCCAGAGAGATTTGTGACTTCTATCAGGGAAAGGCCAACAAGTTGAAATCACATGCAATATACATAATATTGAAGGAGCTGTTTTGAAATCCATTCCTCCACAATTTTAACATGAACTGCCTACCGCTGAAACAGTAATCAGTGGAAGCTCAGAAAATATGCAAACACATTAGTCACCAGCACACAATTCCAACCCCATTTATCTTCCAATATTACAAAACTAATTCCCAGTGATTCAAAATTCCTCACTTTTTAAATTATCCACTTCGCCCTCCGGAACGTCCATTGTTTTGCATGCAGCATCATAAGGATTCTTTCTCATTTTAATAAAATGAATAGTCTTTACTTATTAAGTTCCTCTTCACAAGTGTAGCAGAAAGTTCTGGCTGATTACTCCCATTCTCTAGACTCTCGCAGTGGGAGCCAATGTGCACAGCTGCCAACATCCTGACAAATGTCCCACTCTGGGAAAGCTTTGTGTGCACTGGTCTTTTTTAAAAAAAACATATCAGTCCCATGCTGGGATTTTCACGGTGGAATGAATGGAACATCCACCACTCATACCGTACCTGAACTTTTCACGTGGTTTCCCCATCTGTCCCCACCTGTCGGGCAGCTGGTAGATGTAACTGTGCCCGGTCTCAGTCCAGAGGATTATTTTATTTGCAGCCAAGACTTCGCCACCAGCCCAGTGGTGACCATTATTGCAATTGACAAAGCACAGCAATGAGAAGTCACAGTAATCAAATACCTGGACAACAATGAGAGAATAAAATGTCTACAAGAGAGGCACCATTTTGTTTTTACATCTGTGTAATGGCTCAATCCAGTAAAACATCCAAAAGTACTTCACACCAACATTACCAGACAAATACATCCAGTGAGTCAAAAAAGCAGATATCAGTCAAAGAGACAGATCTTACAGAACATCTTAAAGGAAGATAGAAAGAGGCAGAAAAGCAGACAGAGAGAGGCAGAAAATTCTGGAAAGTAGGGCCAAAGCAGCTGAATGGCCCAACTGCCAGTAACAAGACCAAGGGCAGAATGCGAGGTCTTAGTTTCAGGCCAAGAGATGGCAGATTTAAAACAACGATGACAACAAATTACTTCCCTCAAAGGGTTGTGAATCCGTGGCTTTCATTACCCAAAATTGTGGCCACTGGAATACTGGACTAATTTAAGAAGATAGACAGATTTTTATTTGGTAATGGATTTAAAGGTTAAGGGGAATGGGCAGGAAAGTGGAGTTGAGGCCACAATGAGATCAACACCATGATTGAGTCCAAATGGTGGAGCAGGCTCATGGGGCCGCTCCTAGTGCTTCTGATTTTTTATAACATAGGGATGTACAGTAGTTAGAGATACATTGCAATGAGGTCATGGAGGGGCTTAAACAAGAATATAAAGTGAAAATCAAGGCATTTATATACCGAATGTAAATCTGGATGGCTACAATTGCTTTCCACATCCAGCAGATTTACAAAGTTAAATTGACAGATAAAGTTCACAACTGAAGGAATAAATCTTATTTTACAGACTAAATTCAGAAATTATTTGAATTGCTAGGCAGAATTAATTATCTATCCACGTATGAATTTTTCAGAGCTGCTTTAGGACTGAAAGAAGAGGAGTGTACACTGATAACATTCCTGATGAAGAACTTATGCTCGAAACGTCAACTCTCCTGCTCTTCGGATGGTGCCTGACCCAGCTGGGCTTTTCCAGCACCAGCATCTGCAGTCCTCACTCACGTTCTCCTGGTAAGTGCCTTATCAAGTCTCAGAGCATTGCGTGATCTCACAAAAAACAAGCTGCTCTTAAGTACTATCACCTTTATGTTGGCAAAGTGGCAGCCATTTTGTGTACCAGTGCAAACACCAAGAAATTAAGTGACAATTAATCTAATTTTGGCACCGTTGAATGAGAAGGATGTTGACCATGACCAAGGATGTGGTCCAATGGGTAGGGCAATGAGATTGTAAAAATCATGCTTTACAAGTAAATGTGACTTCAGTTGAACAAGTCTTTCAAAAGACAGTTACTAATATAATATAGCGCTCTCCTAGCACTTGAGAGAAGTGCTCACTGAGGTAATGCGCTCAGATCCTGTTATAGGGCTTGAGCCTGTGACTTTCTGACTGAAGGGCTAATGTGTTACTAGTTAAGCCAGGCATAGCCAATCCATTGTACATTATATTTTTTCGCTCTTTTAGTTTAATGTCCCCATACTATTTTAGTATGGCATTAAAACATACCTTCCAGCAATCAGAGCAAACTACTAACAGCAAACGTTCAGTATAGGTACAGAAACAGACTGCTTGACAATTAAAACATTGGAGTGACTTGGATTCTGCTTCAAAAACATCCTCCCTTGCCTGCAAAATACAAAAGAAATACTAGAACAGGCAATGAAGAATCTGTATCGTAATAGAAAGCAGAATTTCTACAATGTCAACTGTGTGTTTTGCAATGAGCTGACCTGGATACCATTAACTGATGAAGAAAGATCCCACACTTTGAGGTCTCCTGTCACTGATATGCCCACCAAGGAATCCTCTGCAAAATAAAGTCACAGAAGAGAAATATTATGGAGACTATTAGCATTTAGAATAATGTGGGTCAAAAAGGTGTGGGTCTAAATGTGGCCCTGTAACATTAGAGTACAATACTTACCCGAGTAATGGTCGATATGAAGTAAATATCGATCCCTAACTTTTAGGCAAATCTTTTGTATTTATACCTGCTTGACCTGGTGGTTAGACTTGCCCTGATGTAATCCCACTCATTGACAGAACAGAACAGTCTTAAAGGTACCTTGGGAGTGCGCACATCAACACATGGTGTCAAGATGACCACTTCAATGGCACATACTGCATTCCTTTGGCACTTTTGGGAGTGCAGTTGAAAGAAACAATGTCCAATCTGAAAATCCCGTCATAGTGAGATGTTGGGAGAGAGTGGATTTCAACCCCTTGAAGCTATTACTTGTGTAAAGGTTAACCCTCTGTTTCTCAGCTAAAAATGTGATCTGAGAAACATCACTTTCACAGGAGTATATATGGTGACATAATGCTTATCCCAAATCTTCAAATGAAAGCACCTTGAACATAAATGCAGTTAATCTATCCTGTTAAAAGATAGATTTGGAGAATGGCTTACAGTTAACATGTTTAATCTCTATTCAAAACACTTCAATTTCATTTTGTTCTTGAATACTCAGTAACCATTTTTTAAAGGAATCAACATACATTTTAAACAGGTACAAACCAGTGTTATCAATCTACTGAACACAGTGTGGTGAAAGTTGTGTAATTTACATATATATAAATTAGTTTCATTTAAAAAAAAATTTAGATTTTAAGCTAGTTGGATATGAGTTTAGTCTATTTGTTTGAAGCAGTTTAATAATTAACTACATCAGCATTTTTGGCACCATGATTTAAAATCAGTCTGTGTCAGGCAGCAGATGACTAAAGGCCTCATACAGGGTTTATGTAAGTTGCTTTATATTATGGGTTTTACAACAGTAGAAGAAATGAATAAGCCATTTGTTTAACAGCAGAGGGATGAGTAAGAGTTTGTTTAACTTAACTAAAAAGCTTTTGAAGGCAGTTCAAAGGAGAACTGACTGAAACTGGATGTAGGAATAGGTTCCCTTAATGATCAGATTAGTTAAGGGAAAATGAATTACCTCAGTGTTAGGCTTTCAGTTTGTGAAACTTTCATACCAGGAGCTGTTCTGAAGAAAGGTCACTGGACCCAAAACATTAACTCTGTTTTCTCTCCACAGATGCCATGAAAACTCCTGAGTTTTTCCAGTGGCACAGTGGCTCAGAGATTAGCACTGCTGCCTCACAGCGCCAGGGAACCGAGGTTTGATTGCAACCTCAGGTGACTATTTGTGCGGAATTTGCTCATTCCCCCCGTGTCTGTGTGGGGTTCCTCTGGGTGCTCCAGTTTCCTCCCACAATCCAAAGATGTGGTTTGTGAATTGGCCAAGCTAAGTTGCCCATAGTGTTCAGGGATATGTAGGTTAGGTGCAGTAGTCAGAGGTAAATGTAGGGTAATGGGTCTGGATGGGTTACTCTTCAGAGGGTCGGTGAGAACTTGTTGGGCTGAAGGGCCCTGTTTCCACACTGTACAAATTCTAATTCTAAATTTCTGTTTTTTGTTCCATACCAGGAGTGTTTGGTTAGAATTCTGGGTTGATTATTTAAAACTGAGACAGTCTAATAATCCAGTTGTGAGAAACAAGGAAAAAGGTTTCACAGTTTACAGGACTGGAACTGACCTTGACTGGCCTGTCTATCCCCTATACTCTTTGACTCTCTTGTCAAGTCACTCTATAAATTTGATAGGGAAGGAAAATTCCTCTGAATTTTGTTTAGTTGCACCAATATTGTTTTGGAGAGTGGATGTGATTTCATTTTGCTGGGTTTTGAAATCTTTTAAATTTTGTGTTACATGTTTGTTTTAGTTGGTTTATTTTACTTTACTATTTTTGAAAAATGTGTAATGAACTTCTGTTTTATTGTTAAAATGAAACCTGCTTGTTTGTGTTTCAGTGAAAGACAGTCACACTAAACTGAAAAGAAGAAGTATGATCCACCAAGCCAGATTTCATTCTGGGGTCTGACTCGTCCTGTAGTAATCAACATTCTCACTAAGTTGTGTGACTGCTCAGATGCTTGCAAGCTCTGCGCAGGCCCAAATAGTATGCTGGCACATTGACCTGCCAGTGCAAGTCACCGCTGCACACAGACTTTGGAAGTCTTCACAGCAAAAGGAAAATTTACAGAGAACGTAGATAGTTCAAATACAGAGGTCCTAACAATACCCAGAGTACATGAGGGAGCATATTAGAATCGGACTTTAATGGATGGAAATTTTATGAATGCTTCACCGAAGGGAGAGACCAAAACTGGTGGATAAATGTGAGTCACCCATCTCAAACAGAGATGAAGAGAATTATTTTTCTCTCAGAGAGATGTTGGTAGATGGATTCCTCTTTGCGAGAGAGCAAGCTGGCTCAGAAAATATCTTAAAGTCTGAGTTTGATAGATTCTTAGCCAATAAGAGCGTCAAAGAGTAGAGGAGAACAAACAGGTCAATGTAGGGGATAGGCAGGCCAGAGTAGGGGATAGACAGGTCAGGGGAGGGAATGTGGTGCTGGATTAGCACAGCCGGTCTTGCAGCATCTGAGAGGCATGACATCAATATTTCGAGCTTGACCTCTTCATCAGGAAGATGATGCACAAAACATCAACACTCCTGCTCATTGGATGCTGCCTGACCGGCTGTGCTTTTCAGGCACGACAATTTTTGACAATGATCTCCAGCATCAGCAGTCCTCAAATTCTCCCAGTGTAGGGGACAGGCAGGTCAATGTAGGGGATGGACAGGTCAGTGAAGGGGAAAAGTAGGTCAGTGTAGGGGATGGACAGGTCAGTGTAGGGATGGACAGGTCAGTGTAGGGACGGACAGGTCAGTGTAGGGGATGGGCAGGTCAGTGTAGGGGTAAGGCAGGTCAGTTTAGGGGATAGACAAGTCAGTGTAGGAGATAGACAGGTCAGTGTAGGGGTAAAGCAGGTCAGGGTAGGGGAGAGAGTGGTCAGTGTAGGGGACAGGCAGGTCAGTGTAGGGGACTGGCATGTTAGTGTAGGGGATGGACAGGTCAGTGTAGGGGATAGACAGGGCAGTTTAGGGGATGGGCAGGTCAGTATAGGGGTAAAGCAGGTCACTGTAGGGGATGGACAGGTTAGTGTAGGGGATGGATAGTTCTGTGTATGGACTGGCATGTCAGTGGAAGAGGTGGAGAGGTCAGTGTAGGGGATGGGCAGATCAGTGTAGGGGATGGACAGGTCAGTGCAGGGGATAGACAGCTCACTGTAGGGGATAGACAGGTCAGTGTAGGGGATGGACAGGTCAGTGTAGGGGATAGACAGGACAGTGTAGGGGACAGACAGATAAGTGAAGGGGACAGGCATGTCAGTGTAGGGGATGGACTGGTCAGCATAGGGGATGGATAGATGAGTTTAGGGGACAGGCAGGTCAGTGTAGGGGATAGACTGATCAGTGTAGGGAACAGACAGGTCAGTGTAAGGGATGGACAGGTCAATGTCAGGGACAGACAGGTCAGTGTAGGGGATGGACAGGTCAGTGTAGGGGTAAGGCAGGTCAGTGAAGGGCATGCGCAGGTCAGTGTAGGGGGCAGATAGGTCAGTGTAGGGGACAGACAGGTCAGTGTAGGGGATGGACAAGTCAGTGTAGGGGATGGACAGGTCAGTGTAGGGGTAAGGCAGGTCAGTGTAGGGGATGGACAGGTCAGTTTAGGGGTAAGGCAGGTCAGTGTAGGGGACAGACAGGTCAGTGTAGGGGTAAGGCAGGTCAGTGTAGGGGATGGAAAGGTCAGTGTAGCGGATGCACTGGTCTGTGTACTGGACTGGTATGTCAGTGTAGGAGATGGAGAATTCACTGTAGGGGACAGGCAGGTCAGTGTAGGGGACTGGCACGTCAGTGTAGGGGATTGACTGGTCTGTGTACTGGATTGGCATGTCAGTGTAGGAGATGGAGAATTCTCTGTAGGGGACTGGCAGGTCAGTGTAGGTGATGGACAGGTCAGTGTAGGGGATGGACAGGTCTGTGTTGGGGATAGACAGGTCAGTGTAGGGGTAAGGCAGGTCAGTGTAGGTAATGGACACGTCAGTGTAGGGGATGGAGAGGTCAGTGAAGGGGATAGGCAGGTCAGTGTAGTGGATGGACATGTCAGTATGGGGGACAGTCAGTGTGGGGGACAGACAGGTAGGGGATGGGCAAGTCAGTGTAGGGATGGATAGATCAGTTTAGGGGACAGGCAGGTCAGTGTAGGGGATACACAGGTCAGTATAGGGGACAGATAGGTCAGTGTAGGGGATGGATCGGTCATTTTCGGGAACGGACAGGTCATTGTCGGGAACAGACAGGTCAGTGTAGGGGATGGATAGGTCAGTGTAGGGGATGGACAGGTCAGTGTAGGGTTAAGACAGGTCAGTGTAGGGGATGGACAGGTCAGTGTAGGGGACGGGAAGGTCAGTGTAGGGGATGGACAGATCAGTGTAGGGGACAGGCAGGTCAGTGTAGGGGATGGATAGGTCAGTGTAGGGGAAGGACAAGTCAGTGTAGGGGTAAGGCAGGTCAGTGTAGGGGATGGACAGGTCAGTCGAGTGGATGGACAGGTCAGTGTAGGGGACAGACAGGTCAGTGTCGAGGATGCACAGGTCAGTGTAGGGGATGGACAGGTCAGTTTAGGGGACAGGCAGGTCAATGTAGTGGATGGACATGTCAGTGTAGGGGACAGACAGGTCAGTGTAGGGGATGGGCAAGTTAATGTAGGGGTTGGATAGATCAGTTTAGGGGACAGGCAGGTCAGTGTAGGGGATAGACAATTCAGTGTAGGGGACGGGAAGGTCAGTGTACGGGATGGACAGGTCAGTGTAGGGGATGGACAGGTCAGTGAAGGGGATAGGCAGGTCAGTGTAGGGGTAAGGCAGGTCAATGTAGGTAATGGACAGGTCAGTGTAGGGGATGGAGAGGTCAGTGAAGGGGATAGGCAGGTCAGTGTAGTGGATGGACAGGTCAGTGTAGGGGACAGACAGGTCAGTGTAGGGGATGGACAGGTCAGTGATGGGCATAGGCAGGTCAGTGTAGTGGATGGACATGTCAGTGTGGGGACAGACAGGTAGGGGATGGGCAAGTCAGTGTAGGGGATGGATAGATCAGTTTAGGGGACAGGCAGGTCAGTGTAGGGGATACACAGGTCAGTATAGGGGACAGATAGGTCAGTGTAGGGGATGGACAGTTCAGTGTCGGGAACAGACAGGTCAGTGTAGGGGATGGATAGGTCAGTGTAGGGGTAAGGCAGGTTAGTGTAGGGGATGGACAGGTCACTGGAGGTGATGGGCAGGAGAGTGTAGGGGACAGACAGGTCAGTATAGGGGACAGATAGGTCAGTGTAGGGGATGGACAGTTCAGTGTCGGGAACAGACAGGTCAGTGTAAGGGATGGACAGGTCAGTGTAGGGGTAAGGCAGGTTAGTGTAGGGGATGGACAGGTCACTGGAGGTGATGGGCAGGAGAGTGTAGGGGACAGACAGGTCAGAGTAGGGGATAGGCAGGTCAGTGTAGGGGACGGGCAGGTCAGTGTAGGGATGGACAGGACAGTGTAGGGGATGGACAGGTCAGTGAAGGGGATAGACAGGTCAGTGTAGGGGACAGGAGGTCAGTGTAGGAGATGGATAGGTCAGTGTAGGGGACAGAAAGGTCAGTGTAGGGATTGGACAGGTCAGTGTCGGGGATGGACAAGTCAGTGCAGGGGATGGACGGGTCAGTGTAGGGTATGGGCAGGTCAGTGTAGGGGATAGAGAGGTCAGTGTAGGGGTAAGGCAAGTCAGTGTAGGGGATGGACAGGTCAGTGTAGGGGATAGACAGGTCAGTGTAGGGGTAAGGCAGGTCAGTGTTGGAAATGGGCAGGTCAGTGTAGGGGACAGACAGGTCAGTGTCGAGGATGCACAGGTCAGTGTAGGGGATGGACAGGTCAGTTTAGGGGACAGGCAGGTCAATGTAGTGGATGGACATGTCAGTGTAGGGATGGACAGGTCAGTGTAGGGGATGGGCAAGTTAATGTAGGGGTTGGATAGATCAGTTTAGGGGACAGGCAGGTCAGTGTAGGGGATAGACAATTCAGTGTAGGGGACGGGAAGGTCAGTGTACGGGATGGACAGGTCAGTGTAGGGGATGGACAGGTCAGTGTTGGGGATAGACAGGTCAGTGTAGGGGTAAGGCAGGTCAATGTAGGTAATGGACAGGTCAGTGTAGGGGATGGACAGGTCCGTGTAGGGGATGGACAGGTCAGTGTTGGGGATAGACAGGTCAGTGTAGGGGATGGAGAGGTCAGTGAAGGGGATAGGCAGGTCAGTGTAGTGGATGGACAGGTCAGTGTAGGGGACAGACAGGTCAGTGTAGGGGATGGACAGGTCAGTGATGGGCATAGGCAGGTCAGTGTAGTGGATGGACATGTCAGTGTGGGGGACAGACAGGTAGGGGATGGGCAAGTCAGTGTAGGGGATGGATAGATCAGTTTAGGGGACAGGCAGGTCAGTGTAGGGGATACACAGGTCAGTATAGGGGACAGATAGGTCAGTGTAGGGGATGGACAGTTCAGTGTCGGGAACAGACAGGTCAGTGTAGGGGATGGATAGGTCAGTGGAAGGGATGGACAGGTCAGTGTAGGGGTAAGGCAGGTTAGTGTAGGGGATGGACAGGTCACTGGAGGTGATGGGCAGGAGAGTGTAGGGGACAGACAGGTCAGAGTAGGGGATAGGCAGGTCAGTGTAGGGGACGGGCAGGTCAGTGTAGGGATGGACAGGACAGTGTAGGGGATGGACAGGTCATTGTAGGGGATAGGCAGGTCAGTGAAGGGGATAGACAGGTCAGTGTAGGGGACAGGAGGTCAGTGTAGGAGATGGATAGGTCAGTGTAGGGGACAGAAAGGTCAGTGTAGGGATTGGACAGGTCAGTGTCGGGGATGGACAAGTCAGTGCAGGGGATGGACGGGTCAGTGTAGGGTATGGGCAGGTCAGTGTAGGGGATAGAGAGGTCAGTGTAGGGGTAAGGCAAGTCAGTGTAGGGGATGGACAGGTCAGTGTAGGGGATAGACAGGTCAGTGTAGGGGTAAGGCAGGTCAGTGTTGGAAATGGACAGGTCAGTCGAGTGGATGGACAGGTCAGTGTAGGGGACAGACAGGTCAGTGTCGAGGATGCACAGGTCAGTGTAGGGGATGGACAGGTCAGTTTAGGGGACAGGCAGGTCAATGTAGTGGATGGACATGTCAGTGTAGGGGACAGACAGGTCAGTGTAGGGGATGGGCAAGTTAATGTAGGGGTTGGATAGATCAGTTTAGGGGACAGGCAGGTCAGTGTAGGGGATAGACAATTCAGTGTAGGGGACGGGAAGGTCAGTGTACGGGATGGACAGGTCAGTGTAGGGGACAGGCAGGTCAGTATAGGGATTGGACAGGTCAGTGTAGGGGATAGACAAGTCAGTGCAGGGGATGGACAGGTCAGTGTAGGGAACAGGCAGGTCAGTATAGGGGATGGATGGGTCAGTGTAGGGTATGGGCAGGTCAGTGTAGGGGATAGAGAGGTCATTGTAGGGGAATGGACAGGTCAGTGTAGGGGATGGGCAGATCAGTGTAGGGGATAGACAGGTCAGTGTACGGGTAAGGCAGGTCAGTGTAGGTAATGGACAGGTCAGTGTGGGGGATGGACAGGTCAGTGAAGGGGATAGGCAGGTCAGTGTAGTGGACGGACAGGTCAGTGTAGGGGACAGACATGTCAGTGTAGGGGATGGACAGGTCAGTGTAGGGGATGGACAGGTCAGTGAAGGGGATAGGCAGGTCAGTGTAGTGGATGGACAGTTGAGTCTAGGGGACAGACGGTCAGTGTAGGGGAAGGGCAAGTCAGTGAAGGGGAGGGATAGATCAGTTTAGGGGACATGCAGGTAAGTGTAGGGGAGAGACAGGTCAGTATAGGGGACGGGAAGGTCAGTGTAGGGGATGGACAGGTCAGTGTAGGGGATGGACAGGTCAGCGTAGGGGACAGACTGGTCAGTGTAGGGGATGGACAGGTCAGTGAAGGGGATTGGCAGGTCAGTGTAGTGGATGGACAGGTGAGTGTAGGGGACAGACAGGTCAGTGTAGGGGATGGACAGGTCAGTGTAGGGGATGGATAGATCAGTTTTGGGGAGATGCAGGTCAGTGTAGGCGATGGACAGGTCAGTGTCGGGAACACACAGGTCAGTGTCGGGGATGGACAGGTCAGTGTGGGCGACGGGAAGTTCAGTGTAGGGGATGGACAGGTCAGTGTAGGGGACAGGCAGGTCAATGTAGGGGATGGATAGGTCAGGGTAGGGGATGGACAGGTCAGTGTAGGAGTAAGGCAGGTCAATATAGGGGATGGACAGGTCAGTGTAGGGGATGGACAGGTCAGTGTAGGGGATGGACAGGTCAGTGTAGGGGTAAGGCAGGTTAGTGTAGGGGACAGACAGGTCAGTGTAGGGTTAAGGTAGGTCAGTATAGGGGTAAGGCATGTCAGTGTAGGGGATCGAGAGGTCAGTGTAGGGGATGGACTTGTCTGAGTAGGGGATGGGCAGGTCAGTGAAGGGGATTGGCAGGTCAGTGTAGTGGATGGACAGGTGAGTGCAGGGGACAGACAGGTCAGTGTAGGGGATGGGCAAGTCAGAGTAGGAGATGGATAGATCAGTTCAGGGGACATGCAGGTCAGTGTAGGGGGTAGACAGGTCATTGTAGGGGACAGGGAAGTCAGTGTAGGGGATGGATAGGTCAGTGTAGGGGATGGACAGGTCAGTGTAGGGGATAGAGAGGTCATTGTAGGGGAATGGACAGGTCAGTGTAGGGGATGGGCAGGTCAGTGTCAGAGATAAACAGGTCAGTGTCGGTGTAAGGCAAGTCAGTGTAGGTAATGGACAGGTCAGTGTAGGGGATGGACAGGTCAGTGAAGGGGACAGACAGGTCAGTGTAGGGGATGGACAGGTCAGTGTAGTGTTAGGACAGATCAGTGTAGGGGACAGACAGGTCAGTGTAGTGGATGGACAGTTGAGTCTGGGGGACAGACGGTCAGTGTAGGGGAAGGGCAAGTCAGTGATGGGGAGGGATTGATCAGTTTAGGGGACATGCAGGTAAGTGTAGGGGAGAGACAGGTCAGTATAGGGGACAGGAAGGTCAGTGTAGGGGATGGACAGGTCAGTGTAGGGGATGGACAGGTCAGTGTAGGGGACAGGCAAGTCAGTGTCGGGGATGGACAGCTCAGTGTAGTGGATGGACAGGTCAGTGTAGGGGACAGACTGGTCAGTGTAGGGGATGGACAGGTCAGTGAAGGGGATTGGCAGGTCAGTGTAGTGGATGGACAGGTGAGTGTAGGGGACAGACAGGTCAGTGTAGGGGATGGGCAAGTCAGTGTAGGGGATGGATAGATCAGTTCACGGGACATGCAGGTCAGTGTAGGGGGTAGACAGGTCAGTGTCGGGAACAGACAGGTCAGTGTCGGGGATGGACAGGTCAGTGTAGGGGACAGGCAGGTCAGTGTAGTGGATAGTTAGGTCAGGGTAGGGGAAGGGCAAGTCAGTGAAGGGGAGGGATAGATCAGGTTAGGGGACATGCAGGTCAGTGTAGGGGATAGACAGGTCAGTATAGGGGACGGGAAGGTCAGTGTAGGGGATGGACAGGTCAGTGTAGGGGATGGACAGGTCAGTGTAGGGGACAGGCAAGTCAGTGTCGGGGATGGACAGGTCAGTGTAGTGGATGGACAGGTCAGTGTAGGGGACAGACTGGTCAGTGTAGGGGATGGACAGGTCAGTGAAGGGGATTGGCAGGTCAGTGTAGTGGATGGACAGGTGAGTGTAGGGGACAGACAGGTCAGTGTAGGGGATGGACAGGTCAGTGTAGGGGATGGGCAAGTCAGTGTAGGGGATGGATAGATCAGTTTTGGGGAGATGCAGGTCAGTGTAGGGGATGGACAGGTCAGTGTCGGGAACACACAAGTCAGTGTCGGGGATGGACAGGTCAGTGTGGGCGACGGGAAGGTCAGTGTAGGGGATGGACAGGTCAGTGTAGGGGACAGGCAGGTCAGTGTAGGGGATTGATAGGTCAGGGTAGGGGATGGACAGGTCAGTGTAGGAGTAAGGCAGGTCAATATAGGGGATGGACAGGTCAGTGTAGGGGATGGACAGGTCAGTGTAGGGGTAAGGCAGGTTAGTGTAGGGGACAGACAGGTCAGTGTAGGGTTAAGGTAGGTCAGTATAGGGGTAAGGCAAGTCAGTGTAGGGGATCGAGAGGTCAGTGTAGAGGATGGACTGGTCTGAGTAGGGGATGGGCAGGTCAGTGAAGGGGATTGGCAGGTCAGTGTAGTGGATGGACAGGTGAGTGTAGGGGACAGACAGGTCAGTGTAGGGGATGGGCAAGTCAGAGTAGGGGATGGATAGATCAGTTCAGGGGACATCCAGGTCAGTGTAGGGGGTTGACAGGTCATTGTAGGGGACAGGGAAGTCAGTGTAGGGGATGGATAGGTCAGTGTAGGGGATGGAGGGATGGACAGGTCAGTGTAGGGGATAGAGAGGTCATTGTAGGGGAATGGACAGGTCAGTGTAGGGGATGGGCAGGTCAGTGTCGGAGATAAACAGGTCAGTGTCGGTGTAAGGCAGGTCAGTGTAGGTAATGGACAGGTCAGTGTAGGGGATGGACAGGTCAGTGAAGGGGACAAACAGGTCAGTGTAGGGGATGGACAGGTCAGTGTAGTGTTAGGACAGATCAGTGTAGGGGACAGACAGGTCAGTGTAGGGGATGGACAGGTCAGTGTAGGGGATGGGCAGGTCAGTGAAGGGGATTGGCAGGTCAGTGTAGTGGATGGACAGGTGAGTGTAGGGGACAGACAGGTCAGTGTAGGGGATGGGCAAGTCAGTGTAGGGGATGGATAGATCAGTTCACGGGACATGCAGGTCAGTGTAGGGGGTAGACAGGTCAGTTTAGGGGACAGATAGGTCAGTGTAGGGGACAGGCAGGTCAGTGTAGGGGATTGATAGGTCAGGGTAGGGGATGGACAGGTCAGTGTAGGAGTAAGGCAGGTCAATATAGGGGATGGACAGGTCAGTGTAGGGGATGGACAGGTCAGTGTAGGGGTAAGGCAGGTTAGTGTAGGGGACAGACAGGTCAGTGTAGGGTTAAGGTAGGTCAGTATAGGGGTAAGGCATGTCAGTGTAGGGGATCGAGAGGTCAGTGTAGAGGATGGACTGGTCTGAGTAGGGGATGGGCAGGTCAGTGTAGGGGACTGGCATGTCAGTGTATGGGATGGACAGGTCAGTGTAGGGGATAGACAGGTCAGTGTAGGGGATGGACAGGTCAGTGTCGGGGATGGAGAGTCAGTGAAGGGAACAGACAGGTCAGTGTCGGGAACAGACAGGTCAGTGTCGGGGATGGACAGGTCAGTGTGGGCGACGGGAAGGTCAGTGCAGGGGATGGACAGGTCAGTGTAGGGGACAGGCAGGTCAGTGTAGGGGATGGTTAGGTCAGGGTAGGGGATGGACACGTCAGTGTAGGGGTAAGGCATTTCAGTGTAGGGGAAGGACAGGTCAGTGTAGGGTTAAGGCAGGTCAGTGCAGGGGTAAGGCATGTCAGTGTAGGGGATCGAGAGGTCAGTGTAGGGGATGGACTGGTGTGAGTATTGGTCTGGCACGTCAGTGTCGGAGATGGAGAGTTCAGTGTAGGGGATGGACAGGTCAGTGTAGGGGACTGGCATGTCAGTGTAGGGGATGGACATGTCAGTGTAGGGGATGGCCAGATCAGTGAAGGGGATAGGCAGGTCAGTGTAGTGGATGGACAGGTCAGTGTAGAGGACAGACAGGTCAGTGTAGGGGATGGACAGGTCAGTGTAGGGGTTGGACAGGTCAGGGAAGGGGACAGGCAGGTCAGTGCAGTGGATGGACAGGTCAGTGTAGGGGACAAACAGGTCAGTGTTGGGGATGGACAGGTCAGTGTTGGGAACACACAGGTCAGTGTAGGGGATGGACAGGTCAGTGTAGGGGACAGGCAGGGTAGTGTAGGCGACGGGAAAGTCAGTGTAGGGGATGGACAGGTAAGTGTAGGGGTAAGACAGGTCAGTGTAGGGGATGGACAGGTCAGTGTCGGGAACAGACAGGTCAGTGTCGGGGATGGACAGGTAAGTGTGGGCGACGGGAAGGTCAGTGCAGGGGATGGACAGGTCAGTGTAGAGGACAGGCAGGTCAGTGTAGGGGATGGTTAGGTCAGGGTAGGGGATGGACAGGTCAGTGTAGGGGATAGAGAGGTCATTGTAGGGGAATGGACAGGTCAGTGTAGGGGATGGGCAGGTCAGTGTCGGAGATAAACAGGTCAGTGTCGGTGTAAGGCAGGTCAGTGTAGGTAATGGACAGGTCAGTGTAGGGGATGGACAGGTCAGTGAAGGGGACAGACAGGTCAGTGTAGGGGATGGACAGGTCAGTGTAGTGTTAGGACAGATCAGTGTAGGGGACAGACAGGTCAGTGTAGGGGATGGACAGGTCAGTGTAGGGGATGGGCAGGTCAGTGAAGGGGATTGGCAGGTCAGTGTAGTGGATGGACAGGTGAGTGTAGGGGACAGACAGGTCAGTGTAGGGGATGGGCAAGTCAGTGTAGGGGATGGATAGATCAGTTCACGGGACATGCAGGTCAGTGTAGGGGGTAGACAGGTCAGTTTAGGGGACAGATAGGTCAGTGTAGGAGTAAGGCAGGTTAGTGTAGGGGATTGATAGGTCAGGGTAGGGGTAAGGCAGGTTAGTGTAGGGGACAGACAGGTCAGTGTAGGGTAAAGGTAGGTCAGTATAGGGGTAAGGCATGTCAGTGTAGGGGATCGAGAGGTCAGTGTAGAGGATGGACTGGTCTGAGTAGGGGATGGGCAGGTCAGTGTAGGGGACTGGCATGTCAGTGTATGGGATGGACAGGTCAGTGTAGGGGATAGACAGGTCAGTGTAGGGGATGGACAGGTCAGTGTCGGGGATGGAGAGTCAGTGAAGGGAACAGACAGGTCAGTGTCGGGAACAGACAGGTCAGTGTCGGGGATGGACAGGTCAGTGTGGGCGACGGGAAGGTCAGTGCAGGGGATGGACAGGTCAGTGTAGGGGACAGGCAGGTCAGTGTAGGGGATGGTTAGGTCAGGGTAGGGGATGGACAGGTCAGTGTAGGGGTAAGGCATTTCAGTGTAGGGGAAGGACAGGTCAGTGTAGGGTTAAGGCAGGTCAGTGCAGGGGTAAGGCATGTCAGTGTAGGGGATCGAGAGGTCAGTGTAGGGGATGGACTGGTGTGAGTATTGGTCTGGCACGTCAGTGTCGGAGATGGAGAGTTCAGTGTAGGGGATGGACAGGTCAGTGTAGGGGACTGGCATGTCAGTGTAGGGGATGGACATGTCAGTGTAGGGGATGGCCAGATCAGTGAAGGGGATAGGCAGGTCAGTGTAGTGGATGGACAGGTCAGTGTAGAGGAGAGACAGGTCAGTGTAGGGGATGGACAGGTCAGTGTAGGGGTTGGACAGGTCAGGGAAGGGGACAGGCAGGTCAGTGCAGTGGATGGACAGGTCAGTGTAGGGGACAAACAGGTCAGTGTTGGGGATGGACAGGTCAGTGTTGGGAACACACAGGTCAGTGTAGGGGATGGACAGGTCAGTGTAGGGGACAGGCAGGGTAGTGTAGGCGACGGGAAAGTCAGTGTAGGGGATGGACAGGTAAGTGTAGGGGTAAGACAGGTCAGTGTAGGGGATGGACAGGTCAGTGTCGGGAACAGACAGGTCAGTGTCGGGGATGGACAGGTAAGTGTGGGCGACGGGAAGGTCAGTGCAGGGGATGGACAGGTCAGTGTAGAGGACAGGCAGGTCAGTGTAGGGGATGGTTAGGTCAGGGTAGGGGATGGACAGGTCAGTGTAGGGGTAAGGCAGGTCAGTGTACGTGATGGACAGGTCAGTGTAGGGTTAAGGCAGGTCAGTGTAGGGGTAACGCATGTCAGTGTAGGGGATCGAGAGGTCAGTGTAGGGGATGGACTGGTCTGAGTATTGGTCTGGCACATCAGTGTCGGAGATGTAGAGTTCTGTGTAGGGGACAGGCAGGTCAGTGTAGAGGACTGGCATGTCAGTGTAGGGGATGGACAGGTCAGTGTAAGGGATAGACAGGTCAGTGTAGGGGATGGACAGGTCAGTGTAGGGGTAAGGCAGGTCAGAGGAGGGGATGGACAGGTCAGTGTAAGGGATAGACAGGTCAGTGTAGGGGATGGACAGGTCAGTGTAGGGGTAAGGCAGGTCAGTGTAGGTAATGGACAGGTCAGTGTAGGGGATGGAGAGGTCAGTGAAGGGGATGGACAGGTCAGTGTAGGGGTAAGGCAGGTCAGTGTAGGGGATGGACAGGTCAGTGTAAGGGATAGACAGGTCAGTGTAGGGGATGGACAGGTCAGTGTAGGGGCAAGGCAGGTCAGTGTAGGTAATGGACAGGTCAGTGTAGGGGATGGAAAGGTCAGTGAAGGGGATAGGCAGGTCAGTGTAGGGGTAAGGCAGGTCAGTGTAGGGGTAAGGCAGGTCAGTGTAGGGGATGGACAGGTCAGTGTAAGGGATAGACAGGTCAGTGTAGGGGATGGACAGGTCAGTGTAGGGGTAAGGCAGGTCAGTGTAGGGGATGGACAGGTCAGTGTAAGGGATAGACAGGTCAGTGTAGGGGATGGACAGGTCAGTGTAGGGGTAAGGCAGGTCAGTGTAGGTAATGGACAGGTCAGTGTAGGGGATGGAGAGGTCAGTGAAGGGGATAGGCAGGTCAGTGTAGTGGATGGACAGATCAGTGTAGGGGACAGGCAGGTCAGTGTAGGGGACTGGCATGTCAGTGTATGGGATAGACAGGTCAGTGTAGGGGATGGACAGGTCAGTGTAGGGGTAAGGCAGGTCAGTGTAGGTAATGGACAGGTCAGTGTCGGGGATGGAGAGTCAGTGAAGGGAACAGGCAGGTCAGTGTAGTGGATGGACAGGTCAGTGTAGGGGACAGACAGGTCAGTGTAGGGGATGGACAGGTCAGTGTAGGGGTTGGACAGGTCAGTGTCGGGAACACACAGGTCAGTGTAGGGGATGGACAGGTCAGTGTCGGGGATGGAGAGTCAGTGAAGGGAACAGGCAGGTCAGTGTAGTGGATGGACAGGTCAGTGTAGGGGACAGACAGGTCAGTGTAGGGGACTGGCATGTCAGTGTAGGGGATGGACAGGTCAGTGTAGGGGACAGACAGGTCAGTGAAGGGGATAGGCAGGTCAGTGTAGGGGTTGGACAGGTCAGGGAAGGGGACAGGCAGGTCAGTGTAGGGGATGGATAGGTCAGTGTAGGGGACAGGCAGGGTAGTGTAGGGGACGGGAAGGTCAGTGTAGGGGATGGACAGGCCAGTGTAGGGGTAAGACAGGTCAGTGTAGGGGATGGACAGGTCAGTGTAAGGTTAAGGCAGGTCAGTGTAGGGGATGGACAGGTCAGTGTAGGGGACAGGCAGGTTAGTGTAGGGGACGGGAAGGTCAGTGTAGGGGATGGACTGGTCTGAGTATTGGTCTGGCACGTCAGTGTCGGAGATGGAGAGTTCAGTGTAGGGGACAGGCGGGTCAGTGTAGGGGACAGGCAGGTCAGTGTAGAGGATGGACAGGTCAGTGTAGGGGTTGGACAGGTCAGTGAAAGGGATAGGCAGGTCAGTGTAGTGGATGGACAGGTCAGTGTAGGGGACGGACAGGTCAGTGTAGGGGATGGACAGGTCAGTGTCGGGAACACACAGGTCAGTGTAGGGGATGGACAGGTCAGTGTAGTGGACGGGAAGGTCAGTGTTGGGGATGGACAGGTCAGTGTAGGGGACAGGCAGGTCAGTGTAGGGGATGGACAGGTCAGTGTAGGGGATGGACAGGTCAGTGTAGGGGACAGGCAGGTCAGTGTAGGGGACTGGCATGTCAGTGTAGGGGATGGACAGGTCAGTGTAGGGGACAGACAGGTCAGTGAAGGGGATAGGCAGGTCAGTGTAGTGGCTGGACAGGTCAGTGTAGGGGACAGACAGGTCAGTGTAGGGGATGGACAGGTCAGTGTAGGGGTTGGACAGGTCAGGGAAGGGGACAGGCAGGTCAGTGTAGGGGATGGATAGGTCAGTGTAGGGGACAGGCAGGGTAGTGTAGGGGACGGGAAGGTCAGTGTAGGGGATGGACAGGCCAGTGTAGGGGTAAGACAGGTCAGTGTAGGGGATGGACAGGTCAGTGCAAGGTTAAGGCAGGTCAGTGTAGGGGATGGACAGGTCAGTGTAGGGGACAGGCAGGTTAGTGTAGGGGACGGGAAGGTCAGTGTAGGGGATGGACTGGTCTGAGTATTGGTCTGGCACGTCAGTGTCGGAGATGGAGAGTTCAGTGTAGGGGACAGGCGGGTCAGTGTAGGGGACAGGCAGGTCAGTGTAGTGGATGGACTGGTCACTGTAGGGGATGGACAGGTCAGTGTAGGGGATGGACAGGTCAGTGTCGGGAACACACAGGTCAGTGAAGGGGATGGACAGCTCAGTGTAGTGGACGGGTAGGTCAGTGTAGGGGACAGACAGGTCAGTGTAGGGGACAGGCAGGTCAGTGTAGGGGATGAACAGGTCAGTGTAGGGGATGGACAGGTCAGTGTAGGGGTAAGGCAGGTCAGTGTAGGGGATGGACAGGTCAGTGTAGGGTTAAGGCAGGTCAGTGTAGGGGTAAGGCAGGTCAGTGTAGGGGATGGACTGGTCTGTGTACTGGACTGGCATGTCAGTGTAGGAGATGGACAAGTCAGTGTTGGGGATAGACAGGTCAGTGTAGGGGTAAGGCAGGTCAGTGTAGGTAATGGACAGGTCAGTGTAGGGGATGGAGAGGTCAGTGAAGGGGATAGGCAGGTCAGTGTAGTGGATGGACAGGTCAGTGTAGGGGACAGACAGGTCAGTGTAGGGGATGGACAGGTCAATGATGGGCATAGGCAGGTCAGTGTAGTGGATGGACATGTCAGTGTGGGGGACAGACAGGAAGGGGATGGGCAAGTCAGTGTAGGGGATGGATAGATCAGTTTAGGGGACAGGCAGGTCAGTGTAGGGGATACACAGGTCAGTATAGGGGAAAGATAGGTCAGTGTAGGGGATGGACAGGTCAGTGTCGGGAACAGACAGGTCAGTGTAGGGGATGGATAGGTCAGTGTAGGGGATGGACAGGTCAGTGTAGGGGATGGACAGGTCAGTGTAAGGGTAAGGCAGGTCAGTGTAGTGGATGGACAGGTCATTGGAGGGGATGGGCAGGAGAGTGTAGGGGAAAGACAGGTCAGAGTAGGGGATAGGCAGGTCAGTGTAGAGGACGGGCAGGTCAGTGTAGGGATGGACAGGACAGTGTAGGGGATGGACAGGTCATTGTAGGGGATAGGCAGGTCAGTGAAGGGGATAGACAGGACAGTGTAGGGGACAGGAGGTCAGTGTAGGGGATGGACAGGTCAGTGTAGGGGACAGACAGGTCAGTGTAGGGATTGGACAGGTCAGTGTCGGGGATGGACAAGTCTGTGCAGCGGATGGACGGGTCAGTGTAGGGTATGGGCAGGTCAGTGTAGGGGTAAGACAGGTCAGTGTAGGGGATGGACAGGTCAGTGTAGGGGATAGACAGGTCAGTGTAGGGTTAAGGCAGGTCAGTGTAGGTAATGGACAGGTCAGTCGAGTGGATGGACAGGTCAGTGTAGGGGACAGACAGGTCAGTGTCGGGTATGGACAGGTCAGTGTAGGGGATGGACAGGTCAGTGAAGGGGATAGGCAGGTCAGTGTAGTGGATGGACATGTCAGTGTAGGGGACAGACAGGTCAGTGTAGGGGATGGGCAAGTTAATGTAGGGGATGGATAGATCAGTTCAGGGGACATGCAGGTCAGTGTAGGGAGTAGACAGGTCAGTGTAGGGGACAGGGAAGTCAGTGTAGGGGATGGATAGGTCAGTGTAGGTGATGGACAGGTCAGTGTAGGGGATATAGAGGTCATTGTAGGGGAATTGTCAGGTCAGTGTAGGGGATGGGCAGGTCAGTGTCAGGGATAAACAGGTCAGTGTCGGGGTAAGGCAGGTCAGTGTAGGTAATGGACAGGTCAGTGTAGGGGATGGACAGGTCAGTGAAGGGGACGGACAGGTCAGTGTAGTGGATGGACAGGTCAGTGTAGGGGATGGACAGGTCAGTGTAGGGGATGGGCAGGTCAATGAAGGGGATTGGCAAGTCAGTGTAGTGGATGGACAGGTGAGTGTAGGGGACAGACAGGTCAGTGTAGGGGATGGGCAAGTCAGTGTAGGGGAAGGATAGATCAGTTCAGGGGACATGCAGGTCAGTGTCGGGGGTAGACATGTCAGTATAGGGGACAGATAGGTCAGTGTAGGGGATCGACAGGTCAGTGTCGGGAACAGACAGGTCAGTGTCGGGGATGGACAGGTCAGTGTGGGCGACGGGAAGGTCAGTGCAGGGGATGGACAGGTCAGTGTAGGGAACAGGCAGATCAATGTAGGGATGGACAGGTCAGGGTAGGGGATGGACAGGTCAGTGTAGGGGTAAGGCAGGTCAGTGTAGGGGATGGACAGGTCAGTGTAGGGTTAAGGCAGGTCAGTGTAGCGGTAAGGCAGGTCAGTGTAGGGGATGGACTGGTCTGTGTACTGGACTGGCATGTCAGTGTAGGAGATGGACAGGTCAGTTTTGGGGATAGACAGGTCAGTGTAGGGGCAAGGCAGGTCAGTCTCGTTAATGGACAGGTCAGTGTAGGGGATGGAGAGGTCAGTGAAGGGGATAGGCAGGTCAGTGTAGTGGATGGACAGGTCAGTGTAGGGGACAGACTGGTCAGTGTAGGGGATGGACAGGTCAGTGATGGGGATAGGCAGGTCAGTGTAGTGGATGGACATGTCAGTGTGGGCGACAGACAGGTAGGGGATGGGCAAGTCAGTGTAGGGGATGGATAGATCAGTTTAGGGGACTGGCAGGTCAGTGTAGGGGATACACAGGTCAGTATAGGGGACAGATAGGTCAGTGTAGGGGATGGACAGGTCAGTGTCGGGAACAGACAGGTCAGTGTAGGGGATGGATATGTCAGTGTAGGGGATGGACAGGTCAGTGTAGGGGTAAGGCAGGTCAGTGTAGGGGATGGACAGGTCATTGGAGGGGATGGGCAGGAGAGTGTAGGGGATAGGCCGGTCAGTGTAGGGGTAAGACAGGTCAGTGTAGGGGATGGACAGGTCAGTGTAAGGTTAAGGCAGGTCAGTGTAGGGGATGGACAGGTCAGTGTAGGGGACAGGCAGGTTAGTGTAGGGGACGGGAAGGTCAGTGTAGGGGATGGACTGGTCTGAGTATTGGTCTGGCACGTCAGTGTCGGAGATGGAGAGTTCAGTGTAGGGGACAGGCGGGTCAGTGTAGGGGACAGGCAGGTCAGTGTAGTGGATGGACTGGTCAGTGTAGGGGATGGGCAGGCCAGTGTAGGGGATGGACAGGTCAGTGTCGGGAACACACAGGTCAGTGTAGGGGATGGACAGCTCAGTGTAGTGGACGGGTAGGTCAGTGTAGGGGACAGACAGGTCAGTGTAGGGGATAGGCAGGTCAGTGTAGGGGATGAACAGGTCAGTGTAGGGGATGGACAGGTCAGTGTAGGGGTAAGGCAGATCAGTGTAGGGATGGACAGGTCAGTGTAGGGTTAAGGCAGGTCAGTGTAGGGGTAAGGCAGGTCAGTGTAGGGGATGGACTGGTCTGTGTACTGGACTGGCATGTCAGTGTAGGAGATGGACAGGTCAGTGTTGGGGATAGACAGGTCAGTGTAGGGGTAAGGCAGGTCAGTGTAGGTAATGGACAGGTCAGTGTAGGGGATGGAGAGGTCAGTGAAGGGGATAGGCAGGTCAGTGTAGTGGATGGACAGGTCAGTGTAGGGGACAGACAGGTCAGTGTAGGGGATGGACAGGTCAGTGATGGGCATAGGCAGGTCAGTGTAGTGGATGGACATGTCAGTGTGGGGGACAGACAGGTAGGGGATGGGCATGTCAGTGTAGGGGATGGATAGATCAGTTTAGGGGACAGGCAGGTCAGTGTAGGGGATACACAGGTCAGTGTAGGGGAAAGATAGGTCAGTGTAGGGGATGGACAGGTCAGTGTCGGGAACAGACAGGTCAGTGTAGGGGATGGATAGGTCAGTGTAGGGGATGGACAGGTCAGTGTAAGGGTAAGGCAGGTCAGTGTAGTGGATGGACAGGTCATTGGAGGGGATGGGCAGGAGAGAGAGTAGGGGACAGACAGATCAGAGTAGGGGATAGGCAGGTCAGTGTAGGGGACGGGCAGGTCAGTGTAGGGATGGACAGGACAGTGTAGGGGATGGACAGGTCATTGTAGGGGATAGGCAGGTCAGTGAAGGGGATAGACAGGACAGTATAGGGGACAGGAGGTCAGTGTAGGGGACAGACAGGTCAGTGTAGGGATTGGACAGGTCAGTGTCGGGGATGGACAAGTCAGTGCAGCAGATGGACGGGTCAGTGTAGGGGATAGACAGGTCAGTGTAGGGTATGGACAGGTCAGTGTAGGGGATGGACAGGTCAGTCGAGTGGATGGACAGGTCAGTGTAGGGGACAGACAGGTCAGTGTCGGGTATGGACAGGTCAGTGTAGGGGATGGACAGGTCAGTGAAGGGGGTAGGCAGGTCAGTGTAGTGGATGGACATGTCAGTGTAGGGGACAGACAGGTCAGTGTAGGGGATGGGCAAGTTAATGTAGGGGATGGATAGATCAGTTCAGGGGACATGCAGGTCAGTGTAGGGAGTAGACAGGTCAGTGTAGGGGACAGGGAAGTCAGTGTAGGGGATGGATAGGTCAGTGTAGGTGATGGACAGGTCAGTGTAGGGCATAGAGAGGTCATTGTAGGGGAATTGTCAGGTCAGTGTAGGGGATGGGCAGGTCAGTGTCAGGGATAAACAGGTCAGGGTCGGGGTAAGGCAGGTCAGTGTAGGTAATGGACAGGTCAGTGTAGGGGATGGACAGGTCAGTGAAGGGGACAGACAGGTCAGTGTAGTGGATGGACAGGTCAGTGTCGGAGATGGACAGGTCAGTGTAGGGGATGGGCAGGTCAGTGAAGGGGATTGGCAGGTCAGTGTAGTGGATGGACAGGTGAGTGTAGGGGACAGACAGGTCAGTGTAGGGGATGGGCAAGTCAGTGTAGGGGATGGATAGATCAGTTCAGGGACATGCAGGTCAGTGTAGGGGGTAGACACGTCAGTATAGGGGACAGATAGGTCAGTGTAGGGGATCGACAGGTCAGTGTTGGCAACAGACAGGTCAGTGTCGGGGATGGACAGGTCAGTGTGGGCGACGGGAAGGTCAGTGCAGGGGATGGACAGGTCAGTGTAGGGGACAGGCAGGTCAATGTAGGGGATGGACAGGTCAGGGTAGGGGATGGACAGGTCAGTATAGGGGTAAGGCATGTCAGTGTAGGAGATGGACAGGTCAGTGTTTGGGATAGACAGGTCAGTGTAGGGGCAAGGCAGGTCAGTCTCGTTAATGGACAGGTCAGTGTAGGGGATGGAGAGGTCAGTGAAGGGGATAGGCACGTCAGTGTAGTGGATGGACAGGTCAGTGTAGGGGACAGACTGGTCAGTGTAGGGGATGGACAGGTCAGTGATGGGGATAGGCAGGTCAGTGTAGTGGATGGACATGTCAGTGTGGGCGACAGACAGGTAGGGGATGGGCAAGTCAGTGTAGGGGATGGATAGATCAGTTTAGGGGACAGGCAGGTCAGTGTAGGGGATACACAGGTCAGTATAGGGGACAGATAGGTCAGTGTAGGGGATGGACAGGTCAGTGTCGGGAACAGACAGGTCAGTGTAGGGGATGGATAGGTCAGTGTAGGGGATGGACAGGTCAGTGTAGGGGTAAGGCAGGTCAGTGTAGGGGATGGACAGGTCACTGGAGGTGATGGGCAGGAGAGTGTAGGGGACAGACAGGTCAGAGTAGGGGATAGGCAGGTCAGTGTAGGGGACGGGCAGGTCAGTGTAGGGATGGACAGGACAGTGTAGGGGATGGACAGGTCAGTGTAGTGATTGGACAGGTCAGTGTCGGGGATGGACAAGTCAGTGCAGGGGATGGACGGGTCAGTGTAGGGTATGGGCTGGTCAGTGTAGGGGATAGAGAGGTCAGTGTAGGGGTAAGGCAGGTCAGTGTAGGTGATGTACAGGTCAGTCGAGTGGATGGACAGGTCAGTGTAGCGGACAGACAGGTCAGTGTCGGGGACGGACAGGTCAGTGTAGGGGATAGAGTGGTCAGTGTAGGGGAATGGACAGGTCAGTGTAGGGAACAGGCAGGTCAGTATAGTGGATGGACATGTCAGTGTAGGGTATTGGCAGGTCAGTGTAGGGGATAGAGAGGTCAGTGTAGGGGAATGGACAGGTCACTGTAGGGGATGGGCAGATCAGTGTAGGGGATAGACAGGTCAGTGTAGGGGTAAGGCAGGTCAGTGTAGGTAATGGACAGGTCAGTGTGGAGGATGGACAGGTCAGTGAAGGGGATAGGCAGGTCAGTGTAGTGGATGGACAGGTGAGTGTAGTGGACAGACGGTCAGTGTAGGGGATGGGCAAGTCAGTGAAGGGGAGGGATAGATCAGCTTAGGGGACATGCAGGTCAGTGTAGGGGATAGACAGGTCAGTATAGGGGACGGGATGGTCAGTGTAGGGGATGGACAGGTCAGTGTAGGGGATGGACAGGTCAGTGTAGGGGACAGGCAAGTCAGTGTATGGGATGGATAGGTCAGTGTACGGGATGGACAGGTCAGTGTAGGGGATGGGCAGGTCAGTGTCGGTGATGGACAGGTCAGTGTAGTGGATGGACAGGTGAGTGTAGGGGACAGACAGGTCATTGTAGGAGATGGGCAAGTCAGTGTAGGGGATGGATAGATCGGTTTTGGGGACATGCAGGTCAGTGTAGGGTTTGGACAGGTCAGTGTCGGGAACGGACAGGTCAGTGTCGGGGATGGACAGGTCAATGTAGGGGACAGGCAGGTCAGTGTTGGAGATGGATAGGTCAGTGTAGGGGACAGACAGGTCAGTGTAGGGGATGGACAGGTCAGTGTAGGGGTAAGGCAGGTTAGTGTAGGGGACAGACAGGTCAGTGTAGGGGACAGACAGGTCAGTGTAGGGGATGGACTGGTCTGAGTATTGGTCTGGCATGTCAGTGTCGGAGATGGAGAGTTCAGTGTAGGGGCCAGGCAGGTCTGTGTAGGGGACTGGCATGTCAGTGTAGGGGATGGACAGGTCAGTGTAGGGGATGGACAGGTCAGTGAAGGGGATAGGCAGGTCAGTGTAGTGGATGGACAGGTCAGTGTAGGGGACAGACAGGTCAGTGTAGTGGATGGACAGGTCAGTGTAGGGGTTGGACAGGTCAGGGAAGGGGACAGGCAGGTCAGTGCAGTGGATGGACAGGTCAGTGTAGGGGACAGAAAGGTCAGTGTAGGAGATGGACAGGTCAGTGTCGGGAACACACATGTCAGTGTAGGGGATGGACAGGTCAGTGTAGGGGACAGGCAGGGTAGTGTAGGGGACAGGAAGGTCAGTGTAGGGGATGGACAGGTCAGTATACGGGTAAGACAGGTCAGTGTAGGGGATGGACAGGTCAGTGTAAGGTTAAGGCAGGTCAGTGTAGGGGATGGACAGGTCAGTGTAGGGGACAGGCAGGTCAGTGTAGGGGACGGGAAGGTCAGTGTAGTGGATGGACAGGTGAGTGTAGGGGACAGACAGGTCAGTGTAGGGGATGGGCAAGTCAGTGTAGGGGATGGATAGATCAGTTCAGGGGACATGCAGGTCAGTGTAGGGGGTAGACTGGTCAGTGTAGGGGACAGGGAAGTCAGTGTAGTGGATGGATAAGTCAGTGTAGGGGATGGACAGGTCAGTGTAGGGGATAGAGAGGTCATTGTAGGGGAATGGACAGGTCAGTGTAGGGGATGGGCAGGTCTGTGTCGGGGATAAACAGATCAGTGTCGGGGTAAGGCAGGTCAGTGTAGGTAATGGACAGGTCAGTGTAGGGGATGGACAGGTCAGTGAAGGGGACAGACAGGTCAGTGTAGTGGATGGACAGGTCAGTGCAGTGGATGGACAAGTCAGTGTAGGGGACAGACAGGTCAGTGTAGGGGATGGACAGGTCAGTGTAGGGGATGGGCAGGTCAGTGAAGGGGATTGGCAGGTCAGTGTAGTGGATGGACAGGTGAGTGTAGGGGACAGACAGGTCAGTGTAGGGGATGGACAAGTCAGTGTAGGGAATGGATAGATCAGTTCAGGGGATGCAGGTCAGTGTAGGGGGTAGACAGGTCAGTATAGGGGACAGATAGGTCAGTGTAGGGGATCGACAGGTCAGTGTCGGGAACAGACAGGTCAGTGTCGGGGATGGACAGGTCAGTGTGGGTGACGGGAAGGTCAGTGCAGGGGATGGACAGGTCAGTGTAGAGGACAGGCAGGTCAGTGTAGGGGATGGTTAGGTCAGGGTAGGGGATGGACAGGTCAGTGTAGGGGATGGACAGGTCACTGTAGGGGTAAGGCAGGTTAGTGTAGGGGACAGACAGGTCAGTGTAGGGTTAAGGCAGGTCAGTGTAGGGGTAAGGCAGGTCAGTGTAGGGGATGGACTGGTCTGTGTACTGGACTGGCATGTCAGTGTAGGAGATGGACAGGTCAGTGTTGGGGATAGACAGGTCAGTGTACGGGTAAGGCAGGTCAGTGTAGGTAATGGACAGGTCAGTGTAGGTGATGGAGAGGTCAGTGAAGGGGATAGGCAGGTCAGTGTAGTGGATGGATAGGTCAGTGTAGGGGACAGACAGGTCAGTGTAGGGGATGGACAGGTCAGTGATGGGGATAGGCAGGTCAGTGTAGTGGATGGACATGTCAGTGTGGGGGACAGACAGGTAGGGGATGGGCAAGTCAGTGTAGGGGATGGATAGATCAGTTTAGGGGACAGGCAGGTCAGTGTAGGGGATACACAGGTCAGTATAGGGGACAGATAGGTCAGTGTAGGGGATGGACAGGTCAGTGTCGGGAACAGACAGGTCAGTGTAGGGGACAGACAGGTCAGAGTAGGGGATAGGCAGGTCAGTGTAGGGGACGGGCAGGTCAGTGTAGGGATGGACAGGACAGTGTAGGGGATGGACAGGTCATTGTAGGGGATAGGCAGGTCAGTGAAGGGGATAGACAGGTCAGTGTAGGGGACAGGAGGTCAGTGTAGGGGATGGACAGGTCAGTGTAGAGGACAGGCAGGTCAGTGTAGGGGATGGTTAGGTCAGGGTAGGGGATGGACAGGTCAGTGTAGGGGTAAGGCAGGTCAGTGTAGTTGATGGACAGGTCAGTGTAGGGTTAAGGCAGGTCAGTGTAGGGGTAAGGCATGTCAGTGTAGGGGATCGAGAGGTCAGTGTAGGGGATGGACTGGTCTGAGTATTGGTCTGGCACGTCAGTGTCGGTGATGGAGAGTTCAGTGTAGGGGACAGGCAGGTCAGTGTCGGGGACTGGCAGGTCAGTCTCGTTAATGGACAGGTCAGTGTAGGGGATGGACAGGTCAGTGAAGGGGATAGGCAGGTCAGTGTAGTGGATGGACAGGTCAGTGTAGGGGACAGACAGGTCAGTGTAGGGGACAGGCAGGTCAGTGTAGGGGACTGGCATGTCAGTGTAGGGGATGGACAGGTCAGTGTAGGGGACAGGCAAGTCAGTGAAGGGGATAGGCAGGTCAGTGTAGTGGATGGACAGGTCAGTGTAGGGGACAGACAGGTCAGTGTAGGGGATGGACAGGTCAGTGTAGGGGTTGGACAGGTCAGGGAAGGGGACAGGCAGGTCAGTGCAGTGGATGGACAGGTCAGTGTAGGGGACAGACAGGTCAGTGTAGGGGATGGACAGGTCAGTGTCGGGAACACACAGGTCAATGTAGGGGATGGACAGGTCAGTGTAGGGGACAGGCAGGGTAGTGTAGGGGACGGGAAGGTCAGTGTAGGGGATGGACAGGTCAGTGTAGGGGTAAGACAGGTCAGTGTAGGGGATGGACAGGTCAGTGTAAGGTTAAGGCAGGTCAGTGTAGGGGATGGACAGGTCATTGTAGGGGACAGGCAGGTTAGTGTAGGGGACGGGAAGGTCAGTGTAGGGGATGGACTGGTCTGAGTATTGGTCTGGCATGTCAGTGTCGGAGATGGAGAGTTCAGTGTAGGGGACAGGCAGGTCAGTGTAGGGGACTGGCATGTCAGTGTAGGGGATGGACAGGTCAGTGTAGGGGATGGACAGGTCACTGTAGGGGTAAGGCAGGTTAGTGTAGGGGACAGACAGGTCAGTGTAGGATTAAGGCAGGTCAGTGTAGGGGTAAGGCAGGTCAGTGTAGGGGATGGACTGGTCTGTGTACTGGACTGGCATGTCAGTGTAGGAGATGGACAGGTCAGTGTTGGGGATAGACAGGTCAGTGTAGGGGTAAGGCAGGTCAGTGTAGGTAATGGACAGGTCAGTGTAGGTGATGGAGAGGTCAGTGAAGGGGATAGGCAGGTCAGTGTAGTGGATGGATAGGTCAGTGTAGGGGACAGACAGGTCAGTGTAGGGGATGGACAGGTCAGTGAAGGGATAGGCAGGTCAGTGTAGTGGATGGACAGGTCAGTGTAGGGGACAGACTGGTCAGTGTAGGGGATGGACAGGTCAGTGATGGGGATAGGCAGGTCAGTGTAGTGGATGGACATGTCAGTGTGGGGGACAGACAGGTAGGGGATGGGCAAGTCAGTGTAGGGGATGGATAGATCAGTTTAGGGGACAGGCAGGTCAGTGTAGGGGATACACAGGTCAGTATAGGGGACAGATAGGTCAGTGTAGGGGATGGACAGGTCAGTGTCGGGAACAGACAGGTCAGTGTAGGGGACAGACAGGTCAGAGTAGGGGATAGGCAGGTCAGTGTAGGGGACGGGCAGGTCAGTGTAGGGATGGACAGGACAGTGTAGGGGATGGACAGGTCATTGTAGGGGATAGGCAGGTCAGTGAAGGGGATAGACAGGTCAGTGTAGGGGACAGGAGGTCAGTGTAGGGGATGGACAGGTCAGTGTAGGGGACAGAAAGGTCAGTGTAGGGATTGGACAGGTCAGTGTCGGGGATGGACAAGTCAGTGCAGGGGATGGACGGGTCAGTGTAGGGTATGGGCTGGTCAGTGTAGGGGATAGAGAGGTCAGTGTAGGGGTAAGACAGGTCAGTGTAGGTAATGGACAGGTCAGTCGAGTGGATGGACAGGTCAGTGTAGCGGACAGACAGGTCAGTGTCGGGGACGGACAGGTCAGTGTAGGGGATAGAGAGGTCAGTGTAGGGGAATGGACAGGTCAGTGTAGGGGATGGGCAGATCAGTGTAGGGGATAGACAGGTCAGTGTAGGGGTAAGGCAGGTCAGTGTAGGGGATGGGCAGATCAGTGTAGGGGAATGGACAGGTCAGTGTAGGGGATGGGCAGATCAGTGTAGGGGATGGGCAGGTCAGTGTAGGTAATGGACAGGTCAGTGTGGGGGATGGACAGGTCAGTGAAGGGGATAGGCAGGTCAGTGTAGGTAATGGACAGGTCAGTGTAGGGGACAGACAGGTCAGTGTAGGGGATGGACAGGTCAGTGTAGTGGATGGACAGGTCAGTGTAGGGGACAGACAGGTCAGTGTAGGGGATGGATAGGTCAGTGTAGGGGATGGGCAGGTCAGTGAAGGGGATTGGCAGGTCAGTGTAGTGGATGGACAGGTGAGTGTAGGGGACAGACAGGTCAGTGTAGGGGATGGACAGGTCAGTGTAGGGGATGGACAAGTCAGTGTAGGGGATGGATAGATCAGTTCACGGGACATGCAGGTCAGTGTAGGGGGTAGACAGGTCAGTATAGGGGACAGATAGGTCAGTGTAGGGGATCGACAGGTCAGTGTCGGGAATAGACAGGTCAGTGTCGGGGATGGACAGGTCAGTGTGGGTGACGGGAAGGTCAGTGCAGGGGATGGTTAGGTCAGGGTAGGGGATGGACAGGTCAGTGTAGGGGTAAGGCAGGTCAGTGTAGTTGATGGACAGGTCAGTGTAGGGTTAAGGCAGGTCAGTGTAGGGGTAAGGCATGTCAGTGTAGGGGATCGAGAGGTCAGTGTAGGGGATGGACTGGTCTGAGTATTGGTCTGGCACGTCAGTGTCGGTGATGGAGAGTTCAGTGTAGGGGACAGGCAGGTCAGTGTCGGGGACTGGCAGGTCAGTCTCGTTAATGGACAGGTCAGTGTAGGGGATGGACAGGTCAGTGAAGGGGATAGGCAGGTCAGTGTAGTGGATGGACAGGTCAGTGTAGGGGACAGACAGGTCAGTGTAGGGGACAGGCAGGTCAGTGTAGGGGACTGGCATGTCAGTGTAGGGGATGGACAGGTCAGTGTAGGGGATGGACAGGTCAGTGAAGGGGATAGGCAGGTCAGTGTAGTGGATGGACAGGTCAGTGTAGGGGACAGACAGGTCAGTGTAGGGGATGGACAGGTCAGTGTAGGGGTTGGACAGGTCAGGGAAGGGGACAGGCAGGTCAGTGCAGTGGATGGACAGGTCAGTGTCGGGAACACACAGGTCAATGTAGGGGATGGACAGGTCAGTGTAGGGGACAGGCAGGGTAGTGTAGGGGACGGGAAGGTCAGTGTAGGGGATGGACAGGTCAGTGTAGGGGTAAGACAGGTCAGTGTAGGGGATGGACAGGTCAGTGTAAGGTTAAGGCAGGTCAGTGTAGGGGATGGACAGGTCATTGTAGGGGACAGGCAGGTTAGTGTAGGGGACGGGAAGGTCAGTGTAGGGGATGGACTGGTCTGAGTATTGGTCTGGCATGTCAGTGTCGGAGATGGAGAGTTCAGTGTAGGGGACTGGCAGGTCAGTGTAGGGGACTGGCATGTCAGTGTAGGGGATGGACAGGTCAGTGTAGGGGATGGACAGGTCAGTGTAGGGGTAAGACAGGTTAGTGTAGGGGACAGACAGGTCAGTGTAGGGTTAAGGCAGGTCAGTGTAGGGGTAAGGCATGTCAGTGTAGGGGATGGACAGGTCAGTGTTGGGGATAGACAGGTCAGTGTACGGGTAAGGCAGGTCAGTGTAGGTAATGGACAGGTCAGTGTAGGTGATGGAGAGGTCAGTGAAGGGGATAGGCAGGTCAGTGTAGTGGATGGATAGGTCAGTGTAGGGGACAGACAGGTCAGTGTAGGGGATGGACAGGTCAGTGAAGGGACAGGCAGGTCAGTGTAGTGGATGGACAGGTCAGTGAAGGGGACAGGCAGGTCAGTGTAGTGGATGGACAGGTCAGTGTAGGGGACGGACAGGTCAGTGTAGGGGATGGATAGGTCAGTGTCGGGAACACACAGGTCAGTGTAGGGGATGGACAGGTCAGTGTAGTGGACGGGTAGGTCAGTGTAGGGGACAGACAGGTCAGTTTAGGGGACAGCAGGTCAGTGTAGGGGATGGACAGGTCAGTGTAGGGGATGGACAGGTCAGTGTAGGAGTAAGGCAGGTCAGTGTAGGGGATGGACAGGTCAGTGTAGGGTTAAGGCAGGTCAGTGTAGCGGTAAGGCAGGTCAGTGTAGGGGATGGACAGGTCAGTGTAGGGTTAAGGCAGGTCAGTGTAGCGGTAAGGCAGGTCAGTGTAGGGGATGGACTGGTCTGTGTACTGGACTGGCATGACAGTGTAGGAGATGGACAGGTCAGTGTTGGGGATAGACAGGTCAATGTAGGTAATGGACAGGTCAGTGTAGGGGATGGACAGGTCAGTGAAGGGGATAGGCAGGTCAGTGTAGTGGATGGTCAGGTCAGCGTAGGGGACAGACTGGTCAGTGTAGGGGATGGACAGGTCAGTGATGGGGATAGGCAGGTCAGTGTAGTGGATGGACATGTCAGTGTGGGCGACAGACAGGTAGGGGATGGGCAAGTCAGTGTAGGGGATGGATAGATCAGTTTAGGGGACAGGCAGGTCAGTGTAGGGGATACACAGGTCAGTATAGGGGACAGATAGGTCAGTGTAGGGGATGGACAGGTCAGTGTCGGGAACAGACAGGTCAGTGTAGGGGATGGATAGGTCAGTGTAGGGGATGGACAGGTCAGTGTAGGGGTAAGGCAGGTCAGTGTAGGGGATGGACAGGTCATTGGAGGGGATGGGCAGGAGAGTGTAGGGGACAGACAGGTCAGAGTAGGGGATAGGCAGGTCAGTGTAGGGGACGGGCAGGTCAGTGTAGGGATGGACAGGTCAGTGTCGGGGATGGACAAGTCAGTGCAGGGGATGGACGGGTCAGTGTAGGGTATGGGCTGGTCCGTGTAGGGGATAGAGAGGTCAGTGTAGGGGTAAGACAGGTCAGTGTAGGGGATGGACAGGTCAGTGTAGGGGATAGACAGGTCAGTGTAGGGGTAAGGCAGGTCAGTGTAGGTAATGGACAGGTCAGTCGAGTGGATGGACAGGTCAGTGTAGGGGACAGACAGGTCAGTGTCGGGGATGGACAGGTCAGTGTAGGGGATGGACAGGTCAGTGAAGGGGATAGGCAGGTCAGTGTAGTGGATGGACATGTCAGTGTAGGGGACAGACAGGTCAGTGTAGGGGATGGGCAAGTTAATGTTGGGGATGGATAGATTGGTTTAGGGGACAGGCAGGTCAGTGTAGGGGATAGACAATTCAGTGTAGGGGACGGGTAGGTCAGTGTAGGGGATGATCAGGTCTGTGTAGGGGACAGGCAGGTCAGTGTAGGGGTTGGACAGGTCAGTGTAGGGGATAGACAAGTCAGTGCAGGGGATGGACAGGTCAGTGTAGGGAACAGGCAGGTCAGTATAGGGGATGGATGGGTCAGTGTAGGGGACAGACAGGTCAGTGTCGGGGATGGACAGGTCAGTGAAGGGGATGGACAGGTCAGTGAAGGGGTTAGGCAGGTCAGTGTAGTAGATGGACAGGTGAGTGTAGTGGACAGACGGTCAGTGTCGGGGATGGACTAGTCAGTGCAGGGGATGGACGGGTCAGTGTAGGGTATGGGCTGGTCAGTGTAGGGGATAGAGAGGTCAGTGTAGGGGTAAGACAGGTCAGTGTAGGGGATAGACAGGTCAGTGTAGGGGTAAGGCAGGTCAGTGTAGGTAATGGACAGGTCAGTCGAGTGGATGGACAGGTCAGTATAGGGGACAGACAGGTCAGTGTCGGGGATGGACAGGTCAGTGTAGGGGATGGACAGGTCAGTGAAGGGGTTAGGCAGGTCAGTGTAGTGGATGGACATGTCAGTGTAGGGGACAGACAGGTCAGTGTAGGGGATGGGCAAGTTAATGTTGGGGATGGATAGATTGGTTTAGGGGACAGGCAGGTCAGTGTAGGGGATAGACAATTCAGTGTAGGGGACGGGTAGGTCAGTGTAGGGGATGATCAGGTCATTGTAGGAGACAGGCAGGTCAGTGTAGGGGTTGGACAGGTCAGTGTAGGGGATAGACAAGTCAGTGCAGGGGATGGACAGGTCAGTGTAGGGAACAGGCAGGTCAGTATAGGGGATGGATGGGTCAGTGTAGGGTATGGGCAGGTCAGTGTAGGGGATAGAGAGAGGTCATTGTAGGGGAATGGACAGGTCAGTGTAGGGGATGGGCAGTTCAGTGTAGGGGATAGACAGGTCAGTGTAGGGGTAAGGCAGGTCAGTGTAGGTAATGGACAGGTCAGTGTGGGGGATGGACAGGTCAGTGAAGGGGATAGGCAGGTCAGTGTAGTAGATGGACAGGTGAGTGTAGTGGACAGACGGTCAGTGTGGGGGATGGGCAAGGCAGTGAAGGGGAGGAATAGATCAGCTTAGGGGACATGCAGGTCAGTGTAGGGGATAGACAGGTCAATATAGGGGATGGGAAGGTCAGTGTAGAGGATGGACAGGTCAATGTAGGGGATGGACAGGTCAGTGTAGGGGACAGGCAAGTCAGTGTAGGGGACAGGCAAGTCAGTGTATGGGATGGATAGGTCAGTGTAAGAGATGGACAGGTCAGTGTAGGGGATAGAGAGTTCATTGTAGGGGAATGGACAGGTCAGTGTAGGGGATGGGGAGGTCAGTGTCGGGGATGGACAGGTCAGTGTAGGGGATGGACAGGACAGTGAAGGTGATTGGCAGGTCAGTGTAGTGGATGGACAGGTGAGTGTAGGGGACAGACAGGTCATTGTAGGAGATGGGCAAGTCAGTGTAGGGGATGGATAGATCAGTTTTGGGGACATGCAGGTCAGTGTAGGGGATCGACAGGTCAGTGTCGGGAACGGACAGGTCAGTGTGGGCGATGGGAAGGTCAGTGTAGGGGATGGACAGGTCAGTGTAGGGGACAGGCAGGTCAGTGTTGGAGATGGATAGGTCAGTGTAGGGGACAGACAGGTCAGTGTAGGGGATGGACAGGTCAGTGTAGGGGTAAGACAGGTCAGTGTAGGGGATGGACAGGTCAGTGTAAGGTTAAGGCAGGTCAGTGTAGGGGATGGACAGGTCAGTGTAGGGGACAGGCAGATTAGTGTAGGGGACGGGAAGGTCAGTGTAGTGGATGGACAGGTCAGTGTAGGGGATGGCAGGTCAGTGTAGGGGATGGACAGGTCAGTGTAGGGTTAAGGCAGGTCAGTGTAGGGGTAAGGCAGGTCAGTATAGGGAATGGAGAGGTCAGTGTAGGGGATGGACTGGTCACTGTACTGGACTGGCATGTCAGTGTAGGAGATGGAGAGTTCAGTGTAGGGGACAGACAGGTCAGTGTAGGGGAATGGCACGACAGTGTAGGGGATGGACAGGTCAGTGTAGGGGATGGACAGGTCAGTGTAAGGGATGTACAGGTCAGTCTAGGGGATGGACAGGTCAGTCTAGGGGATGGACAGGTCAGTGTAGGTGATGGACAGGTCAGTGTAGGGGACAGGCAGGTTAGTCTAGGGGACAGGAAGGTCAGTGTAGGGGATGGACAGGTCAGTGAAGGGGTAAGGCAGGTCAGTGTATGGGATGGACAGGTCAGTGTAGGGTTAAGGCAGGTCAGTGTAGGGGATGGACAGGTCAGTGCAGGGGTCAGGCAGGTTAGTGTAGGGGACGGGAAGGTCTGTGTAGGGGATGGACAGGTCAGTGTAGGGGTAAGGCAGGTCAGTGTAGGGGATGGACAGGTCAGTGTAGGGGTAAGGCAGGTCAGTGTAGGGAATGGAGAGGTCAGTGTAGGGGATGGACTGGTCTGTGTACTGGACTGACATGTCAGTGTAGGAGATGGAGAGTTCAGTGTAGGGGACAGTCAGGTCAGTGTAGGGGACTGGCACGACAGTGTAGGGGATGGACAGGTCAGTGTAGGGGATGGACAGGTCAGCGTAAGGGATATACAGGTCAGTCTAGGGGATGGACAGGTCAGTGTAGTGGATGGACAGGTCAGTGTAGGGGATAGACAGGTCAGTGTAGGGGATCGGCAGGTCAGTGTAGGGGACAGACAGGTCAGTGTAGGAGACAGGCAGGTCAGTGTAGGGGATAGACAAGTCAGTGCAGGGGATGGACATGTCAGTGTAGGGGACAGGCAGGTCAGTATAGGGGATGGACGCGTCAGTGTACGGTAAGTGCAGGTCAGTGTAGGGGATGGAGAGGTCAGTGGAGGGGATGGACAGGTCAGTGTAGGGGATGGGCAGGTCAGTGTAGGCGATAGACAGGTCAGTGTAGGGGTAAGGCAGGTCAGTGTAGGGGATGGATAGGTCAGTGAAGGGGATGGGCAGGTCAGTGTAAGAGATGGACAGGTCGGTGTCGGGGACAGGCAGGTCAGTGTATGGGATGGACAAGTCAGTGTAGGGGATGGATAGATCAGTTCAGGGGACATGCAGGTCAGTGTAGGGGGTAGACAGGTCAGTATAGGGGACAGATAGGTCAGTGTAGGGGATCGACAGGTCAGTGTCGGGAACAGACAGGTCAGTGTCGGGGATGGACAGGTCAGTGTGGGCGACGGGAAGGTCAGTGCAGGGGATGGACAGGTCAGTGTAGGGGACAGGCTGGTCAGTGTAGGGGATAGTTAGGTCAGGGTAGGGGATGGACAGGTCAGTGTAGGGGTAAGGCAGGTCAGTGTAGGGGATGGACAGGTCAGTGTAGGGGATGGACAGGTCAGTGTAGGGGTAAGGCAGGTTAGTGTAGGGGACAGACAGGTCAGTGTAAGGTTAAGGCAGGTCAGTATAGGGGATGGACAGGTCAGTGTAGGGGACGGGCAGATTAGTGTAGGGGACGGGAAGGTCAGTGTAGTGGATGGACAGGTCAGTGTAGGGGACGGCAGGTCAGTGTAGGGGATGGACAGGTCAGTGTAGGGTTACGGCAGGTCAGTGTAGGGGTAAGGCAGGTCAGTGTAGGGAATGGAGAGGTCAGTGTAGGGGATGGACTGGTCAGTGTACTGGACTGGCATGTCAGTGTTGGAGATGGAGAGTTCAGTGTAGGGGACAGACAGGTCAGTGTAGGGGAATGGCACGACAGTGTAGGGGATGGACAGGTCAGTGTAGGGGATGGACAGGTCAGTGTAAGGGATGTACAGGTCAGTCTAGGGGATGGACAGGTCAGTCTAGGGGATGGACAGGTCAGTGTAGGTGATGGACAGGTCAGTGTAGGGGACAGGCAGGTTAGTCTAGGGGACAGGAAGGTCAGTGTAGGGGATGGACAGGTCAGTGAAGGGGTAAGGCAGGTCAGTGTAGGGGATGGACAGGTCAGTGTAGGGTTAAGGCAGGTCAGTGTAGGGGATGGACAGGTCAGTGCAGGGGTCAGGCAGGTTAGTGTAGGGGACGGGAAGGTCTGTGTAGGGGATGGACAGGTCAGTGTAGGGGTAAGGCAGGTCAGTGTAGGGGATGGACAGGTCAGTGTAGGGGTAAGGCAGGTCAGTGTAGGGAATGGAGAGGTCAGTGTAGGGGATGGACTGGTCTGTGTACTGGACTGACATGTCAGTGTAGGGGACAGGCAGGTCAGTATAGGGGATGGACGCGTCAGTGTACGGTAAGTGCAGGTCAGTGTAGGGGATGGAGAGGTCAGTGGAGGGGATGGACAGGTCAGCGTAAGGGATATACAGGTCAGTCTAGGGGATGGACAGGTCAGTGTAGTGGATGGACAGGTCAGTGTAGGGGATAGACAGGTCAGTGTAGGGGATCGGCAGGTCAGTGTAGGGGACAGACAGGTCAGTGTAGGGGACAGACAGGTCAGTGTAGGAGACAGGCAGGTCAGTGTAGGGGATAGACAAGTCAGTGTAGGGGATGGACAGGTCAGTGTAGGGGACAGACAGGTCAGTGTAGGGGACAGGCAGGTCAGTATAGGGGATGGACGCGTCAGTGTACGGTAAGTGCAGGTCAGTGTAGGGGATGGAGAGGTCAGTGGAGGGGATGGACAGGTCAGTGTAGGGGATGGGCAGGTCAGTGTAGGCGATAGACAGGTCAGTGTAGGGGTAAGGCAGGTCAGTGTAGGGGATGGATAGGTCAGTGAAGGGGATGGGCAGGTCAGTGTAAGAGATGGACAGGTCGGTGTCGGGGACAGGCAGGTCAGTGTATGGGATGGACAAGTCAGTGTAGGGAATGGATAGATCAGTTCAGGGGACATGCAGGTCAGTGTAGGGGGTAGACAGGTCAGTATAGGGGACAGATAGGTCAGTGCAGGGGATCGACAGGTCAGTGTCGGGAACAGACAGGTCAGTGTCGGGGATGGACAGGTCAGTGTGGGTGACGGGAAGGTCAGTGCAGGGGATGGACAGGTCAGTGTAGGGGACAGGCTGGTCAGTGTAGGGGATAGTTAGGTCAGGGTAGGGGATGGACAGGTCAGTGTAGGGGTAAGGCAGGTCAGTGTAGGGGATGGACAGGTCAGTGTAGGGGATGGACAGGTCAGTGTAGGGGTAAGGCAGGTTAGTGTAGGGGACAGACAGGTCAGTGTAGGGTTAAGGCAGGTCAGAGCAGGGGTAAGGCATGTCAGTGTAGGGGATCGAGAGGTTAGTGTAGGGGATGGACTGGTCTGAGTATTGGTCTGGCACGTCAGTGTCGGAGATGGAGAGTTCAGTGTAGAGGACAGGCAGGTCAGTGTAGGGGACTGGCATGTCAGTGTAGGGGATGGATAGGTCAGTGAAGGGGATGGGCAGGTCAGTGTAGGAGATGGACAGGTCGGTGTCGGGGACAGGCAGGTCAGTGTATGGGATGGGCAGGTCAGTGTAGGGGACAGACAGGTCAATGTAGGGGACAGGCAGGTTAGTGTAGGGGATGGACAGGTCAGTGTAGGGGATGGATAGGTATGTGTAGGGGATGGATAGGTCAGTGTTGGTGTAAGGCAGCTCATGTAGGGGATGGACAGGTCAGTGTAGGGGACAGACAGGTCAGTGTAGGGGATGGGCAAGTCAGTGTAGGGGATGGATAGATCAGTTCATGGGACATGCAGGTCAGTGTAGGGGGTAGACAGGTCAGTGTAGGGGACAGGGACGTCAGTGTAGGGGATGGATAGGTCAGTGTAGGGGATGGACAGGTCAGTGTCGGGAATAAACAGGTCAGTGTAGGGGACAGGGACGTCAGTGTAGGGGATGGATAGGTCAGTGTAGGGGATGGACAGGTCAGTGTAGGGGATAGAGAGGTCATTGTAGGGGATGGACAGGTCAGTGTCAGGGATGGACAGGTCAGTGTAGGGGATAGACGGGTCAGTGTAGGGGTAAGGCAGGTCCGTACAGGGGACGGGAAGGTCAGTGTAGGGGATGGACAGGTCAGTGTAGGGGACAGGGAAGTCAGTCTAGGGGATGGATAGGTCAGTGTAGGGGATGGGCAGGACAGTGTCGGGGATAGACAGGTCAGTGTCGGGGTAAGGCAGGTCAGTTTAGGTAATGGACAGGTCAGTGTAGGGGATGGACAGGTCAGTGAAGGGGACAGACAGGTCAGTGTAGGGGATGGACAGGTCGGTGTAGTGGATGGACAGGTCAGTGTAGGGGACAGAAGGTCAGTGTAGGGGATGGACAGGTCAGTGTAGGGGATGGGCAGGTCAGTGAAGGGGATTGGCAGGTCAGTGTAGTGGATGGACAGGTGAGTGTAGGGGACAGACAGGTCAGTGTAGGGGATGGGCAAGTCAGTGTAGGGGATGGATAGATCAGTTCAGGGGACATGCAGGTCAGTGTAGGGGGTAGACAGGTCAGTGTAGGGGACAGGGACGTCAGTGTAGGGGATGGATAGGTCAGTGTAGGGGATGGACAGGTCAGTGTAGGGGATAGAGAGGTCATTGTAGGGGAATGGACAGGTCAGTGTAGGGGATGGGCAGGACAGTGTCGGGGATAAACATGTCAGTGTCGGGGTAAGGCAGGTCAGTGTAGGTAATGGACAGGTCAGTGTAGGGGATGGACAGGTCAGTGAAGGGGACAGACAGGTCAGTGTAGGGGATGGACAGGTCAGTGTAGTGCTAGGACAGGTCAGTGTAGGGGACAGACAGGTCAGTGTAGGGGATGGACAGGTCAGTGTAGGGGATGGGCAGGTCAGTGAAGGGGATTGGCAGGTCAATGTAGTGGATGGACAGGTGAGTGTAGGGGACAGACAGGTCAGTGTAGGGGATGGACAAGTCAGTGTAGGGGATGGATAGATCAGTTCAGGGGACATGCAGGTCAGTGTAGGGGGTAGACAGGTCAGTATAGGGGACAGATAGGTCAGTGTAGGGGATCGACAGGTCAGTTTCGGGAACAGACAGGTCAGTGTCGGGGATGGACAGGTCAGTGTGGGCGACGGGAAGGTCAGTGCAGGGGATGGACAGGTCAGTGTAGGGGACAGGCTGGTCAGTGTAGGGGATAGTTAGGTCAGGGTAGGGGATGGACAGGTCAGTGTAGGGGTAAGGCAGGTCAGTGTAGGTAATGGACAGGTCAGTGTATTGGATGGACAGGTCAGTGAAGGGGATAGGCAGGTCAGTGTAGTGGATGGACAGGTCAGTGTAGGGGACAGACAGATCAGTGTAGGGGATGGACAGGTCAGAGTAGCTGATGGACAGGTCAGTGTAGGGGACAGACAGGTCAGTGTAGGGGATAGACAAGTCAGTGTAGGGCATGGGCAGGTCAGTGTATGGGATAGACAGGTCAGTGAAGGGGTCAGACAGGTCAGTGTAGGCGATGGGCAGGTCAGTGTAGGGGATCGACAGGTCAGTTTAGGGGATGGACAGGTCAGTGTAGCGGATGGAAAGGTCAGTGTAGGGGATAGACAGGTCAGTATAGGGGACGGACAGGTCAGTGTTGGGATGGGCAGGTCAGTGTAGGGGACGGAGAGGTCAGTGTAGAGGATGGACAGGTCTGTGTACTGGACTGGCATGTCAGTGTAGGAGATGGAGAGGTCAGTGTAGGGGAAGGGAGGTCAGTTTAGGGGACTGGCATGTCAGTGTAGGGGATGGACAGGTCAGTGTGGGGGTTGGACAGGTCAGTGTAGGGGTGGGCAGGTCAGTGTCAAGGATGGGCAGATCAGTGTAGGGGATGGATAGGTCAGTTTAGGGGACAGGCAGGTCAGTGTAGGGGATAGACAGGTCAGTGTAGGGGACAGACAGGTCAGTTTAGGCGATGGACACGTCAGTGTAGCGGATGGACAGGTCAGTGTATGGGATAGACAGGTCAGTGTAGGGGACAGACAGGTCAGTTTAGGCGATGGACAGGTCAGTGTAGTGGACTGACAGGTCAGTGTCGGGGATGGGCAGGTCAGTGTAGGGGATGGACCGGTCAGTGTAGTGGATAGACAGGTCAGTGTAGGGGATAGACAGGTCAGTGTAGGGGACGGACAGGTCAGTGTAGTGGATAGACAGGTCAGTGTAGGGGACGGACAGGTCAGTGTAGGGTTAAGGCAGGTCTGTGTAGGGGACAGACAGGTCAGTGTAGTGGATAGACAGGTCAGTGTAGGGGATAGACAGGTCAGTGTAGGGGACGGACAGGTCAGTGTAGGTGATGGGCAGGTCCGTGTCAGGGGTAGACAGTTCAGTGTAGGGAATGGCAGGTCTGTGTAGGGGTCGGACAGGTCAGTGTAGTGGATAGACAGGTCAGTGTAGGGGATAGACAGGTCAGTGTAGGGGACGGACAGGTCAGTGTAGTGGATAGACAGGTCAGTGTAGGGGACGGACAGGTCAATGTAGGGTTAAGGCAGGTCTGTGTAGGGGACGGACAGGTCAGTGTAGTGGACGGACAGGTCAGTGTAGGGTACAGACAGGTCAGTGTAGGGGATAGACAGGTCAGTTTAGGGGACAGGCCGGTCGGTGTAGGGGATGGACAGGTCAGTGTAGTGGATAGACAGGTCAGTGTAGGGGATAGACAGGTCAGTGTAGGGGACGGACAGGTCAGTGTAGTGGATAGACAGGTCTGTGTAGGGGACGGACAGGTCAGTGTAGTGGATAGACAGGTCAGTGTAGGGGATAGACAGGTCAGTGTAGGGGACGGACAGGTCAGTGTAGTGGATAGACAGGTCAGTGTAGGGGACGGACAGGTCAATGTAGGGTTAAGGCAGGTCTGTGTAGGGGACGGACAGGTCAGTGTAGTGGACGGACAGGTCAGTGTAGGGTACAGACAGGTCAGTGTAGGGGATAGACAGGTCAGTTTAGGGGACAGGCCGGTCGGTGTAGGGGATGGACAGGTAAGTGTAGGGAATAGACAGATCAGTGTAGGGTGAAGGCATGTTAGTGTAGGGGTAAGGCAGGTAGGTGTAGGGGATGGACAGGTCAGTGTAGGGATTAGACAGGCCAGTGTAGGGGATAGACAAGTCAGTGTAGGGGATAGACAGGTCAGTGTAGGGGACGGAGCAGGTCAGTGTAGGGGATAGACAGGTCAGTGTAGGGATAAGGCAGGTCAGTGTAGGGGACAGACAGGTCAGTGTAGGGTTAAGGCAGGTCAGTGTATGGGTAAGGCAGGTAGGTGTAAGGGATGGATAGGTCAGTGTAGGGGACAGGCAGGTCAGTGTAGCTGATGGACAGGTCAGTGTAGGGGACAGACAGGTCAGTGTAGGGGATGGGCATGTCAGTGTAGGGGATGGACTGGTCAGTGTAGGGGTTAGACAAGTCAGTGTAGGGCATGGGCAGGTCAGTGTATGGGATAGACAGGTCAGTATAGGGGATGGACAGGTCAGTGTAGGGGATGGATAGGTCAGTGTAGGGAATGACCATGTCCATGTAGGGGATAGACAGGTCAGTGTAGGGGTAAGGCAGGTCAGTGTAGGAGATGGAGAGGTCATTGTAGGGAATGGACAGGTCAGTGTAGGGTTAAGGCAGGTCAGTGTAAGGGACTGGCATGTCAGGGTAGGGGACAGACTGGTCAGTGTTGGGGATAGACAGGTCAGTTTAGGGGATGGGCAGGTCAGTGTAGCGGATGGACAGGTCAGAGTATGGTTAAGGCAAGTCAGTGTAGGGGACGGACAGGTCAGTTTAGGGGATGGACAGGTAAGTGTAGGGGATGGACAGGTCAGTGAAGGGGTCAGGCAGGTCAGTGTAGGGGATGGGCAGGTCAGTGTAGGGGATCGACAGGTCAGTGTAGGGATAGGCATGTCAGTGTAGGGGATGGACAGGTCAGTGTAGCTGATGGACAGGTCAGTGTAGGGGACAGACAGGTCAGTGTAGGGGATGGGCACGTCAGTGTAGGGGATGGACTGGTCAGTTTAGGGGATACCTCCTCCCATCCTGCCCCCTGTAAAAACGCCATCCCATTCTCCCAATTCCTTCGTCTCCGCCGCATCTGCTCCCAGGAGGACCAGTTCAAAATACGTACAACACAGATGGCCTCCTTCTTCAAGGACCGTAATTTTCCCCCCCAACGTGGTCGACGGTGCCCTCCACCGCATCTCCTCCACTTCCCGCTCCTCCGCCCTTGAGCCCCGCCCCTCCAACCGCCACCAGGACAGAACCCCACTGGTCCTCACCTACCACCCCACCAATCTCCATGTACAGCGCATCATCCGCCGTCACTTCCGCCACCTCCAAACAGACCCCAGCACCAAGGATATATTTCCCTCCCCTCCCCTATCAGCTTTCCGTAGAGACCACTCCCTCCGCGACTCCCTTGTCAGATCCACACCCCCCACCGACCCAACCTCCACTCCCGGCACCTTCCCTTGCAACCGCAGGAGGTGCAACACTTGTGCCCACACCTCCCCCCTCACTTCTCTCCAAGGCCCCAAAGGAAACTTCCATATCCGCCACAGATTCAGCTGCACCTCCACCCACATCATCTACTGCATCCGCTGCAGCCGGTGTGGCCTCCTCTATATTGGGGAGACAGGCCGCCTACTTGCGGAGCGATTCAGAGAGCACCTCTGGGCCACCCGGATGAACCAACCCAACCAACCTGTAGCACAGCATTTCAACTCCCCCTCCCACTCCACCGAGGATATGCAGGTCATTGGACTCATCCACCGCCAAACCACAACAACCCGACGGTCGGAGGAGGAGCGTCTTATCTTCCGACTGGGAACCCTCCAACCGCAGGGGATGAACTTGGACTTCACCAGTTTCTTCATCCCCCCTCCCCCCACCTTGTCTCAGCCGGATCCCTCCAGCCCGGCACCGCCTTCCTGACCTGCAGTCTTCTTCTTGACCTTTCCGCCTCCATCCTACTCCGACCTATCACCCTCACCTTGACCTCTTTCCACCTATCACATTTCCAACGCCCCTCCTCCAAGTCCCTCCTCCCTACCTTTTATCTTCTCCTGCTGAACACTCTCTGCTCATTCCTGAAGAAGGGCCTGTGCCCGAAACGTCGAATCTCCTGTTCCCTAGATGCTGCCTGACCTGCTGTGCTGTTCCAGCAATAAAGTTTCAACTTTGATCTCCAGCATCTGCAGACCTCACTTTCTCCTCAGTTTAGGCGATAGACATGTCAGTGTAGGGCATGGGCAGGTCAGTGTATGGGATAGACAGGTCAGTGAAGGGGTCAGACAGGTCAGTGTAGGGGATGGGCAGGTCAGTGTAGGGGATCGACAGGTCAGTTTAGGGGATGGACAGGTCAATGTAGCGGATGGAAAGGTCAGTGTAGGGGATAGACAAGTCAGTATAGGGGACAGACAGGTCAGTGTCGGGATGGGCAGGTCAGTGTAGGGGATGGAGAGGTCAGTGTAGGGGATAGGCATGTCAGTGTAGCTGATGGACAGGTCTGTTTAGGGGATGGACAGGTCAGTGTAGCTGATGGACAGGTCAGTGTAGGGGACAGACAGGTCAGTGTAGGGGATGGGCACGTCAGTGTAGGGGATGGACTGGTCAGTGTATGGGATAGACAGGTCAGTATAGGGGATGGACAGGTCAGTGTAGGGGATGGATAGGTCAGTGTAGGGAATGACCATGTCCATGTAGGGGATAGACAGGTCAGTGTAGGGTTAAGGCAGGTCAGTGTAAGGGACTGGCATGTCAGTGTAGGGGACGGACAGGTCAGTGTTGGGGATAGACAGGTCAGTTTAGGGGATGGACAGGTCAGTGTAGCGGATGGACAAGTCAGAGTAGGGTTAAGGCAAGTCAGTGTAGGGGACGGACAGGTCAGTTTAGGGGATGGACAGGTAAGTGTAGGGGATGGACAGGTCTGTGTACTGGACTGGCATGTCAGTGTAGGCGATGGAGAGGTCAGTGTAGGGGATAGGCAGGTCAGTGTAGGGGATAGGCATGTCAGTGTAGGGGATGGACAGGTCAGTTTAGCGGATGGACAGGTCAGTGTAGCTGATGGACAGGTCAGTGTAGGGGACAGACAGGTCAGTGTAGGGGATGGGCACGTCAGTGTAGGGGATGGACTGGTCAGTGTAGGGGATAGACAAGTCAGTGTAGGGCATGGGCAGGTCAGTGTATGGGATAGACAGGTCAGTGAAGGGGTCAGACAGGTCAGTGTAGGGGATGGGCAGGTCAGTGTAGGGGATCGACAGGTCAGTTTAGGGGATGGACAGGTCAGTGTAGCGGATGGAAAGGTCAGTGTAGGGGATAGACAGGTCAGTATAGGGGACAGACAGGTCAGTGTCGGGATGGGCACGTCAGTGTAGGGGATGGAGAGGTCAGTGTAGGTGATAAAGTCAGTGTAGGGGATGGACAGGTCAGTGTAGGGGATGGACAGGTAAGTGTAGGGAATGGACAGGTCTGTGTACTGGACTGGCATGTCAGTGTAGGAGATGGAGAGGTCAGTGTAGGGGATAGGCAGGTTAGTGTAGGGGACTGGCATGTCAGTGTAGGGGATGGAGAGGTCAGTGTCGGGGATAGGCAGGTCAGTGAAGGGCACTGGCATGTCAGTGTAGGGAATGGACAGGTCAGTGTAGGGGATAGACAGGTCAGTATAGAGGACAGGTAGGTCAGTAGGGGATGGACAGGTCAGTGTCGGGAACACACAGGTCAGTGTAGGGGATGGATAGGTCAGTGTAGCTGATGGACAGGTCAGTGTAGGGGACAGAGGCAATAGTCCGGGAATCCCGCACTGCCCGGTTCTACCTCCTTCCCAAGATCCACAAGCCTGACCACCCTGGCCGACCCATTGTCTCAGCATGCTCCTGCCCCACTGAACTCATCTCTAACTACCTCGACACTGTCCTATCCCCCCTAGTCCAGGAACTCCCCACATACGTTCGAGACACCACCCACGCCCTCCACCTCCTCCAAGACTTCTGTTTCCCCGGCCCCCAACGACTCATCTTCACCATGGATATCCAATCCCTCTACACCTCCATCCGCCATGACCAGGGCCTCCAAGCCCTCCGTTTTTTCCTCTCCAGACGTTCGCAACAGTACCCCTCCACCGACACTCTCATTCGTTTGGCCGAACTGGTCCTCACCCTTAACAATTTCTCCTTTGAATCCTCCCACTTCCTCCAGACCAAAGGGGTAGCCATGGGCACACGTATGGGCCCCAGCTATGCCTGTCTCTTTGTTGGCTACGTAGTGCAGTTGATCTTCCGTAATTACACCGGCACCACTCCCCACCTCTTCCTCCGCTACATTGATGACTGCATTGGCGCCACCTCGTGCTCCCGCGAGGAGGTTGAGCAATTCATCAACTTCACCAACACATTCCACCCTGACCTTAAATTTACCTGGACCATCTCTGACACCTCCCTCCCCTTCCTGGACCTCTCCATCTCCATCAGTGACGACCGACTTGACACTGACATCTTCTACAAACCCACCGACTCCCACAGCTACCTGGATTACACCTCTTCCCACCCTACCTCTTGCAAAAATGCCATCCCGTATTCCCAATTCCTCCGCCTCCGCCGTATCTGCTCCCAGGAGGAGCGGTTCCACCATAGAACACACCAGATGGCCTCCTTCTTTAGAGACCGCAATTTCCCTTCCCACGTGGTTAAAGATGCCCTCCAACGCATCTCATCCACATCCCGCACCTCCGCCCTCAGACCCCACCCCTCCAACTGTAACAAGGACAGAACGCCCCGGTGCTCACCTTCCACCCTACCAACCTTCGCATAAACCAAATCATCCGCCGACATTTCCGCCACCTCCAAACAGACCCCACCACCAGGGATATATTTCCCTCCCCACCCCTCTCCGCCTTCCGCAAAGACCGCTCCCTCCGTGATTACCTGGTCAGGTCCACGCCCCCCTACGACCCACCCTCCCATCCTGGCACTTTCCCCTGCCACCGCAGGAACTGTAAAACCTGCGCCCACACCTCCTCCCTCACCTCTATCCAAGGCCCCAAAGGAGCATTCCACATCCATCAAAGTTTTACCTGCACATCCACTAACATCATCTATTGTATCCGTTGCTCCCGATGCGGTCTCCTCTACATTGGGGAGACTGGGCGCCTCCTAGCAGAGCGCTTTAGGGAACATCTCCGAGACACCCGCACCAATCAACCAAATCGCCCAGTGGCTCAACATTTCAACTCCGTCCTCCACCGACGCTCCCTCACCACCAAACGCCTGGAGGAAGAACGCCTCATCTTCCGCCTCGGAACACTTCAACCCCAGGGCATCAATGTGGACTTCAACAGTTTCCTAATTTCCCCTTCCCCCACCTCATCCTAGTTTCAAACTTGCAGCTCCGCACTGTCCCCTTGACCTGTCCGGACTTGTCCGACCTGCCCAGCTCCTTTTCCACCTATCCACTCCACCCTCTCCTCCCTGACCTATCACCTTCATCTCCTTCCCCACTGACCTATTGTACTCTATGCCACTCTCTCCCCATCCCCACCCTCCTCTAGCTTATCTCTCCACGCTTCAGGCTCTCTGCCTTTATTCCTGATGAAGGGCTTTTGCCCGAAACGTCGATTTTGCCTGTCCTCGGATGCTGCCTGAATTGCTGTGCTCTTCCAGCACCACTGATCCAGTGTAGGGGACAGACAGGTCAGTGTAGGGGATGGGCACGTCAGTGTAGGGGATGGACTGGTCAGTGTAGGGGATAGACAAGTCAGTGTAGGGCATGGGCAGGTCATTGTAGGGGATAGACAGGTCAGTGTAAGGGTCAGACAGGTCAGTGTAGGGGATGGGCAGGTCAGTGTAGGGGATGGACTGGTCAGTGTAGGGGATAGACAAGTCAGTGTAGGGCATGGGCAGGTCAGTGTAGGGGATGGACAGGTCTGTGTACTGGACTGGCATGTCAGTGTAGGAGATGGAGAGGTCTGTGTAGGGGACAGGCAGGTCAGTGTAGGTAATGGGCAGGTCAGTGTAGGCGATGGACAGGTCTGTGTAGGGGATCGACAAGTCAGTGTAGGGGATAGACAGGTCAGTGTAGGCGACAGACGGGTCAGTGTAGTGGACAGACAGGTCAGTTTAGGGGTTGGGCAGGTCAGTGCAGGATATGGGCAGGTCAGTGTAGGGGTCAGACAGGTCAGTGTAGTGGACAGACAGGTCAGTGTAGGGGATGGGCAGGTCAGTGTAGGGGTAATGCTGTTCAGTGTAGGGATGGAAAGGTCAGTGTAGGGGACGGAGCAGGTCAGTGTAGGGGACGGGCATGTTAGTGTAGGGGATAGACAGGTCAGTTTAGGGGAGGGAGAGGTCTGTGTAGGGGATGGGCAGGTCACTGTGGGGGATAGACTGGTCAGTGAAGGGGATGGACGGTTAGTTTATGGAATTGTCAGGTCATTGTAGGAGATGGACAGGTCAGTGAAGGGGATGGACGGTTAGTTTATGGGATGGACAGGTCAGTGTAGCGTACAGGCAAAAGTGAGCACTGGAGATGCTGGAGATCAGAGTCAGTATTAGTATAGTTCTGGAAAAGCACAGCAGATCAAGCAGCATCTGAGGAGCAGGAAAATCGACATTTCAGGCATAAGCCTTTCATCAGGAATGGTGATGAAGTGTTTTTGCCCATAACGCCAATTTTCATGCTCTTCAGATGATGATTGTCCTGCTGTGCTTTTCCTGCACCACTATAATCTTGATAGTGTAGGGGACTGGCAGGTCAGTGTAGGGGACAAGCAGGTCAGTTTAGGGGACAAGCAGGTCAGTGTAGGGTACAGGCAGGTCAGTGTAGGGTACAGACAGGTCAGTGTAGGGTACAGACAGGTCAGTGTAGGGTACAGGCAGGTCAGTGTAGGGTACAGATAGGTCAGTGTAGGGTACAGACAGGTCAGTAGTGGCCACATTCAGATCAGCCATGAATTTGTCAAATAGCATAGCCAGCTTGAGGGGCTGAATGGACTACTCCTGCTCCTAATTCATCAGTTTACATGCCCATAGGAAGCCCGTCAGTATCATCTGACTGTGCTGGATCTTTGGGAGAGGTATCCATTTAGTTCTACTCCTTTCTATTTCTCCATTGCATTGGCTTTGAGAATCTTTGCTTTTCAAGTATGACGGGGAGAAAGTGAGGACTGCAGATGCTGGAGATCAGAGCTGAAAATGTGTTGCTGGAAAAGCGCAGCAGATCAGGCAGCATCCAAGGAGCAGGAGAACCGACGTTTCGGGCATGAGTCCTTCTTCAGGAATGCCCTGAAGAAGGGCTCATGCCCGGAACGTCAATTCTCCTGCTCCTTGGATGCTGCCTGACCTGCTGCGCTTTTCCAGCAACACATTTTCAGCTTTTCAAGTGTGACTCCAATTACTGCTTAAAGGTCATGACTGAATCTGCTTCCACTACTCATTTTAGATTAGATTCCCGACAGTGTTGAAACAGGCCCTTTGGCCCAACCAGTCCACACCGACCCTCCGAAGAGCAACCCACCCAGACCTACCTCCCTCCAACTAATGCACCTAACATTATGGGCAATTTAGCATGGCTAATTCACCTGACCTGCACATCTTTGGACTGTGGGAGGAAACCAGAGCACTTGGAGGAAACCCAAGCAGACACGGGGAGAATGTGCAAACTCCATGCAGCCAGTCGCCCTAGGCTAGAACCAAACCTGGGACCCTGGTGCTGACAGGCAGCAGCACTAACCACTGAGCCACCCTGCGGTGTTGCACTCCTGACCACACCCACTCACTTTGTGAAAGAAATCCTCTTCATTGCTTGTCTGGTTCTTTTTCTAGTTTAAAATCTGTGTGATGCAGGAACAGGAGGGCATGGGTGCATAACAATGGGGGAAGAGGGGTACAGAAGAGCCCAGATTTGCAGGAATAGAAAGGTGGTGGAAGAACAGGGCTGCAGGAAGTTACAGAGATAAGGAGAGAGGATGTCATGGAGGGGGTCTCCTGATTGACATTGTCAAACCCGTCCTAATTTGGAATTCCTTGCTACCTTGAATCCTTTGGGAACGGACAATACACATTGAGCTGATCCAGTCAGGTGTCGCAGATGAAACAAGCGCATGGCAAAGCTCCAGACTGCGGGCATCAATGACCAGGACATCCTGATACTGTCCACAACAAAGCAACCAGCCATCACCGGACATCCGAAACGAACGGTAATAGTACTGAATGAGGAGAACAGTGTCACAATTGTTTCATTAATAAATCATTCCAAAGTTACAAAGACCTATTCAGAGTCATTGTTTTTTAAAAATAATTTGCAGTTAACTATATATCAGTTTACCCGAGATTCTAAATTGATTATTGTTTTTCCATTCACATCATATTCTACAGCAGAGCCGGCTGACACTAACCAAATGCCAAAAAGAACTAAACAGATCAGAATCTTACAGGTTCTAAGAGTATTGACCAGCAATCTCATTGCTCTTATGCAAATATCCTACAGTATTACCCTAAAATGACAAGTGATTAATCAACCTCAGGATTGACTTTTAACCCGTGTGGCACTGGCAGCAGAGACTGAAGGGGCTCCAAAACCAGTCAGTGTGCTCATTTCTCAGCACCATCCCTCTCCTCGGTCATGTCTGCAGAGACAAGATGGCGGGGGGAGGGGGAACAGGGTATTACACATGAACCTGAAATAATCTGAAAGGGTTAACACTTCATCGAGTGCAATAAGCACCACCCACTTTGATGATGTCATGAGGATCTTGTGAGTGTAAAGTAGGATTTTCTGAGAGAAAAACAAAAATCTACGTCCTCCCAGCTGCCTCTGGAGCAACATGGAGCTCATTCTTATAAAGTGTAAATAGCTGCAGAGGCACAATCAACTGCATCTTGTTGACCTTATATGACTTTTCTCATTGGACCAAATGTTAGCTACACTCAGATACTTTAGCTGAGATGATGGCCTTGTGATAGACTATTAATCCAGAGACGCAGGTCATGATCCTGCCATGGCATGTGGTAGAATCAGAATTCAATAAAAATCTGAAATTAAGAATCTAATTGGTCATGAAACCAGTGTTGAAAAAACCCATTTGGTTCGCTAATATTCTTGCAGGAAGGGAACTGCTGAACTTATCTGGCCTGGCCTACATGTGACTCCAGGCCCATAGCAATGTGGCTGATTCTTAACTGTCTACTGGGGAAAACAATGATGCCTATATGAATTATTTAAAAAATCAATTAGAAGATTGTGGGTGCAGGTGGTGACATCACAGCCTGTTTGCGATGGAGGTCTAGTCAGGCTCATTAAACCCAGGCAGGCCCAAGGCCTTCAGCCTGGGTGTAAGAGTGGCTATAGGGTATTCACATTCCCTACTTCCTCACAGGTGGCTTGGCTGTAAAAACATTAGTTTACAAGATTAAATAAGAGTGAGAGAGCGTGCTTCCATTCCCTCACTTAGCTCCTATTGAATTCTGGCGCTGCTTTGTCCTAATCTCCTCCACTTCCATCTCTGTCGTTCAGGCTTGTTGTAAGTATGTCAAGGTTAGAGTGGTGCTGGAAAAGCACAGCAGGTCAGGCAGCATCCAAGGAGCAGGAAAATCAACATTTCAGGCAAAAGCCCTTCATCAGGTTGCCCCTTCATTTGAAGGGCTCCAGCCCGAAATGTTGATTTCCAGCACCACTCTAATCTTGACTCTGATCTCCAACATCTGCAGTCCTCACTTGCGCCTTGTTGTAGGTATGTGTTTACTCTCCTCTTAACCTTTAAGTGTTTGGTTCTTGCAGCGTGCTCTCCAACAAAACCTGTTTTAGGTAAACTCAGTTGGAATATCACAGGGACATTTTAATTTACCACAATTAGGCAGGGTCTGATGGGAAAATGGACAAGTTGTGAAGGTCAATACTCCAATGTGCATCGATACACATCGCAGGTCTCTAAAGGCCAAGGTGAAAGAGGCAGCATATTGTAGCTGAAGTCTTCACGATCGATAGGTTTCACAACAAACAGTCTTTCTCCCTGCCTGCCACATCATCCTTTCACTTGGCAGTGACCCATCCCTTTTCAAGTATTAACAACCGAGCTGAGAATTTGCAAATGAAAATCTTTTGGCATTCCAGTCAGGTAGGTTTTATATTATGGTGCTGTGGCTGAATCATGGGACCATGTTATTCACTGTATAACATATCAGTTGCATTACTTCAGGCATCAATGACTTCTGTGTTCATCAATGACCCTTTCAAAACATCTAATGCTGAATGTTGGTTGTGCCTAACATTATAAACTGATAGCACCAGGAATTACTCTCAATCCTGATCTTGGGCTTTTTTTTTGGCAAGCTAAAGTTAATTTGGTCTTCACAGACAGAATTTGGTAGCTTTGCACAAACTTTCTCAATCTAAACTATTGAAGTCAATCTCAGATATTTAAAAAAAACCCAGTGTTCTTTTACAAATTCAAAATCATGGTTTGTTTTCATAGAACATTAAGGTAAATGCTTTTGAAAGAAGGAGAACAACAATCAGCAACAGCAATTTTCAAAACTCTTTTAAGATCATTATCCCCATTTCAATAGACAATAGAGGACACAATCAAATGTATCAAACACAGAAAGCATCACATTGAATGTCTGAGTACTTACATAGATTGCAGTGTGAGTGAAGGGCAGTTTTGTATGTTCTATACATTGGCCACTGGTGACATTCCAAAGACACATCTCCCTGCAAAGTGTACAGCAAATGTTATTTTTCAACATTTCTAGCCCATTGATTGAAATCACTTTATAACATCAAGGTTTTCTTTAGAGCCTCAGTTAAAGTTGTTTTTCCATTGTTGTAAATTGCTGAGTAAGACACTGTTTTGACTATTACTTAAATGGATGACATATCTGTACCTCCCTGTCAGAGTAATTACAGCCCACAGTTCAGCTTGAAGCCTCAGTATGAAACTAATTACTAACCTCCATCCAGACTAAAGCAAATTGCAGGTAAACTGACATTTTACCTAAGTCTAGTATATTGTCCAACATGAATATGAGTCACATTCAATTAACAAATGGTGCCTTTCATCCAACTTAAACTTGGCCTGCTTGCAATAGCCATGCATCCTAAAGACAGATATATTTTATCTTTCCACACAGTCCAATTACCAGGTTTACATTTCTTATTACTTATTTGAAAACATAGTGCCACCCTATGGCAACTTATTGTGAGGCAGTTATTTCCAGAACTAAGAAAAAGCTTCACTATTTCGTTGCAGGAGTAACACCATGTGGAGATGAGATCTACACTTTGTACCATTCCGCAATGTTTCAGCTCACTTCTCAATATGTAAATAAGATTGTGAGGTAGTAATATTTGAGTGGGGCATTGTATATTGATGGTATTTGCCACATCTTTGCCTGCACCGTTTGTAGAATCAAAAACAAGTCTGGTCACAGATTCAGCATTAGCAATGACTTGCATGTTACAGGCAAATGGATGCTGTCAATGAGCACCTGGAGTGGCACTTACATAGAAAATGAACTTCGACCCTACCCCATCGGGTAAGGGATACCCATTCTTGCTGGCACCATCTCATTAAACATCACAGTGGGCTGTGTTGATCAGGTGGGCAATTATGAAAAAACGTTAAAGGGGGGAGAGGGCTCAGCAAAGGTCATTAAAGTTTCCATAACAAGTAATAAGACAGCGAACAATGAAAAGAGTCAGGAATTTAACTTGAAACCCAGCAGATAAGGGGCTAACTATGAGAATGGGACAGTCAAAGCAGCACTGAAGGTGTTGTACTTAAATGCACTCAGCATACGAGACAAGGTAAATGAGCTTGTAATGTAGATTGAAGTTGATTGGTATGATATTGTGGGTATCACAGAGATATGGCTGCAAGGGTGCTAGGGCTGAGAACGAAATATCCGAAGATACATCTTATCAAAAAGACAGGCTGGTGCATAGAAGGGGGCAGGGTTGCCTTGTTAAATCGACAGGAAGAAGTGATATAAAGGTGGAGAACAGAGTCTGTGTGGGTAGAGTCAAGGAAATGCAAAGGAAAAAATACCCTGATGGGAGTTGTGTACAGGTTCCTCTGTTTTCAGAATATGGGGAAGAAAATAAATCAGGAGACAGAAAAGGCATGTAAGAAACTACTGTTACAATAATTGTGGGGGGCATCAATACACCATGGAAAGGGAAAATCAAGTTGGTAGTGAATCTCAAGAAAAGGAATTCATGGAATGTCTATGAGATGGTTTTCTTTGGAGCATTTTGTAGTACAGCCCACCAGGGAACAGGCAATTCTGGATTTGGTGTTGTTGAAGAGGCAAGTTTGATTAAGGAGCTTAAGGTGAAGGAACATCCAGGGGGTAGTAACCATAATATGATGTAATTCACCCTACAGTTTGAGAGGGAGAAGCTGGAATCAGGTGTAACAGTATTACCATTGAGTAAAGGTAACTACAAAGACATAAGGGAGGAGCTGGCCAGAGTTGATTGGAAGAGGAGCCAGTAGGGAAGACAGCGGAACGGCAAAAGCAGGAGTTTCTGGTGGTACTTTGGGGGCACAGCAGAAATGTATCCCAAGGAGGAAGAGGCATACTGAGGGGAGGACGAGGCAACCATGGCTGATAAGGGAAGTCAGAGACAACATGAAAGCAAAAAAAGCATATAACGTGAAGATGAGAGGGAAACCAAAGAATTTGGAAGCATTTAAAAACCAGCAGAAGATAACTAAACAAGCAATAAGGGAAGGGGGAGAAAAGAAAGTATGAGAATAAGCTAGCTAGTAATATAAAGATGATTGCAAGAGTTTTTTGATATATGTAAAAGATAAGAGAGAGGCAAGAGTGGACATTGGACCACTGGAAAATGAGGCTGAAGAAGTAATAATAAGGAACAAAGAAACACTGAAGGAATTGAATAGATACTTTGCATGTAGACGATACCAGCAGCATACCAGAACTTTAAGAGAGTCGGGGCAGAGTGTTATAGGGAAAAGGCTGGCAAACGGGGTTGAGAAATATATCAGCCATGATTGAATGGTGAAGCAGACTCAATAGGCTAATAGCCTAATTCTGCTCCCATATCTTACTTTCTTATGGTATTTGAGTAACTGCATTTAAAGCATTGCTTCTTTAAACAGATTATTCTAACCCCCTTTAAGTTCGGAACTGAGTATATTAAATATTGAGGTCACTGAAGTCCACTAGGTGGGAGGGTCACATCCACACAGAACTATACAGAAAATCTTCACTTTGTCTTGCTCTTAACTTCAGTCTTACTGAACTAAATCTTGTCCTGGGAGCATGTTGATGCCCTAACTCATACTACCATAGACTGTGGAGTTATTCTGTAAGCGAACTGAAAATTGTGTCAAAGAGAAGCATAGAAAATACAACCTACCTTATCACTCAGCAAATACCATTGAAAAGAGCTTTTCCCAATCTTTACATTTCTTTCTGCAGCACCATTTGATTCTGAGCAAAAAGATGGGATTAGAATGTGTTTGACACCATCTGACTCAGAAATATCTCAAACTCTTTTGACCTAAACTCGGGACAAATTTCTGACATTAACATCTTGGGAATTCAAATTGCAAACTAATTTATTTAAAACACAGTAAGATCTGGGTGTAGGTTTGCTCGCTGAGTTGGAAGGTTCATTTCCAGACATTTCATCACCCTATTAGGTAACATCTTCAGTGGGCCTCCAGGTGAAGCACTGTTGATAATTCTTGCTTTCTATTTATATGTTTGGGTTCCTTTGGGTTGGTAATGTCATTTCCTGTGATGACATAATGTCCTGTTCTTTTCCCAGGATCTGGTATTTGTAGTAATGGGTATGGAACCAACATTTACCCATTAGATTAGATTACATTACAGTGTGGAAACAGGCCCTTCGGCCCAACAAGTCCACACCGACCCGCCGAAGTGCAACTCATCCATATCCCTACATTTACCCCTTACCTAACACTACAGGCAATTTAGCATGGCCAATTCACCTGACCTGCACATCTTTGGACTGTGGGAGGAAACCGGAGCACCCGGAGGAAACCCACGTATACATGGGGAGAACGTGCAAACTCCACACAGTCAGTCGCCTGAGGCGGGAATTGAACCCGGGTCTCTGGCGCTGTGAGGCAGTAGTGCTAACCACTGTGCCACCGTGCCACCCACATTTGCTACTTCTGTTGACCAAAACAAGGTACTCTTTCCTTTCCACTTCTAAATGTCTTTCCATGTTTGCCTTATGTTTGACCATGGAACGGACTGAAACGTTCTCATTCTGAGACACCCTTCACAACTTTTCAACAAGTCTTCAACATCCCTAATTATCTTTGGATACTGAAATTAGTTGCTTGCTCCTGTTTTCATTTGGACTATTCTTGTGTGCTCTTCATGATGTTTCTTGAACAATCTGTCTCCAAACTTGACAAAATAATGACTCAAAAACTCCACAGGAGCTGCCATTAATCTCCTGGTTCTAACATGTGAAATTGCAATTTCTCATCATCACATTCTCTAGGCCAGACATGCACAACATTTTACAGAAATTTCACCAAGTACCACATCCTTACAAGATTCTTCTAAAATCATTAGCAGATTCTGGCATATCAATCATGTCTGTCAAGTAATTCTAAGGTAACTTGTGGCTAGAGATGAATCAGTCTTCATGGGAAATCTTGGAAGAATGTCTACGTTTGCATGATTTGCTGACTTATGCCATTTAATATATTGTAGCTAATTTTATATTTTGTCCTTCTTGTTCAAAGTACTTTGCATTCCCAGAACTCTTCCTCAATCACATACGTGACTTTTCTCTGTTCTAAATAACTCTGCACAGATTAACTATAAGTTTTGTAGGTAATTCCTTCTTATCATGCAGTCTTTATCCCTCTTCCTACCACAATGGGAGGTATTAGGATGTACTGTTGTACTGCACTCTAACCTCAGCTAACACTGGACATTATCACTAAAACAACTAGTCAGCTTCAGTCCTGTGTGAGGGAATGCGACTTAGTGATTTCCTGTAATCTCTTTCTGGGATACCAGACCACAACTTTATCAACAATGAAAAGACGTAGTGAAACTGCAATGTTGCTTTCTGTTACAGATGTTGGAATTTTATCTTCAGCCCTATTACTCTAATCTTACGATGTGAATTTGTTTAGTGTATTTCTGAGTTACCTCTTAACCTTCTCACTCAACAACATCAACTTTAGTTGTAATACCTATCATACGTGCACTTAATGTTCCTCATATTCCTGAACGAACTTTAGGTCTACCATAACCTTGGTGAAAGTGCAGACTGCAGATGCTTGAGATTAGAGTCAAGAGTGTGGTGCTGAAAAAGCACAGCAGGTCAGGCAGCATCCGAGGAGCAGGAAATTCAACGTTTTGGGCAAACGTCCTTCATCAGGAATCTACCACAACCTTGCCTGGTTCAAGAGCTGGAGCATTTTCCTCCACTCCTGTATGTTGTCTGAATATCACTGACTCTCCTAGATGCAGAGCATGTTGACTAGAAATGGGGGAACTGGAATATTCAAATTTCCAACTCCTGAGACGACGAAGTTGGGGCCAGGGTCTTGATCTCACTGAAATTCATGGGGCCTTCCCTGGAAAAGGAGCTCCCTCACAATCTATAACTCTCCTCCTGCCATGTCAGTCCTGCAGCCTCTTTATAGACCTCTTCCCATGTCATCTCATTGCCTTTGCTCTAAAGCTTGGTCTGGATCAGCCATGATCTCAGTGAAAGACAGAGTTGACTCGATGGGCTGAATTGCCTACTTCTGCTCTGAGGTCTTATGGTCTTATCAATTTTAGTTTTCTTTCAGTTTCCTCTGAACATATCTCAACTGTCAATTTCTAAGTTCACACCATGTCTACAGCAACAAGACAGTTTCTTTAATTTAAGAACATAATGTTTCGCTTGGCATTGCATTCATATAACATGCCATGATGATTAGATTCCCCACAATATGGAAACAGACCCTTCGGCCCAAGAAGTCCACACCAACCCTGCGAAGAGTAACCCACCCAGACCCATCTCCCTACCCTATATTTACCCCTGACTAATGCACCTAACACTATGGGCAATTTAGCATGGCCAATTCACTTAAACTATACATCATTGGACTGTGGGAGGAAATCTACACAGACACGGGGAGAATGTGCAAACTCCACACAGACAGTTGCCCGCGGCAGGAATCGAATCCATGTCCTTGGTGCTGTGAGGCAGCAGTGTTAACCACTGAGCCACTGTGCCACGCAATGATATGAATCCAATCTCATTAATTTCAGCACATTGCACTGTCCTGGGATCTTGTAGACATCACTAGTTGGACACCACCTCAAATATATCTGGCCCCATCACGGTGAGGAAAATATCAGCTTTATCTTCACTTTTTATTTCATTTGCTTTCAGTCAACATTCCTGTGTAATTGCACTAGTCCTCTCTGTCAGGATTGGATATTCCTATTGTCCCCAAGTATGCCTTCAATATCCTTTTGCCGTCAACAACTGGCTGACTCACTGTCGATGAATATAATGTTCACAAGGGACAATCTTTCAAACTGATCAAACTTCCTCAAAATCAAGTTTAGGGGCATTCGAAGGTGACATAACCTCCTTCAATCATTGATTCCTCAAAGGAAAGAATTTTATCCCAGTATCATTTGTGGTGGCATGGTTGCTCAGTGGTTCGCACCGCTGCCTCACAGTGCCAGAGATCAGGTTCGATTCCCGCTTCGGGTGACTGTCTGTGTGGAGTTTGCACATTCCCCCCATGTCTGCATGGGTTTGCTCTGGGTGCTCCGATTTCCTCCTGCAATCCAAAAGGTGTGCAGGTCAGATGAATAGACCATGCTAAATTGCCCATAGTGTTAGGTGCATTAGTCAGGGGTAAACATAGTGTAGGGGAATTGGTCTGGGTGGGTTGCTCTTCGGAGAATCGGTGTGGACCCGTTGGGCCGAAGGGCCTGTTTCCACACTGTAGGGAATCTAATCTAATCTGTAATGTACTGCACTGGGAAAGACTTGCTCATCTACAGACAGCCATTACTGAACTAACCTTATCTACAGTACCCAAACAGAGAGGGCAACAGTCAGTACAATATAATATACTGCGAGTGGTGCTCACACAAAAAGAGATTCAGAAACTGGTTTTGTAACATGTGGTTCTATGGCAAAGTGGTAATACAATAGGCTCTCCAAGTTTCCTGATGTGATGCAGGAGGAGAAAGGAAGAGGGATGCAGTGCTCCAAAAGGAAGCCAGGAGGCTCTCAGGGAAAGATGAGAAGACAATGGGAGCAGGTGATCATGAAGTTCAATTCTTGAAGTCTAGCCCTGAGGAGTTAGCTGCAGTATCAGAAACATTTCAACAGCCTCGCCGGGGTGGTGACAGCCAGCGAATGGATCTTGACTTGACATCTTCTCCCTACACCTCCACCAATATGACAATGCAGCACACCACCATCACTCATTCGTCGGCTGAAAGGACTCATGCCAAGATCATGAGTATGTTCTGTTGCAGAGGAGACTGATGAGGAGTTTGGAGTGGCAATGTATGCTGCTAGGAATACACACTGGGATGCTTATTGCACTGTCGAGCAGCATAGACATGTTTGGCTTCAATGTGACATAGGGCTTTGGAGTGAGATGAAGTCTGTGCTATCCAGTGTGGAAAACATCAGATGACACCAAATCTAGAGGAATGGAAAATTGTGACAATCTATGAACAACTGCATTAGATAACAGAGAAGCTGGCAGATGGGCAGGAGATAGAGTATCAATGTTAAGGAATAGGTGCCAAAACATTTTGGAATAATTTAAAAAAGTGTCTAAAAATATAAAACACTAGGAATTTGCATCTGTGATGGCACTGTTGAGAATGCAATAAGTTAGAGTGAAATGTTCCTCAGTTCACCAGTGGCAAATTTACACCATAATTTGTTCGAGAATAAAACAGAATATCCCTCTGCCATACACACAGACCCATGCACACATCTAATCTAAACAGAAACAGCAGGAATTGCTGTCATTCGCAGCTGGTAAATATTTTACATGGCACTGGGAGGACTTTCACATTATAAACTATTTTAATTGTTAGGTCTATCCTGTAGGCACCTTTTGCTGCTGTGACATTACATTCTAATGCCATAAAATCCACCCGCTTCATCAGGGCTTAAACTTTAACCACAAACTTCTTGTGTGATCAACACAGAGAGCAGCGGTAATGAAATGTGGCCAATTGCTGGTGGTTGTTGTTATTCCTACCTGTGATCAAAGCTCAGTCATCTTCAATTCTCCATCTATTTAATCAAAATTGAGGAAGACAAAAGCATTCCCAGCAAGTTACAGTGAGACGTACATAAGCCAATCATGTAATAATCTCCTGAAGTGCACTTACTCAGCAAATTACTTTTCATTTACTCTGCCTCTAAAAGAATAAATTATACAACACTATCCGGTCATATGATCAACACCATCAGGTCCAATCCTACAACATTGCCCTTCACGTCGGTGCAGAGACTCAGCACTGACACATAACATGGAACCAAAACCATTAATAAGAAGCTATCGGGAGCTATTCGATATAAAATAAATGCTAACAAGTACAAGTTGCAACTTAAGCTTGGATGCCAGCTCATAAAACCTCTCAACTGAGTTGCTGCCTTCTTCCCCTCTGCTAGGTATTTACAGATCAAATGTCATGGAATAGTATGAGAAGTCTTAAAACTCACACTATTAAGTGATACAATTTGGAGTGATAATCAGGTTCTGAATACCCACAAGGTGCTGAGTTCTCAAGCTGAGACCAGGTGTTTCATTATAGGGTGGGAAGGAGGGTCAGAGAGGCAGACGGCTGTGTCTGCGCCAGTCAGGAGAGTTGTGGGTTGAAGTTTGGAAATGGCTCCCGGACTTTCTTGGTCGCACATGGTGCAAAGCTCAAATGAATGCTTCAATGAATCCATTTTGTCAGGAAGACTTACCCATTTTCAGCTGCGCTGACAACACACGGTTGCTTCTCACTTGCTTTGCCCAGGCAGGTAATGGGAGAAGTGTGACCAAACAGAAATTGTCTTGGCAGCGTCTAGGAAAATACAAAATAGCATTTATACATGGGAATAAAGCAAAACTTAAACACATCTGGTGGTTTTTAATGAAGACATTTGCTGTTTTCGCTCACTCATGGCAACAAGCAAGAACTCCAGACCAGCTTCTTTTAGGAAGGCTTGCTGAATGAAGTGACAGTGATAGCCCTTACCCCAGAAACAAGGACGCTAGGAGTGGAACCCTACCGCGCCTCCCCACCAAGGAGCTGTGCTTTGCTCAGCAGCGCCACTGAAGGAGTAGTGGCAGCTCCTCACATTGCACCCATCCAAAGCCCAGCATTACCTACGGACTCAGGCAACAGTTGGGATGTGGTGGGGGTCACATGTTGGTGGAGGGAGGATAAAGGGAGTGGTCAGCTGCAAGGGATGACTCCCAGCAAATCTTCCCTGTTACAGATGCCAAGTCCCTTTACTGGGTTTTGATTGCTTTGGACCCTCCCTGGAAAGCTAGCATCCCGACAAGATCTCCATTTTGGCTTTCCTCATGGTGAAGCCCAGGCTGATCACTGAGTTGGGCTCATTAAGTGGCCCACAGTTCCCTGATTAAACAGTTCCCCCATCTGCGCCAAATATGCCTCGTGGGGAGGGCACTGAATTTTGCCCAATATTTCTACAGCTCCAATACAAAAACAGTAACTGCTGGGAAAGCTCAGCAGGTCTGGCAACATCTGTAGATAGAAATTAGAGTTAACGTTTAGGGTCCACTGACCCTTCTTCTACAGTTCTCCTGTTAAGTCCTCAAGTATGAAGAGAAAGATTTCCATTCCGAAGCTAAAACTTGCAAGGGATGGGGTGATGAGTTATAGTCACCAACCAAGATGTAACAGCATTTGCAATCTGGTGGACAGACCCTTTCAGTTGCAACAACAGCGAAGGTAGAGAAAGGCCTCTCTGAGAAGCCAATAGCTGTTGGCTGGAGGATGAGCAGGGTCACCCTTGAGTCAACTTTGCTGAGTGTCTCACCCAGCAGTAGATGATTACATTGCAGTGGATAACGCATGATTTTCAAGTGATTTAGGTGAAGAGTCCTGATTGCACCTGGAGAGCAGAATGACTGCAATATTAAAACCAATATTGTCATAGAGTCATAGAATCATACAGCATGGAAACAGACCCTTCGGTCCAACCCGTCCATGCCGACCAGATATCCCAATTCAATCTAGTCCCACCTGCCAGCACCCGGCCCATATCGCTCCAAACCTTTCCTATTCATATACCCATCCAAATGACTCTTAAATGTTGCAATTGTACCAGCCTCCAGCACTTCCACTGGCAGTTCATTCCATACACGTACCACCCGCTGTGTGAAAAAGTTGCCCCTTAGGTCCCTTTTATATCTTTCCCCTCTCTTGTCTATGATTTGTGCCAGGCTGTTAACCATCGCAGTGAAACTGCACTATTTTTGATTAACCAAACAAAGTTGTGTCAAATTGCTTTAAACAACATTAAATCCACCGAATGGCACTCCAGAGCAAACTCTTGAACATAACATCTCCCTTTTGAAGTAATCATGATATCGTTCTGAATGATTTTTGAAACAAAGTTTGTGTAAACTCCATTTTAACATGAGTTTTAAACTACTTATTTAACGTTCGTTATGACTATCACAGAACAGTTTCACCCGCTCTATGGTCTAGCCAGATGAGAAGTAGCAGTGACCTCAAAATGAAGCAAAAAGGAGCATGTTACCACATTGCACAAATCAATTTCCCATATTGATTCCTGGCCAGCCACAAAATCTAAATGACAGTTCAGTCAAGCCCAAGATAGTGCAACTCTTCAGGTCATTAGTGTGCTGTGTATATACAGAACAAGACGTATCACCTTATAAACCACTTCAGTATAAGAATAGACTTCGGCTGCCACAAACACAAAATTATAAGGTTGAACAAAAATCGTTCTATGCCTAACAGAAGTAATTTTTCTAAAACTGTAAATATAAATGCAAAGGCATACATTTTTCTTTCCCTCATATTATTTGTACCAGACTGCACAAAATCAAGATTTTTTTCAACATGCTTGTATTTCAACAAAAGGAACAAGCGTAGATATTTTTGTTGCAATTTATTTTGCAAATTGCTAACCTTGAAATCAGGTGACAGGTTCCAGAGGCAAATCTGCCCTTCCCGACTCCCTGTCACGATAGTTCGCTGATCATCAGTTAGCATGAGAGCACAGATTGAGTGAGACGGTGCTTTCCTCTCCCACACTGCTATTGGCTGGACAATACTCTTCATCGTGACCAAAATACCTGTAAATGATATTGATGGGTCAATATTCACTGATTCAAAACCTGTTAAACTAATTAATTCTTCCAAGTAGAAAATTTTATTGTTCAAATTTGTACACTGTCTTGCATATTTATTGCTACATTTTATGTTGCAAATTGGTTCACTGGAGGGGATGCAGAGGAGCTTCACGAGATTGATTCTGGAGTTGAGGGGTTTGGCTTATGAGGAGAAACTGAGTAGACTGGGATTATATTCACTTGAATTTAGAAGAATGAGGGGAGAGCTTACGGAAACATATAAAATTATGAAGGGAATAGATAAGAAAAAAGTAGAGAGGATGTTTCCAATAGCGGGTGAAACTAGGACAAGATGGCATTATCTCAAAATCACAGGAAGCAGATTTAGGACTGAATTGAGAAGGAACTTCTTCACCAGAGGGGTGTGACTCTGTGGAATTCTGTGCCCAGTGAAGTAGTTGAGGCATCCTCGTTGGATGCTTTAAGCTAAGGCAGATAATTGTTTGAACAGTAAAGGAATTAAGGGTTACAGTGAGAGGGCAGGTAAGTGGAGCTGAGACCACAAAAAGATCAACCATGATCTTATCGAATGGGAGCAGGCTCGAAGGGCCAGATGACCTACTCCTGCTCCTAGGTTTTATGTTCTTATGTTTTACTGGAATTTACAGTGCTATAGACATTTGGAACACAACTTGAACTTACATGTTTTTGACCAAGAAATGTCTCAAGCAACCTAACTCTAGCATCAACACGAATTCCTTCAGATACCATCCATTCATGTAAAGTTTTGAATTTCAGAAACGCAACCACAACTTTAAGAGAGGACTTAGTGGACTTTATGTGAAAAACTTCTAATGATAAAAGTTAAACAATATATTATAATTTGGGATTTGAAGTTTAATAAAGAGATAGTCAGGTATTTTATTTTGAAGGTTAGAAAGTCTACTGTAAGAAGTAATCTAAATATATGATTTCCAAAGAAGGATGTTACTTTAGTCAACGTAGTATTAAATAATAAGGAAAACAATTGTGTTCCTTTATACACAAATATTTTCTTTACTGCAGGGTATTTAAATTATAAAGTTGTGAGATTAGTTCTCTTATATATTCTCTTGCATTCAATATATTACATTATATTCTTTTACTTTCCAAATGCTCAGAATAATGCTTCTCCAAATTTTAAAAAGGTCACACACTGTCTCGCCATTCTTGTAAAGATAAAATTACTTCAAACACACAAGCCCTCACTATAGGGAGTTGCCAGTTTATGCGAAATATTAGTATATTTTATTGCAGGATAAACTTACATTCATAGCATTAGGAACATCTCTGTAACCAACACATTAGGTAGCAAACACACTGGAAACCATTCATGTTGTTATGTTAATAAAGCTTGCCTTCCACAATACATTGTAAAAAGATAACTTTCAAATCATGCACCATAAAAAGTAATTTCATACAGCTTAAATGGTTTGTTATAATATGCTTACATACTTGCTTTAAAAATTAATTTGGTCCTGAACAGACATGTACCAAATGCTTATTATCTGAGAGCTACGACTGTGTTGATCAATTGAACATAAGGGTATCTGAACTAAGACCAGGCAAATTAGTGAATCAGGAATCCAATCACTCAAATCTAAAATCTAAAAAGCATAAAATAATCACACTTTGTGCAGTACTGTGGGAGTGCTACATAGTCGGAGCTGCAGTCTTTCGAATGCTACATTAAACTGAGGCCTTATTTAGATTTTTGGGTAAAGACAAAATATCCCAAGGCACTATTATGAAGGACATCAGGAGTGGCCTGGTCAATAGTTACCTCTCAAGCAACTTCAGACTGACCGATTATCTGGCCATTATCATATCGCTGTTTGTGGGAATTTGCTGTGTACAAATTGATTGCTACCTTTCCTGCATTACAACACCTAATTGTGAAGCTTTCTCGGATATCCCAAGGTCAAGAAAGGTTTGATATAAATCAATGCGAGTCTTTATTTCAAATGAACATAGTTTCGAAGGGTGACGATCATGATCCATTTCATGATCATGATCAGTCTGTCTGTCTGTCTCTCTCTCTCTCTCTCAGCAGCATGGCTGCACTGAACAAGGAAGCAGACATGCAGCACAGAAATAGACCCATTAGTCCAACTTGTCCATGCTGAACATAAATCCAAACTAAACCAGATTAGAAAAGGTTGCTGAAGCTGAGCATTTTAAGTTATAAAAGTTTGAATACATGTATGAATATATTCAAGAACAATGTCTTCCCCACTATTATCAGAGTTTTGAATGGGCCTCCCAAATGTTAATTCTGATCTCTGTCTCTCTCTACACTTTCTCTGCAGCTGTAATATTGTATTCTACACTCTGTTCTGCTACCCTGTTGCACTTTGTATGGTCTGATCTGCCTGTATAGCATGCAAAACAACACTTTTCACTGTATCTCATTCCATGTGACAGCAATAAATTATTCAATCAATCAATCACCTCTCTTCATAGTTGTCTCTATTTCATATGCATCAAGTAGCAGGATGGGTACAGGGTCAAAATGTCAGGTTTCTGACATTTTGAAAAAGCAGCTGGCATAAGTCACCAAGTGCAGTGAACACAGTAACATTAAAATAGTGCCCACTAGCTTTTCCAGCTTAGTAACTCCAGATGAAGATACACGGAGATCCCGAAGACTCAAAAACTGGTAAGTCATCGGCTAAACAAAGCAGGTAGTGTAAGCTGTGCAGTTGCAGTCAGGGGAAATGAAGCAACTTTTAATGTACAATTCCAATTATTATCATCATATTCTGCAAACTGCACCTGGTCAATATATAGACAAAAACTCATCTGTCATTTCAGCTCATTGTTTTGCTAAATGCTCCCACTTTAAACTGTGATAGAATGAACACTATAAAAAGACCATTGTTTGGGCTGAAAGCCAAAGACTCATTTTAGAAACAGCACATACTTAAAATGAATTGCCGGATAGCCAAAAGGCAAATTTTTGTAATTTGGAGGTCTTATTGGTTTTCAGGATGTTTACTGAATTCATTGCACATTTTGCACAACAGAGTTATCCCAGTGTTCATGGCTCACAAGAGTCAGAACTAGTCTCTTTCTATATAAACACATTAACGTAACCTCCCCTTAAATCAAGAAAATATAAAGAATCAAACCACCTTCAATGATTGTGTGTGTCTGTGTTAGTGTACTTGTGCGTGTGCATGTGTGTGTGAGTGAGTGAGTGAGGAGTGTGTGTGTGTGCATGTGTGTGTGTGTGTGTTTCTGGGTGTGTGTGTGTGAGTGAGTGAGTGTGTGTGTGTGTTGTGTGTGTGTGTGTCTCTCCAGTGAGCTAACACAGCCTTCTGCCACCTGAGGAAAAGGCTGTTCGAGGACATCAACATCAGATCCGAGACCAAGATGATGTTTTACAGAGCTGTGGTGGTTCCTGCCCTCCAAATTCCTTTCAGATGTGAACTGTCTCCAGCAGACACCTAAGGGCATTGGAGCAGTACCAGCAACGCTGTCTGCGCAAAATCATGCAAATCACTGGGAATAAAGATGCACCAAGACTAGCATCCTTAAACAGGCTGACATCCCCAGCATCGAGGCACTGACCATCCGTAATCAGGTGCAATGGGTTGGGCACATCGTTTGCATGACTGACACAAGACTCCCCAAGCAGGTGCTCTATAGTTGTGTGTATGTAAATGTGCATCTGTGTGTGTGTTTGTGTGTGTGTTTGTGTGTGTGTGTATATGTGTTTGGGTGTGTGGAAGCACGCCTGCGTATGTATGCGTTTGTGTGTGTGAACGTTTATGTATCTGTGTGTATGAACGTGCGCATGTACATATATCTGTGTATGTGCATGTGTATATGTGTGTGTATTGTGTGTATGTGTATATATCTGTGTGTTTGTATGTGTGCATCTGTGCATGTGAGTGCATATATTTTTGTGTGTATATATCTTTGTGGGTGTATATATGTGTGTGTATGTATGTGTGTATATCTGTCTATGTGCATGTGTGTATGTGTGTGTGTATGTGTATATATCTGTTTTTGTGCACATCTGTGCATGTGAGTGTATATATATATATATATCTGTGTGTATGTGTATGTGCATGTTTGTGTGCATTGTGACAAAGGGTCAGTTAGACTCGAAACGTCAGCTCTTTTCTCTCCTTACAGATGCTGCCAGACTTGATGAGATTTTCCAGCATTTTCTCTTTTTTGGTTTCAGATTCCAGCATCCGCAGTAATTTGCTTTTATCCTGTACTGGAGCAGATACCTCAGGAAATGGCCACCTTGAATTTCTGGAGGGGAACGCCACAGGAATGGCATTTGTTCACAAAGTCAAGATGGAGCACCACTGATGTCACGGCTGCCAGAGAGATCCACTGATCTAGAATAGTGGAAGCTCCTCAGATCAATTAGCAAAATAAGCAGATAAATAAGGATGCAAAAATATCAATGGCTCTGTTACAAATGAGATGGAAGTCTAAGGCAGGCTAACCTAGATCAAAACAAGTAAATCCCCAGGGATGAATGATACTTATTCCAGAGTATTATGAGACTAAAGAAATATCTTCAGAAGTGCAGATAATCTAATGGAAAGGAGTCTTTCGACATGGGCTGGTGGGGGGGGGGAGCCAGAAGGCCATAAAAAGACAACTATGGCCTCACTATTAGAAAATGATAACAGATATATGCAAGTATAGACTTTACATCATATTTCCACTCAATGTAAATGAAAAAAGTTAAACATTCTGCCACTTTAGTTTGGTTGTGGCCAAGAATGGAGTTGATAAACATTGCAGGAGTCTTTGTTGACTGCAAACATTACCTTTTATTTGAAAAATGGTAAATACTAATTTAAAACAGGATGAGACTTCAACTCAGAAACAACGTTGTTAGAGCGAACCAGCTCCTACAAGTCATGTGATCGTGTTTACATATTCAGATTAACCCTGTACACAACAAATCTCTGCTTTGATGGTATACCAACAATCGAGTTGTTGAGACTCAGTGTGGATTCAGAATGGGGAAATCCTACTTCAACAATATGTTAGCAGCTTTGAAGATAAAAGTAGGTGACAGTGAAGCCAATGACATGATGTGACAGTGAAGCCAATGACCAGCAAACCTCAAAGTTCTTCATGAGCAGCTTAATTGCGATTTTTTGAATAACTAAGAAGACTAATGAGGTAGGCGTGATTCAGCAGTCCATATAGTCATTCGACAAGGTTCCTCATGGTAGACTGGTTAGCAAGGTTAGATCACATGGAATACAGGGAGATCTAGCCATTTGGATACAGAACTGGCTTGAAGGTAGAAGAAGGTGGTGATGGAAGGTTGCTTTTCAGACTGGAGGCCTGTGACCAGTGGTGTGTCACAAAGATCCATGCTGGGTCCACTGCTTTTCGTCATTTATATAAATAATTTGGATGTGTACATAGAAGGCATGATTAGTAAGTTTGCAGATGGCACCAAAATTGCAGCTGTAGTGGACAGCAAAGAAAGTCACCTCAGAGCACAACTGGATCTTGATCAGATGGGCCAATGGACTGAGGAGGGAAGATGGAGTTTAATTTAGATAAATGTGAGGTGCTGCATTTTGGAGAAAGTGAGAACTACAAATGCTGGGAAACAGAGTTGAAGAGTGTGGTGCTGGAAAAGCACAGCTGGTCAGCCAGCATGAGGATGCTTTTCCAGCACCACACTCTTCAGTGCTGCATTTTGGAAAAGCAAATCAGGGCAGGACTTAGACACTTAATGGTAAGATCCTGGGGAGTGTTGCTAAACAAAGAGACCTTGTAGCGTAGGTTCATAGTTCCTTGAAAGTAGAGTCGCAGGTGGATACGCTAGTGAAAAAGGCGCTTGATATGCTTTCCTTTATTGGTCAGTGCATTGAATATAGGAGTTGGGAGGTCATGCTGCGGTTGTACAGGACATTGGTTAGGCTATTTTTGGAAGATTGTGTGAATTCTGGTCTCCCTGCTATAGGAAAGATGTTGTAAAACTTGAAAGGGTTCAAAAAATGTTTACAAGGATATTGCCAGGCCTGAAGGATTTGAGCTATAGAAAGAGGCTGATTAGGCTGGGACTGTTTTCCCTGGAGCATCAGAGGAATGACCTTATATGGGGATAAAAGGATCCTTCTCAGAATGGCAGCTGGTGACTAGTGGTTTTCCACAAGGAGAGGAGCAGACGGTATGGAAAAAGATTTAATTGGGAGATGGGTATTACAATACTATTATGCAGGAACTGTGCAGCATAAATTGGGAACAAATGTTCCCAGGGAAATGCACGACTGAAATGAGGGGGTTGGTTAGGGAGCACTTGCTGTGAGTGCTGGATAGGTTTGTCCCACTGAAGCAAGGAATGGACAATAGGGTGAAGCAACCTTGGGTGTCAAGAGATGTGGAACATCTATTCAAAAGGAAGAAGGAGGCTTACTTAAGGTTGAAGAAGCAAGGATCAGACAGGGTTCTAGGAAGATATCCAGGAAGTAACTGAAGAATGGACTTAGGAGAGTTAGAAGGAGGCATGAAAAAGCTTTGGCACATAGGATTAAGGAAAACCCCAAGGGATTCTACACTTACATGACGAACAAGAGGATGGCCAGAGTGAGGGTAGGGCCGATCAGGGACAGTGGAGGGAACTTGTCAGAGGTGGTAGGGGAGGTCCTTAATGAACACTTTGCTTCAGTATTCATTAGTGAGGGGGTCCTTGTCGTTTGTGAGGACAGCATGAACAGGCTGATATACTTGAACAGGTGGATGATAAGAAGGAGGATGTGCTAGAAATTTTGAAAAACCTGAGGATAGATAAGTCCCCTGGGCTAGATGGGATATACTCAAGGTTACAACAGGAAGCGAGGGAAGAGATTGCTACACCTTTGGCGATGATCTTTGCATCCTCACTGTCCACTGGAGTAATGCCACATCATTGGAGGGTGGCAAATGTTATTCCCTTGTTCAAGAAAGGGCATAGGGATAATCCTGGGAATTACAGACCAGTCATTTTTATGTCTTTGGTGGGCAGGTCATTGGAGAGGATTCTGAGAGACAGGATGTATGATTACTTGGAAAACCATAGTTTGATTGGAGATAGTCAGCATGGCTTTGTGAGAGGCAAGTCATTCCTCACAAGGCTTACTGAATTCTTTGAGGATGTGACAAAACACATTGATGAAGATAGAGCAGTGGATGTGGTATAAATGGATTTTAGCAAGGCGTTTGATAAGGTTTCCCATGGCAGGATCATTCAGAAAATAAGGAGGCATGGGATACAGGGAAATTTGGTTGTCTGGATACAGAATTGGCTGGCCCATTGAAGACAGAGGGTGGTAATAGATAGAAAGTATTCAACTTGGAGCTTGGTGACCAGTGGTGTTCCGCAGGGATCTGTTCATGGACCTCTGCTCTTTCTGACTTTTATAAATAACTTGAATGAGGAAGTAGAAGGGTGGATGAATAAATTTGCTATGACATGAGGGTTAATGGAGTTGTGGATAGTGTAGAGGGCTGTTGTAGGTTGCAAAGGGACATTGATACGATGCAGGGCCGGGATGAGAAGTGGCAGATGGAGTTCAGCCTGGAAAAATGTGAAGTGATTCATTTTGGAAGGTCGAATTTGAATGGAGATCATAGAGTTAAAGGCAGGATTCTTGGCAACGTGGACAATCAAAGGGATCTTGGGATCCATGTCCACAGATCCCTCAAAGTTGCCACCCATGTTGATAGGGTTGTTAAGAAGGTGTATGATGTATTGGCTTTCATTAGCAGAGGGATTGAGTTTAAGAGCCACAAGGTTATGATGCAGCTCCATAGAGCCTTGGTGAGACCACACTTGGAATATTGTGTACAGTTCTGGTCGCCTCATTATAGAAAGGATGTGGAAGCTTTCGAGAGGATGCAGAGAAGATTTACCAGGATGCAGCCTAGACTGGAGGACATGTCTTATGAAGACAGATTGAGGGAGCTATGGCTTTTCTCATTGCAGTGAAGAAGGATGAGAGGTGACTTGACAGAGGTGTCCAGGATCTGGATCAGTGGTGCTGGAAGAGCACAGCAATTCAGGCAGCATCTGACGAGCAGCAAAATCGACGTTTCGGGCAAAAGCCCATTTATTCCTGATGAAGGGCTTTTGCCCGAAACATCGATTTTGCTGCTCGTCGGATGCTGCCTGAATTGCTGTGCACTTCCAGCACCACTGATCCAGAATCTGGTTTCCAGCATCTGCAGTCATTGTTTTTACCCAGAGGTGTCCAGGATGATGAGAGGTGCAGATAGAGTGGATAACCAGAGACTTTTTTTTCCCAGGATGGAAGTTTCTATCACGAGTGGGCATAATTTTAAGGTGATTGGAGGAAGGTTTAGAGGAGATGTCAGAGATAAGTTCTTTACACAGAGAGTGGTGGCTGCATGAAATGCACTGCCAGCGGTGGTAGTAGAGTCAAGTACGTTCAGGACATTTAAGTGACTCTTTGATAGGCACATGGATGATAGTAAAATGTAGGGTATGTTTGATCTTAGAATAGGATAAAAGGTTGGCATAATATCCAAGGCTGAAGGGCCTGTATTATGCTGTACTGTTTTATGTTCTATGTTCTAAAGGTCAGTGTTGGGACTACAACTTTTCAATTTATACATTAATGATTTAGATGGAGGAACTGAGGGCTAAGTTTGTAGGTGATAGAAAGATATGTAGAGACGCTGGCAGTACTCAGCAGGTGGGGAGGTTGCAAAAGAATTTGGATAGGCTAGGTGAGTGGGCAAAGAAGTGGCAGATGGAATACAATTGGGTAAACGTGAGGTCATCCACTTTACTTGGAGGAATAGAGGCATGGACTATTTTCTGAATGGGGAGAAAATTCAGAAATCTGAAGTGCAAGGAACTTTGGAGTTCTAGTCCAGGATTCTCTTAAGGTAAACCTACAAGCTGAGTCAGTAGTTAGAAAGGCAAATACAATGTTGGCATTTATTTCAAAAGGACTAGAATATAAAAGTAAGAATGTACTTCTGATGCTTTATAAAGCTCTGGTCAGACCACATTTAGAATATTGTGAGCGATCTAGGGCCTCATACCTCAAGAAGGATGTACTGGCCCTTGACCGGGTCCAGAGGAGGTTCACGAGAATGATCCCAGGCATGAAAGGGTTAAAATATGAAGATCATTTGAGGAATCTGAGTTTATATTTTAGAAGAATGAGGGGGATTAAATTGAATCTTACAGAATACTGAACTGCAAAGATTGTGTGGGCATTGGGTAGTTGTTCCCATTAGCAGGAGAGACTAGGGCCGAGGGCACTGCCTTAGAGTAAAGGGATAACCCTTTAGAGAGAAGATGAGGAGGAACTTCTTCAGTCAGAAAGTGGTGAATCTATGGAATTCATTGTCACAGTAGGTTGTGGAAGCCAGTTATTGAGTATATTTAAGACAGAAATAGATAGGTTTCTGAGTGTCAAGGGAATCAAGGGTTATGGGGAGAAAGTGGGAGAATGGGGCTGAGAAACTTATCAGCCATGATTGAATGGTAGTGCGGACCCGATGGGCTCAATGGCCTAATTTCTGCTACTATGTCTTATGGGTCTTCCAGAAGTTTAAAAATTCATGAGTGGCATGGATAGGGTAAATAGACAAGGTCTTTTTGCCTGGGTTAGGGAGTCCAAAGCTAGTGGGCATAGGTTTAAGATGAGGAAGGAGAAAGTGAGGACTGCAGATGCTGGAGATCAGAGTTGAAAATGTGTTGCTGGAAAAGCGCAGCAGGTCAGGCAGCATCCAAGGAGCAGGGGAATCGACGTTTCGGGCATGAGCCCTTCTTCAGCATCCTTAAGATGAGGAAGGAAAGATTTAAAAGGGGAATGAGGGGCAACTTTTCCATGCAGAGGGTGGTGGCACGTATAGCATACCAGAGGAAGTGGTGGAGTCTGGTACAATACAACATTTAAAAGGCACCTGGATGGGTGTATGAACTGGAAGGGTTTAGAGGGATATGGGCCAAATGTTGGCATTTGGCATTAGATTGGGTGAGGATGTCTGGTCAGCATGGATGAGTTGGATTGAAGGGTCTGTTTCCGTGCTGTACATCTCTATGACTCTCTAACAGATGTTAATTAAATGTAAACCTTGATTCTGAATGGATCCTGGGAGCTGGTTAAAGAGAATGAAATGACTTGGATTCAGCAGAGAAGTTATTACAGAGAGTGGGGACCTCGTTTCTTGAAGCACCAAGGATATCCATTCACATAAGGAATTACAAGGATGTTTCCAGAGTTAGAGGGTTTGAGCTACAAGGAGAGGCTGAATAGGCTGGGTCTATTTTCCCTGGATATTGGGGACTGAGGGGTGACCTTACAGAGGTTTATAAAATCACGAGGGGCATGGACAGGATGAATAACCCCAAGGTCTTTTCCCCAGGGTAGGGGAATCCAAAACTAGAGGACATACGTTTAGGGTGAGAGAAGAAAGAGGTAAAAGGGACCTAAGGGACAACTTTCTCAAGCAGAGGGTGGTGTGTGTATGGAATGAACTGCCAGACGAGGTGGTAGAGGTGGTATAACTACAACACTTAAAAGGCATCTGGATGGATAAATGAATAGGAAGGGTTTAGAGGGATAAGGGCCAAATGCTGGCAAATGGGACTAGGATATCAGCACGAATGGCATGGACGAGTGCAGTTGAAGGGTTTGTTTCCGTGCCGTACAGCTCTATGACTCTATGACCTGGTTTCAAGTCCTGAAATGTAAAGTTATTTCAGATTTGAGAATCAGAACATGGAAGTTGAATAACTGCAAAACGAGCTGTACAATACATTAAGGTGGGCTAACAATGGCACAAGGTGGCGGAATTAAAGCAAATAAATACATATTCCTAAGACAAAAAGACTGCATGCACTTGTGAATGGTATTGAGATAGGTATGGACAATATCTCCATGCTGGCTGCTAATAATGGTGTCACTACATGCAGTCAGTGCAATTAGGAGTTCTTTGGAAGGACCTATTAAATTGGGATAAATTACCTCCCTCATTCAAAAATATCTTAAATCTTAATGTTCTTAACTGCCTGATGCCAAACTCTTCTGGTCCATCTCCTAGGCGATTGGGTTTAAAATCGGAAACAAAGTATCTCCATTAATTGGTGGATTACAATGATGATAATTCTTCACGCTGACTCTTATAACTGAATCAAACTGATAAACTGGACTCAATCTGGTTAAAAATTATCAAATAGATCAACACATGTGCCCCATAAGCGTTTAACACATTGTTCTCTCATATTAGAGCTGATCACAATTCACTGGAATTAGGAATGGTTGACTTTATTCTAGATGGGTTTGAAAAATGTGATGCTGGAAAAACACAGCAGGCCAGGCAGCATCCGAGGTGCAGGAGAATCGATGTTTCGGGCATAAGCCCTTCTTCAGGAACTAGATGGGGGCAAAAAAACACATGGCTATACATTACTGGAAAGATCTTTTCCAATGATAGTGTAATATTACAATGTCACATGTTGCCAGAGACATTGTTTATTGTGAATACAATTAAACAGCAGGCAGAAGTCTGAACTGACTTGATTTTTGCTGGCTACCAGAGATTTCCAAAACTCTAACAAAAACAAAAGACTAAAAAGTAGCATCAACGAAGAATATACTATAAAAGCCTAGATCTCTAAGATTTCATATGATGAATGTCAGCTGGTTTGTATTATTACAGGGCATCTTTGAGAAATATAAATTACATATACAAAAATGTCCATTGACTTTTAGTTCATTGTTGATAGATCCACCCTACAAGTAATATTGATCTGGAAATAATCACATGCTGATATCCAGGAGAAGGTAAAGCCACCTCATTAGAGAGACAACTGGTGTTGAGTTTAACTTGAGGGACAAGGTTAAGAAGGCAGGACTTTCATGGGGATCTTAGCCGGTGTAGGGATTGAACCCATGCTATTGGTATCGTTCTGCTTCATAAACCAGCCATCCAGCCAACAGAACAAATGTCTGAAACCAACATTACTGTCACTTGTCCCCACAAATCTCCATGCTACACTTGACATAAAAGTTCAGCATAGCTTGTTCAACACCAGAAGGAAATAAAAAGTAATTCACTCTCGCTGACTGGGACAAAGACTGATTGAGTATATTTGGAAAAATGGGAATAACACCAAGGTTGCGATGAAGGAACATTTCCAGAGAGAGAGGTGAGCCAGAGAGGTTACACAACACAGAATGGGAGGTGTAACCGTTGTGACATCAACGGTGCAGATACATCACAATCCACAATGTCATGTGAGTGCAGCTGAAGAGTGAGTACAGAACGGATTATCCGAACAAGATCCCAGTATGGTTTCCTTTATCTACGATCAGATCAGTAATCTGAACAATCAGTTATCCAAACAAAATACTCCCCATGCATCACGTTTGGATAATCGCAGCTGTTCTGTAATTCCAGCCTTTAAAGTAAGACCAAGGTAATTCTGCTTCTTTTAGGGTCTCCAGTCTTTTATGCTTTTGTTTATTTAGAACTGGCTCGTAGGTATTTTCCACTTTGGTGTGGCAGAGTAGGGGGAGGAGACCAATGACCCGGGGTCATAGATTTAAGGTAAGGGTCGGGAGATTTAGAGGAGATGTAAGAACATTTTATTCACTCAGAGGAGGGTTAGAATCTGGAACACACTGTCTGTAATGGTGGCAGAGGTAGAAAACCTCATTTGAAAAGCATTTAGATGTGCACTTGTGATGCCGAGGTATACAATGCCATGGGAGAAGTGCTGAAAAATGGGGTTAGAATAGTTAGGTGATTTTTTTTTGTCTGGCACAGACTCGATGGGATGAAGGACGCTTTTTTGTGCTGTAGACAACTGTAATGCCAGTGATATTGGTGATATAGATGTAATTTCAGACAAGTATAAAGTGAAACAGATAAATAAATAGAATAAATAAATAAATAATGATGACAGGAAGGGTGATATGTCACTGCTGCAATATGTGGGAGCTGCTGGACAACAAGGTGATCCAGGGTGATGAAGGGTTTTTGCCCGAAACGTCGATTCCATTGCTTCTCGGGTGCTGCCTGACCTGCTGTGCTTTTGCATCACACCACACTCTTGACTGTAATCTCCATCATCTGCAGTCCTCACTTTCACCTGATCCAGGGAGAATACAACTGCACTGAGACTTTTGGAAGATTACAACCAATGCCTCCACTATTTCTTCACCCACTTCCCTCAGAACTCTAGGATGTAGCCCATCGGTGCCAGGAGATTTAGAATTAGAGAGGGTCAGTTTAGAACTGAAATGAGGAGTCATTTCTTCAGCCAGAGAGTGGTGGGACTGTGGAATTCATTGCAGTGGAGTGGAGGCTGGGACGTTAAATGTCTTCAAGGCCAAGATTTGATAAATCCTTAATCTCACAAGGAATTAGGGCTACGGGGAGAATGCGGGTAAGTGGTGTTGAAATGCCCATCAGCCATGATTGAATGGCGGAGTGGACTCGATGGGTCAAAAAACCTTACTTCCACTCCTATTTCTTATGGTCTTATGGAGTGTTTGCGACTCAAGGAACTTTGAATCTGAGTTGAAGTGGTGAAGTCTGATGGTACAGCGACACAAGTAGAGATTAATGAATAGGATTGTGTAGCCATTACAGATATATGGTTACAAGGTGAATGCTTGGGAACTAAATATTTAGGAAATATGTACTTTTCAAGAGGACAGGCAGGTAGGAAGGAAGGATGGTCAGGAAGCTTGGTTAGAGCGCGATGGATTAACTACGATAGAAAGAGATGATCTTGCATCAGATGATGTAAAATCCATATCTGTGGAGGGAGGTAATATCAAGGAGAAGAAGATACTGGTGGGAGTAGTCTATAGTCCCCACAACAATAGTTACACTGTAGAACAGAGAACGAAACTGAAGATAATGAGGAAGTCAATATATTAGTTATGGATGAATTTAATCTTCATGCAAAGAGAAGAATTTGTTGAGTATTTTGGGACTGTTTATTGGAACAATATATTGTGGATCCAACAGGGATCAGGTTTTTTGAATTTGGTAATGTGCAACTAGGCAGATTTAATAAATTATTTCAGAGCAACAGATCTCCACAGAAACAGTGACCATAACATATTAGAATTTAGCATTACTTTGAAAGTGAGAAACTTGGCTCACAAACAATTGTAGTAAACCTAAATAAAGTTAATAACAAAGGAAAAGGGGCAGAATTGGCTGCAGTGGATGAGGAGTTTAGCAGTAATAATGTTTGATGAACAATGGCAAGCATTTAAGAAAATAATTTTTGACTCACAATAAAGATTTATCCCAACAAGTGAAAAAGGATTCTCAGGAGGGGAACAAACCAACCACAGTTAAACAAATTGAGGACTGCGTCAAATTGAAGGAAAAAAAGTGCAGCAAAAAATAATAATAAGCAAGAGGAATGGGAAAGTTTGAAATATCACCAAAAAACGATCAAAAAAGAAAGAGGGAGAAAATAAACCTTGGGAACTGGCAAGTAATAGCAAATGGACAGTAAGAGCTTCTTTAAATATATAAAAAGGAAAAGAGAGGCCAAGTGATCACAGCACATTTGGAGATTGGGACTGGTAAATAATAATGGGGAACCAGGAAATGACAGAGGAGTTGAATGAATATTTTGTATCAGTGTTCAGGGGAGAATACACTAATAGCATGCCATAAATACTAAATGATCAAGGGGCAAATGTGGGAGAAGAAATAAATAAAATAATTATCATTGGAGAAAAATATTTGAGAAATTATTAACACTAAAGGCTGACAAGCCCCTTGGACCTGATGGTATATCCTAAAGCTTTCCTGAGATATTATAGGGAGTAGCTACAAAGATAGTGAATACATTTGATAGCAATTTTTCATGAATCCTCAGATTCCAGAAAAGTCTAAGAGGCTTGGAAAACTGCCAATCTTGCACCCTTGTTGAAAAGGCAAAGGCCAAGACCAAAACGGGGGGGGGGGGGGGTAATTAGCTCAGTGGCTGAATGCCTGGTTTGCAATGCAGAGTCATGCCAACAATGTAAGTTCAGTTCCCACACTGGCTGAATTTACCATGAAGGAGGGGAGGTAACAAATTTATCCTTTGAAGGGGTAACAAGCAGCATAGATAAAGAGGTTAGTAGATGTAACATACTGCATTTGGATTTCCAAAAGGTATCCAATAAGGTACTACATCTAGGCTACTTAGCAAGGTATGAGTCCCTAGTGTTGGGGATAGCATGCATTATGGGGAGAGAATTACTTAACTAATAGAAGACAGAGAGTTGGGACGGGGGAGGGCACTTTCAGAATGGTAACTTGTTACAGTGATCAGGCCATAATTATTCACAATGTATATTCATACCTTGGATGAGGAACATAGAACATAGACCATTACAGCGCAGTACAGGCCCCTCGGCCCTTGATGTTGCACCACCCTGTGAAACCAATCTGAAGCCCATCTAACCTACACTATTTCATTTTCATTCACATGTTTATCCAATGACCATTTAAATGCCCTTAAAGTTGGCGAGTCTACTACTTTTGAGGCAGGGCTTTCCACACCCCTACTATTCTCTGAGTAAAGAAGCTACCTCTGACATCTGTCCTATATCTATCACCCCTCAATTTAAAGCTATGTCCTGTCATGCTAGCCATCACCAGGAAGGTGAATATACTTTAAACAAGTTTGCAAATGACACAAAAATAAATAGGAAAGCAAGTGGTGAAGATGACACAGAGTCTGTAGAGGGACATAGACAGCCTAAGTGAGTAGCTAAAAACTTGGCAGTTGGAATATGGGAAAATGTAAGGTTATGCACTTTGGCAGGGAGAATAGTGAAAATAAATGACACTTAAACGGAGAAAAACTACAGAAAGCTGCAGTGCAGAGAGACTTAGGGGCCCTCATCCATAAACCACAAAAAGCTGGATACATGTCATTATATTATCAGATTGTGCAATGCCATTGAAGAAAAGCTGTTTATAACTGAGAATGGGGAGGGAATAGAGGGATACGTAGAGGCAAAAGGTTTTTCATTTAAAAGGGCATCATATGGCAGCACAATCTTGGTGCCTTTTCTCTTTGTTCTAATACTGCAACTACATGGTACGGGAGGTATGGCACTGAGGATTAATGGTAGGCTACAAGCCTTCAGCACAAATTCAAACAAAGAATTTTATTTCCTTATTTTCCTCAGAAGAATCCTCAGTATATGTGATAGAAATTGTACTAATCCAGAAGCAATTCTCAAATAGTATAACTGAGATAATGAACATTTTGGTTTTATCAATATTACAATCACTGAAGGCAAATTAAAGCATCCAACCTCGGGAAATGGCAGTAAAAAGAGTGCTCACTTCCAGCACAGATTTACCAGCAGACCGTGAATAAAAATCTGCTGACACAGATTAAAGGCAAGGTACTTGCCACTCCCTGGAAGCCACTAATGAGGGAAGGCAGCCCACGTGCAAAGGTTGAGGACACCATCAAACAGGAACACCTCATTCAGAGGTCCAAGATGTTCCAAAGCAGAAAGTATCTGTTTCAACACAGCAGTCATCCTCCATGAAGGAAATCCAAGGGCTAAAAGATCCTCCAGTTTAGAGGGACTTTCAGATCCGAACCTTTCAGAAATAGATTCAAAGTCAACAGTCTTCAATCCAGAGACTTACCAACTTTTTGAGTCCAAAGATAATGTGGTATGGGAGAATAGTGAAATTTCCTGTCTGATTGAATTTATAAAATTAAAGACTTGTGGGATATGGGGTAGTGGTACAAATGAAATACATAAATGTAGAAATATTACTAACGGAAAAAGATCGGTGTATAAGGCTATAAGGATCTGAACTGGTGAATAGTGAGGCATGTCTCAAGTGCCACCCATTACAATAATGGGCCTGTTGGGGGAACATCTTAGAATCATAAAGCAGTAAGATTGTGAACTTCCTCAGAGTCATAGTTATAGAAACTCTCACATCTACATCTTCTTTATGACCCTGTAAATCCTCAACCTGAGGGAGTGCTGGCAGCAAATCTCTCTAATTGTGAGTAACAGCATCGAGCGGTCTTACAAGATGATGAATACGACCATGGATTACTTGTATAACAATAATGGGTCATCATTGTACTGGAGTTACTTTTCCATTATGGACTTCCAGTTGACCCTCCAAAATCCCAAACTTCTAGTACAACAATTCCAGCCATGAACCAATCTGTTGGTCTAGTTACAGCACAGATCTCACCAACTCTCCCATCTCCCTCCACTTCCATCTGATGCAGGATTGGATGCTTAATCTCACTGCATTCATGTTTTATAACAGTGCTGCTATCCTGCTACAGCAATCTAACAGGCATCTCAGCAACAAAGTGAAACAACTGACTGTATATACTACAGAGCAGCAACAAATCCTCACACTGTTCAACAGTCACCTTCTTCAACAGATAAAATATTCAATGGTACCTTTCCCCTTGTGAGCAACTGTAAAGAAAACCATCATTCACTCATTTGCCCATGGTTTGTGACAAACTCCGTGAAACTACTTTTCCTTTAACTTGGAATTTAGCTGAAACTTTTGGAAAGTCTGCTCATAATACAAAATCTTGCTCAACCAGTGTTGATCAAAGGACCAGCTTGGAGTTCAAATTTAATGTTTATAATCAGATAATGAGGAATGCAGCAAACCAAGTACACTCGCAGCACAAGTGAGTATTGACCCTCAATATCCATCAAGAAACAGATCTGGCCCTTAGTTGATGAGTAGTGCCCAGCACAAAGTACAATAAAGTACAAAAGCTGTATAGCCGCGATGATAAGTCCTTCAATAGCTTGTTGTTTAAGCGAATTTTGAGAGTCATGACCCTCTCTCATTAGTATCCTTACATACAGATAAGAAAGGACACCACTTCGACTGGGACAACACATCCATCTTAGAACAAGCCAAACAGAGACACAAATGAGAATTCCTAGAAACATGGCATTCCATCCGGAATTCTATCAACAAACACATTGAGTTAGACCCCATCTACCACCCCTGAGAGAAAAAACAGGAAATGACATCACCACAGGAAATGACATCACAAATCCAAAGAAACCCAAACATATAAATAGAAAGCAGGAATCATGTACACTGCTTTGCCTGAGGCCCACTGAAGATGTTACCTAGTAGAGTGATGAAACATCTGCAAATGAACCTCCCAGCTCAGCGAGCAAACCTACATCCAGACTTTTTGTTTAAATTAGTATTAAGGAGACAAGGGGTGTAAAGAACCCCCAACTTATGTGATAATGTTTGGGCACTGCTCCCCAGCAGCATATCATTCAACAGGAGCTAGAATTGATTGCACCAAATCAAAGTTATATTCAAAAACAACATTTCTGAAATCGGCAGCAAGGTTTGTTTCTCTGAACTACACAAAAATTAAAAGACAGTGCGTGGGGGTTCACTTGAGGCCTGGTGGGAGTTATCCTACCTCTAGGCCAACAAGTCTGGGCTCACGTCCCACTTGCTCCAGGAGTTTGAATGCTACAACACGTCTGAACAGGTTGAATAAAAATGGCTAAAAGACACTGCTTTGGTTTGTTATAGTTGAACACACCCAACAATTCACCTGAATAGCCTTACATTTGACAATTTCAGGATGAAGTGCCTCATTCCTCATTTATGCTCAATATGAGACAATTGCTACGCACCACTCCAAAAGTAACTTGACCTTGACGGAGAAACTACTGATGTATTTGTTTACATTTCTGGTTTCATTGTTTCTCATGAGCCTAACCTCACTGAAAGAACACATGTTTCCAATACATAATCCAAACTATTGCCCAGTACTCAGGTGTATGTCACTGGGGAAGATCAAAAACCTCACTGTGCAATATTAAGCATGTTGTGGTTCTGTTTGCTGAGCTGGGAATTTGTGTTGCAGACGTTTCGTCCCCTGTCTAGGTGACATCCTCAGTGCTTGGGAGCCTCCTGTGAAACGCTTCTGTGATGCTTCCTCCGGCATTTGTAGTGATTTGTATCTGCCGCTTCCGGTTGTCAGTTCCAGCTGTCCACTGCAGTGGTCGGTATATTGGGTCCAGGTCGATGTGCTTGTTGATTGAATCTGTGGATGAGTGCCATGCCTCTAGGAATTCCGTGGCTGTTCTCTGTTTGGCTTGTCCTATAATAGCAGTGTTGTCCCAGTCGAACTCATGTTGCTTGTCATCTGAGTGTGTGGCTACTAAGGATAGCTGGTCATGTCGTTTCGTGACTAGTTGGTGTTCATGGATGCGGATCATTAGCTGTCTTCCTGTTTGTCCTATGTAGTGTTTTGTGCAGTCCTTGCATGGGATTTTGTACACTACATTGGTTTTTCTCATGCTGGGTATTGGGTCTTTCGTCCTGATGGGTTTGTTGTCTGAGAGTGGCTGTTGGTTTGTGTGCTGTTATGAGTCCTCGTGGTCGCAGTAATCTGGCTGTCAGTTCAGAAATGTTTTTGATGTATGGTAGTGTGGCTAGTCCTTTGGGTTGCGGCATGTCCTCGTTTCGTTCTTTCCCTTAGGCATCTGTTGATGAAATTGCGCTGGTATCTGTTTTTGGTGAATACATTGTATAGGTGTTCTTCTTCCTCTTTTTGCAGTTCTGGGGTACTGCAGTGTGTTGTGGCCCTTTTGAACAGTGTCTTGATGCAACTTCTTTTGTGTGTGTTGGGGTGGTTGCTTTCGTAGTTCAGGACTTGGTCTGTGTGTGTGTGGCTTTCCTGTATACCTTTGTGGTGAATTCTCCGTTCGGTGTTCTCTGTACCATCACGTCTAGGAATGGGAGTTGGTTGTCCTTTTCTTCCTCTCTAGTGAATCGGATTCCTGTGAGTGTGGTGTTGATGATCCGGTGTGTGTTCTCTATTTCTGTGGTTTTTAATGATTACAAAGGTATCATCCACATATCTGACCCAGAGTTTGGGTTGAATTTGCGGTAAGACTGTTTGTTCTAACCCTTGCATTACCGCTTCTGCAGAGATGGGTGAGCCCATGGGTGTGTCGTTGATTTGTTCATATATTTGGTTGTTGAATGTGAAGTGTGTTGTGAGGCACAGGTCCAGTAGTTTGAGTATGCCGTCTTTGTTGATAGGTTCCCGGTCTTGTTGTCTGTTCTGTATGTCCAGCAGGTTGGCTATTGTTTCTCTGGCTAGAGTTTTGTCGATAGAGGTGAACAGTGCCGTTACATCGAATGAGACCATAGTTTCTTCCTTGTCTATGTGTATATTTCTGATGATGTCCAAGAATTCCTGTATTGATTGTATAGAGTGTCTGGATCCGCTGATCAGGGGTTTCAGTTTCTGCTGTAGTTCTTTAGCCAGTTTGTGTGATGGTGTCCCTGGTAGTGATACTATGGGTCTGAGTGGGATGTCTGGTTTGTGCACGTTAGGTAGTCCATAGAATCTGGGGGTGTTGTTGCTTTCAGGTTTCTTTCTCTGTAGGTCAAACCTGGTTATCTGTCCGTTTTTTTGCAGGACACTACTATTATAGGACAAGCCAAACAGAGAACAGCCAGGGAATTCCTAGAGGCATGGCACTCATCCACTGATTCAATCAACAAGCACATCAACCTGGATCCAATATACCGGCCACTGTAGTGGACAGCTGGAACTGACAACCGGAAGCAGCAGATACAAATCACTACAAATGCCGGAGGAAACATCACAGAAGCGCTTCCCAAGCACTGAGGATGTCACCTAGACAGGGGACGAAACGTCTGCAACACAAATTCCCAGCTCGGCGAACAGAACCACAACAACGAGCACCCGAGCTACAAATCTTCTCACAAACTTTGAATATTAAGCATTGATGACTGCCTCACCGTCTGAAAAACCGCCCGGAAAACTACTTCAAGTTTGGGATTAATTTTATCTAAAAAAGATACAGCAATGATTTATATAGAATACTCAGCACACATCGGGCTAAATCTTATGGGTTTTTTTGTCTAAGTGCAAGTTGTAGTGATTTGTTTGGAGGGATTTTCGCCAGCAAGATTTCTCACTGTATCTTACTAGTCATGCCTCATTAAATATCCATATTGCCTCGAAGGCATTGTTCATATCCAATTCTAGCCCTATCTTACCAAGGACCATTTCCACAACAACTCATCCTCACCAGATATCTGCCAAAAGTCCAGTATCCCTTGCGCCTGTGCCATCTTTGAAAGGACAGCGTGCATCCAAATAAGTGTTGGCAATTTGGCATTGTCTCTCACCAACAACATAATGGCACACAAAACAAGGCTATGCGGCCCATAGCACATTGCCAATATGACTGACGCTCCTCATACATACACCCCACCCTTTCACCGAAATCACTGTTTAATCACCACACACTTTACTCATACTTAGCTATATCCTGCCTAAACACCAACCCTACATCACCAATGCCCTGTCCTCAGTGCCCATTTTTGACCCACAGCTTGTCATTGTCCAGCAGGAGAATATCACACACAGGCCAGCAGTTGGATAATTCCAAACATGAGCTTCCATTTACAGAAAGCAAAAGGAAAACAAAAAACCAATAGAGGTTGCAGTTCACCACCTGAACGCTGGCATCATGACCAATGAGTCACTGAGAGACTATGCTGCAGCCAGCTCTCATCTGCTGGAAGGTCCTGTCTGGTCTATACTGACCAACGGACAAAGAGAGCTTTCTCCTCCCTAATGTCTACATCCTCCCCGATGTTGTTATTGAGTACAACTGAGAGATACTGCACTGGGCACCGGTCACTCCCTGGAAGGTGCCAGTGGTGAAGATATTTAAGGCAGTGGTCACCTTCCCAGCTCCAGGGAAATGACAGCCACCCACTCCTGCAGCCCAGTTCCAACCCTGTGTCCCGGGATATATGGAGCCTGCATTGGCACTGCCCCTCACTCATCCTCAGGAAATGGAGTGGGAGCTGTGCTTCCTCCTGCGCAGTGTCTCCATGATCCTGAAGGGGTGTGCGGCTGTGACCACTCCCTGAGCCAGGCGCTCCGTGTCCTTCACGGAGTGGGTGGGGGGAGGGTGGGGGTGTGGGGGGTGGGTGGGGGCGTGGGGGTTGGTGGTGACCTGCTGCTGCTCCTGGACATCCCATCAGCCCTGGTCCTCCTGTATCCAGGGAAGGCAGCCCCCACAGCAACCAACATCCCAGCAGCAGCAGGGCCCAGTACTCCCAGTGGACAGGAGTAAGCATTGGGAACGTAAGGAGTTAAGGAGGATATTAGGCCTCAGGGCAGTCATTGGTGGCACATTGTCCAGGCAAGGGTGAGCACACTTCTCCACATGGGAGACAGGCTACATCCAGAAAATGAGGGTCATGCTTCCACCTTCCATTCAGCTTTAGCCTCAGGGTCTGCAGCAACTCGGTGAGGGCTGAGTGAGTTGTACTTTCCCATGTTCCCCACTGCCTTGACCACCCCTCCCCCCGGGCCTTGGTTTGTCAGTGATCTCCCCTTATCCCTTCACGATCAATGGACTGACACAGGGATCCCAGACCTCTCACTGCCTTTGACGAAAGCAGCCCCTTGACAGGACAAGCAGACCCCTGATCGCTGTGTTTACTGCTCCCCACATGATGATACTCACATTCTCTGATTGCTGCTGCCTACTGCCAACAGCCCAGACTGCAATAACACATCACCCCTGACCGTGAGTGTACCAAGCAGACTGCTGCTAAGGCTCTTGGACTGAGTGCAGACTGTGTTTGTGACAGACAGTATCTCAACCGTCTGACCAACCCCACCTCCTGGTCCCTGGACTAGACTGAAGATTGACCCCCACCCAGTTTCCTACATGGCCATTTCATACCTGCAGTGTGTTTGCCACACATGCTCGAGGTGTCACATTAATGTCTCAGTGTGCCATGTGCCAAGGCATCAATCCCCCACCAAGACAGATCCTTGCTGACCAACACGACAAGCAGCCTGTCTGTGAGTCTCTGCTAAACAGGACCTCAGTACAGCACAACTAATAGCTTTTAACTCTGGCCAACAGCCACGGCACGGCATCACATGGTCAGTCACAGATAATGTGAGCATGCTGATAGACACCAAGTGATTGAGCACTAGGTGAGCAAACAAACAGACCTGAGATGCAGCCTGGTCCAATGCCTAAGCTGAGTACCTGTACCTGTGTTCACAGTGCCCCTGCTGCAGCATTTCAGTGCTTATTAGTATTGCACCCTGCAATGTCGGTCTGTGCTTCCTAAATGTCCTCAAGTAGATGGGAGAGATGCCATGAGGTCTTGAAGTTGGTGTGGGGGGGGGGGGGGGTGTCAAGCCCCCACAGAACCAGGATTTTTAGTTTTGTCTTTCTGCCAGCTTCGGTCTTGAAGCTGGATGTGGAAACTCTCATTCCTCTCTCTGTTACAGCTAAAACCTGGGGTTTTCTTCCTGCTGCTGGAATTACATGTGAGACAATCTGTTTTACTGAATTTGCCTTTATGGGATGCCACTATATTGGAACAGTTAATTAGTAATAGTTAATACATATATTATTTTGTTAAACATTTTGATGGAATTACAGTTTAGTCAATTAATTTCTTTTATCTTTTATTTTGTCTATACTTTAACCATAGCATGAAAATAGCTTGACCAATCGAATTGCATCTGGAATGCAACGCCTTATACTTACCTTTAAAATAAGAAAATGTTAAGGCTAGAGTATCATCTTAATATATTTTGAGGGGGTTTGGTCTGGTCTATAATAGCAACATGGATGCTCCTCACAGCCAATAGCAAGCCGAAATTGCCAGGTACCTGCTCTGACTTCTAGGTTGAGTTTTCTCAGTCTAGTTTGTTTGTAGATTCGTTAATATGGGAAGTGGAATATCAATGAGATGAATTGTGATGTTACTAAGATATTTCAAAAGCAATAATTTCCCCCTTAATCGTCATCTTGCTACTGCCTAGTGAGAAACTCACCTCGCCGATGGGAAAACCAAAAAGGATACTGTGAGATACTCCCAATATGGAGACAAGTCTCACTGGACCTCTCATCCAATTCTGCCACAAATCCACCACACCTCACGTTGCTCAGACTTAATAAAATTCCACCCAAACACATTGTCCAGTCCAACCAGCACATACTGCTGTCTATATGCCCCACAATTAGATGCTCTTGAACATGTAGCATATAATCTTGAATATCATATATATAATTAAAGGCCTTAATTAATTCAGAAATCATAACACCAATGATCCACATATGACCTGCTACCATATCCCAGTCACTGCCTTCTGAAACAAGATGGGAAGAAGAGTCTAACATTGGCCCTGAGCAGTTCACATTCCAATTTCCCTTTATTTCTCTCACCTTGTGGAGTACCTTCCATCTAATGCCTCCATCAGTGGCCTCATCAAGATCATTAACTCCCAATGCTAGGAATCACTCTTACAATTCCAGACTTCATTGTTCTATATTACACCGTTACATTCATACTTAACACTATTGCACTATTAGGGGTTTTCCTAAAAACAAGCCTCTCGCTTTCCATTTCATGTGCGTCATGAAGATAGACTAATGAGAGGATCATGGTACTTGACATTTTAAGTAACACAGCGCTTTCATGACATCAGCTGAATTGAGCAGAAAAGCGACAAAGATGAAAAATAGTCGTGAGCTAATGGAGATTCTTTGCCAAAAACACTGATGTTAGCAACTGCTATCAGGCATAGTACAGTCAAGCTGGACAGGGAAGCCAAGGTACATAGTTGGTTAGACAGGTACCCAAACGCGTAGCGGATATTACTCTTAGAGGGGAACACATACAGGGAGAAGAGTCATTTATTTAGGCATAGGAGAACATCATAAATAGAAGACTGACAATGTCAATAAAGCTGCTGAGTCAGTGATGTGGGACCTGCCATTTGTGTATAGACACTTATGAATAAATATTTTTACAACTTCTACTCATCTTCATGTTCTGACAATCCTGTTACTGTGCTCTGGAGTAACGCAACTCCTCTAACCCTTTCTCGGAAGCAATGATAGTACATTAAGCTTTTCACAATACGCTGGCACAAGATGAAATTCAAGCTCAAACATTAAGCATGAGTTAGCTGGTGTTCCATAACATCATGTCATTGTCATAGTAATTAGAAAAATCATTTTATTGCTTGCCTATACCCTCATTTTGTGGTTTACTCAGTGCTCTGTCAATACAGAGGTAACACTAATGAAAGTACATGGCTTTACCAAATCATGACTGGTAAAACAGCTCTTCCCTCTGATGTCTTGAGATTCAGATCCTGTGTTTATTCCTACATTATATGCATGATGCAATTTGCTTTGTAAGTGGTCAAATATTGTTAATAAATACACAATATGTGTCAAAACCAGACGTGCGCAGCTGCTTCCAGTGAAGTACTCACTTTAGATTGAACATTAGTAAAAAATATCATCTGTGAAACCCTATTTATTCCAAACATCTCAGACTGATAGTCCACAAACCTTTGGAAACATCTTAAAATATAGAAACTCAAACAAATTTCTTGCAGAATTCAATAAGGGAACGTTTGAACTGACGGTTCCAGACCACCTCCCCCTTCCCCCACTGAGATAAAAAAACAGCATTTTCCATTTGGAAATGAGCCAAACGAGGCACTGAGCAAGTCTGGGAAACAACCACACTGAACTCACTGAGCAAAGATCACAAGCAAGTAATTTCCTTACTCTTCCTAGACTAGAAACAAAGCAGTGATTGAGACCCAATGATCTTTGGAAGTCCAAAGAAAATCCAAATGGTTGATTTATATTCCATGGCATTTGTTATAAACCATTGCCTCTGGCACTGGCTGCTAAATCATTGATGAAATAGAGACCGGTGCAGAGTAATCAAGGTATTGCATTTGTTACAATAAACAAGGGTAGGACTTATACAATTAATGGTAGGGCTTCAGATAATGTTGGATAGAACAGAGGGACCTACTGGATGTTGGTTTGCTCTCTGAGCTGGAAGGCTCGTTTTCAGATGTTTCGTCACCATGCTAGGTAAGATCATCAGTGAAGCTTCATCCGGAGGCTCACTGAAGATGTTACCTAGTATGATGACGAAACATCTGAAAATGAACTTTCCAGCTCAGTGAGCAAACCTACATCCAGAACCTCAACCTGAACTACAAATCTTCTCAAAACTCACTAAAGGGACCTATGGGTCCAGGTACATAACCTTTTGACGTTTGTGTCACATATAGACAGGGTGATTAAAAAGATGTTTGGCATGCTTGCCTTCATTGCTCAGTCCTTTGAGTATAGAAGTTTGGAAATCATGCTGAGGTTGTACAGGATATTGCTGAGGCCTCTTCTGGAATACTGTGTCCAGTTCTGATCGCCCACTTATAGGAAGGATATTATCAGAAGAGGGATCAGAAGAGATTTATCAGGATGTTGCCAAGTATGGAAGGTTTGAGTTATAAAGAAAGGTTGGAAAGGCTGGGACTTGTTTCACTGGAGCAGAGGAGGTTGAGAAGCAATCTAATGGAAGTTTATGAAATAAATAGAGTTAATGGCAGTTGTCTTTTCCCTAGGATGAGGGATTTCAAGACTAGGGGAAACATTTTTAAGGTGAGAGGAGATTTAGAAAAGACGTGAGGAGCAACATTTTCACACAGAGACTAGCGCATGTTTGGAATGAACTTCCAGTGGAAGTGATTGACGTAGGTACAATTACAGCATTTAAAAGACATTTGGATGAGTACATAAATAAGAAAGGTTTGGAGGGATATATGCCTGGAGCAGCCAGGTGGGATTAGTTTATTTTGGGGGTATTGTCTGAGATGGACTGGTTGAACTGAAGGGTCTGTTTCCATGCTATATGACTCTATGACGCTATTCCAAAGCACTGACAGAGCCCAGTGACAGAAAGTGATATTGCTGACTCTAACTTCAAATATGCTCAACTGCCTTCTTCTGTTATGGAATTTCCTAAACATGCTATAAATAGGGTTACTTATAGTTTCACTTGAAATAGCAATTAAGTCTCATTATGCACAACAGATCTGAGGAATTCTTAATGACTATTTGGGGAGAGATGGTGGCATCATTGTGTGTCACTTGTCTAGTAATCCAGAGGTATTGGATTAATGCTCCAGGGAACAGAATTCAAATCCTGTCACCAATGGGTAGCAGTTCACCCAATTCATAAATCTGGAATTGAAAGCCTGTTTCAGTAATCCATCAACTACAATTGATTGTTATTAAAATACTGAGATATTAGTATCATCGATAGTCACAGGTGAGGTGCCGGAAGACTGGAGGTTGGCAAACGTGGTGCCACTGTTTAAGAAGGGTGGTAAAGACAAGCCAGGGAACTATAGACCGGTGAGCCTGACCTCGGTGGTGGGCAAGTTGTTGGAGGGAATCCTGAGGGACAGGATGTACATGTATTTAGAAAGGCAAGGACTGATTCAGGATAGTCAACATGGCTTTGTCCGTGGGAAATCATTGAGGAGAAAGTGAGGTCTGCAGATGCTGGAGATCAGAGCTGGAAATGTGTTGCTGGAAAGGCGCAGCAGGTCAGGCAGCATCCAGGGAACAGGAGAATCGACGTTTCGGGCATTCCTGAAGAAGGGCTTATGCCCGAAACGTCGATTCTCCTGTTCCCTGGATGCTGCCTGACCTGCTGCGCCTTTCCAGCAACACATTTCCAGCCGTGGGAAATCATGTCTCACAAACTTGATTGAGTTTTTTGAAGAAGTAACAAAGAAGATTGATGAGGGCAGAACAGTAGATGTGATCTATATGGACTTCAGTAAGGCATTCGACAAGGTTCCCCATGGGAGACTGATTAGCAAGGTTAGATCTCATGGAATACAGGGAGAACTAGCTATTTGGATACAGAACTGGCTCAAAGGTAGAAGACAGAGGGTGGCGGTGGAGGGTTGTCTTTCAGACTGGAGGCTTGTGACCAGTGGAGTGCCACAAGGATCGGTGCTGGGCCCTCTACTTTTTTGTCATTTACATAAATGATTTGGATGCGTGCATAAGAGGTACAATTAGTAAGTTTGCAGATGACACCAAAATTGGAGGTGTAGTGGACAGCGAAGAGGATTACCTCAGATTACAACAGGATCTGGACCAGATGGGCCAATTGGCTGAGAAGTGGCAGATGGAGTTTAATATAGATAAATGCGAGGTGCTGCATTTTAGGAAAGCAAATCTTAGCAGGACATATACACTTAATGGTAAGGTCCTAGGGAGTGTTGCTGAACAAAGAGACCTTGGAGTGCAGGTTCATAGCTCCTTGAAAGTGGAGTCGCAGGTAGATAGGATAATGAAGAAGGCGTTTGGTATGCTTTCCTTTATTGGTCAGAGTATTGAGTACAGGAGTTGGGAGGTCATGTTGCGGCTGTACAGGATTGCGTGCAATTCTGGTCTCCTTCCTATCGGAAAGATATTGTGAAACTTGAAAGGGTTCAGAAAAGATTTACAAGGATGTTGCCAGGGTTGGAGGATCTGAGCTACAAGGAGAGGCTGAACAGGTTGGGGCTGTTTTCCCTGGAGCGTCGGAGGCTGAGGGGTGACCTTATAGAGGTTTACAAAATTATGAGGGGCATGGATAGGATAAATAGGCAAGGTCTTTTCCCTGGGGTCGGGGAGTCCAGAACTAGAGGGCATAGATTTAGGGTGAGGGGGAAAGATAGAAAAGACACCTAAGGGGCAATGTTTTCACACAGAGGGTGGTACGTGTATAGAATGAGGTGCCAGAGGATGTGGTGGAGGCTGGTACAATTGCAACATTTAATAGGCATTTGGATGGGTATATGAATAGGAAGGGTTTGGAGGGATATGGGCCGGGTGCTAGCAGGTGGGACTAGATTGGATTGGGATATCTGGTCGGCATGGACGGGTTGGACCGAAGGGTCTGTTTCCATGCTGTACATCTCTATGACTCTATCTGCTTTATGTCCTTTAGATGATAAAATCGACTATCCTTACCTGATCTCGCATACATGTGACTTCAGACCCACAGTAATATGGTGGACTCTTCACTGCCTGCGAAATGGCCCAGTGAGCCATTCAATTCTAGGGCAATTGAAGATAGGCAACAAATTGATACCCACATCCCTTGAATCGACACAAAATAACTATTAAGTCTGTGGGCACAGTTTTGATTTCGGACAGTTGCTTTCTAGTGTAGGTCGTGTGCGCTAATTAATCTAAAAAGGGCAAAGCACACACTTTCAAGAATGACATTGTCTTCATTAAAGGATAACTTTCAATGTATAGCCACTGTAGCCACTGCAAAGGTGACTACTAGAAAACAATCTTTATAAAGAGCACTGGAATCATTCTAAAAGGAGTGATAAAGTCAGGTCATTTCAAGCTAACCCACTGGAGGTGAATTTGATGGTTGGGGGATGGGGATAGAAGCATGTTGGACTGGGGCGGAGGTTATCAGGTGAAGAAGTCACTGCCTGTCTGACTCCTTTCCGTCAAGTTCTCGGCAGTAGCCTGACCAGGGACCCAGGTGCCCGATGGCCAAATGTTATTTTTAAGTAGCCATTTAAGGGCTTTCTCCCACTGCCACTGGAATTCAACCAGTGGCCAGTGAAGAACATGTCGTGTGGCAGGGTTCTCTGTTCCCAATCTAAGGGATGGCAACAGCATCTGAAAGTGATTGACATGGAGTTCCCACAGGTATTCCAGCTGGTGGAGAGGGTCACCACAAAGCACCCTGGGAAAATGAAACCCCACTGCTTACACTGAGCTACCACTGAGTCAGCACTCTCCCCATCCCCTTCCAGAGGCAGCTATGTAGTCGATGGGCTTCTCTATTACTTCACCAAGTGAAGAGCTTCACCGAGTGAGCCTCAATGCTGAGGAGGTACAAGCTGCTGGTTAGGGGCATCACATCCAGGCACATATCTGTCCTCATTCCACGATCAGCAAGACAGTCAACAAGAGAAAAGACATGAAAACTTGTATTTCTGTAGCGCCTTTCATGATCTCAGAAGCACGTTATAATCGATTAAATATTTTGTAAGTGGGGATACAACTGTATTACAGGAAATACAAACAGAGCAAGACCTCAAAAATTACAGTGTGATTATTACCAGATAATCTGCTGTTGTTGATATCGTTTGAAGGGGAAACGTCAGGGTCAGGACCCCAGAGGTCACTCCTGTGTGACAAGTCCCTGGGATCTTTAATGTCCAGCTCACCGCGCCTCAGTTGGGCGTCTCATTCAAAAAGACACAAAGGTTCTATCTCCTCTCTGTAACAAATAATGTGGTGGGGCGGGGGAGCGGTGAATGTCAATATAAACTGTCCCCTAGTGTCATCTCTGAGATTGGCAAACATCACAGACTGTCTGATCCCACCTGGCATTTCATTGCTCTGCATGGCTAACTCCGATGTTTCTCAAATCACCGGAGAGCACATTATTTCTAGTGCATTAATTTATTTCTTCACCGTGGGGTTAGCCAGTAAAACCACAAAGCAACTCACAGAATAGCAAACTACCGAGATCCCTCAAGGCTTCATTTCCCGCATGCAGATCTTCGAATGTAAAATAATATCAACCCTGAAAAATGAATCATCGTTCATTTACAGACCCTGACTCAAATAACTGGCAACAAGAATATTTATTTCCAGTAGTCTCCAAATTGAAGGAAGCCTTCACCCCAATACTCGACTGCCATAAAATTAAATGAACGCTCAGGTTTTGTATTTTCTCTCAGGAGAAGCGACATACCTGGCTGGTGAGGCTGGGCGATCGATGAGTTTGAGAGAGCTTCCTGAGTTACTCTCAGATCAAAGGCGGAGCCACGGCCTGAAGTTGCTGCTTTCAGTCAGACTGCACGCTCAGGCAGTGAGCAGCAGCAGCAGCCTGTTTGAACTGTGCTGAGGGAACCCGCTTGCCCGCTCTCTGAGCAGGGGCAGTTCCTCTGTGTCTAATCCCTAAGCAATCCAAAAGGGCACCTCCCACTGCCACTCCATCACCCCAACCCACACCCACAGTGCGGCTGGAAGCGGACACGAATTCCCAATGCCACTGACCACCTCAAACCTCCACATTTTGCTCCCTGATCTCCAGAATTTTTGACATTTGTTTTCAGTCCAGATTCCCGCATCTGCAGTTATTTGCTCCGACGTCGCTTCTTCGTGTGTCTGGGTAGAAATTCAGGAGATCCAATCTGGAGAGGTGACAGCACAAGGGTCGTTTGCTTTACTCAGGCTGATCATGCCTGAAAATGGATATTTTAGACAAATATTGACCAGGGTTCTGAATATATCTGAGTTTATGAGTGCAGGGGTGAAGTATTAATGCAAGAACTTTACTACCAGAAGCCAAGAATGTGAAAGATGTTTGAAAGCCATTATTATACACTTGACTTCACATCTGTAACACTAGGGGCAATATTCCACTTTGGAGTCTCATAGCTGCCGCAGAAAATTGTATTTTTGCAACTAATTTCAAAATATCAAAATTCATTTGAGGTGTGGAATGACAACAATTCACCCACTGAAGGTGCCCAGTCAGCAGTGCCCACAACTTCACAATGTACCCGAGAATTCACTCTGACAATATAATTTGTCATATAGTCATACTGAAACAATTGAAATCAGCTTTAATATGTGATCCATTCTTAAAGGATGGGATTGCACGACAAAGTTTTAACAAAAGATCTGAAAACCAATGGAATGCTGAATGGTATTTTAACCAAACTACTAACTCCGGCCTTGACACATTCTCACATGAGCTTCAGTGCTCTCTAATCATGAGAGTTCCTGATGATAAGTAATCCAGTGTTTACCCAAAATAATTTGTCAGTGTGTACATTATACATGGGAATGGATTAATTTAGATTGCAGAGGGCACTTCAGAATAAGATCAACAGGCAGGTTCCATTCCTGGTCTATCTGAGTTAAAAATCACACAACACCAGTATAGTCCAATAAGTTTATTTGGAAGTACTAGCTTTCAGAGTGCTGCTCCTTCATCAGGTAGCTGTGGAGTAGGATCATAAGACACAGAATTTATAGCTAAAGATTACAGTGTCATGCAACTGAAACAATATATTGAACAAACCTAGATTGCTGTTAAGTCTTTCATCTTTTAGAATGGATTGCAGGTTTTGGTTCACTTATATATAAATCCCAGAACTTCTTTCATATCACATTCTTGAGATAATTTAAGATTTTCTAACAAAAGGTGACATCTCAGCTCAGACAATGCATTAAAGGTGTGAAGTTAGAGTCTGTCTACATCCCGATCTTGAGTCAGACTGGTTCTATTTCCAAAGTAGGCATTTATAAAATGTTACGTGGATTGACTGCCTGCAGATTGTGTGCTTTTTGAGCAAAACAGAAGGTGTCTGCAAACACTTCCAAGCAGACAAGATGTCACAACTACACCACATACATGGTAAAAACAATGACTGCAGATGCTGGAAACCAGATTCTGGATCAATGGTGCTGGAAGAGCACAGCAGTTCAGGCAGCATCCGAGGAGCTTCAGCAAAATCGACGTTTCGGGCAAAAGCCCTTCATCAGGAATAAAGGCAGAGAGCCTGAAGCGTGGGGAGATAAGCTAGAGGAGGGTGGGGGTGGGGAGAGAGTAGCATAGAGTACAATGGGTGAGTGGGGGAGGAGATGAAGGTGATAGGTCAGGGAGGAGAGGGTGGAGTGGATAGGTGGAAAAGGAGCTAGGCAGGTCGGACAAGTCCGGACAAGTCAAGGGGACTGGAAGTTTGAAACTAGGATGAGGTGGGGGAAGGGGAAATGAGGAAGCTGTTGAAGTCCACATTGATTCCCTGGGGTTGAAGTGTTCTGAGGCGGAAGATGAGGCGTTCTTCCTCCAGGCGTCTGGTGGTGAGGGAGCGGCGGTGAAGGAGGCCCAGGACCTCCATGTCCTCAGCACAGTAGGAGGGGGAGTTGAAATGTTGGTCTTCCTGGACCTCTCCATCTCCATTAGTGACGACCGACTTGACACTGACACTTTTTACAAACCCACCGACTCCCACAGCTACCTGGATTACACTTCTTCCCACCCTATCTCTTGCAAAAATGCCATCCTGTATTCCCAATTCCTCCGTCTCCGCCGTATCTACTCCCAGGAGGACCAGTTCCACCACAGAACAGACCAGATGGCCTCCTTCTTTAGAGACTGCAATTTCCCTTCCCACGTGGTTAAAGATGCCCTCCAACGGATCTCGTCCACATCCCGCACCTCCGTTCTCAGACCCCACCCCTCCAATCGTAACAAGGACAGAACGCCCCTGATGCTCATCTTCCACCCTACCAACCTTTGCATCAATCAAATCATCCGCCGACATTTCCGCCACCTCCAAACAGACCCCACCACCAGGGATATATTTCCCTCCCCACCCCTTTCCACTTTCCGCAAAGACCATTCCCTCCGTGACTACCTGGTCAGGTCCATGCCCCCCTACCACCCACCCTCCCATCCTGGCACTTTCCCCTGCCACCGCAGGAACTGTAAAACCTGTGCCCACACCTCCTCCCTCACCTCTATCCAAGGCCCTAAAGGAGCCTTCCATATCCATCAAAATTTTACCTGCACATCCACTAATATCATTTATTGTATCCGTTGCTCCCGATGCGGTCTCCTCTACATTGGGGAGGCTGGGCGCCTCCTAGCAGAGCTCTTTAGGGAGCATCTCCGAGACACCCGCACCAATCAACCAAACCGCCCTGTGGCCCAAAATTTCAACTCCCCCTCCCACTCTGCCGAGGACATGGAGGTCCTGGGCCTCCTTCACCGCCGCTCCCTCACCACCAGACGCCTGGAGGAAGAACGCCTCATCTTCTGCCTCAGAACACTTCAACCCCAGGGAATCAATGTGGACTTCAACAGCTTCCTCATTTCCCCTTCCCCCACCTCATCCTAGTTTCAAACTTCCAGTCCCCTTGACTTGTCCAGACTTGTCCGACCTGCCTAGCTCCTTTTCCACCTATCCACTCCACCCTCTCCTCCCTGACCTATCACCTTCATCTCCTCCCCCACTCACCCATTGTACTCTATGCTACTCTCTCCCCACCCCCACCCTCCTCTAGCTTATCTCTCCACGCTTCAGGCTCTCTGCCTTTATTCCTGATGAAGGGCTTTTGCCCGAATTGTCGATTTTGCTGAAGCTCCTCGGATGCTGCCTGAATTGCTGTGCTCTTCCAGCACCATTGATCCAGAATACACCACATACATGCACATCAAGAACAAGAAACTGGAGAAAATTGGCAGCACCACTAGCAGTAGCCAAGCGTCCCCTGGCACCACAGTTGAAAATGTTATCACCATGGGGAAATCAATCGTTAACTTATTGGACCACACACATCAACCAGAAGAGATTGAAGTTCTCAGCCGAGGTCTTAATTTCTGCCCGACCACAATAACTACCTGCTCTGTCTGAGGAAACCTTGTGACATTCCACTTCGACCTAGCTTTGAGAGTGAGATGCAGTGACAAAACATGACTGACAATGCTGCCAAGAAAATCGCTCAGGGTGAAGTGGCAGTGGATGATGATCTTTAGACAAAACACTTACAGAATGGAATGTTTTACACATAATGTGAAAGCTATTAGTTACAGAGCAGGCTTCATCACTGGATCATGAGTTTCAAAACATCAATATTTATTATACATTGGAACAAAGTTAAAAGGAGTCAATTGGAATTTGTTTTCGTATGTTTTACAATTAAAGATTTTCAAAACAATTCTCCTTTCTCCATAAGAGAAATAAAGTATTAATATGTCCCTTTCTCCAGAAATGTATTCTGTTGCTTTGGTCATTACTTGATGTTGAAGCTCTGGGGAAGAGTGACAAGGGAGGGAAAGGAAGCTGGACGGAGAGAGGGCTGTGGGACAGACAGGTTCAAAACAGTATTAATTCCGCAGATTTTACTGATCCCTGCTGGAAATGCACACTTTAAAAGTTAAGAACTTGTTTTGGGTCAGGGTCAACTTTGATGGGCCCCATGTCACGGCTGATCAGTGCAATACAGCCTTGAACAATTACAAGTTACATTTGATGAGTTCAAACACCCCAAACTATGAAAACAAATGTTTCAGCAAAGTATCTGAAAGTTTCAAGCATCTAAGTGACTGGCATCTTCAGAGTTGGAAACACTCATTGGAGGGAATTAGATTGGAAAACATATTTAGAGATTTAAACTTTACTTTGAAAACAGTACTAGCAAAGCTAAAATTAAAACTGGGCAAAGTGACTCGGTTAAGTTTGCTCTTGCAGAAAGAAAACACAGATATAATGAGCTGAATAATCTCCAATTATATTTTGTTTTGATTATCTTTTGATTCTGGGAAGTCTCTGCTGGCAAGTTATGGGTTGACATTTCAACATAACTTTCCTGGCTGAGCTTTGTAATTGAGGCTGACCCTAATCTTTGAGCGCCTTGTTAATTTTGGCGCTCCTGTGTCGCAATCACTGAGTGCTGCATTATCATCACAGCTGTCCTTCATACGTGCGTACACTGAAGTTTCATTCTCTCTGGAGATTCAGGCCAGGGTTAAGGAACCCATGACACTATTTGAAGGCAAACAGATTAATTGGTTATTTGTCGCAATGGTCGTCATCAATTATTTATTAACATAAAATGAGTTATCCAAAGTGCACAGCACAGGCATCTTACTTTGAAACATCTGTGTGATGTGATGGCTTTGTAAATGCTAATAAATATCTTCCTGTATTCTTTTAGTAAATGCGACACGCAAACTTTGAAGTCTGTAGATGTACAGTCTCGTTGTGAAACACAAATGAAAAAGATGCTAACAACAAAAGCACGGAACTTGCTGGAAATAATGAAAATTAGGTAAACTGACTACACAAGAAATTGATCCAAAGGTGCATGCCCGGTAATAGTGATTCTCTGTAGCTCCACTTTGGAGTAAAATGAGAAGGGGTTAAAGTCATTGCACAAAGAAGAGTATAACAGATATGCCACATTCTAGGATCAGTTGTATTTCTGTTTGATCAATATTGCAGGTTTTTTTCCTATTTGCAGACTTCCAACCATAGATTCACAATCTTGTTGTTATGGCTCTCTGAGCAGCAGGATTTCTAATAATAATTCTGAATCAATAAAGGTACATGTACGAGAGGAAAGAACAAAGGAAAAGATACTACTAATAGGGAGCACATCAATTTTTACTGAGGCAGATTTCAGTCTCATAGGTTTTCTGTTTGCCTCTGTCAATATTTTCATGTTTTGAACTCAATATTCTCTGAGGATTAGTGTTATCAGTTTCTCCCACTAGTGGACCTCCAATCCCTTCTGTTCTAGAAAGCCTTTTTGATTGCCCAGTATCTAGATTGACAGGTTTGTGGCCCAGGCATCATACATAGAACCTTTGTTCCATGTAGCAGCTATTCAAATGTCACATGTGGTTTCATATGTATACTTCACTCTTTACAGAAAAGTACATGTACTAAAATTAAGTTTGACACCAAACTGAAAAACTGGTTAAACATGCAAAATCCATGAATGTTGCAATATTCTGCCAATATTCTTTCAAGCCTGCTTTTTTTCAAACTAATTAGCTGTCATTCTGCAGTGGGGAGTTACCCTTCACATGTCAATCATAACTTGCTGAGAGACAGAAGTAACGAGAGCTCTGGGCAGTGGGCCACAGTCGATATTCTGCAGGTCCGGTGAAATCAGGGGAGTTAGGGCACGTCAGTCAGGGAGCTGCACACAGATCGGTCTGGGGTCCAATGCACATCAGTCGGAGACATCTGTCCAAACTGGTCAAAGAGGTGGCCCATGGCCAGTCCTAGGGGTCAGCTCACTGAAAGCAAAGCGGTGTTATCAAGGCGGCCGCTACAATGGTAGGGAAGTTGGGAATCCACATCAACCCTCTGAAGAGTAATCCACCCAGACCCATTCCCTTATTTCTCTACATTTCCCCTGACTAATGGACCTAACACTATGGGCAATTTAGCATGGCCAATTCACAAACCTGCACATCTTTGGATTGTGGGAGGAAACCAGAACACCTGGAGTAAACCCACGCAGACATGGGGTCACCCAAGGCTGGAATCGAACCTGGGTCCCTGGCACTGTGAGGCAGCAGTGCTAACCACTGAGTCACTGTGCTGCCAATGTGGAAATTGGAGGCAGCATGCTGGGATGTGGAGGAGGTCAATAATTGTGAAGGGGAGGTGGGTGGGGGGGTGCTCAATATGTAATGGGAGGAGTCAATAGAACATTGAATCCTGAAACAAGTTGGGTGTCATCAACAGTCACAACCACCCTGGCTTCAATGGTAGGTGTTGGGGGGGGGGCGCAGGGGGAACAAAGCAGGATGATGGCTGGCATGACAATATCATAAGGGCCAGGGCTCAGAAGAGAATGTTGAGAGATGAAGTCATAAGTCAACCTGGCCTGTGGGAATATTTAGAAACTCAATTCTGATGTGCTCAACAGGAGTATCAGGAAGAAAGAAACATGGAGATTTTGGGCCTTCACTGTGTCATGTGTGAACTGCATGGCTCTCCATTTTCATACACCATGTAAATGTACACTGGGAATGGAAAAAGGCTGCAGCCAGACCTGGGCTGCTCAAGGTATCGGCTTCTCCAGGCCCTGGACTGCTCAAGATCCCAGGCTGCTCCCGGCCCCAGAGTGCTCCAGGCCCCAGGCTGCTTCAGGCCACGGGATGCTCTAGGCCCCAGGCTGCTCCAGGCCACAGGATGCTTTAGGCCCCAGGCTGCTCCAGCCCCCGGCTGCTCCAGGCTGCAGGCTGCTCCAGGCCGCGGGATGCTCCAGGCCCCAGGCTGCTCCAGGCCACAGGATGCTCTAGGCCCCAGGCTGCTCCAGCCCCCCGGCTGCTCCAGGCCACAGGATGCTCTAGGCCCCAGGCTGCTCCAGCCCCCAGGCTGCTCCAGGCCACAGGATGCTCTAGGCCCCAGGCTGCTCCAGGCTGCAGGATGCTCCAGGCCCCAGAGTGCTCCAGGTCCCAGGCTGCTCCAAGCTGTGGGATGCTCCAGCCCTGCTTCTCCAGGCCACAGAATACTCTAGGCCCCAGAGTCCTCTAGGTCGCAGAGTGCTCCAGGCCCTGGGGTGCTCCACGCTGCGGGATTCTCCAGGCCCCGGAGTGCTCCAGGCCCTTGTGGTGCTCCACGTCTTGGGCCATGATTGGAGGAGAGTTTCTTACAAAATCTTTCGCTTATGCTTACCTGCATTCAAAACTCCAATTTCAAATAAAACAGAAAAGATTTCAAACTATAATGAATGTCCACTTTACATCATTATTTCAATGTCTATGATCCCTATCATGTAACGTTGTGGAGTTATTAATTAATAAGTTATATCGCTGTCTCCAAGTAAAGCAGACATTAGACAGTACGAAGCATTCTGTTGAGAGAAAGTGAGGTCTGCAGATGCTGGAGATCAGAGCTGAAAATGTGTTGCTGGAAAAGTGCAGCAGGTCAGACAGCATCCAAGGAACAGGAGAATCGACGTTTCGGGCATAAGCCCTTCAGGAATGAGGAAAGCATTCTGTTGGGCTGTTTGTGGCCTATGTACTATATGTCAGACACTCCTATTGAAGAGATACCACAAACACACATCTTCAATGACCTCAATAGACATGACTTCCACTCTCCCATGCCACTGATTGTGTATGGTAACATACAGAGTCTCTTACATGCCAACACCAGATAGACTACCATGATATGTTCAAGCTTTAGTTGTCCCTGAACCTTTCCAGTAAAGAAAAAAAAAGACCCACAGGGAACTTCCAAATGCCAGATCCCATAATTTTTCATGGATAATGACTTCAATGAGATTGATCCCAAGGTGAGCACTTTAATTAGGTACCTGTACAAGAAAGATTACTGTGAGGCACCACTAAGGTTTCTAAAGCATGTTCTAGCTGCATGACAAGTCAGGAAATTGGGGTGGCAGGGAACTATAGAATACATTAACCCATGGTGTTCTTGATAACTTTATCCCTGGTGAATTAGTGGTGGAGTTTGCCATTGCCTGAGACACTGACCCAACACTTGGGGACAGACTGGACACACACACAATATTCACCCACACCAGACTGCCATTCAAACTTCCTTGTGGCAATAGGAGAATGCTTTGCCCCAGAAGAGGTGGGGCAAATGGGAAAGAGTGTCAACCTGAAACAAATTCTGGGCCTCTCTTAGATGAGACATGATGTCCAGAGCAATGCTTGGAACTTTAGAGACTGGAAGATAACAATGTCCCAGGAGTGGATGCACAGCTCGCTCAAAATCCCGGTCAGGAGTGTTGTACAATGAGCAGATTGCCACATACATGCTCAGTATTGCTCAGTCCCCAACCTCTCAGTTATTCCAGCTCCCACCCACACAGTATCAACCAGCACAAACACTTTCACTGACACAGACAGGGCGCCTGGTTCAATGTCTCTGATTCTTAAATGAATTGACTATACAATCAATGATTGCATTTACAAAAGGCTGCTAGAAAATAGCACAGTTTCTTGCGTCCCCTCCTCACAGGGTCATAGACACTCTGCCAGGATATTTGTTGTGAGCAAAACACTAAGACAGACCCATGAAAACAATGTGTGAGTTTTAACTGGATTAACTACAGCACGTTATGTATGGTAAATACTGGGTCCGTGAGGAGATTTTGGCCTTCAGTGATCACATGCCTGTTCCAGAGACAAATGAGGCTGAGGCATAAATGTCAGCAGATTTACTTGATTCATTAAAAATACAATTTCACCAAAAGCAGTTTTCACATGTATAAATACTTGACATGCTGCTTTATGTTGCAGTGTCCATGGCTGGTAGCTTCTCATTGGGGTTTATTGTTGCTGTCGACTGTCCTTTCTACTATTTTAAATGAACTTTTAATGGTTTAGACAGTCCTGCTGGGGCCACTCTAACACAAAGTCAAGGGGTCAATGGAAACTCACAAATTTTATTTCAACCCAAGCCCCCAGGGCATTAACAAGGGAGCTGGGATTACTAGCCCAGTGACATTACCATTCTGTCACCCTCTCCTCACAGTCCTCCCTTCTGGTTATTTTGTTCAACCCGCTTGGACATTTTATGGCCGATCTCTGGGGCAGGTGGGACATGAACCCTGGCCTAGAGGGAGGGTTACTACCATTGGAAAACCAGAGCCCTTTCGATTCTCAGTTCTACAGGAGAATTTACAAAGTCCAACTGTTGAACACTCATACAGGGGTGTAATGTTAAAGATCCTACATACAAACATTTCTCTGACATACATGCGTACAGCTATTTCATATTGTCCTGACTCACATACAAACCGACTTGTGAATGGACTTGGAACAGAACCCTTGCACAATCCAGGGCTGCCTGTAGACTCAAAATAAAGCTTTAATCAGGTTAGACAACCACTATGGGGCACTGTAACAAAAACTATTGTTTTTAAAATTCATTCAAAAAGATGTGGGCATCATTGGCTGGACCAGAATCTATTTCCTATCCCTTAATTGCCCCTTGCTCTGAGTGGCTTGTCAGTGTCATTTCGGAGGATGATTGCAAGTCAAACACTGTGCCTGTATGTATGGAGTCACATATGGGCTGTTTTTGAACCAAGGTTGTCATAACGTTGTTTTGATTTTGATTTTGATCTTTAATGTCACATGTACTCAAGTACAAAAGTGCAGGAGTACGGTGGAAAGTGTGTAATGTCACCACACAAGGCAACATCTTAGGTACAAGTACCAAGGACCAGAATCTTAAGGACAGGGTAGAAAGAAAGAACAAAGTTGAAAATTAAACATTGCATTGATTTTGTACAGTGACACCTTCTTAGTTTTAAGTAGAAAATAAAGAAACAAAGCCGAAAGTTCAAACATTAAGGAATCAAGTGGGCTAAAAGGGGTCATGAAATAGCTTTAGCGAGCAGAGTTAAGGAGAATCCCAAAGCATTTTATTCTTATATAAGAAGCAAGCAGGTAGCTAGAGAAAGGATTGGTCCACTAAAGGATAATGAAGGAAGGCTGTTTGTCGAACCTGAGAGAATGGGTGAGATTCTGAATGATTACTTTGCATCAGTTTTCACTGAGGAGAGGAACATGATGAATCTTGAGATTAGAGATAGAAGTTTGATTAGTCTGGATCATGTTGACTTAAGGAGGGATGATGTGTTGGGTAGGCTAGAGGTTATTAAGGTGGACAAGTCCCTAGGACCGGATAGGATCTTTCCCAGGTTGCTGAGGGAGGCGAGAGAGAAAAGAGCTGGGGCCCTGACAAATGTCTTTGTGGCATCCTTAAATACAGGTGAGGTACCGGAGGACTGGAGGGTTGCTCATGATGGTCCCCTGTACAGGATGGATAGTAGGGATATTCCGGGTAACTACAGACCAGTGAGCCTGACGTCAAAGGTGAGAAAGTTGCTGGAGAGGGTGCTGAGGGATAGGATCTATTTATATGTAGAAAAAAATGGGCTTATCAGTGATAGGCAACATGGTTTTGTGTGGGGGAGATCATGCCTTACCAACTTAATAGAGTTCTTTAAGGTAATGACCAAGTTGATAGATGAAGGAAGGGCTGTAGATGTCATATACATGGACTTTAGTAAGGTGTTTGATAAGGTTCTCCATGGTAAACTAATGGAGAAAGTGAAGTCACATGGTATACAGGGTAGTCTAGCTAGGTGGATAAAGAACTAGTTGAGCAACAAGAAACAGAGAGTAGTCGTTGAAGGGAGTTTCTCGAAATGGAGAAAGGTGACCAGTGGTGTTCCACAGGGATCAGTATTGGGGCCACTGTTGTTTGTGATATAAATAAATGATCTGGAACAGGGCACTGTTGGTACGATCAGCAAGTTTGCAGATGACACGAAGATTGGTGGAGTAGCAGAAAGCATAAGGGACCATCAGAGAATACAGGAGGATATAGATAGACTGGAGAGTTGGGCAGAAAAGTGGCAGATGGATTTCAATCCAGACAAATGTGAGGTGATGCATTTAGGCAAGACTGATTCTGGAGCAAATTATACAATGAATGGAAGAGCCTTGGGAAAAGTTGATGGGCAGTTGATGGAGTGAAGGTCCATTGTACCCTGAAGGTTGCTGCACAGGTGGATAGAGTGGTCAAAAAGGCATATAGGATGCTCACCTTCATTGGACGGGGTATTGAGTATAAGAGCTGGCAAGTCATGTTAAAATTGTACAAGACATTGGTTCGGCCGCATTTAGAATACTGTGTACCGCTCTGGTCACCACATTACCAAAAGGATGTGGACGCTTTGGAGAGGGTGCAGAGAAAGTTTACAAGGATGTTGCCTGGTATGGAAGATGCTAGCTATGAAGAAAGGTTGAGTAGATTAGGTTTATTTTCATTAGAATAAAGGAGTTTGAGAGGGGACCTGATTGAGGTTTACAAAATCATGAAGGGTATAGACAGGGTGGATAGAGACAAGCTTTTTCCCAGGGTGAAGGATTCAATAACGAGAGGTCACACTTTCAAGGCGAGAGGTGGAAAGTTTAAGGGGGATACACGCGGCAAGTACTTCACACAGAGGGTGGTGGGTATTTGGAACATGTTGGCAGCCGAGGTGGTAGAGGCAGGCACGGTAGATTCATTTAAGATGCGTCTGGACAGTTGCATGAGTAGGTGGGGAGCAGAGGGATACAGATGCTTAGGAATTGACTGACAGGTTTAAACAGTACATTTGGATCGGCTCAGGCTTGGAGGGCTGAAGGGCCAGATTCCACCTGGGCTGTAAATTTTCTTTGTTCTTTGTTGTTTTCAGAGTCCACCTCCCAGGCCATGAATCCACCTTGCTGAGCCGGGACTCCACCTTGCCAGGCCGCGACTCCACCTTGCCAGGCCGGGATTCCACCTTGTTAGGCCGGGACTCCACCTTGCCAGACCGGGACTCCACCTTGCCAGGCCGCGACTCCACCTTGCCAGACCGGGACTCCACCTTGCTAGGCCAGGACTCCACCTTGCCAAGCCGGGACTCCACCTTGCTAGGCCGGGACTCCACCTTGCTAGGACAGGACTCCACCTTGCTCAGCCGGGACTCCACCTTGCTAGGCCAGGACTCCACCTTGCCAAGCTGCGACTCCACCTTGCTGAGCCGGGACTCCACCTTGCCAGGCCGCGACTCCACCTTGCTCGGCCGGGACTCCACCTTGCTAGGCCGGGACTCCATCTTGCTAGGACAGGACTCCACCTTGCTCAGCCGGGACTCCACCTTGCCAGGCCGGGACTGCACCTTGCCAGGCTGCGACTCCACCTTGCTCGGCCGCGATTCCACCTTGCCATTTCGGGACTCCACCTTGCTAGGCCAGGACTCCACCTTGCCAAGCCGGGACTCAACGTGCTAGGCCGGGACTCCACCTTGCTAGGAGAGGACTCCACCTTGCTCAGCCGGGACTCCACCTTGCCAGGCCGGGACTCCACCTTGCCAGGCCGGGACTCCACCTTGCCAGGCCAGGACTCCACCTTGCCAGGCTGCGACTCCACCTTGCTCGGCCGCGACTCCACCTTGCTCGGCCGGGACTCCACCTTGCTAGGCCAGGACTCCACCTTGCTAGGCCAGGACTCCACCTTGCTGGGCCAGGACTCCACCTTGCTCGGCCGGGACTCCACCTTGCTAGGCCAGGACTCCACCTTGTTAGGCCGGGACTCCACCTTGTTAGGCCGGGACTCCACCTTGCTAGGCCAGGACTCCACCTTGCTAGGCTGGGACCCCACCTTGCCAGGCCGCGACTCCACCTTGTTAGGCCGGGACTCCACCTTGCCAGGCTGGGAGGCTCTAATAGGGTCTAACAGAAACAAAACTGAACGACAGTGGGTGGTTTGCTCCTTTTTAAGTGACACTTGATAGCAATCTCTTCAGCCCTGCCTTAACTTTGCTGATGATTGTAAGTTTTATGATAGGGCAGCAATTGGTGCTGCTTTTTTGTGCATAGGACCTACCTGGGCAATTTTCCTCATTTTCAGTTCGATGTCAGCGTTGTAGCGGCAGTGGAACAGCATGGCGAGGGAGTGCAGTGAGGTCAGTAGTTTCCAGCACTATTCCTGGAAATCTGTGATAGCCAGTAGTTTTTGCAGTTTCCAGCGCCTTTTTGATGTCATGTGGAGTGAATTGATTTCGTTAAAAATTGGCGTCTTTGATGCTGAGGACCTCCAGAGAAGGCTGAGATCAATCTATTGGCACTTCTGGCTGAAGGTGGATGTGAATAAATCCTGTTTTTTTGCACATATCTGCTGCATGCGCCCATCATCAATGAGGGGGATATTTGTGGAGACCCCACTGCTACCATTCAAGACCAAATGTGGCAGGACTTCAAAACTTAGCTCTGATCAGTGTGATTGTATACATCTGCCTATTTCATGCTGCTTCTGCTGTCTGACCCACAAGTCATTCCGAGTTGTGGCTTCAGCAGGTTGACAACTCGTTGTTAATCACGCCTGGTGCTGCTTCTGGTATGCCCTCTTGCATTGTTTATTGAACCAAGGTTGATTTGATGGTGATGGTAGTACGGTGGATATGACAAACCATACAGATCGTGGTTAAGGACAATTCTGCTGCTGAAGATGGTCCACAGCACTCTTGTGGATAACCAAGTTTTGAGTTTCTAGATGTGTTCAATAGATGTCCTGTTTAATACAGTGAGAGGGCCATTCACCCAGCACAATGGAGGGTATGTATCCTCAATGTAACGATGGGACTTCAACCCCACACGCTCTGTAATGGTCACTATTATTCATATTATCACGGACAGATAAACCTGTGACAAATAGATTCATCGGTCTTTTCCTCTTGTTACTTCCTTCTCCATCTGCCAAAGATAATATTAACATGCCATCATATAGAATTTTTAAGGATTACTTTCCAGTAAAAAAAACTATAAATTCTGTATGATGGTAAAGTTTTAGTGTGTTATTTCATTCAATCCTCTTACTTTACAGCAATGTTGTATCTCTGTATTGCTTAATGGGAATTTTAATCACTTTTATTTCTGAGCAAAGAAGTAGGTTCTTACATTTGGAAGATTTTGTCACCTTTTGTATGAAGGTCTCCTGCCTCTTCAAAGGCAAAGTGGGTGTCAACAGCCTTTCGCAATCTAAAACCAAATGGTAAGGCAAAACCCCAGACTAATGTTTGTACAATTGGAATTTAATGAAAAAAATCTTGAACTGAAATGCTAAGCTAATGGCAAACTATTAATATTTCTAATAACACACCTGGTTCACTCATGCTTTTAAGGGGAAGAAATCTGCCCTCCTTCCCTTATCTGTCCTGCATGACTCCAGACCCATACAGTGGCTGGCTTTTAACTTCCTTCCGGGCAATTAAGAATGGATAAAAAATATTGGTCCAGCCAGAAACACTCACATTCCATAAGTGAACAATAAAAGGTACATTCCTTGCATAGGTTTTTAAATAGACTGCTGTGGCTGAGACCTTAAGCTATGGTTAGCATGTGAGTGTCCCAATGTTAAATCCGAATTATCTTTGTACACTGTGTCCTGGCAATTCTTGTTGGTCTTGCAGGAGTTCTACCGGAATGTTTGTGAACTGGCTTCAAGGAAAACACAAGTATTTTCTGGAATCTGTGGGATCTGGAGGATATAGCAGTGGCATTGCTGATAAGATTTTTCTGATGCTCTTAGATGTTTCTCAGTCCAGATCTCACTACAGTACAGGTCAGTGGTGGTAACACTGTTTTGTTCACCAGGATGTCTGTGGAGGTCTTTGTTGTACTCATTACTGTAATCTGTAGAAGATTGCGCTGGCGCAGTGATCTGATGTTGGATCTCCTCCTCGATGGTGACTTTTTGAGGGAAATGACTGACAAGGTCTGCGAATTACTGAACATATTCCAGAGTGCCTCCACTAACATGTCAGGAAGGCAGGCTACTTTACTGACCAAGAATGGGTTTATACAAATTTTACTTTGGCAACCTTCAAGGACAGGTTGAATTTCTCTGATAGAAAACTGAGGTTGTCGAAAAAGGCTTGCAAGTCCAGTGCAAAGCAGGCAATATTAATGCACTCTCTGTACGCTACCAATCACATATGTTTACGGTGGTCAGTTCAGGTTGGCCACAGAGATAACTGGGTTAATGTGCTTTCCATCTAGATGACACTTAATGCTAATACCAGGGGACAGAGTCACAGAATTGTTATGATGCAAAAGGAGCTGGAAATGTGTTGCTGGAAAAGCGCAGCAGGTCAGGCAGCATCCAGGGAACAGGAGAATCGATGTTTCGGGCATAAGCCCTTCTTCAGTCGATTCTCCTGTTCCCTGGATGCTGCCTGACCTGCTGCGCTTTTCCAGCAACACATTTCCAGCTCTGATCTCCAGCATCTGCAGACCTCACTTTCTCCTCAATGATGCAAAAGGAGGCCAATCAGCCCATCATGCCTGCATTGGTTCCATCACTTCATACCAGTTTCCTGTCCTTTCCTCATTCCCTATGCACCAGTTCTATCCCGATGACAGGTCATTTTCAATGATGTGCATAGAGACTGTCAGGTAGATTGCTAGTAGTATGGAGGACTGTCACACAACTTTTCATGACACTTGCCCAGACTTTAAAGGCAGTTGTTTCAGATCTTCCACTTGAGACAGTTCACTCATGTTGCCACAAAGCAATGGCAGGGCATTGTGCAGATTTTCTTGAACATCCAACTCTTTGGAGAACAATATGCAGAGCTTGATGTATCACTGAGCCTAATACTTTGGTCAGGTTGATGAAGGCAATACCTGGTCGTGATTGATGGTTCCTGATGCAGAGTGATGCCAATGTGCTCAATTCCTGTACTGGCTAAGATCACCACGAAGGCCCTGCCTTTTCAATCTTGTTCCTCACCTGAGATATGGTGACCGTCAGGTGAAACGCATTGTTCATAGTCACTCTTGAATGAGGGAGCATCCTGTCATCCTCTCAGATGATGGCAACCCACACTTCAGTGACATCCACATTTTGTGAATAAGTACATTTTTAAAAGTGCAACCAAGGTTCATATTCAGGAAGCTTCCAGCTCATTTCAAGTTCCAAGAAAACCTGCCCAAAAATGAATGAAAAAGAGACTGATTGCTCGTGACATCAAGGCAGGACTCAATCCAATATGGAACCAAACAATGGGGGTCAAAGGGAACCCCCCTGCAGTGGTTCCAGTCAGACCTGCCACACACGAAGATGCTTGTCAGAGGTCAAACATTACAGTCCTCATACATTGTTGCTTTGCCAACTATCTCCAACAATGGCCTTCTCTTTGTTGTAAGGTCTTAATCGCATAGTGTTCATTTCCTGCTTGCTATTTCTTCCATAAGACATGACAGCTCACTAAGGAGCTGGACAGCATCCAAAGATAAGTTGGCAAGAAGCCACAAGCTTTCATACCAGCTGGGAACCAAGGCAATGAACTCATAAGAAAAGGTCAAACCACATCCCCATGGCATTCCTCTAAATCAACATCTCGGAGAATATCATTGACTCGAAGCCTCATCAGCCATCCCACCACCATAGCTACAAGGGCAGGGCAATGCAATGTGTAGCTCACTCCTGAATTCTCGATCACCTACGATACTTAAATCAGAATTATGAGAAGATATTAATCATTTTCTAGTTTAATGCAACTGAGAAACACTAAAGAGTTTGAATACCGTCTGAGAAATTGTCACTGCGGGGTTCACTTGCTAGAACTGCAGCTGTTTTATATACTCTCACTCAACAGATTGGATTGCATTAACTCCTCATGCTTACCTCAACCATGCCTCACTTTTCTCAGGATGTCTACCGTCAAAGCAACAGCATCAGATGGCCTCGAACTCCCTCTTCATCATCATTGCGCCAGTATCCTGACACAAGCTACTCAATGCCATCATGGGAATGTCATTGACGCCCGAGCCATTGTGATTCAAAAGCATGGTCCATCATCACCTAAAACCAGAGGTGGGCAGCAGGTATTCACTGACATCTTCAACCTGTCCCTTCTAAAAGCCAAAGTCGCCACTGTTTTAAGACGATTTCCATCATCCCAGTACCTGAGAAAGCATATGCAATGAATCTTATTGACTACTGGTCAGTGACTCTGATGTCCATAATCATGAAGTACTTGCCCACTCACATATCCTATCTAAATCTCTGTGCAGACCCTCCACATCCTCTGCACAGTTTGCCTTTCCACTCAATTTAGCGTCATCAGCAAACTTGGATGCACTACACTCGGTCTCCTCTTCCAAATTATTTATTTATATAAATATATATATATCATAAACACTGACACCTGAGGCACCCCACTCACCACTGATCTCCAACCAGAGAAACATCCATTTACCCTAACTCTCTGCTTTCTATTGGTTAACAATCCTCTATCCCTGCCTGCAAATCCATGCACTCTTAGCTTATGGATTAACCTTTTAAACACCTTATTGAACACCTTCTGAAAATCCATGTACACAGCATCCATCTGTTCCCCTCCATCCACCGCGCTTGTTACATTCTCAAAGAACTCAAGTAAGTTTGCCAAACATGACCTTCCCTTCCTGAATCCATGCTGCAATGGTCATAAAGGGACAACAACCCCCCTTCTTCCTCAAGCAGCTCAGCAAACTTGGCATGTCCAATAAGGTCCCTCACCGACATTTACAGATGCACCACAGAGAGCATACAATCCGGGTGCATATGGCAGTCGTGCTGCCCAGGACCATATGAAACCACAAAACTTTGGGTGCATTGCCCAGACCATCACGGAAGCCAACCTCCCATCCATGGACTCCATGTACAGTTCTCGTTGCCACTGAAAGGCTGCCAGCATCAAAGATCCCTCCTACCCTGCTCTCTTCCATCAGGCATAAGGTACAGAAGCTTGAACACATGCACCAAGAGGCTCAAGAACAGTTTTCTTCCTTGCCATTATTAAAGAGCTACATGGACCTCTCCAAACTGAAATAATATTGATCTTGCTTTGTGCACCCCCTGTGCAGTGTAACCTTGTATGCCTCACTCTGTCTAAGCGCTCTATGATCTGTATGTCCTTGCTTGCTATGATCTGCCTATACTGCTCGCAAAACAAAGCTTTTCAATGTGTTTAGGTACTATGATGATGCTGCTTCTTTAATAAGGTTATGCTGTCCTTGACTTTTTTTTCAGAGCAGTCATAAAAACAGCGATTCGGAAAAAGTCTGGCTTGGTTGGGTTTAGCTAACAGATACTGCCTCAGGCACAAGGCTTTTAAGTTTCAAAAACCACTTGGACAATGAAAGCGGGAGAGGCCAGTTCTCCCAGCTCAGCTTTTTTCTGGTTTGGTTTGGTTTTGGCAGTCAGGCAGTTAGAGGCTGCTGATCCAAGAAACAGCTCCATGGAAGAGGGTGTTCCATGCTGCCATCTCTCTCTGACATCTCTCCTGTAAGACCCTGTGTTTGATTTTACCTTTTGTGCCAAGAGGTATTTATGGGGATTGTTGCAAGCATTTGGAACAGTGTCATTAAGCTGGAATAATCTGTTGGGTTTTTGATGGGTTAAGTTATTCAGTATTCTGTTCTCTTTTGTTTGTGTTTCATTCAGTAATCTTGTAAATAAATTCTGTTTTATTTAAAGCTAAGTGGTTTGACAAGCTGCATCTCTCCTGGGATATCCACTTACACCTGCTTCAAACAACTCGCAAAGTTAGGGTCTGGGCTATTTTCTTGAAATGTTTTGAGGAGGTCTGGCCTGGTCCATAACAGGTACATGTGACTACAATTAATCAAATCAAATCAATGCTTTGCCAGCACTGTCTCCGAGAGCCTTTTATACATATGCTACTTTCCTGCTCTGTCACTTTGCCAAACATTAGGGTTTCTATCTGTCCTTTTGCCACCCTCATTCTGAGTGATGAACCATGAACAAGTCCACACTAAAGGATGATAGTGGTTTTCCATTGTCCCCTTCAGGAGGGCTGATCAGGAGATTCTGCAGCTCTTACCACCCGCCAGATGAATAATTTACCTGCTTGGCCAAATTACAAACACCTTCCAGGACCAATATGTCCCACTGTGGGATTAAACCTGCAGCTTCAGCCTCTGAGGCAAGGACATTACCTCTGTGTCAAAAAGATCTCTTAACACCTTGCTAACGTTCAACAAAACGTTTCATTGAAGAGATCACATTTTTAATCTTTGTTGTCTTTCATCTCCATGTTAGTAAAATTCAGGCCAAATAATTAGTTCAAAACACATTGCCAGCATTGGAACTTATTATAGCTTCAAGGCTTTTTTGTAATAAAAAGGCTCTTATAAGCACAGCACCGATAATTCTACAAATTGACCAATAATTAAAATCCTGGTCTCTCTACTTCAAGGAAATAAACTAGAGAAAGTCAATGTCAAATAATACTATTCTGCACCTTTCTATTTTTAACAAAGGTCTGTGACTCGATGAAGAGAGAGTCATTGAAACTAAACCTGCAGTGTTCAAAGTCACACACCTATAATCCAAACTTTACTAACGTGAACTTTGGCAAGCAGAGAAGTTGAGGAATAAATACGGAAAATTCTTGTCAACTTTTGTCAGTCAATGATCTATTAATGTATCTAAATAATGTGGCAGACTGTGATGAAATGGTGTACTGACAGATGACAGTACCCCCTTCTAAACACCTATCAATCACTTTTCCAATCTCGCTCATCACTAAAATTATTTTAAAAATATTTTCACAAAGCTAATTTTTCTAGAATCAAGGCTACAAATTTTCTAATCATTAACTTCCTCCGTTTGAACAACATTCATGCTGTTTGTTAAAAGAAAATGATCTTATGATCTTCAACCAATTCCTCTGTCCTTATACCTCTGAAATGTTGCACACTTTTGTGGCTTCACCTATTACTTCTCCAACTGTCTGGAGGCTATTGAAACCTGAGCTTTATGTCAAATAACCACCACCTTGATTCTTGATTTTCCAGCCTACTCTTTTTATATTTGTATTTCAAATATAAAAGAAACGTTCTGCTTTGAGGGCAAAACATACTCTTTCTGTCATTACCCCTTCCCTCGTCATGTCCAACCACACAGCAGTCAAAGGTCATCTTAATTCTAAATAACTCCGTTTTAACTGGTGCTATTGCTTGTAGCTTTATTAACACTCATAACTGAGACATTTAATCTGCAGGTCCTCATTATTATCTTTAAGATCACGCCACCAGATTCCCACTATTCTCTCACCTGCCCATAGTCTCTTCCCTGAACACAGATATAACAGATTCTCTCGCTAATTGCCTCGATGGATGAACACTATTTCTGCTTTCCTGAGTTCAGAAGAGTGAACAAATTCCTCACTTCTCATTCCTGAGGCAGCTGTGTCAGAGTTTTGAATTGTTACACAGATGTGTTTTCTCCCCCCATTCAGTTGCTTTCTTGAACGTGCATCAAAGCAATGAACAACAATCTGTATCAAGCAATTTGGGTTCATCAAAAGTAAGGAGTTAGCTTATTCTAAACTCACTCAAATAATATGCAAAAGATATTAAAAATGTAAAAGTATATTCCAAATTCTCTCATACTTAGAACAAGGTGAAGAGTGAGGGGGAGCGATTGATTGATTGATTGATGTCACATGTTCAGTGTAGAAAGAGGCCATTCAGCCCATCAAGTCTGCACTGACCCACTGGAGATCATCCTACTCAATCCCTATAACCTTACACTTCCCATGGCTAATTCCCTCTAGCCTGCACATCCATGGACACTGGGCAATTTAGCACAGCCAATCCACCTAACCCTGCACATCTTCAGAAACCAGAGAACCCTAGCAGGAACCCAAATGGACGCAGGGAGAACATGCAAACTCCACACAGTCACCCAAAGCTGGAATCAAACCCAGGTCCCTGGCGCTGTAGGGCAGCAGTGTTAACCACCAAGCCACCATGCTGCCCTGCTTAGGCGAAGGGGTTTTATATTCCAATATTGTGCTTGAAGTTTCAGTGTGGGGTATCGCTGAGCTGTCTGCTCTCCTCAAACTGAGATCAACTTTTTGTTTCTCCAGAGTGGATGCTATTGCAGTTCCCCTATTTCACATTCACTATCTCTGTGACATAATCCGACTTGGAACAGAGTCAGGGACCCAACATGAGAAACTGCAGAATGAGAGAAAGAGCTAAACATACATACTGTGTTACTAGTTGTTAATGTTTACAGGAATAAGAATGTGCTTTCTCACAGGGGCAGTGTGTCAATGTGTAAATAATGATTATTGGCCACAATGAGGACAATTCAATTTTAATAGAAAGTTTTAATGATCTATTGAGTTCTCAAGTGATGTAGATGGGCTCAACTCTTCTATTTGCAAAACAGGTTTCAGAGGATGACCAGTGTTCTGCTAATAGAGACATTACTCATAGTAATGAGTAGCATTGGGACCACCCAAGTGCTAGGCAATGACTGTTGTTATGAAACAAGAACAGAAATTGCTGGAGAAACTCAGCCAGTCTGGTGGCATCTGCGGGGAGAAAGTAGACCCAACGTTTTGGGTCAGTGACCTGTCATCTGATGAAATGTGTAGCATCTGTAGAATCCATTGCAGTAACTCACAAGATTTCTCTAATGGCACCTTCCAAACGTGCAACCGTTTCCCATCTAGAAGGACAAAGCCAGCAGATACATGGAGACACTGCCACCTACATGTCCCCCCTCCAAGCCACACACCACCCTAACTTGGAAGTATTTCACTATTCCTTCAGGATTACTAAATCATAATCACCCTCCGGAATGACATTGTAGATATATCTACATCCCTAGCAACAATTGAAGGAGGCACCTTATCCTGACTTTCTCCAAGAATGGGCAATAAATACTGATTCAGACAACAACAACTACATCCTTGGAAATTTTAAAATAAAACTTGTGTCCGAGGAGCCTTGATCCCCAAAGACAACTGACAATCTCGGTGTGAGCTATACATTCTAACTGATGCATTTTACTGGCCAGATAATTACTCTTGGACATCCTTGTGATAGGGAAGTCATTTATTTAGACATCCTTTTGTAAATTCCTGTGGTTTAGCTACTTTCAAGTGAGCTTATTCAGTCCATACTTTCATAAGAAGTAACAAAGAGGTAAAATTGACCTGCACAAAGTTGAATATTTACACTGAATTTGTCAGCGTATTCCCTGATCAAGATACCAAGAGGTTTAATCTTCTCTAAACATGTTACTCTGAAGGAAAACTAACCAGAAAAGGTTCAGCGTATTACGTCAATTGGCCAATTTCAATGGAGTCTCAATTCATGCGAATCTTGCAATATTTTAAGCTGCCCAGTAGAGGGCACAACAATACCACATTCTGATTTAAAGTACTGCTGCCTTCATTTTTTTTCACTTTATTTTGCAATGAAATGTTTTCACTAAGTATTAGTCAGTATTTACTTTCTGGAGAAAAACACTAACAAGAAACACATGCTGTGTTGTAATGCAATAGCTTAAATCAGTCCCTAGTTAAATACATTCGATGTAACTGTTTCCCAAAACTAGATTCAAGTTTTTCTTCAAGCTGTTTGCATCAGGGTAATTACAGTCCGCAGGGGCACGGTGCCAAAGTGGTGTTTTATAAATTTTCTAACGATTTAAAGAACATTCAGTGTCACAAAGTTCAGGTTAAAATGAACAAATGATTGAAATGCTATTTTGTCAATTCACAATTATAATAATTTTATTTTTAAATGATAAATGTTAATTATAAAATTAATTTTTAAATTTTTTTCTTCAAATTATTTTAAGGCATTTATAAGGGAATAACTCTTAATTTTAATAGTGACTGGCTATTCCACCAACAATATGGTATGGGGTAAATTCTACATTCAATAAAAAATAGAGAACTTTTGGTTTCTTTTGATTAATAAACTCATAAGGAGAAAGTGATGAAGGGCTCTGGCCCGAAACGTCGATTCTCCTGCTCCTCGGATGCTGCCTGACCTACTGTTCTTCTCCAGCAACACACTCTCGACTCTAATAAGCCCATAACACAATTGTGGGGATGCACAGAATTCAAATACTTGATTTCCAACATGTTTGATTTATGAATTATTAACTTGTATAAAAACCTTTATTTCCCAATGCTTTATTTGAGGATAACCAATGTGATCATTCTTTAACACGGTGTGTCCATCACTCAGTCACCTCGGGAGAAAGGACAGTTTTGTGTCCAGTTTTGGTCTCCCTGTTATAAGAAGGATACTATTACACTGGAGAGGGTTCAGAAGAGATTTACCAGGGTTGAAGGAATCAGGTTACCATGAATTAAGTGTTTGAGTTATGTGAAGAGGCTGCATAGGCTGGGACCTTTTTCACTGGAGCATAGGAAGTTAAAAGATGACCTTATAGAGGTTTATAAAATCATGAGGGGTATCAATAAGGTGAATGACAGGTGTCTTTTTGCTGCAGCGGGAAAGTTCAAGACTGGGGGGCATATTTTTAAGATAAGAGGAGAAAAATTTGAAAAAGACATGAGGGGCATTTTTTTAGCACAGAGAGTTGGAATGAACTTCCAGAGGAAGTGGTGGACACAGGTAGAGTTACAACGTTTAAAAGATATTCAGATAAGTACATGAATAAGAAACATTTGAAGTGATATGGGCCAAGTGCAGGCAGGTGAAACTGGTTTAATTTGGGATTAAGGTCGGCATGGACTGGTTGGACCGAGGTATCTGTTTCTGTGCTTTATGACTCCATGACTCTACATAGTGACTGCTGCAGTAACATGGTGTAAGGCCCAAAGGATGTTCCTGAAAGGCATTAAATTGTCCTGCTCCAGGAAAAAGATAAATCTGACTTATAGTTTTGATTTTGGGTCTGAGAATACACAGAAAATGAAGATGGACAAAATTCTTCACCGTTGCCCATCCATCATATCGAATTCTGAAGGATGTGGAACTCAAAACAGCCCCTCAATACTGGTTACAGCAGTTGGATCAGTCGGTGACTGGAATCAGCTTCTTTGAAAGGGCAATGTCCAGTTATCCCTCGGTTTCTCCATTTGGCCAATATGTTGCGCCTACAAATTCACTGTTAAATCTCAGCTAAAGTTCAGAAGTTAAAGTTGTAAAGTTATAAGGCCAGTCTTGATACTACAGTCACTAGTTTCAATGAAGTAAAAGTGAGTAGAGTGTTTAATACAAACTGATTCCAATCAGAATGGAGCTGCATTCTAGAATTCACTACATTTCGATCAATGAAAATACAACTGTCAGTGTTTACCAACATTACTCCTCTGAAGCTGACAGCAACTTCAGGAATCTGCACATACACAGTTAAGCATGAAAGACTGCAGGTTACCATTAGTTATTCAGCCGTGCTGCAGGAGTACATTATTGATGTCTCAGAATCCTGTATATCCTGACTAAGTGTTTTGGAGGTGCCTTGTTGGACTGGGGTGGACGAAGTTAAAAATCGCACAACACCAGGTTATAGTCCAATAGGTTTAATTGGAAGCACACTAGCTTTCGGAGCGACGCTCCTTCATCAGGTAGTTGTCAATCACCTGATGAAGAAGCAGCGCTTCGAAAGCTAATGATTCCAAATAAACCTGTTTGACTATAACCTGGTGTTGTGCGATTTTTAACTTTACCCTGTAGAAGATGTTGGTGAAGCCACTGCAAGAGTATTGAGTGCAGTTCTGGAATCCACATGATTGGACAGTTAGTATCCTTTGTGAGCCGGATTGGGGATCCCGCATGGTGTGTTGCCTGCCCGGTGCCAGGATGTAGGACCTGGAGTGGGAGGGGGTGGATCCTGGAGTGGGAGGGGGCGGATCCAATTGTTGTCATCCACATTGGGACTAACAACGCAGGCAAGGCTAGAAAGGAGGACCTTTCTGGGGAGTAAAAAGCACTAGGAACAAAATTAAGGAACTTGAACCAATCTGGAACCAATGTTCTAGCGAAAAGGATAAATAGGGTGGTCCCTCGTACTTTAAACTAGTGAGTCGGTGGGGGGGGGGGGCGGAAGGGAAAGCAACATGAAGTACGGTGATAAATGAAAAGGAAAGCAATAGGTTAGCATGTGTGCAGGAGGATTTAAGTTAAGACAGACTATGAAAGAAGCGATAGTGATGGATAACTCAGGAGATATTAGAGATGTTGTGAATCATGATGGTAAGAAAGCTAACATAAAGGTACTTTACCTGAAGGCTCATAGCATTCATAACAAGGTTGATGAGTTAATGATACAAATCATCGGGAATGAATATGATTTAGTAGCCATCAAGGAGACATAGTTGCAGGATGGTCATGACTGGGAGATAAATATTCAGGGGTATCAGACTATTCAGAAGGACAGACAGGGAGGTAAGGGAGATGGTGTAGCTCTGATATTCAAGGATGACATCAGGGCGGTGCTGAGAGATGATATAGGTTCTATGGAGCATGAGATTGAATCCATTTGGGTGGAAATTAGGAATTCCAAGAAGAAAAAGTCACTGATAGGTGTAGTCTATAGGCCACCACGTTGGGGTGGGCAGCAAACAAGAAAATAACTAATGGCTGATAAAATGGTAAGGCCATTATCATGGAGGGTCTTGATCTGCATGTAGGTTGGTTGAACCAGCTCAGTCAGGGTAGCCTTGAGGAGGAGTACATGGAGTATATCCGTGATAGTTTTCTTGAACAGTATGTAATGGAATCGGTGAGGGAGGAAGCTATCCTAAATCTGGTCCTGCGTAATGAGAGAAAAATAATTAATGACCTTATAGTTAGGGATGCTCTTGGAAGGTGTGATCACAGTCTGGTTGAGTTTAAAATACAAATGGAGAGTGTGAAGATAAAATCCAATACCAGGGTCCTGGGCTTGAATGAGAGGGGGCTATGATAGAATGAGGGAGGACCTGGCCACAGTAAACTGGAAACTGAGACTTTATGGTGCGACAGTTGATGAGCAGTGGAGGACCTTCAAAGATATTTTTCAAAGTGCTCAGCAATGTATATTCCGGTGAGAAGAAAGGACTCTAAGAAAAGGGGTAATCTGCCATGGGTGTCAGAAGGCAGGCTATCAATCTGAAAGAGAAGGCATACAAAGTGGCCAAAAACAGCAGGAATCTGGAAGATTGGGAAAACTTTAAAGATCAACAGAAAGCCACAAAAAGAGCTATAAAGGAAAGTAAGTTAGAGCATGAGAAAAAAAAAACTAGCACAGAATATAAAGATAGATAGCAAGAGTTTCTTTAAATATATAAAACGAGGAAGAGTGGCTGAAGTAAATGTTGGTCCTTTAGAGGAAGAGAAGGGGCAGTTAGTTAGGATGAAATGGCTGAGGTATTGAACAGATGTTTTGCCTCGGTCTTCACAGCGGAGGATACTACTAACATGCCAGTAAGAGAAGAAGAGACGAAGGTAAGTGAAGACCTGGAAACAATTATTATTACGGAAGAGTTGGTGTTGGGAAAGCTAATGGATAGACAAGTCTCCTGGCCCTGATGGAATGCATCCCATTGTACTAAAGGAGATGGCGGGAGAAAAAGCAGGTGGACTGGCTGCAAATTTCCAAAATTTGCTGCATTCTGGGACAGTCCCAGCAGATTGGAAAACAGCAAATGTGACGCCATTGTTTAAAAAGGGAAGTAGACAAAAGAAGGGGTATTATAGATCAATGAGCTTAACCTCTGTAGTGGGGAAAATGCTTGAGTCTATTTTCAAGGAAGAAATAGCAAGGCATTTTGAAAGAAATTGTCCCATTGTATAGATGCAGCATGAGTTCATGAAGGGCAGGTTGTACTTCACAAATCTTTTGGAAGTCTATGAAGACATTTCAAGTAAGGTGAACAGCGGGGACCCAGTGGACGTAGTGTACCTAGATTTCCAAAAGGCCTTTGACAAGATGCCACACTTGAGGCTGCTGCATAAGATAAAGATGTATGGTATTAAGGGTAGAGTAGTAGCATGGTTAGAGGGTTGGTTGACTGACAGGAAGCAAAGAGTGGGGATAAATGAGTGCTATTCTGGCTGGCAATCAGTGACTCGTGGTGTGCCTCAGAGACTGGTGTTGGGACCACAATTATTCACAATTTATATAGATGATTTGGAGTTTGGGACAATGTGTACGGTGTCAAAGTTTGCCAATGACACCACGATGAGTGGCAGAGCAAAGTGTGCAGAGGACTGTGAAACTTTACAGAGGAGCACAGATACATTGAGTGATAGGCAAAGGTCTGGCAGACGGAATACAATGTTAGTAACTGTGAAGTCATACATCTTGGTAGGAGTAACAGCAAAATAGAATTTTACTTGTGTGGTAAAACATTGCAGCATGCTGATTTGCAGAGGGACTTGGGTGTCCTTGTGCATGAATCACAGAAGGTTGATCTGCAGGCGCAATAAGTAATTAGGAAGGCAAATGGAATTTTGTCCTTCCCTGCTAAAGGGATTGAGTTTCAAAGCAGGGAGATTATGTTACAGCTGTATAGGATGCTGGTGAGTTCACACCTGGAGCACTGTGTGCAGGTTTGGTCTCTTCACTTGAGAAAGGATGCACCTGACATTGGAGGAGGTGCAGAGGAAGTTCACTAGTTGACTCTGGAGTTGGGGGGTTTGACTTATAGAGATCATAGAAATGTACAGCACAGAAACAGATCCTTCAGTCCAACTTGTCCATGACAACCAGATGTCCCAACCCAATCTAGTCCCACCTGCCAGCACCCGGCCCATATCCCTCCAAACCCTTCCTTTTCATATCTCCATCCAGATGCCCTTTAAATGTTGCAATTGTATCAGCCTCCACCACTTCCTCTGACAGCTCATTCCATGCACATACCACCCCCAGTGTGAAAAAGTTGCCCCTTAGGTCTCTTTTATAACTTTCCCTCTCACCCTAAACCTATGCCCTCTAGTTCTGGACTCCCCGACCCCAGGGAAAATACTTTGTCTATTTATCCTATCCATGATTTTATAGACCTCTATAAGGTCACCCCTCAGCCTCTGACATTCCAGGGAAAACAGCCGATGCCTATTCAACCCCTCCCTATTGCTCAGATCCTCCAACCCTGGCAACATCCTTGTAAATCTTTTCTGAACCTTTTCAAGTTTCACAACATCTTTCCGATAGGAAGGAGACCAAAATTGCACACAATATTCCAACAGTGGCCTAACCAATGTCCTGTACAGCCGCAACATGATCTCCCAACTCCTGTACTCAATACTCTGACCAATAAAAGAAAGCATACCAAATGTCTTCTTCACTATCATATCTACCTGCAACTCCACTCTCAAGGAGCTATGAACCTGCACTCCAAGGTCTCTTTGTTGAGCAGCACTCCCTAGGACCTTACCATTATGTGTATAAGTCCTGGGATTATATTCGTTAAAATTCAGAAGAATGAGAGCGGATCTTATAGAAACATATACAATTATGAAGGAAATTGATAAAATAGAAATGGAGAGGATGTTTCCATTGGTGGGTGAGACTAGGATAAGAGGGTGTGGCCTCAAGATTAGGGGAAACAGGTTTAGAACAGAACTGTAAAGGACCTTCTTCACCCAGAGGGTTGTTAATCAATGGAATTCCTTGCCCAGGGAAGTAGTTGATGCTTCTTCAGTAATTATTTTTTAAAGCTAAGGTAGATACTTTTTTGAACAATAAAAGAATTAAGGGATATGGTGAAAGCATGGGTAAGTGGAGCTGAGTCCATGAAAAGATCAGCCATGATCTTATTGAGTGGCAGAGCAGGCTCTACAGGCGAGGTGGCCTACTCTTGCTCCTAGTTCTGATGATCTTTTGTTCCAATGTAACTACAGTGGAGAGGATGCAGAGGAGATTTATTGGGCTGGAGAGTTTCAGTTATGAAGGGATGTTGGACAGGCTGGGGTTGTTTTCCTTAGAGTAGGAGAGATTGAGAAGGGACATGATTGAGATGATTATGAGGAACATAGACAGGGTGGACAGGAAGCTGTTTTTCCTCTTGATGGAACATCAATGACCAAGGGGAATAGGTTGAAGGTGAGGAGCAGAAGGGTCAGAGGGGATGTGAGGAAAAACATTTTCACCCAGAGGTGAAACTGGTTGCCTGGATGAGGGTGGAAGGGGCAGAATATCTTATGACATTGAAGAAGGACTTAGATGTGCACTTGTGTTGCCAAAGTATACAAGGATAAGTGCCTGAAAACAGGATTTGAATAATTAGATTGATTAGGTGGTTGGTTTTGACTGGCATGGACACATGGACCAGAGAAGCTTGTTTCCTGTGTTGTGGATCTTTATGACTATATGATGGTAACATTGTTTGTCTCACTGTATAAAGCTACATCCCTGAATTCTTCCATCAAATTACAACTAACGACTTGCCAAGTAAAGTCCTGAAAGCTATAGAAAGAACTGGTGCTGACTACAAGGAGGCATCATGACCTGACATGGTCTTTATTGTGATGGCAGTATATGCCCAACAGCATTTGGTAATGACGTCAGTAGCTCATGCACATTTCTCGATTTGGAGGAGCAAACAAGAACATGAAGAATCAGGAAAGCAGTAGACCATTCAGCCCACCAAGACTGTTCTACGATCATGCCTGATCTCAAGCTTTAACTGCACTTTTGCCCTGCTTGTCATGACCCTTTGGTGTCTGGGAGACCCCCCCCCCCCCCCCCCTGTGCATTGCTGCATCCATCTTCTCTCCTCCCTCCTTCAGTAATCTCTGACTGTGCCATTAGCCTTTTGGAGGAGATGTGTCACATCAGACGCTGTGTACCTTTTCCAGAAAACTTGTCTTGGTTGCACCTTTCACCCTAAAAGCTGAACTCTTCTGAGAAAGTAGACACTAACACTTGCTTCAGCTCAACCACAACCCCCAGTTAAATAGGGGGTGTTGCTGTTGTCGATGATGTTGAGAATTCTTTGCTGACTTTCCCATTTAACACAGGAACAATTTAGATTTACAGGAGTAGCTGGTGTATATTAATTTACTTAACTCCTCAAAGCATTCCTTAGGTATTGAAGCATGGCTTCGAAAACCAGACTGGTTTCCTTTGCGGTTTATTCCAAGATTGATAACACAGAGTAAAATGTTCTGGCATATTTAATCCCTTAGAGTTCCATCCGGTTTAGTACTATCAGGGTTCGAATTCGCTTTGTCACTGTTCACTCATTTTTTTGCACAATGTGAGCCAGATTCAGTGTTTTTAGTAGGAGTTCAACAATTTGAGAAAATCTTTTACAACTTTTTTACCTTTCACAGAGGAAATTCTGACGGAATGTTCCAGGTGTTATACTTTACCATACAGATTAAACATTCAATATATAGTTCATTGAATATTCTTCATAGGCCAGGCTGTGATGGAGTTCTTAAATTAACCAAAATATCTCTTAACTTCTCAATTGGAGAGTTGGGTCTGTACAAAATTTGCTTTGCAACTCACCAAGGCCCCTCAGACAGCACCTTCCAAACCTACCACCACATCTAGAAGAACAAGGGCAGCAGATACATGGCAACATCAGCACATGAAAGCTCCCTTTCAAGCCACACACTTCATCTTGTCAATGCCTTCACTGTTGTTAGCTCAAAATCCTGGAACTCCCACTGGGGATGTCCCCACATCAGCTGGGCTGCAGCGATTTAAGACGGCAGCTCAGCATCACCTACTTGGGAGCAAGTTGGGATGGGCAAGAAATGCTGGCCCAGTCACATAATCATAGAGTCATAGAGATGTACAGCACAGAAACAGACCCTTCGGTCCAACTTGTCCATGCTGACCAGATATCCCAACCCAATCTAGTCCCACCTGCCAACACCTGGCCCATATACCTCCAAACCCTTCCTATTCATATACTATCCAGATGGCCTTTAAATGTTGTAATTGTACCAGCCTCCACCACTTCTTCTGGCAGCTCATTCCATACACCCACCACCCCCTGCGCAAAAAAAGCTTTCCCCTTAGGTCTCTTTTATATCTTTCCCCTCTCACTCTAAAACTATGCCCTCTAGTTCTGGACTCCCTGGCCCCAGGGAAAAGACTTTGTCTACTTACCCTATCCATGCCTGTCATGATTATATAAACCTCTATAAGGTCACCCTTCTGCTCCAGGGAAAACAGCCCCAGCCTATTCAACCTCTCCCTATAGCTCAAATCCTCCAACCCTGGTAACATCCTTGTAAATCTTTTCTGAACCCTTTTAAGATTCACAACATCCTTCCGATAGGAAGGAGACTAGATTTGCATGCAATATTCCAACAGTGGCCTAACCAATGTCCTGTACAGCCACAACTCCTGTACTCAATACTCTGACCAATAAAGGAAAGCATACCAAACACCTTCTTCACTATCCTATCTACCTGCGACTCCACTTTCAAGGAGCTATGAACCTGCACTCCAAGGTCTCTTTGTTGAGCAACACTCCCTAGGACCTTACCATTAAGTGTATAAGTCCTGCTAAGATTTGCTTTCCCAAAATGCAGCACCTGACATTTATCTGAATTAAACTCCATCTGCCACTTCTCAGCCCATTGGCCCATCAGATCAAAGTCCCATTGTAATCCGAGGTAACCTTCTTTGCTGTCCACTACAGCCTGTGTCCTCTTGGTGAACAAACATAAATTCAGAAATCACAGAAGTGCAAGCATACTGACACACTATTATCCTGACAGTGTGGTAATTCTGATAACCACGTCCGAATATATTAGTGCTAAAAGGGGAATAAAAAGTCCTAAAATGTCACCTTTGATGCATTGTGGTGGCTGTCCATTTGTTAACCTCAATATTTTGTTGTCTTTCTGCAGTAATGGACAATGTTGACAGGTAGGTAAAAACAATGACTGTAGATGCTGGAAACCAGATTCTGGATTAGTGGTGCTGGAAGAGCAGAGCAGTTCAGGCAGCATCCAAGGAGCTTCGAAATTGAAGTTTCAGGCAAAAGCCCTTCATCAGGAACACACCAGATGGCCTCCTTCTTTAGAGACCGCAATTTCCCTTCCCACGTGGTTAAAGATGCCCTCCAACGCATCTCGTCAACATCCCGCACCTCCGCCCTCAGACCCCACCCCTCCAACCGTAACAAGGACAGAACGCCCCTGGTGCTCACCTTCCACCCTACCAACCTTCGCATAAGCCAAATCATCCGTCGACATTTCCGCCACCTCCAAAAAGACCCCACCACCAGGGATATATTTCCCTCCCCACCCCTTTCCGCCTTCCGCAAAGACCGTTCCCTCCGTGACTACCTGGTCAGGTCCACGCCCCCCTACAACCCACCCTCCCATCCTGGCACTTTCCCCTGCCACCTCAGGAACTGTAAAACCTGCGCCCACACCTCCTCCCTCACCTCTATCCAAGGCCCTAAAGGAGCCTTCCACATCCATCAATGTTTTACTTGCACATCCACTAATATCATTTATTGTATCCGTTGCTCCCGCTGCGGTCTCCTATATATTGGGGAGACTGGGCGCCTCCTAGCAGAGCGCTTTAGGGAACATCTCTGGGACACCTGCACCAATCAACCACACCGCCCCGTGGCCCAACATTTCAACTCCCCCTCCCATTCTGCCGAGGACATGGAGGTCCTGGGCCTCCTTCACCGCCGCTCCCTCACCACTAGACGCTGGAGGAAGAACGCCTCATCTTCTGCCTCAGAACACTTCAACCCCAGGGCATCAATGTGGACTTCAACAGTTTCCTCATTTCCCCTTCCCCCACCTCACCCTGGTTCCAAACTTCCAGCTCAGCACTGTCCCCATGACTTGTCCGGACTTGTCCTACCTGCCTATCTCCTTTTCCACCTATCCACTCCACCCTCTCCTCCCTGACCTATCACCTTCATCCCCTCCCCCACTCACCCATTATACTCTATGCTACTTTCTTCCCACCCCCCACCCTCCTCTAGCTTATCTCTCCACGCTTCAGGCTCACTGCCTTTATTCCTGATGAAGGGCTTTTGCCCGAAACGTCGATTTCGCTGCTCGTTGGATGCTGCCTGAACTGCTGTGCTCTTCCAGCACCACTAATGCAGAATCTGGTTTCCAGCATCTGCAGTCATTGTTTTTACCTTGTTGGGAAACCCTATTCTCTGATATTCATGTCCAACTGCTTATATGTAAGAAATAGTCCCCATAAGATAAATGTTCCATGTGATTGCTTGTGATTGCAGAGAATGTGCCTATGTAAAACAGTCACTGTGAATCATAAAATACTCACTATTTGCTGTTACAAATTTAAATTTGCCATCAATAACCATCAGTGAAACTAATTTTGCTTTGAATTGCCAGCAGCACGACACAGCCAGAAATCTTCCTTGTATGAATATTGCTCACTTTGCGAGCTCTCACATTGCGCAGGGATAATAACAAACTGCACCCCTGTGATTTAAAGAATGAGATTCTAATATTTTGACTTCACACGGGGGCAATCAGGCCTTGAGCTTATCTGCAGATATTTTGTTGGATACTATATTCTGCACAGCTTGCCAACTGCTTGCAAAGCTCCTGCACTCTCAGTTGCAGGAAATGCTATTGTAATTGCTGAGTAAATCTGCCTGATAGCCCCTGAACTGTCTATGATAAGAATGAACAATGCATACCATCATGTTGCCACTTTTCAGGTTGAACATGCCCAGATTGTGCCCATATATTGGCAGGAGCAACAGATTGGATGTCTCTAAATTAAGTTGCATGGGGTAGATTTGCTTGAATCCCAGCTAATTTAACTAACTGAGTCATACAGACTGAGGAACCCCAGCCTCCTGTCACCCTATCTCTGTCTAAGATACAGCATGCAAGACCCCAAGTGGGCAAAGGTTCAGGCTTCACTGTCACGTGAAACAGTGCCGAGGTGGGGATGTTTCCCAGGGTCAAACACCCTGGCCCACATGAAGAAGGAATAAGTGGGTAAGGGGGTGAGGAAACCACTGAAACTCCAGAGGTGACAGACATTGCTGAGGTATCAATGGTCTTCTGTGCTGTCTGGAGAACCAATGAGAAATCAGCTCTGTCTCTTCCAAGGAGATCACAGCGGGTCAGACAGCATCCACGGAGAGAGAGCAAGCTAATGTTTCGACCCTTGATGACTCTTCGTCACAGCTGAAGTGAAGTGTGGAGGGGACTGCATTAAACAGCAATAAACGTTTAGATTGACTGCCTCAAGCTCTGTCTATAGTTGTAATTGAGAGCTGTTGTGGTGTGTGTCAGGAGGCCTGGGTTTAAGTCCCACCTGCTCTGAAGGTGTATAATAACACCTCTGAATAGGCTGATTAGGAAATGTTTATAAAATTGACTAGTGTCTTAAAAGTAAAGTTAAAGTGAACTCCAAAGTCTTTTACAACGGCTGATAAATATTGTGCTTATTCCAAACTTCGTGGGTTCCTCTTGTCATCTCTAAGGAACGAATGAATCAGGGCACTGTCAGGAAGCTGGTAATTACTGGCTGCTCAAGCAGAACAAAAGTTAAGCTGGACTTTGAGGGTGACGTATTCCTATCCAGTCAGAATCATGTGGTCCCTCCCCGTTTTCAAAGCTGCAGCCAATGAGTTAGCAAATCTGGTCACTCGCACAGGCAGCTGTGTTTCTTTTCCCCCAAAAACAGCAAGTCACATCTTGTCTGGTGTAAAGTAAATAGACACCAAGTAAAAAAAAGAAAGATTTTTCTTTATAAAGTGGAGCAGTGGATGATATCTGATGTTGGGCCAGATTCCCAGTACAATTGAACTGTGCTGTTTGTTTTATAATTCTGCATTCCACAGCTGTGGACCAACTGTAATTCTTGTGTTTGCATGTGCGGCTGTTTTAAAGCCATTGATTCAGTCACTAACAGAGATGATTGTAATGACAAGGTTACTGGGCTAGTATTCCAGATAACCCTAATGCTCTGGGACATGGGTATTTGGTTGTTCAATGGTGAAACTTGAATTCAATAAAAATCCGGAATGCAAAAAGCTAGATGGTCAATCACAAAACCCTTGTGTGACAACATAAAAACCCAGCTGGTTCACTAAAGGTTGCTGTCAGGGATGGAAATCTGACATCCTTACCTGGTTTGGCCAACTCCAGACCCAGAGCAATGTGGTTGACCCTTTAATGCTTTTCTGAGCAATAAATGCTCATGTTGCCCACATCCCATCAATAATAAAAATTAGTTCACAACATCTACTTGCCTTTCTTTCCTTTAACTCCAAGGTATTTAGCATTCCAGTAACAGAATTAGATACTAACAGATTATTGTCTTTGAACACAGAAAAAATACACACACAATAATACATTGCATCCTGCTCCTCGGATGCTGCCTGACCTGCTGTGTTTTTCCAGAAATACACTCTCAACAGTATTGTTTTATCATATAATCTTTAGTCAACTAAAAAAAAAACCAGTACAATTACAAGACAGATATTCTTTATTCTCATAACTCATTATGACAAAAGGTATTCCTGTCCAAGGATATCCAACATTTTTTTTGTAAAGCAATCTGATTGCTTCTTATGTACAAGAATCTAAGAAACTTTGAATTTTTTTCCTTCTCACATTACTTTTGTGCTCACAAAAGCAAATCCTCAATCTCTTTTCCATAACAGCCTTTGCCCAGTCAACATTGTACCAAAGTGAACAATTGTCAATAAAGCCTTCTGAAGGCAAATTTGTTCCCAATTGGTCCTTATACAGGTGTTCCTTTAAAATAATTGATCAATTTATAACCATATCTGTAATTTCTGCCAATGCAAGTGTTTCTGCAACTAAGGTGTTTTAATTGCTCTTTATTTTAGTTTTTCGATTCGATAATAATAAATTCTGTTGTACTTGAAAACCATTGAGAAGATTAGCATGTGAGATGTCAACAAAGTGACTAATTTAATTCCTCTGGGGTACCCAGGCTGGAAAACCTTTGGATTTGCCTTTAACACTTCTCCAACTGTTGCATATGTCAACATGGTGCTTAGCTCCTAGCATGTATCAGGTCTAGTTCACGTGCATAGCCATTTTAATTGCACAATTAAACATTTCACCAATCCACTTCTTCCGCAGTTACAGATTTTCCTTTTGTGAGAATCTGGTCTAATTTATTGGGATCTTATCAACATTCTTTGGATTAGACTGCTGAATCAGAGCTATTCCCAGTTTAGTCAGTTTTGTATCCAATCCTATATATTTAAAAGCCCTTGAAGACTGACTTCCTACTTCAAATTCTGCTTTAAGCTTTGTACAACAATGTTTTCAAACTCCCGACTCACCATGAAAGATCAGGCTGAGCACCATAAAGATGCTTGAAAGTTTTTCCCGCTGCACCAATAAAACATGGCAGGGTCTGTTCTGAACTGGAGGCAATCCATTTTTAATAAGACAGTGCTTACTGAGAAGTCCCAAACTCTAAAAGCATAATTTCAGCAATATTCATGTAGACTAGACTTCCAGAGTGCACCCAATATTCATGTACACTAGACTTCCAGAGTGCACCCAATATTCATGTAGACTAGATTTCCAGAGTGCACCCAATATTCATGTACACTGGACTTCCAGAGTGCACCCAATATTCATGTAGACTAGACTTCCAGAGAGCACCCAATATTCATGTACACTAGACTTCCAGAGTGCACCCAATATTCATGTAGACTAGACTTCCAGAGAGCACCCAATATTCATGTACACTAGACTTCCAGAGAGCACCCAATATTCATGTAGACTAGACTTCCAGAGAGCACCCAATATTCATGTACACTAGACTTCCAGAGTGCACCCAATATTCACGTGGACTAGACTTGCAGAGTGCACCCAATATTCATGTACACTAGACTTCCAGAGTGCCCCCAATATTCATGTACACTAGACTTCCAGAGTGTACCCAATATTCATGTAGACTAGACTTCCAGAGTGCACCCAATATTCATGTACACTAGACTTCCAGAGTGCACCCAATATTCATGTAGACTAAACTTCCAGAGTGCACCCAATATTCATGTAGACTAGATTTCCAGCGTGCACCCAATATTCATGTACACTAGACTTCCAGAGTGCACCCAATATTCATGTACACTAGACTTCCAGAGTGCACCCAATATTCACGTGGACTAGACTTGCAGAGTGCACCCAATATTCATGTACACTAGACTTCCAGAGTGCCCCCAATATTCATGTACACTAGACTTCCAGAGTGCACCCAATATTCATGTACACTAGACTTCCAGAGTGTACCCAATATTCATGTAGACTAGACTTCCAGAGTGCACCCAATATTCATGTACACTAGACTTCCAAAGTGCCCCAATATTCATGTACACTAGACTTCCAGAGTGCACCCAATATTCATGTACACTAGACTTCCAAAGTGCACCCAATATTCATGTAGACTAGACTTCCAGAGTGCACCCAGTATTCATGTACACTAGACTTCCAGAGTGCACCTAATATTCATGTACACTAGACTTCCAGAGTGCACCCAATATTCATGTACACTAGACTTCCAGAGTGCACCCAATATTCATGTACACTAGACATCCAGAGTGCACCCAATATTCATGTACACTAGACTTCCAGAGTGCACCCAATATTCATGTACACTAGACTTCCAGAGTGCACACAATATTCATGTAGACTAGACTTCCAGAGTGCACCCAATATTCATGTACACTAGACTTCCAGAGTGCACCCAATATTCATGTAGACTAGATTTCCAGAGTGCACCCAATATTCATGTACACTGGACTTCCAGAGTGCACCCAATATTCATGTAGACTAGACTTCCAGAGAGCACCCAATATTCATGTACACTAGACTTCCAGAGTGCACCCAATATTCATGTAGACTAGACTTCCAGAGTGCACCCAATATTCACGTGGACTAGACTTGCAGAGTGCACCCAATATTCATGTACACTAGACTTCCAGAGTGCCCCCAATATTCATGTACACTAGACTTCCAGAGTGTACCCAATATTCATGTAGACTAGACTTCCAGAGTGCACCCAATATTCATGTACACTAGACTTCCAGAGTGCACCCAATATTCATGTAGACTAAACTTCCAGAGTGCACCCAATATTCATGTAGACTAGATTTCCAGCGTGCACCCAATATTCATGTACACTAGACTTCCAGAGTGCACCCAATATTCATGTACACTAGACTTCCAGAGTGCACCCAATATTCACGTGGACTAGACTTGCAGAGTGCACCCAATATTCATGTACACTAGACTTCCAGAGTGCCCCCAATATTCATGTACACTAGACTTCCAGAGTGCACCCAATATTCATGTACACTAGACTTCCAGAGTGTACCCAATATTCATGTAGACTAGACTTCCAGAGTGCACCCAATATTCATGTACACTAGACTTCCAAAGTGCCCCAATATTCATGTACACTAGACTTCCAGAGTGCACCCAATATTCATGTACACTAGACTTCCAAAGTGCACCCAATATTCATGTAGACTAGACTTCCAGAGTGCACCCAGTATTCATGTACACTAGACTTCCAGAGTGCACCTAATATTCATGTAGACTAGACTTCCAGAGTGTACCCAATATTCATGTACACTAGACTTCCAGAGTGCACCCAATATTCATGTACACTAGACTTCCAGAGTGCACCCAATATTCATGTACACTAGACATCCAGAGTGCACCCAATATTCATGTACACTAGACTTCCAGAGTGCACCCAATATTCATGTACACTAGACTTCCAGAGTGCACACAATATTCATGTAGACTAGACTTCCAGAGTGCACCCAATATTCATGTACACTAGACTTCCAGAGTGCACCCAATATTCATGTACACTAGACTTCCAGAGTGCACCCAATATTCATGTAGACTAGACTTCCAGAGTGTACCCAATATTCATGTACACTAGACTTCCAGAGTGCACCCAATATTCATGTAGACTAGACTTCCAGAGTGTACCCAATATTCATGTACACTAGACTTCCAGAGTGCAACCAATATTCATGTACACTAGACTTCCAGAGTGCACCCAATATTCATGTACACTGGACCTCCAGAGTGCACCCAATATTCATGTAGACTAGACATCCAGAGTGCTCCCAATACTTCTGGCACCTCTTTTGGAGGATGAGGAAGGCACCTCCCTTTTGAGAATACCTCTCTGTAGATATGCAGCTTTAAGATCAATTAATCCACATTTCCAAGTTTTTGTTCCTAACAAAGCAAAGTAAATCTTCAAAATTACTTTTTCCCTCTCTTACATTGGACTTCCTATTTTTCTTCAAAATGTTGAGTCGCTAGGCTGACTTTAGCCTTATAAATTCCACCCAGAATCACCTTCTCTGTGCATTTCCACCTGGCGTGAGAGGGATCTGTGCCTGATGTGGCACCTCTGTGTACAACCCAAATTCCCTCCAACTTTGTGATCCTTACTGTTCAGCACCTTTTATTAATTTGTCTTCCAATTTGTGGCCACCAAGACATTCCCATGTGCTTCTGCTGCAGGTATTACATTTGTACTAAATTTCTTTGCTTTGTTAAAGTATGTCCTCCATTGCTTTCTGATCTGCTACTGTTTGACCTCACCATCCTATTATTCGGATTCCCATCAGCAGTTTGTGATCTCTTTCTGGGGACATGTTTGCTCTCAGACCCACAGTTTGAGTTTACATTGCATTTTATTGCCTTCTGCCGTAGCACATCATGCTCCCAATAGATGGATCTCCCTACATGTTTTTATAGTTGTCACTGTTTAACATCGAAAAACCCTTTCTAGCAAATACTTTCCTGAAGTACCCAATTTTGATAGTTGTATTTTGGACCAAAGGTCTCACATTGACGATCAGAACTGATCTATCTACTAGAATTGTCAATGGCAAAAATTTGACCCTTATAGCTGTGTAACGTTTGGGTATAAGATGTACCTGGTTCTTATTTTCTTTTTATAACTCCTTTACAATCAGAAAAAAGTGCAACTTTGAAGAGAGTATCTGAAAAATTCAGTTCCGATGCTGTACAATTATTGTGTTGACTTTATCAATAACCTTTTGTGTTTACTTCAGTATTTCTGACAAATCTCATATCCATCACTTATCTCTTCTATAATCTCCTTATTACACTCCTCATCCCTTATTCTTGCATCATTTCAATATTTTAAAATCTTCTGGTGGAGTGATGGGCAAATTGCCTCTGCAATTTTAATACAACTTAATTTTCACATTCTAAATATTTGAAATCACCTACCCCCTCCCCAACAGATGTCAAGAATTGTTATTTGACTTCTTTACTAGAGAGGTTACAATCCATTAAAGGAAAGACAATAGTGTCCCAGTTATGTAAATTGCAAATTTATAGATTTTCCGAATACAGTAGCTTTGCCATTTATCATATTCGGTTCACCTGTGTTTTCTTAATTGGTGGCCAATTTAGTAATGATAATATTTCACTGCATACCACATCAGTGTTAATAAAACGATTGATTTCAGCACCCTCACAAGGCAAGACCACTCTTTTCAAGGATTTTAGTGCATAATCATCCCCAGAGCAAAGTATTGAGTACAGGAGTTGGGAAGCCATGTTGGAATATTGCATGCAATTCTGGTCTCCTTCCTATTGGAAAGATGTTGTGAAACTTGAAAGGGTTCAAAAACGATTTACAAAGATGTTGCCAGTGTTGGAGGATTTGAGCTATAGGGAGAGGGTGAACAGGCTGGGGCTGTTTTCCCTGGAGCGTCGGAGGCTGAGGGATGCCCTTATAGAGGTTTATAAAATTATGAGGGGGCATGTTTAGGGTAAGTAGACAAAGTATTTTCCCTGGGTTCGGAGAGTCCAGAACTAAATGACATAGGTTTAGGGTGAGAGGGGGAATATATAAAAGAGACCTAAGACCTCTTTTCACACAGAGGATGGTATGTGTATGGAATGAGCTGCCAGAGGAAGTGGTGGAGGCTGGTACAATTGCAACATTTAAGAGGCATTTGGATGGGTATATGAATAGGAAGATATGGGCCGGGTGCTGGCAGGTGGGACTAGATTGGGTTAGGATATCTGGTCGGCATGGACAGGTTGGACTGAAGGGTCTGTTTCCACGCTGTACATCTCTATGACTCTATGACTGTCAAATTGTTCAACTTTGTTGTGATTCCTATTACTCAGTCTCGGTAGCATTTTAAGAAGACTATCCACATACTGTAGCTATGCATCCACTGTCTAGTGCTGCACAATTAAAAGATTCTGTCAACAACCCATCCATTGCTGGACTGAAACTTCTTGTAACCACTTAATGCACTGTCTTTGGTCCATATGTCTATCGTTTTGCTCTGAATATTCCATTTCACATTGAGTTTCAATTACTCTACTATATAGTTTGGGATAGCTAATGATGTTACTGAGCTTTGAATTGCACCTGAAACATCAGTTGACTAAAGCCTAGGCAGTTCTGGTGTTCATTCTTTTGTAGAAAATCTCAAATTTCTTTGTGTACCCTACCACAGAACTACCTTCACATTTCCTAAATTTGTCAAAATGTGACCATTCCTCTCTAGCAATCAGTAAATCACTTTTGCGATCTATTTTCTCCATGAAGATTAGCAATTTGTCCAAACCTTCTTCTCTGTTCAAACGATCAGCTTCTTACACTCCAGGTAAAAACATCCCAGCCTATCCAGCCTCCCCTTAAAACTCAAACCTTCCCGTTTCAGTAACATCCTTGCAAATTTCTTCCGCACCCTTTCCAGATTAATAACATCTTTCCTATAACAGAGTGACCCGAACTGTACCCGGCACTCCAAATGTGGCCTTACCAATGTCTTGTACAGCTGTAACATGACGTCCCAACTCCTGTACGCAATGCTCTGACTGATGAAGGTAAGTGTGCCAAATGCTGTCTTCACCACCTTGTCTACCCATGATGCCGCTTCTAAGGGAACGATGTGCCTGGTTTGACAACATTCCCCAGGGCCCTACCATTAACTGTATAAGTCCTGTCCTGGTTTGTCTTATCAAAATGCAACAACTCGCAATTACCTGAACTAAACTCCATTCCTTGGCTCACTGGCTCAGGTGATCAAGATCCCATTATACTCTTAAATGATCTTTTTTTGACAACCTTCATCTGCAAACTTACAAACCATGTCTCTTAAATTCTCATTCAAAACGTCTGTGTATTTAGCATCCCATTAACAGAATTAGATATTAATAATCATAAATATCCCAAATCCCAAAGAGAACAACAATTTATACTACAGGAGAGATGTTGCTAGGACTGGAGGGTTTCAGCCATAGGGAGAGGCTGAATATGCTCGGGCTATTTTCCGTGGAGCATCAGAGACTGAGAGGTGACTTTCTAGGGGTTTTATAAAATCATCGGGGGCATGGATAGGGTAAGTAGACAGGGTCTTGTTCCTACGGTGGGAGAGTCCAAAATTAGAGATTATATGTTTAAGGTGAGAGGGGAAAGATTTTAAAAGGTTCTGAGGGGTAACTTTTTCATGCAGACTGTATGGAACGAGCTGCAAGAGGAAGTGGTGGAGACAACTACAATTACAACTTTTAAAGGCATCCGGATGGGTATATGAAAAGGAAAGGTTTTGAGGGATATGGGCCAGGTGCTGGCAAATGGGACTAGGTAAGTTTGGAATATCTGGTCAGTGCACATAAGTGGGACCGAAGGGTCTGTTCCTATGGTGTATGACTCTATGACTTTAAGAAGTGCTGATTGATTACCAAGTGCGCTATGATTGGAAGAGGTTTTGCCTTAGAGAATTCATTGGGAAACAGTTCCCTGCAAAGCTTTTGATTAAATTCAAGCCAAGCAAGTTGGCTCTGATTGTAGTCAAGATACCCCTTTTCCTTCTGTATTCCCATGGCAATGCCTTGACCAACTAAACATATAAATGTAGCCTCATAAAATATATAAAATATTCATGCACTTATTTTGCCATGGGAAAAAAACAACAAGCAGGTGTGATTTGGAAAGTGTTTGAGAATTTGTATTTCTTCAGTGCCTTGGCATTAATAGATTTCAGGCTGGATATCCAGCCAAACACTTGCAGAAACATCAAAAGTTTAACATTGAGAGTCATTCCACATAACGTCAAGATGATCAACACCGACACGTGTCAGTACTCACAATTAATTTAGGTTAAATCTAGAGAAAGAAGTGAACGTTTGCAGTAATAAATATTTAACTGTTGAGTTTGAAGAACATTAACCTGAAACCAACTCCTGTTTATGTCTTACTTAGTTTGAGATATTTTATCATGAGCCCCAGCTACACTTGATAACCTGGCTTACCAAATTTACTGAGCTTAACAATAAGGGGCACAGAAGTATTACAAATCGCTAAAGAGAAATAGCCTGGGTTAATCAGTGCTGGCCAGTTTGTGTATTTAACTAAGGTAGTTTGATGTTAAATCAATATTGCAGTGCATTAGCAATTTAATAAAATAGAGATTGCAACAAATATTTATCAATTAATTCATTTTACCTTCTTGAATAACTCAAGTGGTATTACCACTGGTGGTGACATTTTGCAAAGTTGAAGGCTACATAAGTAAGTGAATTAAACTGTGATTCAGTGAAAGAAGAAGGACATTTGCTGTTGATTAAGTCAAAATGTACTACATGTGGGAAGATGACCAATCCACTAAGATTAAATTCCATTTGGAAAAAAAGTAGATGATATGGTTTATTCAAATTTCCCAATTTAACAGCATTGCAATAACGAAAGGATATCTCAATAACCTCAAAAACAAAAAGAAAATATCTAGAGCTAACTCCAAGGGCTAATGGGTCTTAACATTTTCAATGAAAAGGTTGGTATGTCTGTTAGACACAGCACTGAGGACATTGGGAAGTATAATAAGAGTGACACCTCTGACTCTGATAGGTCTAACTAATATGTACAAGGCATATGTGCATAATATGTACATAGCGTATTAGATTTCTGACTTCAATAATCACAGAGCAGTTCCAGTTCCAGAATCCGATAATACTTTCAGTTTGATATTCAATTTATAAACAACACTTTCTTTTACTGTCCACAGGGTTTTCATCACAATTTCAGTTAAAAATCCTTACAGATGTACTGTGATCGCAGAGACTCTTTCAACTTTCACACACTGATAAATCACACACAAAGCTCATTGCCAAGCACCAGCTACAGAAATCACTTGTTGTTTGGGATTCGTTATTCCCAAGAAATCGATGTAAATACTGCAGCTTGTTGATCCATGACACAAAGGTTAAATCTTGAATAAGTCATGCTTGTGAAAGTTTCAGTCAATTTTGTGAGTTGCCGTTTGTATCAACTCTCAGTATGGTGAAGTATTAAATATTTCAAAAATCCAAATGCTACTCTTATCTTGTCCACCTGAACTGCTCAAGATGAAACTACTAAGAGATCTTCATGCCTAATATTTGAATTTCCACGGCAATACTTCATGAAATTGAAAAAGCTGATAGACAACGGCCATGTGCCAACAATATCTTTTATATTCGTTCTTGAGATGTGAGTGTCTCTGCCTGGACCAGCATTTAATGTGAATTCCTAATTGTCCAGAGGGCAGATAGTTAACCACATTGCTGTCGGTTTGGAATCACATGTAAGTATGGAAAATAAAGAACATGAAAGCGTGGGAAGGGTTAAAGCATGAAGACTACTGGCAATGTGTGGTTTGTGGAAGGCAGGATGGGATAACCAAAGTGGAATGTTCTTACACCAATTAGCAGAGTAAGGTTAAGGCTGAAAGGTCACTATGGCGAGATGAGATAAACAAGTAATAAAGCAATTTCTCTGTTAAGTGTTATTATGACAGGATTGGGACAATAAATATTTGGGACATGACATTAAAATATCTAATTAATAATTAGTTGGGTCAGCTTGAAACAGGAGACTATGGAATAGCTAAATATCTATCATGACAGGTTAGTCTGGAGTGGAAAGATCACTAAAGGAAGGAAATTAGTGAACCAGATGAATTTTTGCAACAATTGACAGTGGTTAAATGGTCACTACTAGGCTAGATTTTCATTGAATTCAAATTTCATGACTGGTCATGATTGGATTTGAATTCATATTTCTAGAGCATCGGCCTAGAGTCCTGGATTACTAATCCAGTGGCACTGCCCCTACGTCACCTCCTCCCCCTAAATTATTAACTTCAAATCTGCATCGAATCCATCTTTGCAGGGACTTTAACTTTATGAGCTGAGGTTTCGATAATTTGGACACAAATTGCACTGGAGATTATGAATATTTTCAGAAATGGATTTACAATTCAAACTCTTCTTTTCAAATTTATTTGGGTAAAAACGATGACTGCAAATGCTGGAAACCAGATTCTGGAATAGAGTGGTGCTGGAAATGCACAGCAGTTCAGGCAGCATCCGAGAAGCAGGAAAATCGACATTTCGGGCAAAAGCCCTTCATCAGGATTTATTTGCCCAATTCAAAATATTTCATGAGGCAGCACAACCAGTGAAATAATACAGTAAGTATAATTGTCTTTTGATTAAAACATATTTCTTAATGTGTTTAAGAGTAGTAACCTGGTGCAGGATGATGAATACAATTTAACACAAAGCAAGCAATTTTAATGAACTTCTATTCCACCAATTCAGATGTAACTGATTTTTAATTACATTGAATCATTTATTAGTTTCATTGATGTACACTAGTCAGTTCATTAGTAAATTTAGATTGTTTTAAAATGTACTGATTAGCATCTTTGCACTTCAAAATAAAGCTTAATTTCAATACCATCCATAAATCCCTGCAAATGGTAGAAACTCACCTTATTCATTATTTCAGTCTGCGGTGTGTAGCTACTTTTTGTGAAAGGAGTCAGTTTTCAGCATAATGCCTCTTAAATCAGAATCAACACTTAGAGAAACTTAATTTCCTCTGGATGGAAGGTGCACTTAAATTTCCATATTCTGGTCAATTCAGTGCAAACCAATGAAAAGTCTAGGCATCCAAACAAGATTTGTCGGCATGCACATTTGTAGATTAAATCACCTATTAGTTTTAATAATAAACAAAATAGAAGTATTTAACAAATCTAACAACTGTAACATGGCTCAAGGATGGACAAACATGGCTCAGGGATGGACAGGACTGGCAGCTTAATGTTCCAGCATACAAATGCTACAGGAAGGACAGAAAGGGAGGCAAGAGAGGAGGGGGGGTGGCATTTTTGATAAGGGATAGCTTTACAGCTGTACTGAGGGAGGACATTCCCGGAAATTCATTCAGGAAGGTTATTTGGGTGGAACTGAGAAATAAGAAAGGGATGATCACCTTATTGGGATTGTATTATAGACTCCCTAATAGCGGGAAATTGAGAAACAAATTTGTAAGGAGATCTCAGTGATCTGTAAGAATAACAGGGTGGTTATGGGAGGGGATTTTAACTTTCCGAACATAGACTGGGACTGCCATAGTGTTAAGGCTTTAGATGGAGAAGCATTTGTTAAGCATGTACAACAAAATTTTCTGATTGAGTATGTGAATGTATCTAATAGAGAAGGTGCAAAAATTGACCTACTCTTGGGAAATAAGGCAGGGCAGGTGACTGACGTGTCAATGGGGGAACACTTTGGGGCCAGCGACCATAATTCTATTAGTTTTAAAATAGTGATGGAAAAGGATAGACTAGATCTAAAAGTTGAAGTTCTAAATTGGAGGAAGACTAATTTTGACGGTATTAGGCAAGAACTTTCAAAAGCTGATTGGGAGCAGATGTTGGCAGGTAAAGGAATGGCTAGAAAATGGGAAGCTTTCAGAAATGAGATAACCAGAGTCCAGAGAAAGTATATTCCTATAGATGAAAGGAAAGGTGTGAAGGTATGGGGAGTGCTGGATGACTAAAGAAATTGAGTTTTTTTAGTTAAGAAAAAGAAGGAAGTATACGTCAGGTATAGACAGGATAGATCGAGAGAATCCTTAGAAGAGCATAAAGAGGAGTATACCTAAGAGGGAAATCAGGAGGGTAAAAAGGGGACATGAGATAGCTTTGGTAAATGGTGTTAAGGAGAATCCAAAGGGTTTTTACAAATACATTAAGAACAAAAAGGTAACTAGGGAGAGAGTAGGGCCGCTCAAGGCAGCCATTGTGTGGAGCCACAGGAAATGGGGAAGATACTAAATGAGAATTTTGCATCAGTATTTACTGTGGAAAAGGACATGGAAGATATAGATTGTAGGGAAATAGATGATGACATCTTGAAAAATGTCTATATTACAGAGGAGGAAGTGCTGGATATCTTGAAATGCATAAAAGTGAATAAATCTCCAGGACCTGATCAGTGTACCCTAGAACTCTGTGGGAAGCCAGGGAAGTGATTGCTGGGCCTCTTGCTGAGATATTTGTATCATCAATAGTCTCAGGTGAGGTGCCGGAAGACTGGAGATTGGCTAACGTGGTGCCACTGTTTAAGAAAGGTATTAAGGACAAGCCAGGGAACTATAGACTGGTGAGCCTGACGTCGGTGGTGAGCAAGATTTTGGAAGGAATCCTGAGGGACAGGATGTATATGTATTTGGAAAGGCAAGGACTAATTAGGGATAGTCACCATAGCTTTATGCGTGGGAAATCATGTCTCACAAACTTGATTGAGTTTTTTTGAAGAAGTAATAAAGAGGATTGATGAGGGTAGAGCAGTAGGCATGATTTATATGGTGTTCAGTAAGGTGTTCGAAAGGTTCCCAATGGGAGACAGATTCGCAAGGTTAGATCTCATGGAGATCTAGGGGAGGACTAGCCATTTGGATACAGATCTGGCCCAAAGATAGAAGACAGAGGGTGGTGGTGGAGGGCTGTGATCAGTGAAGAGCCGCAATGATTGGTGCCAGGTCCACTGCTTTTTGTCATTTATACAAATGATTTGGATGTGAACATAAGAGGGATACTTAGTAAGTTTGCAGATGACACCAAAATTGGAGGTGTAGTGGACAGCAAAGAAGGTTATCTCAGATTACAACAGGATCTTGATCAGATGAGTCAGTGGGCTGAGGAGTGGCAGATGGAGTTTAATTTAGATAAATGTGAGATGCCACGTTTTGGGAAGGCAAGTCTTACCAGGACTTATACAATTAATGGTAAGACCCTCGGGAGTGTTGCTGAACAAAGAGACCTTGGAATGCAGATTCATAGCTCCTTGAAAGTAGAGTTGCAGGTAGATAGGATAGTGAAGAAGGCATTTAGTATGCTTTCCTTTATTGGTCAGAGTATTGAGTACAAGTGTCAGGAGGTCACGTTGTGGCTGTACAGGACATTGGTTCAGCCACTGTTGGAATATTGCATGCAATTCTGTTCTCCTTCCTATCAGAAGGATGTTGTGAAACTTGAAAGGGTTCAGAAAAGATTTACAAGGATGTTACCAGGGTTGGAGAGGCTGAACAGGCTGGGCTGCTTTCCCTGGAGCATCGGAGGCTGAGGGGTGACTTTATATAGGTTTATTAAATCATGAGGGGCATGGATAGGATAAATAGACAAGGTCTTTTCCCTGGGGTTGGGGAGTCCAGAACTAGAGGGCATAGGTTTAGGGTGAGAGGGCAAGTTAGAAAAGAGACCTAAGGGGCAACGTTTTCACACAGGAGGTGGTACATGTATGGAATGAGCTGCCAGAGGAAGTGGTGGAGGCTGGTACAATTACAACATTTAAGAGGCATCAGGATGGGTATATGATCAGGAAGGGTTTGGAGGGATATGGGCCAGGTGCTGGCAGGTGGGACTAGATTGGGTTGGGATATCTGGCCGGCATGGACGGGTTGGACTGAAGGGTCTGCGTCTGTGTTGTACATTTCTATGACTCTATGAATCTGACAATTACTAAGGCAGTTAAGGATTTCCCTGCAAAAGGCTTTCTGGTTATGAAATTGTAGTTGATATCAATGTCTGAGATTACTGTAAATTAGTGGGATTACTGTAGGAATAAATCTTTGGATAGCTGACAAGTTAATGCCATTAGTAAACCAAACCTATTGAATAGATTGGAGTCCGTGTGTTACAGCTGAACACTGTTTCCAGAGCTTCTAGAATCTAAATCCTATAGAATTTATGGTTGTGTTTTTGCACACCTTTCCCTGCAAGATTAATGTTGGCTTGTGGATCAGTGAGTGACAATGTTTTTCCTTTCAAGTGATTACCCACTTCTCCCAGATTTTATTGTGCTTCAGAGTAAATCCATGTTACACTGTTAATGATATCTAAAACAGCTGATTTAACATTACCATGCTCATCCTAGGTAAATATACCCATCTAATGAGAAATATCTCTGCCTATAACTAGCTGACACAATTTAATTTGCCTATTATAGCTACTTCACTTCAGATATACAAGCAATGTTTTGTTGTGGGTATTTAGGTTCTAAGTCTGTTCGGTTTTCCAAAGTATGGCACTGGAGTCCATGTATCTTTGGGCAAGAATACTTTATATATAACTTGATCCATACCCATACATTCATATTCTCTGCACACCAGGTTCAAGCATCTGTGCCATTCTAGCTCTTGTTATTTCTATGTGACTTTGATATCACCATTAGTATCATTTTGTGTGTGTCTCATGTGAATACCTTCTACATCCACTAGTTAAAGGTTAGAGAATAAGGTTACAGAAGCCAATGAGAGACCTTTTCAACTAAACAAAGAGAATTTAATGAAAATAAAGTCTCAGAGAATTTACCATGAGAAGTGTCAAACACACGCATAAATGCCATAAGTTCAAGAGAATAAAAACGTCTTCCGTCCAACTGAGCAATCTGAGTGACAGACTCAGAAAATGTCATCTGATTTGTTCAGTAATGGCTAACAACTATAAGGCAGGCAACTGCATCAAGTCATAGAGTCATACAGCACAGAAACAGAACCTTCAGTCCAAACAGTCCATGCTGACCATAATCCCAAACTAAACTAGTCCCACCTGCCTGCTCCTAGCCCATATCCCTCTAAACCTGTCCTATTCATGGACTTAACTAAGTGTCTTTTAAACATTGTAACTATGCCTACATCCACCACTTCCTCTGGAGGTTTGTTCCACATGCGAATCATCCTCTACATAAAAAAGTTGCCCCTCGTGTCTTTTTTAAACCTCTCTCCCCTCACCTTAAAAATATGCCTTCTCATCTTGAAATGCCCCATCCTTGGGAAAAGACACCGGCCTTTAACCCTATCTATACCCCTCATGATTTTATAAATGTCTGTAAGGTCACTCCTCAGCCTACTACACTTCACTTTAAAAAGTCCCAGCCTATCCAGCCTTTCTTTAAACTCAAACCCTCCATATCTGGCAACATCCTGAAATTAAATGTTTTGGAACTGAGTAGTAAAGGCATCATTTCACAAATAAGTTACAGGACAAATAGACTATGTGACAACTCAATCCCTTCCTTTATAAAACTCATAAATAGTATGTAAATGACTGAAAACGTAATGAATGTTATTGACCAGCATGTGATCCATGGACTTTAATACAAAATTCAGAGGGTGTTTAACTTTTCCTTTTTATTTTCTGAATGAAGGAAACCTGCATTTTGCAAAGTATTATAATTATCCGCATGCTGAATTGTTCATCATTATGCACACCCCCTCACATTGAAGGTTGGCTAAACCACAGAGAATGTCAAGTAGACTTCTGATCTCATTGTAGCAAAAAATCTGCAAGGCACACAGACAATCCAGTGAGTGAAGTGCATGCTCTAAACCCTACCCACAGCCTCACATTACACAGCAGTGATTTTCATTTTGGTGACAATGGGGAATATGGTGGAAGAAAGAATGAATGTTTCACAAGCTTTTCATTGTGCTATGTCCCATTATTAAAATGATCTGTTAATTCAATCTTTTGTTACCAATTCCTATCGTATTTTCTATCCTATGTTGTATAATTCAAAACTTATGGAAATTTGTATTGTTTCCTCTGAATATTATTTGTTTGGAAATTGTGATTGTTCCTCGCAGCAGGCTAAGTAAAACTGTTCCGATTTGCAATTATTTTGAAATTGGCTGGTATAATTTTAAGGAGAATATGCTTTTATCCAATCCCCCTTACCCATGTTTTTTTGAATGGTTGTGATGCCATGATTTCTGACACACATCCAAGTTCAGCAGGAAACATAGGACTTGGCAACTGACCTTCTTCCAGCTTTAAATGTCCAGAAGTTGGTCAATAGGTCTACTGGCTCCTCCTGTACTCAAACGAATTACCCATTCTGACAATAACAAGTTTGGATCGTTCAGAGACTGCTTAGGTGACTTCCATAGAGTGGTGTCACAGGAACCAATTCACAATATCGCCTCACCTTCCTCAATTTTGGAACATTTGTTCATGGGATGTGGATGTCACTGACTAGGCCAGTATGTACTGCCCTTCCTTATTGCCCAGAGGGCAGTTAAGAATCAACCTCATTGCTGTGGGTCTGGAGTCACATGTAGACCAGACCGGGTAAGGATAGCAGATTTCCTTCCTGAAAGGAAAGAACTAGATCGGTTTTTACAGCAATCGACAGAAATTAGCTTGTAAATTTTAATTCTAGCTTTAAAATATTCATTCTAAATTTCACTGTCTGCTATTTTGGAATTTGAACTCCAAGGCATTAGCTTGGTCATTTGGATTATTAACCGAGTGGCATTACAGTACACCACTTCCTTCCTTTCTAAGATCCACATCTCTCAGTTCATGACTATGAAATTCACTCCTTGGCAGCTATGTCTAACACAACAGCAACATTTCAGTACAAAATATACCAAATTCATTTAATGCAAAAATAGTTAACAGCCCTGAGTACTTACAGAGTCATACTCCACGGAAACAGATCCTTTGGTCCAACCAGTCCATGCCAAACATAATCTCAAATTAAACTAGTCCCACCTGCCTGCTCCAGGCCTATATCCTTCCAAACTTTACCTATTCATGTACGTTGTTGCATGAAATCAGTTTACTCTGTATAAACTGAGAGAGGATAAAGGTTCTAGTTCAGTGAGAACGTTACTTAAAGTAGCAGAAATGAGTGTAATGGTCATCATCAAACTGAAAGGTAGGTTAAATTGGAAAGATAACATGAGACTGTGCTCGTTTGAGAAGGAACATAGGAAGTGAAATTTATTACAAACACCCAGTAGTGCCATTGGTAAACCCATTCAAATTAAAATTACACAACCAAAATGGTCAGTGAATGATATTTGGACCAATCTGTCAGTAGAACACAATGAAGGTATAACCTCAATGCATGAGAAAAGGAAGCGTAAGAAGAACAAACAACTGAGAAAGAATTAAGTAACTGCATCAACATGGGTTAGAAAGCCAGCTAGATTCCACAAGCACACTGCTCCTTATAAAAAAGAACTAAGAATTCCAGATTCAAACAAAAATGATAAGTATATCATCCATAGAATGATGCTGATAATTCAGATTAATATTAGATAAAATTTATGCTTTGCAAAGATTTTCTTCTTACCACTTTTCTTAGTGGTAATTCTGAAGTAATAACAACTACTTTAAACACAGTACAATATAAAAGCATTTTATTCTTTCATTGATTGGCAGTATTTTTTTCTCTGGATAGGCTGGGATTTTTTTCCCTGGAGTGTAGAAGGCTGAAGGGGTGACCTGATAGAGGTTTCTAAAATCAAGAGGGACATAGATAAGGTGAATAGCTGCAGTCTTCTCCCCAGGGTAGGGGAGTCTAAAATTAGACGGCATTGATGAAATATTTAAAGGGGACCTGAGGGGCAACCTTTTTATATACAAGGTGATACACGTATAGAATTGCTACGGGAAGTGGTCGAGGTAGGTACAATTACAACGTTTAAAGGACACTTGAACAGGTACATGGATAGGAGAGGTTTCGAGGGATACAGGCGCAATGCAGACAAATGGGACTAGTTCAGGTTAGGAAAACTGGTCAGCATGGATGAGTTGAGTTGAAGGGTCTGTTTCTGTGCTGAATGACTCTATGACATTTTAAACACACTGGTGCAATGAAAGTGCAAGTACAAAGAGGAAATCTGGATGTCCTGCCCAAATATAATATTGAATATGCCTATACTAAATTAATTGAGATATCTGTCTGTGATTCTTGTTAAAATTCTGATCTTAGCCTTTCTGCTAAAGAAATTACACAGAAAAGGGAAGTAAATAAATGAATGGATGATGAGTCAGGATAGGCTTGTATTTTGTGCCTCACAGCAGCGAGATTTGGAGTAACAAAGATAAGAACTGCAGGGCTGGTGTGTCCACCTGATATCCTAGTTTAGCAATATAAATTAGCAGAAGGATTCTAAAAGGATTCTTCAGTATGGTAAAGCAATAATGCTGTGCAAGTAACCCTTAACAACTCACATAGCTTCATTCCAAAATCTTTACATTCCTTCCTGCGGATATAAACAATTATATTATTTTTAATTTTGTTATTATTTTATACAATATTTTGTGCCATTTCAGCACCCATCACTGATCACAATGTGAGCATCACATGTGATGACATTTTTGTGCTCAACTGTTCTTTTTTTCCAGATAACGTCAAATGTTCAAGAGATCAATAATTAAAATGTTTGACCAATAAATGATGTATGGGTAAGTACACTGGAATGCAATAGTCTTTTCCAGAATTATGCATTATTCCATAAAATCGTACAAAAGGAAAATGCCGAAATAAAGAGAGGAAGTGCTTGAAATATTCAGCAGGTCAAGCAGCACCTGTGGAGTGGAATTTTCCCAGTCCCTGAATGATGTGAGCAGTGGTGAGACAGTTGGCAAAATGTGACAAAAATGAAAAGACGGGATTCTTGATGTCAAGAAAGAGAAGTCCGATTTTCTGCAAAAGGTTTCAAGGACTGGATTAGGATCATGCCGGTGAGCAATAAAGGCTGAAAACTGTGTTGCTGGAAAAGCGCAGCAGGTCAGGCAGCATCCAAGGAGCAGGAGAATCGACGTTTCGGGCATATTGGATGCTGCCTGACCTGCTGCGCTTTTCCAGCAACACATTTTTCAGCTCTGATCTCCAACATCTGCAGTCCTCACTTTCTCCTGAGCAATAAGGGACCTGTTTGTATGCTATAACATTCCAGTGATGGCACTTCATTGATATACAGGTTGCTATTTCCCCAGGCAGCACAGGGAAACTAGACAGCATCAATTGCTGACACTGAGTGTTAGAGTGGTAACTTGTTTCTTCAGCTCATTCAGCGTACTATAATGCAATAGGGTCATCAAGGGCCATAGATATCTCCACAAGATGAGGTTCCAATGACTGCACGGTCCAGCAGCTTATTGCAGCACAGTACAGACAGGGTGCGCTACATAATCCTCAGGTGCTGTGTCTGGGCAACTGAGGCCGAGGATCTGTGAGAGCTGCAGCACTTTTCTGAGCAGGTAAGAGAGAACTCTGATGATGAGGAACATCACCTTCACCACCCTTTGATGCAGCAGCGTTGGTCAGTCTGTCAGTAATTGCATTCACTGGAACTGAGTTGGCTGAAGTCACCATTCATTGATTATAAATGCAATGATGCTGGAAAAGCAAGCAGCCACTGTCTATTCTCAGCTGCAAATGCAGCTCGCTGGTATCTTCGTTCATCACCTTTCCTATTGTTCAATAAAAGTTAAATTTACAAACTAATATAAACCTTAATAACATCAGATGCTCCCTCATTCATACATGGAAATGTTTAATGCTAGTTTGGGCACGTGGGAAAGAACAACTATCCTTCAGACAGGTATATAATAGTATGTGGTGCTAAGGATGGCTACCCTCCCTGTTGTATTACACTGAGGACCTGAGCACGTGTTGGGCTCTGGGGTCCTCCAAGTGTTGGTGCCCTGGGGCATTTCTTCCTTAGCTGGCTGTGTTACCAGATCACGCTCCCAACTCTAACTTAGCTCATGGCCCAAGTGAGATGTCATGCTCTGAGCTGGTGGAGGTTGCAGGAGACAGCCTCACTGGTGCACATTCTGAGGTGAAAGTGGATGTGTTAGCTGGAGGGACTAGTCTCTTCAGGGAGGAGACTGTGTGGATGGAGCTCGTGCTGGCAGAAGACAAGAAAAGGAAGGAGTTGGAAGATAGGAATGGAGGCTCGGCAGTGTTAAAATGGCATTGACCATGACGAAAGAGTAGAACAGCACTTGACAATGATCCTTACTTGAGACATGGAGGTCTCAGCTTCACAATATGAGCAGGCAAGGTCCTCTCCCTCTGAGGCAAGAATTCCCTCCTGGCAGGAGGTGAGGAGGACAGATGTCAGGCACCACACCTTGTTGACCTGCTACTTGTGTCTCATTTTCTCCTGGAATGAGACAAGGACAGGGATTGAGTGAGATGAAAGTCTCTGGCACAGCTGCTAGTGTTGGTGCAGCTGGGAAAGAGGCAGTGAGCTGTCCCAAGAGAGTGAGTAGGAACTGGAGAATACAGGAAGGGGTGGTAATTTGGGACGGGCATTTAATGGAGTGGGAGAGTGTGAATGAAGGAAGATGCTGCAGGCAACAATGAGAATGGGAGACATAAACTCTGGCTGGTGGGTGAGGGACGGGGAGGGGAGTTATACTAGTTGAGTTAGACTAGGTCTAAGCTAACAGAGAGGAAGTTGGTAGTTACCCTTATGGAGCAGAGAGGATTATTAACTTCCTTTTTGCATTGTTGAACATTCCTCTGGATTGTTGATACAGAACTGGCCAAAGTGGCAACTTTGGACCTGTCCTGGTGCTGTGGGTTCCTCCAGCAGTCCCGTGGAAAGAGACCACCTCAACCACTGGGAAGTGCAGCTCCCTGTTGACAAAGTTGGGTGAATGTTTTCTCTATCTGCCATCTCTTCCCACTGGGAAAGTCCAATTCCTGGTTTACAGCATTTGAACTGGGACACAGATGGGCTTTGTATGTGGTGTTGCCATCAGGATCTCTGAAGGCCCCTGAAGTGGCGAGCACTTCTGTTGCTGGCGAGTGTAAACTATTACAAGAGCATTGCATGGAGGCATGGTGCCAGTTAGTGAGGGCAGCACCATGAAATTACCCGAGGATACTTGCTACAGCTCACAGAGAGAAACCCTCCACGAAACTCCCCGAAATTGACAACTAGCCAAATATTGGGAAATTTCCAGCTGAGGGGTTAATATTTTCAGATCAATGGCCGATTATTCTGAACTCTGAGAAATCAGATCTCTAACATTTTTTAAACAAGCACAGAGACAAGGATAAGATGGAAGGCAAAAGTGATCAAATGATAAAAGTGACAATGGCACAAGGCAAAACGACCTCTGAAATGGCCATTAAAAACAATTCTAATAAAATTGTTGCAATTATGAATACACAATATTGTAATCACATGTCCTGGAGAAATGAAAGGACCTGAAAACTAACAGCAGGTGCTTCATTTAATCAGATTATACTGAAAAAGCAAGGAGTGAAAGATCAGCATCAGAAAAAAATCAAAATTGTACTCAAGTTGGATCTTGATCTTACAATATCCCAAAGTGATTTTCAGTCAATGTTGTATTTTTGAAATGTTAAATAGGCAACATTTGTAATGTAGGTAAGTGCAGCATTCAGTTTAGTACATGGCGATGTTTCCAAAACAGCAATCAGATTAAATATCAATTTTGTTGCAGTTATATTGGTTAAGTGATAAATGTTAGACAGGACACTAAGAAAACTCACTTGTAGACGTCAAAGCTGATCATCTTGCATTAAAGGAAGGTTGCAAAATAACTAATACTTATCATTGATTACTTCTTTATTCAGAAAAGGAGGGAGACAGAAAGCAGGAGATTATAGCCCAGGTAACTTAACATCAGTCATTAGGAAATTGTTAGAAGCTCTTATTAATGATGTTACAACAGGGCACTTTGATGTGTTCAAGGTAATCAGGCAGAGCCATGGTTTTGTCAAAGGGAGATTTGTATAAATAATTTTGATGAAGAGATCAAACGTGTGGTACTAAATTTGCTGATGGCACAAAGATAATGCAAACATTCTGTGTGTTTTTGTGATTGCTTGTTGTACCTCTTTTGTGATTTTCAATCTTTTGTGATTTATTCATCGGGACAACCAGATCTCTTTGCATCTGAGAACTCTACAACTTATCACCATTTAGAGGTAGGAAAAAAGTTGTGACAATGACTTAAGGGGACATTAAGGGGACAATGACATTGTGACAATGATCCTACAAGGGGATGTTGAAAGGATAAGGATAAGGATAAAATCTGACAAATGGAGTATGAAGTGGGAAAATGTGAAATTGTCCATTTTGTCAGAAATTACTGAAATGATATGGAGGTGTCAGTGTTGGACTGGGATGGACAAAGTCAGAAGTCACATGACACCAGTTTATAGTCCAATGGGTTTATTTGAAATAATAAATTTTCAGAGTACTGCTCCTTCATCCGATCACCTGATGAAGGAGCAGTGCTCTGAAAGCTTGTGATTTCAAATAAGCCTGTTGGACTATAAACTGGTATCTTGTGACTTCCAGCATTATCTAAATGGTGATAAGTTGTAGAGTTCTCAGATGCAAAGAGATCTGGTTGTCCCGATGAATAAATCATAAAAGATTGAGAATCACAAAAGAGGTACAACAAGCAATCACAAAAACACACAGAATGTTTGCTTTATTGAGAGGGGATTTCAATGCAAATGTTTACACTTCAGTTATACAGAGCATTGATCAGACTGCATCTGGATTACTGTGTACAGTACTGGTCACTATACTTAGGGAAGGATGTTAATGCATTGGGCACAATTCAGAGAAGGTTTACTAAACATTACCTGCAAAGTGTGAATTTCATTATAAGGAGAGGCTAGACAGCCCAGGCCTGTATCCTCCGGAGTTTAGAACAGTCAGAGGTGACTTAATTGAATTATATAAAATCCTGACGAGACTTGACCAAGTGGATTTGAAAGGATGTTTCCTGTGTGGGAAAATCTACAACTAGGGTCATAGGTTAAAATTAAGGGATCACCCATGTTAGATAGAGAGAGAGATGAAGAAACTTTTTTTTTCACAGAGGGTTGTGTGTTTTTTACAATTCCCTTTTTCAAAAGGCAGTGGATGCAGAATCTTGAAATATTTTTAAGGCCGAGTTTGACCGTATCTTCGAGGGGAGATAAGGCATTAGCAACTTATTGGAGATATGCAGAATGTAGAGTTGAGATTAAAATCAGATTGGCCCTGACTTTATTGAATGGTTGAGCAGGTTCAAAGGACCAGGTGGCCTACTCTTTGTTCTTTGTTTGAATGTTCCAGTTAACCCCAATTTGTGAGCTTATTATAAAAGATTCACTTTATAAAACACAGCAAGGCTGATGCCCAGCTAAAAGAATTTTTTTGAGAAATGTCATTAAACCCACACACCCAGTGTTATCCACAAGATCACCAAGTAAAAATGAGGAAAGCTATGACATCCATTTGCTTACCCTGACACAGAGATTGATGGGTTTTTTTTCTTTTTTCTTTTTTGGGCAGTGCCACTCTATTTATTTTTTTTTATAGAGTTGGAGGGATACTCCCCTTTTTATTTTCTTTTTTTTTCTTTTATACCCCATACTACCACCTAAGTGCGGTAGTGCTTATTTTATCCCCAGCACCCATGGTGTGTGTGTGTGCAGGTGTGAGACACAGTGAAAGACACAAAGTGCACCAATCTTTATTCAATTTCCACCACCAGGAAGATAGGAAAACACCCGGGTGGCCAGTGACAAACACTGCCCTTCACATCAAAGGGCAGTGCCGTGTGATCAAAACAGTGAAGGGGAGGGTAGGGACTAAATCAAAATAGAATTGGAGGGAGAAATGATGCACTCCACTCCCTGCGGCGCCCACCTCTCCCTGAACTCCTCCAGGGTGTTGGTGGACACCGCGTGCTCCTTCTCCAAGGACACCCGGGCCCTAATGTAACCGTGGAAGAGGGGCAGGCAGTCGGCTCTAACGACCCCCTCCACGGCCCGCTGCCTCGACCTGTTGATGGCCAGTTTGGCCAGGCCCAGGAGCAGACCCACGAGGAGGTCTTCAGACCTGCCCTCCCTCCTCCGTACCAGGTGCCCAAAGATCAGGAGCGTGGGACTGAAGTGCAGCCAAAAACAGAGGAGAAGGTTTTTAAGGAAATCAAAAAGGGAGTGCAAACGCCCACACCCAATATATACATGGTCCACGGACTCCACAGCGCCACAGAACAAGCAGTTGGGCTGGGAGTCCGTGAACCACCGCAATCTGCGGTTGCAAGGGACTGCTGCGTGCAACACCCTCCACCCCAGATCCCCGAGAGAAAGGGGGAGGACTCCCGCGTAGAGAGCCCTCCACTGGGGATCTCCACCGCCCGGTGGCAAATGGGCACGCCAAGGCGTGTCCGGACGGTGGATGAGGGAGAAGAGGTGGACGGTGTGCAGCAGCAGTCTATACAGGGCCCTCCTTTTCACATCCCTAAATGAAACAAAATTAAAACTCCAGAGGCGGCTCAGGTTGTGGGGGGATTGATGGTTTTAATTGTATGGAATGGGAGAGAAAGCTCCTTCCAATATTATTTCAAACAGGTTTCCAATTAAGGAGATTTAAGGAGCTGGACTGACAGAGTCCATATAATCATGCAGTGAGTATTATCACTTGAAGGGACTGCTTTCTGTCTACACTTGAGTCACACTCTCTTGAACTTTGGTCACGTAGTGGGGATGTGTCAGATGTCCTGCTGGGGTATCAGCTCCTGGGCCCTGGTCAAAGTGACCATCAACTCTGGGAAGGGTCTTTCTGGCTGCCTGCTCTTATATTGAGGCCTTTTCACCATCCATATGGAGCCTGGACTTCCAAAGCTGGTGGTGCTGGAACACCAACAGTAGAAATGACATGCCTTCTTAAAAAAAAACCACCATTAAATATCTGTTTACTTTTTGTGCATCCGTGGGTGTTTTCAATTGGCATGCTTCTTAAACAATAATCTTTGTTAGGCTGCTATTTGCACTTGGATTAATGACACTTGCGCCATCAAGACCAACATTTATACCCAAAGTATTGGAATTGTGAACTCACTGCCCCAGGGAATTGGTTGCAGCCAATGTGTGGGGACACTGGTCAGGCTGAGGGAGATGAAATTAGATGGTAGATTTGGATGAGAAAACATGGGAGGAAGCTCAAATGAAGAGTAAACATCAGCATGGCCTGCCTAGTCCGAATGAACTGTCTTGTACCTTGTCTCTATGCATGTAGTCCCATTAAGGTGATAAAACGGATATTTATAAAACGGAACACAACACTGAGTCATGTAAGGCTTGATCCAAATGAGTATCTTTTAAATGGGAAACCCAGTGTGTCCCGATTGGTGCACGTTCGAGAGCAGAGTGGAAAATCGCTGATACTTTGAAAGAAAATGGGAGGAAACTGGAATCTAGCATGTTTTAAAAAAAAAACAATTGGAGGGATGAGGGGAATTTGGGCGTAACATCTCTTTCTTAGTCAAAAATATAAACCGTCCCCATATTAAATGTGCGGAAGGAATCGCCACATCACCATTAATTGAAAAAAAAACGAAGAGAATGGGATTGCGGATAAACCATGTAGTGTTACACTGAAGTCTTTCCCAATCTTGGGGGATCAAAGTGACTTCCTATACGTGCGAACGCTAACGCTGTGATGGAACACGTCAGTGCTCTGCTAGCCAGCACCAGGCTCGATGGAAATGTTTGCTCAAATGCACTGAACGCTTCAAGCGCTAGAGTGCAATCTGTGGCCAGGCTGGCTGGGAGCTAAAGGCGGCTTTCCTTCCCCTCTCAGCATCGAGTGGGGTTCTGCAGCTCCCTTGTGCCTGCCCAGTGCAGACCAGCCGCCCCGTCTCCGTCTATCTCTCATCCCCGACCAGACAAAGCTCTCCAGCTCCAGTGCTCATCCTCCAGCAGTGACAGGAGTTTCCCCCCTTCTCTCTCTGCAGTGACTAACACTCAGGGGCTGAGCCCAGCTCGCAGCCGCTAGATTCCGGTTTCATTTCTGCACCGCGAGTTGGTGAGAAACGGGGAGCCCGGTGAGTACCGAACTGTGGAGGCTACAAGTTGGAGGTTTGGCTCACCCCCTTCCCCCCTTCTTGCTGAGGGTTCAGCAGGAGTGGGGGGGAGGTGTGGGAGGCAGGAAATCCGTTTAACAGAAGTGCCCAACCTTGAACTTCTCTTATTCTGAGCGTCTGCAATAAATGAGCAGCGGAGAGTAATAGTTTTGGGGCGAGACGTTGTAACGTGTGTGTGTGAGAGAGAGAGAGAGTCCCTTGGTGGCTGTGTTTGAAGAGGCAGCAGTGGGAAATGCGAGCATTCCTTGAGCTTCCATGACTATTTAGGAGCTGGCGGTAAAGGCTGCAGTTTGTTGCTGAAGAAGTGAAGCGGTCATTAGCACCGCCTTAACTCTAATTGGCCACTGAGGTTGTGGGCTCGGTAGTTTGACATGTTGTCTGTACGGTATTCAGCCGGCGAGGCAACACTTCAGAACACTTGGAGCCCATAAACAAAGGTTTATGTTGGAACTTCGGCACCATGCCTCTTCGTCAAAGTCCACGGTACATATGACAATGGCCTTACGGGAGGTAGGATCATGCTTAGGATCAGCTGATGGATCATAGGCATCTCATTTTGAATTGGAGCTGCAGAACAGGGTTGCTTTAGCACCATAAAGCCAGGGATACTGGTCATGGAGATGAAGTAAAGCTAAGGAATAGGGAGGGGATGTTCAGATCAAATAGGTTAAGATTCCTTCCACTTATGCCCCTGGGACATATCTTTGGGATCAGCATAAAGAAAATGTTACAGTTCTTTACCACGAATTCCCAGAATACAAAATATACCACCACTACTGACTATTGAATGGGACCAATCAAGGCATTTAAAAGGAATTTCAACATATATTTGCTGAACTATATAAAGGATAAATTGGGTTCAATGGCTGACACGTGTTTTGTTTCATGAGAACGATGAACTAATTGGGGTCTGCAGTACTAAATTCCTGTGTACTAAAACGTTTATGAGCACAATCTGTTGCAAGATAGAATTTATGGAGGGGGTTGAGATGGCAATATAAACAGCATGTGCAGAATTTGAATACTTTGTTAAGATGATCTCAACTCCCAGATGGCTTGCACTGCAACGTAAACTGTGCTGTGTAACCTGCAAATCTTTGTTTTAATTTTTTCCTCATGGATAGGGAGGGATACTGCAGGCATTTAACTCCATCATCAAACTCTGTGGCATGTGCAGGCGTGCTGAAGTTGAGACCTATTTTTACAGCATGTTGGAAGGGCTTGTTTTAGATTGCATCAATTATAAATGTGTAGAATTGTGGTCACATGAATAAACTGCTTTCACTTGGGTCCACTTCTCGAATTATAATAAATTTAGCACAAATGGAGGCCATTTGAAAGTCTAGTTCCTGCCTCTATCCCCATTTCTTTGTGATTTTCTTTCCTCCTCAAGTATTTGTGCAACTTCCTTTTGAAAGTTACAGTCAAAGTTTCTGTGGTTTTTGTGATGCTATCTCAAATCCTTAGTGTTGGAACACATTTCATACAGTCATCTACTCTCCTCCCACCACCTCCATTACACAGATAAGCATTGCTTATTCAGACACCCAGATGCTTCTAGATGTCTACAGTTATACTAGTTATATGTCTACAGCTGTACAGTTAATCAGATGGGATTTCTCACAAATCCTTGTGTCTTTAGTTATTACTGTGCTGTTATTCATTGGTAGTTCTCTTCTTCACTTGTTGGGCCTGCCTTGTCTTTAAGTAAATCATTAGCAGGCTCAGCAATAAGTCCATCTTTTAAATGTTTTGAACATGTTAATGTCTAAATTCTTCTCGTGATGGAGGTTCAACCTAGAACCAAGAAAAAGATAGATGATAGAGCAAAGTATGGTATTGGCTAGATGTTGAACTGTAGAGTACAGTGTAACACAACATTGCTTTTATTTTGTATTCAGTGTACAGTTTAAAAAAAATCAATACTTTCTCGAGTTACTACTTTGTCTTATTTCAAAATGAAGCAAGGCTGCCTTTTCTTGGATAGTGTGTTTTGAGTGGGTTTTGAAGATTAAGCAACAAATTGCATGTAATTCATGTGGATAAATATACATGGATGGTGATTTTCTTCAGTCTTACTCTGATTAGTAAATGATTGAAAATTAGGTGATTTTGGCGTAATAGACTTGGTCAGTGTTTATTACTCATAAGATTTTCCTCTTGTGATTTTTGGACATAGATTTTGTAAAATTTGAGTTTTGCAATAGAAGTTGACAAATATCTGAATGTTGCAGCAAGTGTGGTTAGTATTGTTAGCACTGAACAGTAATGATGAAAGCTAATTTTCATTTTATATATATTTGGAAATATAATAAATGGATGTGAAGTATTAACAAGAAGTTCCATGTTCTTCATCGATACAAAATAGCATACAAAATCCAATGGGTGAACATTGCAGGGTCAAGACAACATTATGAGTTGTAGCAATGCAGTTTAATTGTTTTAAAAATGTTACCTCATCCGTGAGAGAAATTACTGTCCTCTGGAGCATGAGGTTATATTTTCTACAATTAGTTTTGCCATATTTCCATATACAATTCACTGTCTTTTTGCTGGAAGCATAATGTGATGGATACTTAAATGGTCACACTGTCCATATTGTGTGTTGATGATATTGTTCTTTCTTAGGCTGGATGAAGTGATTATACAATGTAATTTCGTATGCCAGTTTGTCAAGTAGGTTTCTAAATATTTTTCTATTCTGGCCCAAACTATCAATATTACTCACTCCTGGTCCAAGTGTAGCACTGCTGCCTGTAAGCTAACTTTCCTTTCGACTAAATGAACAATGGGAAGGCTTGCCCCCATTCATGAAATTTTTAAATCTACTTGAGAACTGATAGATGGAAAATATCCTCCCTCAGTGCTTAAGTGTATAACTTCATAAGAATATTTTTGTTTCAACATTCGCTTTGATTCCTTTTGATCAGAAAATGGAGGAGTTAAATTGTCTTATTAGTTAATTTGTGTGCATTAGTGAATTAAACTTCCTGGACTGTTTTATCTTCTTCCTGATTTTTTTTAATCACGGAAACATAGGGAAAGGATTCAGGTATTCAGTCAGTTAGGTGTGTTTTTCCATTCTGTTAGACCAGGGTTGATGTGGACCTCAATTCTACTTACTTTTGTCCTATATCACTCCATTACTATGCCTTATGAAATTAATCCTTCTCAGTCTTGAACATTTAATTGATATAGCCCTATTAAGGAGAGAGTTGACATGTTTATCATATGAAGAGTGCTTCCAGATTTTGTTCCTAAATTATCAGGTTATTACTCCCTTTCCCTTTCCAACATTCTGGATCAACTCACTTGAGGAAATTACTTCTATTTCACTCTCCCTTGAGCATGTGGGCAATGGCATGAAAAGTGAATTGAATTGATTTTTTTATTCAATATAAAATACGGTGAAAAGTTTATAACGTCGCCATGCATTGGAGGTATTCTCTTTAACCAAATATAGACAAAAGGAAGATAACTTAACTTAAAGTGAGTGCAACTTTTCCTTCTTTAGTCCTGCTCTGGACTTCACCAGCCCATGCTATGTCGCTGCCAGAGTCCCATTCCAGGCTTCACCAGCCCAAGAAAACATGGCAAGAATAGAAAAAATAAATTGTAATCTGGACTTTAAAAAATATGTTTCTGATTTTTCCTTCAAGTTTTAAATGACAGCTTTAGGATCTCACAATTGAGTAGTTACTACCTTACCACCAAACATTCACATCTCACTGATAGTTCAGCTCACCTTATTTCTACACCACTTCCAATTCTCTTCTCCCTTTCCTGAGAAGCTAGCCAGCACAAATTTCTGACATATAGGTGCCTGGTGGCTGCGGTTTGTCAGTTGCTTCATCCAATTCTGTCTTCAACATACAATGCATACTGCATGGACACCAAGCTCCTCAAACTAACGTCCACATAAATCCGGAGCCCCAAACCCCCAGGCTAACTAAATCATCATGCCTGTTCTCGGACCAACTCTCACACCACTCCAGGCCTTCATCACTTTACTGTGGAGTTCAGGGACACATATGACTTGCATGCTTCTGCTAGATGACTGATGCGATGAGGCACACATTCAGCTCTGCATATGCGATGTGCCTTTTAGTCCTTGCATTTATTTCTTAATAAACACGCACATATTTGGAGGCGCCTTTTTTTTATTCATTTGTTTATGGGATGCAGGTGTCGCAGCTAGAGTCATTGAGATGTACAGCATGGAAACAGACCCTTCAGTCCAATCCATCCATGCCGACCAGATATCCCAACCCAATCTAGTCCCACCTGCCAGCACCCGGCCCATATCCCTCCAAACCCTTCCTATTCATATACCCATCCAGATGCCTCTTAAATGTTGCAATTGTACCAGCCTCTAGCTCAGCATTTATTGCCCATCTCTAATTGTCCAGATGGCAGTTAAGAATCAACCACATTGCTGGGGGTCTTAAGTCATATGTAGGCAAGATCAGGCCAAGACAACAGGTCCCTCCAAAGGGACTTTGGTGAATGGGTGTTTCCTGACATAGACTCTTACTTCCCGATTTTTATCAAATTCAAATTCCATCATCTGACATGATGGGATTCAAAACCAGGTCCCTAGGATGTTACCTTGGTCTCTGAATTAATAGTATCACGATAATACTGCGAGGCCATCACCTCCACCTGTTTATTAAGTTGCTTTTTAACACAGAAGGAGAGGCAGGTAGCTGGTAATGACGAGGAACAATCAAGGGAGCTGAATTCTTGTTGTATGGTGCGTTAACATAACAGCTCCAACATGTGTCAGCAGCTCACAGAGCAAACATACTGCACGTGCTTTAAGCAAATGGCAACATGAGAGGGGCAGCTAATCCTTAGTGAGGTGGAGGGGGCCATGATAGTTAGGGGATACTGCCACAGTCAATCACAGGCTTGTCTGATTCAATTCAAGGGGTTGGTCGCAGTCAATCAGGTGTTCAGTTCTACCAGAGTCTGGGGATGTGTGGCCCTGCCATCCAGAGACTGGGCCATAGGCTAGTCCTGTACAGCAAGTGAAATCTGACCAGGGATTACACTTGTGGAGCCATCTGCCTTGGGATGAGCCATATTTCCTGCAATCAGACAAATTGAGGCATTGAGTAATGATGGAAATGTTTGGATAAGTGATTAGTGCTGACACCAGAGCAGGAGAGGTATCCTCAGTAAGCAAGGAGGAAGCACTGAGGTTTGAAAGGATTAGCAGTTTGGGAGTGTATGAGAGCCATTGAGTGGACATGGGGTATACATTAGTGACAGTTGCAGTCCATGAGACTTAGTGAGATGTTTCTGCGGTGGCAGAGTTAGGGCAAGTGGTGGCCCTGTGAATGTGATGTAATAGAGAGAAGAGAGTCGTACTCTCCCTGCAGAGCACAGAAGGTCACTGACCTTCCTGTAGTGCTGCATGGACCTTTTAAACCCAGGACACCGCACTGCTGGGGAACTATCTGGGTCCAAGCCTCCTGTGGTGATCAGCAGGGAAAAGCTCTATTTCCTCTTCACTAGCTCTCTCAGGTTCCTGTCTGTGAAGCAGGGAGCTGGACTTCCTCTCTGGGCCATGCTCTCAGTGAAGTGCCACAGGGTAGGGAGCAGTTTCTAGCTTGCACTGTCCAGCTGGACTTTAACTTTAGTTCCAGCCGGAGAAATACCACAAGTTCCTGGCACTTTCACCCTGTCCAGCTGTACAATGCCAAAGAGAAGGACTTTGAAAAGCCTAGCTACATCATTCATGAGGTGAAGAGTGGGTGATTGCGTAAGAAAGGTTTCTCGAGACATGACAGGCTGGGGGCCACGAATCTCACTCAACAAAACCCATTTGAAAATGGAAAAATTCCACCCTATATGTATCCTGTCTAATCAACCTTTAACTGCAACCTTTAACTTCATTTTCTAAGTTCTGATATCATGATAAAATTCCAATAAGTATGCCCTGAACTGTTCCCCAGGGCAGTATATCTCTTTGCCCTCAGTTTTCTAGGTAGGTCTAAGCAAGCCTCTGCATAATTAAACTATCATTTCCTTACTTTTGAAATCCTCTGTCTTTTATAATGTAAAATCTGGTCTTTCATTGAAGCACCTCAATGAAATCGAGTTCTTAGAACTCATAGGAATTATTGGATGAATTCCTATCCAGGTGCTAAAGGAATGCGTTGAACTCACTATGCTACCTTTTCACCAGGGGTAGGCATTTAATTTCTTGTTGTGCAGCTTGAGTTTGAGCTGGAGTGGATGAATCATTTACAATGTGTGCTGATTCTAGCACAAACATTCTTGTGTTGATTCACAGTCAATTCCTTAATGCTACTCTGCAAGAGAAGTTTCAGCTTTAACACTCTCTTGATTTGTTCTATTAACCTCTGTTACGCTGTAAAATGGGTCAAAAGAACTCCAGTTATTCAGAGCTCTTGGAGATATTGTCTTTCTGTTTCATTAATTACTTTGGTAAAAGCAAAGGGAAACCAAAACGCCATTGTTTCTGATGTCCACAAAGTATCCCAGTTTTTGGCATTTCCTCTTGTTATTGAGGCCTTCAGGGATACTGACAGAGATTCCTCGCTCTAACTCCAGAGCTGTTTAGGTGCACAAAAGACCGTGGGTGCAAAACTGTTGAAATTCAGAGAGTGCAGGTGTCCAAGGTGTAGTTTTTAAAGTCTGAGGAAAAAATAAGCCACTGCTTTCTATTGTTTCATGATTAAAAATCACACACTGTCAGGTTATAGTCCAACAGGTTTATTTGGAAGCATTAGCTTTCGGAGTGCTGCTCCTTTATCAGGTTGTTGCGGAGTATAAGATTGTAAGACACAGAATTTATAGCAAATGTTTACAGTATGATGGAACTGAAATTATATATTGAAGAAGATCTGGATTGTTTAAGTCTCTCATCTTTTAGAATGACCATGTTGATTTCAGTTCTTTCATATGTAAATCGCAAAACTTATTTTAAAAGCTACATTCTCAAGTGAACTTTAACAGTTGGTGTCATGTTGGCCCAGATAATGCATTGAAGATGTGAACTTTCCTGTGTGGGGCTGTCTGTGCCACAATGGTCAGACTGATTCTAATCTAAAAAACGGATTTACAGAATCTTACATGGATTCATGCAGTTTTTAAGTAAAGTTTACTTTACTCACACAGGGAAGCTAACTCCTTCTATACATTATCTGGGCTGACATAACACCAATTGTTAAAGTTCACTTGAGAATGTAACTTATAAAAAAGTTTTGTTATGAAACAACTGAAACTGACATGGTCATTCTAAAAGATGAGAGACTTAACAAAGAATCCAGGTCTTTTTCAATATATAATTTCAGTTACATCACACTGTAGCGCTCCGAAAGCTAGTGCTTCCAAATAAACCTGTTTGACTATAACCCGGTGTTGTGTGATTTTTAACTTTGTACACCCCAGTCCAACAACAGCATCTCCAAATCATGACTACTATTTCACATTTTCATTTTTCTTTTCCTCACAGCAAGGAAGCCAAAATCCAACTGTGTTAGTGAACTGACCCAGTGCCTTTTCGTGGCTATTGGCATGTCATCATTGCAAACTTCTATCTTCTATTCAGGTAAGCTCCGAAGCTTGATATAATTTCAATCTGCAGTGTTGTATTTATTGGTTATTGCCATCACTTTATAAATAGTGGTTCAGGCAGGAGGAACACACTCAGGAATTAAATAGTGCTGCATTAAGTTGATGAATGTAGTTTTCAGAGCTTGGAAATAGGTCTGTAAATTAAGATGATAGCTTTCATTAGTCATACCTCTTTATATGGTGAAGATTATATACTAGTGTGCATTGGTGAGAGTTCAGTGATGGTCATAAGTAGCTACCTTCTGTATAATTATTAGCAGTAACACTGAGATTAGCCCACATATTAACTGTTTGCTTTTTGGTCAGCAAATGTAATTTGGAGGCTGCTTCAGATAGTTAGTCCATGGTGCTAAGATTGTGAGTCTGAGACACTGTTCAAATCACATACACTATAGTCTTTTGCTGGCAGGGTTACATTAAAAAATGGGGACTGGGCTCATGTCGAGCATCGATGCTGGCATGGACCAGTTGGACTGTATGCCTTGTTCTTGTGCAGCTGGTTTGAGGTATTTAAGAACGAGCTGAACATGAAGGAAGCTGGCAGTGCTTAAAAAGGACCAGAAAACTGACCTTTGGTATAGCAAAGATGAGGGCATGAATAAAAAAACTGATGAAATTGGGCATCTTGAAATGAGATAACTGAGGGAGATACTTTAAATAAGTATACTGGAATATAGAAGGATACAATGATTCAGGGGAAAACTAAAAAGTGTAAATAAAGAAATCTGGGTCTGTTATTGGGAATAATTAATTTGGAAGAGAAATAGAAGTAAATTTTCATTGTTTTGTTACAAGTTTGTTACTACATTTTGTTTGAAACCCCAAATTTATTCAAGGCAAAACTAAGTTAAGGGAAGAGTTAACATGACTAGGGCTGTGTTTGTTCAAATTTAGAAGCTTCAAACGTATTTTTGCTGATTGGGGCACCTTGGATTAAGACAGCGTTTAAAAATGAGAAACAAATCTTTCAGGAGTAAGTTTAGGGAATGCTTCCTAATGCAAAAGGTGGTGGATGATTGGAACTCTCTTCTGTTAAACAGCATTTGAGGCTTGATTGATTGTTGATTTTTAAGACTGAAACTGAGAACTGTTTGTTTAGTCAGAGACCAAAGAGATACAGAGCAAAGGTTTATTGAGGGTCACATCAGCTATGGTCTGATAGAAAAGCAAACCAGGCTAAGAGGGGCCATATGATCTTCTCCTTTTCAGGAAACTGAATATCTTAGATAACTACTTCTTGAGTTCTATTTCCGAATATTTTCAGAGCTGACCCACAGCGGTATAGTCCTCACCACAATTAGGGCCAGAACAGGCATCAGTCTCCATACTGTTGGCACAAATCTGATCCACATACCATCCAACTCATTGGGCTAACTGGTCTGCCAAGGAACTGTGGCAACATACACTTTTCCAGAGCTACAAATCGTGCTGATGGTGGCTTCTATTTTCTTTCCCTCATCTTACTGACCTGGAACCTCTCCTGCTTTTACCAACTTATTGGTGTAATTTGACGGATTTGCAGATTGATATTCAATTTTGTTGACCATTTCCTTCAACTTTATGTCCTGGAGCTCTGAACCTGAAGCTCTGCCTCAGAGGCAAGAATAAGACCATAAGACATAGGAGAGGAAGTAAGGCCATTCGGCCCATCGGGTCCACTCTGCCATTCAATCATGGCTGATGGGCATTTCAACTCCACTTACCCGCATTCTCCCCGTAGCCCTTAATTCCTTGTGACATCAAGAACTTATCAATCTCTGCCTTGAAGACATTTAGCGTCCCGGCCTCCACTGCATTCTGCGGCAATGAATTCCACAGGCCCACCACTCGCTGGCTGAAGAACTGTCTCCGCATTTCTGTTCTGAATTTACCCCCTCTAATTCTAGGGCTGTGTCCACGGGTCCTAGTCTCCTCGCCTAATGGAAACAATTTCCTAGCGTCAACCCTTTCCAAGCCATGTATTATCTTGTAAGTTTCTATTAGTTCTCCCCTTAATCTTCTAAACGCCAATGAATACAATCCCAGGATCCTCAGCCATTCCTCGTATGTTAGACCTTCCATTCCAGGGATCATCCGTGTGAAGCTCTGCTGGACACGCTCCAGTGCCAGTATGTCCTTCCTGAGGTGTGGGGACCAAAACTGGATGCAGTACTCCAAATGGGGCTTAACCAGAGCCTTATAAAGTCTCAGTAGCTCAACGGTGCTTTTATATTCCAACCCACTTGAGATAAATGACAATATTGCATTTGCTTTCTTAATCACGGACTCAACCTGCATGTTTACCTTTAGAGAATCCTCAACTAGCACTCCCAGATCCCTTTGTACTTTGTGATACACTCTGCCACAAAATCACCTTATCAGACAATATAATAGCCTGCTCCATGAATGCTGAGTTAGGTCAAACAATTTTCCTTACCTTCCTCTTTTGATCTTTATCAACTAACTTGCAACTGGAATCTGAAGAGTATGGTTGTCAGAACCATAGTTTGGTGGCAATTCAGTTTGGGGTTATAATTTGAGGAAGGTTCTGAGGAAGGGTTACTGGATCCAAAACGTTAACTCTGAATTCTCTTCACTAATGCTGCCAAACTTGCTGAGCTTTCTCCTCAACTTCTGTTTTTATTAAGGTTGTAATTTGTCTTTCTGAAATTAATGTAAGGTAACCAGTTTTGTACTAATACTCTTTAGTGTACACAAGAATCAAATTGTAACCTGAGTCCTGAGTCATACTTCTGCACTCAGCTTGGTAGAAAAACATAGAAACTTAGGAAATAGGAGAAGAGTGGGTTGTTTGAGTCTTCATGTATGCTGTCATGCAAAATGATCAGAAGCAAAATTAGGCCATTCAGCCCATTGAGTCTCTACCATCATTCAATCATGGCTGATATCTTTCTCAATCTCATTCTCCTGCCTTCTTCCCGTAACCTTTGATCCCCGTACTAATCAAGAGCCTATCTATCACTGACTTCAATCCATTTAATGACTTCGCCTCGACTGTCTGTAGCAGTGCATTTCACAGATTCACAACCATTGAGCTGAAGATATTCCTCCTCATCTCAGTTCTGAAGTGTTGTCCCTTCACTCTGTGGCTGTGCCCTTGGGTCCTAGTCTCCCCTACAAGTGGGTACACGTTCTCCACATTCATTGTATCCAAGTCTTCATGAGATCATTCTCTCATCCTTCTAAACTCCATCCTGTACAGACCCAGAACCCTTGAATGTTTCTCCCATGACAAGCCTTTCATCCCCGGGATCATTCTTGTGAACCTCCTCTGGATCCCCTCCAATGTCAGCACAACCTTCCTTAGATTTGGGGCCCAAAACTGCTCACAATATTTCAAATGCGATTTGACCAGAGCCTTATACACCCTCAGCAGTATAACCCTGCTCCAGTATTCTATCCATTTTGAAATTAATGCTAACATTACATTTGCCTTCCAAACTGCCAACTGAACCGTCATATTAACTTTAAGAGAATCCAGAACTAGGACTCCTCAGTACCTTCTCGCTTCAGATTTCTGTAGGCTTTCCCCATTTAGAAAATAATTTACGCTTCTATTCTTCTTACCGAAGCGCACAACCTTACACTTTCCCACATTGCAGATTAGATTAGATTCCCCACAGCGTGGAAACAGGCCCTTCAGCCCAACAAGTCCACACCGACCCTCCGAAGAGTAACCCACCCAAGACCCATTTCCCTCTGACTAATGCAGCTAACACTGTGGGCAATTTAGCATGGCCAATTCACCTGACCTGCATATCTTTGGACTGTAGGAGGAAACCGGAGCACCCTGAGGAAACCTACGCAGACACTGGGAGAATGTGCAAACTCCACACAGACAGTCACCCAAGGTTGGAACTGAACCTGGGGCCCCGGTGCTGTGAGGCAGCAGTGCTAACCACTGAGCCACCGTGCTGCCCCAGATTGTATTCCATCTGCTACTACTTTGCCCACTCTCCAAGCCTGTCCAAGTCTTTCTGCAGTCTCCCTGCCTCCTCAACATAACCTGTTTCTCTACCTATCTTTGTGCTATCTGAATGTGATCATTCAATTCAGTACCATGTTCCTGCATTCTCCCCATAACTATTGATCCCTTTAACCCTAAGAATTATACCTGATTCCTTCCTGAAAACATTTAGTGTTTTGGCCTTAAGTGCTTTCTGTGGCAGAGAATTCCACAGGCTCATCACTCTCTGGGTGAAGGCATTTCTCCTCATCTTAATTCTAAGTGGCCTACCACCTATCCTTACACTGTCAATCCTTGTTCTGGACTTGCCGGTCATTGGGAACATCCTTCCTATGTTTGCCTTGTCTGGTTTTGTTGGTATTTTATATGTTTTGATGAGACCACCATTATTCTAAAGTCCAGTGAATACAGTCCTAACTGCTCCAGTCTGTCTCCATATGTCAGACTTGCCATCCCAAGAATCAGTCTGATAAACTCTTTGTTACACTTCCTCAATAGTCAGAGCATCCTTCTTTAGATATGTAGGGCAAGATTGCACAAAATACTCCAGTCATGGTCTCATCAAGGCCCTGTACAACTGCAGTTAGACATCCCTGCTCCTATACTCAAATCCTTTCACTATGAAAGCCAACTTCTTGGATATGTGGAAAAGAGGCAGTATAATTACAATTTGATTGACCATGACCTCCAGGACAGTTTCATAGTATTATACTGTGAAGGAGAAGTGATGGTCTCGTGGTATTATCGCTGTAATATTAATCCAGAGACCCAGGTAATGTTTTGGGAACCTGGCTTCAAATCCAGCCATGGCAGATGGTAGAATTGGAATTCAGTAAAAGAAATTTGGGATTAAGAGTCTAATGGTGACGACAAGTCCATTGTCAATTGTTGGAATAATCCTTCTGGTTCACTGATGTCCTTGAGGGTCCTTGCCAGGTCTGGCCTACAAGTGACTCCAGACCCACAGCGATGTGGTTGACTCTTATCTGTCCTCTAGGCAATTAGGGATGGGCATTAAATGCTTGCCTGGCCAGTGGTGCCCTCATCTCATGAATGAATAAAATAAATATGTTCAAAGACTAAGGTTGGAATGTAATGCTTGTGAGACCTTTAGATTTTCCATGTGGCAATGGTTTGGAAGGATTCATATGTTAAAGCTATCTATCAAACCCCTATAAGTTATTGTCTGTTACATTCACTGATAAGTTCATGTACGGGAGACTGAATCTCTGTGTAATGGCAAAGACAAAATTTTAATTTCCACATTAACGTTTTTGAAATCACTCTGTGGAGGCCGGTATCCCATCACTAATTGACCTTTTATTTCCATTTGCACCGTCATGGACTCTGACTAGCTGGGTAACAGCCAGACCCTGGAGTGAGGAAACTCTCTGAGACTCCTGTTTATATCTGTGAGAGGGTGAGCACTGTAGCTGCTAGAGATCAGAGTCAAAACGTGCAGTGCTGGAAAAGCACAGCCAGTCAGGCAGCATCCGAGGAGCAGGAGAGTCGGCATTTTGGGCATAAGCTCATCATCAGGAATGTGGTGGGGGGGGGATCCAAGGGGGCTGAGAGATAAATGGGAGGGGGGTGTGGGGCTGGGGGAGAGGTAGTTGGATAGATGATAGATGAAGGTGGGGGATGATGGTGATCGGTTGGAGTGAAGGTGGGAAGAAAGACAGAAAAATAGGACAGTTCAAGAGAGTGGTGCTGAGTTGGAAGGATGGATCTGGGATAAGGTGGGGGGAGGAGAGATGAGGAAACTGGTGAAATCGACATTGATCCATTGTTAGTTGGAGGGTCCCAAGGCAGAAGATGAGGCGTTCTTCCTTCAGGTGTTGGATGGTTAGAGTTTGGTGGTGGAGGAGGCCCAGGATGTGGGAGAGGGAATTGATGTTTCAGAGAATGTCTCCGGGACATGCGCAGCAATTAACCCCACTACCCGTGGCTGAACACTTCAACTACACCTCCAGCCCCACTCCTCTCCCATTGATCTCCGCCCTCTTGGGCAGCTCCCCCCCCCACCCCCCACACTCCTGATGAAGAGCTTATTCTTGAAACGTCGACTCTTCTGCTCCTCAGATGCTGCCTGACTAGCTGTGCTTTTCCAGTGCCATACTCTTGCTTATTTTTAAAAATTTTTTTTCTATTCTTTCTTTTTCTTTATTACCCCACACTACCGCCTAACTGTGGTAGTGGTAATTTTTTTCCCCAGCACCCATATGTGTGTGTGCAGGTGTGAGACACAGTGAGAGACACAAGGTGCACGAATCTTTATTCAAATTTCCACCACCAGGAAGAAAGGAAACACCCGAGTGGCCAGTGACAAGCAGTGCCCTTCACATCAAAGGGCAATGCTGTGTGATCAAACAGTGAAGGGGGGGACATGGATTAAATCAAAATAGAATTGGAGGATACTCTTCTTTTATTTTTAAAATTTTTTTGTTTTCTTTTTTCTTGACACTGATCCAGCTCCCTCAGAGCCAGCTCTCAGAGTGAACAGAACCTCTGACACATCTTTTTTTAGTGCTTATTTTTTTCCCCATATCCATGTTGTGTGCGTGCAAGTGTGAGACACAGTGAAAGACATAAGGTGCACAAATCGTTATTCAGTTTCCACCACCAGGAAGAAAAGAAACACCCAAGTGGCCAGTGACAAACACTGCCCTTCACATCAAAGGGCAATGCTGTGTGATCAAACAGTGAAGAGGAGGGCAGGGATTAAATCAAAATAGAATTGGAGGATACTGTTGCTGATCTTTTTTTTTCTTTTTTTTTGTGTGTGTGCAGGTGTGAGACACAGTGAAAGACACAAAGTGCACGAATCTTTATTCAATTTTCTCCACCAGGAAGATAGGAAACACCCGAGTGGCCAGTGACAAACACTGCCCTTCACATCAAAGGGCAGTGCTGTGTGATCAAACAGTGAAGGGGAGGGTAGGGACTAAATCAAAATAGAGTTGGTGGGGGAAATAATGCACTCCACTTTCCTGGTTATATATTTTTTTACTACTAATATTTTTTTTTTGACAAGCAGTGCCCTTACATTCACTCTTTCATTTTTTTTTTAACCCCCCCACACTACCGCCTAACTGCGGTAGTGCCTATTTTTTCCCCAGCACCCATCGTGTGTGTGTGCGCAGGTGTGAGACACAGTGAATACTGTTGCTGATATCTGTCATCCCGGGTTCCCTGATTGGCCCATGGTTAACAGACTCAGTCAGGGATCTCATACTCCATGACATCCACCTGGCCAGCCTCATTACAATCAGTAGAGTTTTGTACCAAAGACGGAGACTGGAGAAAATCAGCCAGTTTGGCAGCGGCTGTAGAGAGAGAAACCGAGTTAATGTTTCGAGTCTGGTATGACCATTCTTCAGAATGAAAAGTATTGGAAAATAGGCTCCTTTTAACAGAGACAGAGCAAGAGCAAGACAGAAGATGGTATGGAGGCCAAATGCAAAAGACAAAGGAGCTGTTAGTAGTCAAAAAGAAAAGGAAGAAAAATGTAAAAAGGATGTAAATTAAGGTTGAAATGGAAGGAATTAGTTCCTTGCTACAAAGTACAAAATAAACAAAGTATAAGCACAACATAACCAAGGGGGAAGAGAATGTAAAAAAACTGGAGAACGCCCAGATTGGTTTCAACGCTGAGACCTCGAGGCTGTAATGTGCCTGAAGGAAAATGAGAAGTTGTGTCTGAAGCTGGCATTATCCTTTGTTGGAACATTGCAGCAGGCCCAGAACAGAAACGTTAACATGAGAGCAAGGTGTTTTATTGAAATGGCAAGCAATTGGGAGGTCAGGGTCATTCCTATGGACAGAACAGAGGTGTTCCACAGGTGTTACAGAGGGAATGATCCCGGCGGAATGCTGACAGTGAAGGGAAAGCATTAGGTTAATCTCTGATTCTTCCCAGAGTCAAAATCACTAATTCTGTCTCTCTTTCCACAAAGGCTGCCAGAACCTACTGAGTTTCTCCAGCAGTCTGTGTTTGTTTCAGATTTCCAACTTTCACTGTGTTTAGTGTTTTGTACTAACAGTGTGACCTCCGTTATCTATCCTATGATGAAGTCTTTGCCTTTCTTCTTTAAGTAAAGTTTAAAAAATCAGACAATGCCACGTTTTGGTCCAATTTGGAAGCACTAGCTTTCGAAGCGATGCTCCTTCATCAGGTGGTTGTTCATCAGGTCTCTTTAAATAACAGATATCTGGAAACACCCAAAGAAAGACAAGCAACTTTTCTTTTATCTTTATAATAAGTCAACGATTCAGATTTCTTTGAATAGTTTTTGCTTCACTCACTCAAAAAAAATCACTGTTTATGCTTTGCAAATTCGCTGTTGTTCAATTACGTGAACATTTTCTCCTCTCAGCTGATTAGTTAGTTATGAATACTAGAGCAAATGGAAGACTTGATTGATAGAACTGGCATAATCTTTGTTCAGATGATTTTGTGAACTGGGAGACTGATTAAATGTCAGCTACAAATCAACTCCTTTGCCGTCAACTAGTTGAACGGCCAAATATTTATAATTAAAACTAAAATGATTTTATAATTGAGGCCAAAGATCGCAAAAGATGATGCTCATGTTAAAAATATGAAGGGCTGTTGTGGAATTTATTGGTTTGACACATTTCATTCTCCCATATATTGTCAATGACTGAATTACGTTGTGTTATGCATGCTTTTCATACACTTCTATTTTGGGATGGAGGCCAAATTGTTGTGTAACAAGATAATGTTAATGTACATGATTTATCAAATATACAACATTGTAAAGAGCAAATTTAAGACTTCTATATACACTTGAGTAACAGTCAATCTCATATAAAAGTCAACCCTAGTTCTTCACAGATAACAGATCAACATTTGTGAGTCAAGTTAATATCCAAAACCCAAATGTTACGATGAGGATATGCATTTTATTTTCATGCTATTATGTGATTTGATGTACAATTTGGCACAAAAAGAGTCAGTTGACAACCAATCTCATGGAATACAGTCACATATCTAGTTGAGGTTTTGAAATTTCTTCTTCTTTTTGTGTAAAAATGCCCTCCAGAAAAATACAAAAAATGTCCAGCAGCATTTAAACTCAAGATGATTGAAGTTTCAGAGAAGACAAATAACTGTGTAGCAGCAAGAGAATTTTGTGTTTCAGAGAAATTTGAGAGAGGCTGAAGGGAAGATATCGAACCAATTTCAAACAATGCTAAAACAAAGTGTGCTGACAGAGGTAGACCTAGTAAGTGACCACAATTGGAGGAAAAAGTTGCTAAGTGGAGACTTGAAAATTGTCAAAATGGAAAATGTGTTAGTCATGAAGCCATCCGAATCCATGCAGGAGATGAATCAAAGAAGGATGGAATTTCAGATTTTAAGGCAAGTGCTGGACGATGCACGAGAAGGCAACAGAGAACTAAGGTGGCACAAAAACTGGCTGCTGAATGAGAATATGTTACAGTTTCACCAGTTTGCAATCAGAAATTGGCAGAAAGAAGGCTGCAGGTTATCATGTGTTGGAAACATGGACTCCGCATACTGGAGGATTGAACTGCAAACCTAAAAGGAGAACAAATAGAGTTGGTGAGAACCCCTGGCCATGAAAAGAGTAGGTTTACTTTAGTTCTTTCTCGCATGGCTGGTGGTGCTAAGTTAAAACCGATCTCTGCTTTTCAGAGGAAAAACCTTGCCAAAGGAGAAATTTCCAAAAGGAATTGACATCCATGTGCATTCACAAGGCTGGATGGATGAACATAAAACAATACAGCGCAGAACAGGCCCTTCGGCCCTCAATGTTGTGCTGAGCCGTGAACTATTCTCAGCTCATCCCCCTACACTATCCCATCATCATCCATATGCTTATTCAAGGATTGTTTAAATCTTCCTAATGTGCCTGAGTTAACTACATTGGCAGGTAAAGCATTCCACACCCTTGCCACTCTCTGAGTAAAGGACCTGCCTCTGACATTTGTCTTAAATCTATCACCCCTCAAATTGTAGTTATGCCCTTTCGTACAAGCTGACGTCATCATCCTAGGAAAAAGACTTTCTCTGTCTATCGTATCTAATCCTCTGATCATCTTGTATGCCTCTATCAAATCCCCTCTTAGCCTTCTTCTTTCCAATGAGAACAGACTCAAGTCTCTCAGCCTTCCCTCATAAGGCCTTCCCTCCAGACCAGGCAGCATCCTCGTAAATCTCCTCTGCACCTTTTCCAATGCTACCATATCCTTCCCGAAATATGGCAACCAGAACTGTACACAATATTCCAAGTGTAGTCGCGCTAGTGTTTTAGGCAAAAGTGAGGACTGCAGATGCTGGAAACCAGAGTCTAAACTAGAATGGTGCTGGAAAAGCACAGCCGGTCAGGCAGCATCTGAGGAGCAGGAAAATCGTAGTTTTGGGCAAAAGCCCTTCACTAGTGTTTTGTATAGTTGCAGCATAATTTCTGCTCATAATACTGTATGAATTTTGATGGGCATGAATATAAACCATTCAAAAGTAGTATCCATGTAATAGTCCATCCCATAAATTTAATCTTAAAAAGTAGACTTAAAAAATTTGACTATTACACGAGTACATATGGTATTTAAAAGCTGTTGGATCTGGGAATTTAGTAATATTACATGAATATCATTGCTTTCTTTGAACACTGATTTAGATAACTCATCTACCTTGTATTGACTGGGGAGCTGATCATCTGCTTATTGTATCCCGAGAGCAGAGTCATCCAGTCTTTGGCAGTTAAGTCCTCAAATTCTTACTTCTCAATCCTAATTAGCCTTCTATTTCTGACTGACTCATGATTACTACTTGATTTCTTTTTGGTTTTTCATTTAGCCTTTTGAAGAGACTAATAAGTTGAGATGGTAAGAATTTTGGGGCTCCTGGTATTAAGCTTAATCATAAATACATGTTTTTTTGCTTCCTAACTGTCCATATGTTTGCCGATGCCTATATATTTGTTGACCCCTCTACTGAAAATTGTTCAGTTAGATTTTTTTTAAACTCCAAGAGAATATTAAATAAATTACGCAGCTATTAAAATAAACTGGAAAAGTCATGAATGCTTTCAGTAGAAAATATTATAACCGCATGTTGTAATGTGACATGTGTTTTCATTTAATTGGCCAGGACGTGATTGTGGTTTACCCGGTTTGTTTACTTAGACTTATCTTATTAAGACCTTTCCTTTTAAATCTATTATTAGACACAACTTACACTTACCAAAGTTTTCCAATTTCTCATGCAAGGCTATTGTTAGCTTCACAGTTTCAATAATTATCCATTTGGCTGTATTGTCCAGTACACCTTGGTCCACTCCTCCATTACTCCCCAATGACACCTACCCACATGATTGCAGAAGGTGTAACACTTGCCCATTGATCGCATCCCCCAGGTCCAAGCTTCCAGACACCTTCCAGATAAAGCAGCATTTCACTTGCGCTTCTTTCAGTCCAGTCTCCTGTATTCACTGCTCATAATGTGGTCTTCCTTTCACTGTCAAGACCAAAAGCAGACTGAATGATCACTTTGTGGAAAACCTCCATCCTGTCCATAGGAATAACCCTGACCTCACAGATTTAAAACTGGAAACTCTTTTTAATAATTTAAAGAAACAAAGTGAACTAGCATTTCTTGGAGACTTGAAATGATTGTACTGGACATTTACATGTTAGGGACCCATGAACAGTACAGTATTATTAACTGGGTGCTTAAACAATGAAGTATTCCCCTCCATAATTTCTTTGGTGTTAGATAATTGAAAGCCACTTGGTAGTTACCATAGCTGTGTCAGACTGCTGGACAAGGTTTGTATGCTAAGTAGAGAGCTTTATGGTATAGGTTGCTAATATTAGTATTGTGGGGAATGTTTTGGATGATGTTGTTAAAATACATTTTTAAAACCTTTTGCATTTATACAGCACATTCAGAACTGTTTGATGTCCCAAAGCACCTCGTAATTGGTTAAGTACTTTTTAAGTCTAGTTACTGGTGTTATCTGGAAGCTGATTTGTACACCAGAAACTCTCCATATCTGGCAATGTAGAGAACAATCAGATAATCTGATGCTTGTGACTTTGTGTAAATAATAGATATTGAACAAGTCACAATAATTACCTTATTCTCCTTCACAATAACAATAGGATCCCTTATATCTACCAGAAAAAGTAGATGGGACCTCAGTTTAACAACTCATCCAAAATAAATGGCATTTCTGCAACATTCCCTTAGAAGCTCAGTGATTAGTACTGCTATCTCACAGCGCCAGGGGCCTATGTTCAATTCCAGCCTTGGGTGACTGTCTGTATGGATTTTGCATATTTTCCCTACGTCTGCGTTGGTTTCGTCCGGGTGCTCTGGTTTTCTCCCATAGTCCAAAGATGGGCAGGTTATGCGGATTGTCCATGGGAAATTGCCTGTAGTGTCTACAGATGTGGAGTCAAGGTTAAAGTGGTGCTAGAAAAATCAGGAATGAGGCTTTTGCCTGAAACATCGATTTTCCTGTTCCTCGGATGCTGCCTGACCTACTGTGCTTTTCCAGCACCACTCTAATCTTGACTCTAACCTCCAGCATCTGCAGTCCTCACTTCTGTCTACGGATGTAGAGGCTGAGTGGATTAGCCACGGCAAATGCAGAGTTATGGGGATAGGGTGAGGGTCTGGGTGGGATGCTGTTCAGAGAGTTGGAGCAGACTCGATGGGCTGAATGGCCTCTCTTCACACTGTAGGGAATCTGTGATCTGCACCAAAGTGACCTCTGGAATGAGATTTAGACCCAAACTATTCTGAGAGTCAAAGGTGAATGAGCCATTATGTGTGACTAGTTTTCAAGGATACTGCTTTTCTTTTCAAGCTGAATAGTTATGGCTCCTGGGAAAAATGCATGCCTGATGGCTATGTGCTCTTATAAAAATCAAAACTCAAGTGTCCATTTCCAATTTTAAAAGAAGTTGTACTTCTGAGAATTGTCCCAAATGTTATTTCCCTTCAAAAAACATTATGATGTGGCTCACTGTGAATACTGGAAATCTTTGTCCTGTTGTACATCCCAGTTTTTTTTCTGCCTGTGACTGGAGATCCTTATACAAACATAATCCTTGCAGCACCTCAAGGACTGTTTACGTGAAATTATCTGACTGGCCTCACTTGTAAACAGGACCACAAAGCAGGAGCAAAAATATTACAAAACTTCATTACAAATGTATCCCACAATATAGTGCAGTTATTAAAAGCACTATGTTTCTGCAGTGGGTAAAAAGCTACCAATTGTAAAGGCCAATTCTGGTTGTTTATCTAAAGTCACGTAATTCTTGGCAGAATTTGCTTTCCTGATGAAGGGCTTTTGCCCGAAATGTCGATTTTTCCTGCTTCTCGAATGCTGCCTGACCTGCTGTGCTTTTCCAGCACCACTCTAATCCAGCATCCTCACTTTCGCCTAGAATTTGCTTTCAACCTTGTAGATTGTGTATTTATTTTAAATTCACATGTCAAATGTGGGTGTCGATGGCTGGGCAGCATTTATTGCCTGACTCTCGTTGTAATAAAACACAATGCTCAGACCTCAATACACCAGTGGCAAGATCTGAAACAAGGCAATACAAATAGCAATCATTGTTGGTTAACAGCAGAATTTAACTTTCATTGTAATAGTAATATTTTATACAACTACCCTTCTACAGAGTATGTTTGGGATAGTTTACTGTGTTGAATGGAAGTGATGCATTGTTTCTAAATGTGTATTAGGCTCTGATAATGGGAGCTGGTCTTGTCAGTGCATTCCAGTGAGTTTGATAAGTACCATCAAAAAATTTGAGGGATATGCTCAGTATTGTGAATAAAAAAATAAATACAAGGTACTGTTCGTATTGGCAGAAAACAAATGTGTTGTCTTGAAATTTTACTGTTGAGTGTAGGGAGTTAAGGGGGAAATTAGTGAAAGATTGATGATGAGGATTTCACACTCCAGTCTATTTCGCTTCATCACTGCAGGAATCTGGGACTTGATTCACTGAAATAAAAGCAAACTACTGCAGTTGTTGGAAAACCTGAAAGAAAAAAAATGAATCTGTAGAGAGAGAAACATGGGTAATTGTTCAGATTAACTACTTTGTCCTCATATTCCCCATCTCAGCAACTGGGATGGCACGGTGGCACAGTGGTTAGCACTGCTGCCTCACAGCGCCAGAGACCCGGGTTCAATTCCCGCCTCGGGCGACTGTCTGTGTGGAGTTTGCACGTTCTCCCCGTGTCTGCGTGGGTTTCCTCCGGGTGCTCCGGTTTCCTCCCACAATCCAAAGATGTGCAGGTAAGGTGAATTGCCCGTAGTGTTAGGTAAGGGGTAAATGTAGGGGAATGGGTGGGTTGCGCTTCAGCGGGTCGGTGTGGACTTGTTGGGCCGAAGGGCCTGTTTCCACACTGTAATGTAATCTAATCTAAAAAAGCAACATGTGTTATACACAGGCCAACGTTCCTCTACTGAACTAGTGAAGAGCAGTAGGAGCTTTTTCTCCCCCACACCTAACTGGGAAACTTCTATCCTCCTTCTTGAAAAATCAAACAGCCTCTGAAATGAATTTAATGCATTTACGTGTAAAATTTGCATTGAGCCATTTAAGAAGCAGCAGTTAGTATCAGTGTTATTTATAAATCTTGAGAAACCAACTCCAGAAGCACAGTAAACCGAAAGGATGATGATAAACTGAAGATTTTGTAGGTAGATATTCACCTCAAAATCATGCTGAAGAAGAGTTCAGAAATGGTTAGTGCCTTGATGGCATGTACCGAGGTAATTAAGGCTTTCGAAGAAGTGTGTATGTTGATTATAACCAGTGCGACTGGAGAATGAAGACTTGGTTGGGCAGATGATCCCGTGTTTGTTGATCTTTCTGGTAAATATCTGTGCATTTAACTCTTTGCTGGTAAAAGTCAATTTACTGCACGTAAGCATGTTTTTCTTGAGCTCTTGGCCATTGACAATTATTTGCCCAGCCACAGCAACGGGCCACACTTTTATTTTTAAAACTGTGGGTAGGGTGAGAATGGAGGACTCTCTCCCTTAGCTGGAATGGGAATTGAATTTTGTGCTGTTTGGTGTTAATCTGATCCACGCTGTAGCTGCCCAAACTAACCTGACACTGCGTAGGTAATCTGAACAAATGGCAATCTTCCACTGAATCTAATGTAAGAAGCACTGACAATTACAGTGGCATTAATGTTGATTCTCCCTTACATGGGCCATTCTGTTTTGCATCTTGAAGGAATTTGACTCATTTTCTTGTGGTTTGATTTGCTTTTCCTCGCCCTGTAAATTGCTGTCTTTCCCCATCTGTCTGCTAACTAGTCGCGTTGTCCCTGTGCTGAGTTGACTCAGCCTATTATTCCTCCTCCCCCTCCCCCCCCCCCCCCCCCCCCCCCCCCCCACCCGCACTCCGCCCTTGCTTTTTCAAGTGGCAAAGCAGTGATTGCACGAATTAATGAAGCCCCCTGAGAGCTGTAGTCATGTGGAACTGCACCTTTTATTATTTCAGTGAGGGAGCATTTGAAAGTGGAGGTGCAGAGTGCAAGGTTTGTGTTGTACCACAGGTACCAGTCTTGGTGCCAGGTTAGATGAACGTGTAGCCAATGACCTGAGTTATGTCACTAATTGAATATTTGGCTGAGCTTTGAGACTAAGGAGCTCCTGCACATTTGTATTTGTTGACACGTCTTCCAGGACTTCGGTAAGAGGCTGATTTATTTGTTCAGAAATCTGTAGGGACCACAGCTGAGATTACTATTTTCTCATGATGTTGTAAACAGTGATTTTAAAATTCACAGTTGGACTAGCAGCCACCTGTGCACTTTTAATACCTTGGGTTTGTCGTATATCTGGTGTGAACACCAGATTTCATATCTCTTCAAGGAAAGCAACTCGAGAGTGAAACTGCTAACCTACAGCAATACAGAAATCAACATACAACTTTTGACATGAGCGGAAGAAAAGAGAAGATTGTGTTTTAATGTCTGTGACAGACATAAGAATTGCTAAATTGTCCTGTTACTTTTGTTAGAGAACCTGCCTTGCATCAGTGCAAAAGCAGACGTTAGCGAGTTTTGAGAAGATTTGTAGCTCAGGTTGAGGTTCTGGGTGTAGGTTTGCTCGCTGAGCTGGAAGGTTCATTTTCAGAAGTAGCAGAAGTTAACTACAACTCAGAACTACACTCCTAGTTGATGCAGAGTAACAAGCTGTTTAAAATTCCCTTCTTGTACGAATATATGTTCAAATAATTCAAAATGGGTTTATTTAATCTGGTGGTCAAAATAAGTTGGATAGTAATTTAAAAATTTTGTACATTATAGTGTTTTAACAAGGATTTCTCAGAAGTTAAAATACCATTGACTATCTTTCGATAATAATAGACACAGTACACTTTCCTGCTTTGATCAGAATATATTTTTAATACTAAACTGGAACTGGAGACTTGACCTCTACGTTTCCTCGTCAGGGAATCTAAACAATAGTCCTTTTCTGAATTTCTCTGATTCCAAAACAAATTTTCGCCAGTAATGGGAATCATTATTACCCATTCTATGCTTGTCCTGGAAAAAAAACTGAATTTATTAGTCGATTCAATGGATGCACCTTGTAGCAAATGATGGATGTTGTTAATTAGCGAGTCCTGATCTTTGTTACAACTGCTCTTTCCATATTACATGACCATTAGCTGGAATGAAAATCCACTTCACTATATCCCTGTTTATTCCACATATTTTTAGGCTCATCTAAATTGTAGTCGGACAACATGCAACAACCTAAGTTTTTTGAATTCTAATGCATGATTCCCTAACCTCCATGTCATGTACTAACTTCACCTTTTTACTCAGTGAGCATCAGGCCAGCTGCAGGGAGATGGGAAGCTCAAAAAATGGCTGGCTGCATTTTTCCCCGACTCCTCACATTGTGTTTGATTTCTGAGACTGACTCACCATATCTATTTGAGGACACTCTGCTAAAGGTATTCCTGTCAGGAAAGTGTGGAGAACAATTGAAGCTTCATCACAGGAATATGGTGATCTTGGTGATTGATGGTGCACACCAAAATAATACTGGAAAAGGTGGTGCAGGAATTGTTGGCTTGAGCCAATGTTTACTGTTTGGTCCAATCATGGCTGATCCGCCTGCTGTGTCAAGAGAATGTGGTGCTGGAAAAGCACAGCAGGTCAGGCAGCATTCGAGGAGCAGGAGAATTGACGTTTCAGGCATAAGCCCTTCATCAGGAATGATGCATCTGCATGCTGTGCTGTGTAACTTAATTGCTGAATGCGAGCTAACAGTTAGTTAGCTGTTGTAAATGTCTGTTGGATTCTTCAATACCACGATATCAATGCCAAGTTTTTTATGCTAAGGGAAATAAAATAAACATTACCGCATTAGGTAAAGCACCCTATTGGAGGCAAGCTTGTACCAAATAGTTCCTTGCTTCCTGGCACTTGCTTCTCCAGAGACCACATCGGTGATTGGAAGTTGGCGTGGAGGAGAGAATTTTTGATTGGAGGAGCTACCGCAATCTCCTGGATGATAAGGTTGACTGTAGACCTTTGACATCCTTCAGGAGGCAAAGGAGAAGGACCAGAAAGTGAAGCAAGAGGCTGGAAAGGGTGGCTGAGGCTGGAAGGAGGTCCATTGGAGCTGCCTGGGCTGAGAATGTTGGGCCCCTTGCTGAGATCGGGGCCATCAACAGCCACGGGTGAGGTGCCGGAAGATGGAGGGTGGGTGGCTGATGTGGTGACATTTAAGAAGAGCAGTAAGGAAAAGCTAGGGGAGCCACTGTAGGCATGACATCAGTGGTGGGTAAGTTGCTGGAAGGGATTTTGAGGGACAGGGTTTCCATGTATTTGGAAAGGTTCTAGACTAGAGTGGTGCTGGAAAAGAACAGCAGTTCAGGCAGCATCCGAGGAGCAGGAAAATTGACATTTCGGGCAAAAGCCCTTCATCAGGAATAGAGGCAGCAGGCTTCCTGCCTCTATTCCTGATGAAGGGCTTTTGCCCGAAATGTCGATTTCCTGCTCCTGGGATGCTGTCTGAACTGCTGTGCTTTTCCAGCACCACTCTAGTCTAGAATCTGGTTTCCAGCATCTGCAGCCCTTGTTTTTGCCTATGTATTTGGGAGGGCAAGGACTCAAAAGGGATAACCAGTATGGCTTTGTGTCTCAATAACTTGATTTGAGTTTTTCTCAGAAGTAACAAAGAGGATTGAGGGCATCCTCTGAATACCAGAATATCCTGGCCTAGTTTCTTATGCTCTGGGAGATGAATAAGCACTGTCTTATCAGCTAGGACTCTATGCTGGAGGTAATCTCATAGCAACTCCTACACTTGCTGCTTCCTTAGAGACCACTTTACAGCTGACCATTCCCAACTCTTGAGGATGAAGAATTTCAAAGATTCATCACCCTTTGAGTGAAGGCTTTCTCCTCACCTCAGCGCTAAATGTCTGAACCTTAGACTATAGCCCATGGTTCTGGGTCTCCAGCAAGGGGAAATAGCCTCTTGTCATATACCCTGTAAAACTGCCTTTGAATTCTCAAAAAGGCTACCTCACGTAAACTACAGGATTTATAGGGCCTTTCCAGTTAATCTTAACTCAGAATAACCCTCTCAGGCCAGAAATCAATCCAGTGGAATTTGTTGCACTTTTTCAAAGGCAAATGTTTTCCTTTGAAGCTGAGGTGACCAAAACAGTACACACTTTTCCAGACGTGGTCTCATGAAAACCCGATATAATTTGCAGGAGTCTGCAATCTTGTACTCCAACCCCTTTGCAATAAATGCTAACATAACTGAAATCTGCAAGATTTTCATGCATCAAGGCAGTTTAGTCCAAGTTAGCAACTTCTCAAAATCTTAAATGGCACATTCTTCTCATGTCTGCGTGGGTTTTCTCCAGGTGCTCTGGTTTCCACCCAGAGTCCAAAGATTTGCAGGTTAGGTGGCTTGGCTGTGCTAAATTGCCCAAAGTGTTGACAGATGTGTAGATTAGGTGCATTAGTCAGGGATAAATGTAGAGCAACAGGGTTGGGGAATGGGTCTAGGTGGGTTACTCTTCGAAGGGTCAGTGTGGACTGGTTGGGCCAAGCCTGTTTCCACATTGTAGGAATTCTATGTAGGGATTGTGGAATTCTATGATTTCTGTGCAGCCATGCAACCCATCATGTGTACCTGAGGTCTTGGAATGAGCATTTCAAGTAATGCCTTCCTCCAGCCTGCTCTCTAGAACATAGAACATTACAGCGCAGTGCAGGCCCTTCAGTTCTCGATGTTGCGCCGCCCTGTCATACTAATCTGAAGCCCATCCCACCTACACTATTCCATGTACGTCCAATAACGTCTTCTCAAATAACAGTCTCATTCCCTTTGGAATGCATGGTTTGAACTGCCTCTGTCACCCTGTCAGGCAGTGCACTCCATCCTCAAACTATTTGCTGCCTGAATAAACTTCTACTGTTGCTTTTCCTGCTTTTGCGAATTTCTTTCACCTGTGCCCTCCTATTCATGATCCCCTCACAACTAGGAGTATGTTTGCCAATCTACTCTGTCCAGACCACTCCTGGTTTTGAATTCCTCCATCAGATCTCACTCCAGTGATGAAAAATATTCTGGATTGCACCTCATTTCTCAACATTCAGCTTCATCTGTCAGTTATTTGCCTCTTCCACTCAAAATTATCCTCCTCAAAATGGTGTCAAGCTTCATATCATCTGCAAAATATGAAATTATGCCCTAACATAAATCAGGAAAAGCAAGGATCCCAACACAGACCTCTGGGGGACTCCACCATAAGCATTCTTCTGGTCCAGACAATATCCGTTAACCGTCACTCTGTTTCCTCGCACTCCTCCAAACTGTAGCCATGTTGCTACTGTCCCTTGTACTTCATGGGCTACACTCACAGGTCAGTCCATGTACGTTTTTCAGTCGGTGCTCCCTCAGAGATGAGGATGACTCTATCCCATTCTCAGGGTGAGTCCGTAGGTGGCTGTACAGACTGATGCATTTACCCCAGGCTCTGTTACACTTGGGACAGAGGTAGCTGTGGGAAGGGGTGGGTGGGGCATCAGTGTGACCGCTCACTCCTTACGAATTTTCATGTGTCTTCTGCTTTTTCCCAACGACATGGCTGAAGGTGATCGATAGCTTCTGGGATGCTCCTCCTCTACTGTGAATGGTCTTGGGCCAGTGATTCCCAGGCATCTGTGGGAATTCTGCACTTCACCAGGGAGGCTTTGAGTGTTTTCTCTGTCACCTGGAGCTCACTTGCTGTTTTGGAGCTCGGAATAGAACACCTGCTTGGGTGGTCATGTGCACCACATCAACCGCATCATCCTCACCCAGCCTCCCACTGCCCTCATCAAAAAACTACAGCAAGTTAGTTAAAGATGACTTTCCCTCAACAAACCTATGCTAGCTTTCCTTAAGGAATCAATATTTGCTGACATTACTAATAATTGGTCGCCAATTATTGTTCCACACTTCATTTTCAAATTTTTAAAATAAAAATAAAGAATGAGGAAATGTTAAATTTTAATTGTCAACATCTCAAAGTAGTACCAGATATCGTGAGTCTTTGTAATTGCTTTCCTGAAAAGGCAGTGAAAGCAAACCCTTGAGTATTTTTTAAGGCAGTGCCAGGTAGATTCTTGCTAAGTTCAGGGGTGAAACGTTGTCCGGGCTGGGTGTGAATCTGGTGTCGACCAGATTTAGGGTTACTGTCACATCCGCTCTTATTAATAACAGAGGGGCTGAATGGCCTGCTCTGGCTGCTGCTTCATATGTGAAGCGTACCAGGTTAAGATCTGCTTTTAACGTTTGGATGTATTTAAGGAGCCATTGACCAGGAAATGACAAATACAAAGCATATTTTGAAGCGAATGCAGTTATCCAGAAGTGGTAAGGAATAAGAGCACAAGCGCCCCTTTTGTAATCCGAAATCTGAGTTGATTCATTGATGATTTTGAAAAATGTCCCTATTTGCTGTTTTGCCTTCAGTCCATTTGTGAGTTGGCTTTGTATTTCCGTGCACATGAGCATTACAAATAGCGTGCTTCCTTCCAATTCCTTCTCCTTTTCCAGGAATGTGCTATAAGGTTTTAGGAATTGCTTCAAGGAAATTTTAATTTATTTTAAATGAAATGCACATTTTAAATGCGCAGGAAAATGTAACTGGCTTTGTGCGGAAATAAAACTGAGTTGCTTGATCATAGAAGTTTAAAGATAAAAATCACACCATGATGCAATGTTTATTTGGTAAATCCAAAATACTGCCAACCCTGCTTCTCTTTTGAAACCTAAAATAAGAAGTGTTTGTGTAGTGCACTGCAGATTTATTACTCTTGAGATTCCTCTACAGTTTCAAAAGTGAAAAGCTAAGTTCTTCATTGTCAACAAGATGTCAGTGAAAGGACACCATACACAGTAAACATTAGTTTTCCTGAGTCGCCTGGATTTTTCTTTTTAGCAGTTCAACTTTTAGTTAAGTTTGCTGAACTAATGTTGCAAATTCTGAGCACAAAAATGCAATGATCAAATATCTACAACAAAACCACATAAAGAGGCCAACTCCCTGTCTCGAATTCCTGTTCACAGGCACCATAACAAAGAATAAAAGAAATTTGTGACTTTTCTAAGAAAATACGACTTGGAAGTAAAAATGTTCATGATTAATCATGTGATACTATCAAGACTAACAAGGCAAGCAGGATGTGAGTCTGCTTCCAGATTCTGTTAATCACAAGGAAAGAGGAAGTAAATAGTAGTATGTTGACCAGAGTCATAGTCATAGAGATGTACAGTATGGAAACAGACCCTTCGGTCCAACCCGTCAATGTCGACCAGATATCCCAACCCAATCTAGTCCCACCTAACCTTGGTTTAAATGAGTTTAAAGTACTTCAATTACTATAGGAGAAGTAATTGTTGGGTTTTTTTTTTCATAAAATATGTTTCCAGTCCATCTTTGCCCAAAAATCCAAGTGTCTTTTGTCTGTTAGAGTCACAATGTTACTGGGTAAAATAAGACCATTCAGCTCATTCTCTCTGTGTTGCCCTCCTGAGCAGCAATTCACATGTTGTTACTGTCCTGCTCTCGCCAATATAATTGTGTCTTCTCCTTTCCTGCTACTGGTCTACTCGTGTTTAATGTTATAATTTGGCTGTTTACCTGCTTTACTCATCTGTCATTTGTAATGTTCCTGCCCAGTTGTGAATTGGGTGCCTTCCAGGTTCTGAGGTTAATTGAATTTTTGTAGATTGACCACTCTGGATGCCAGTGATTTGGATCTTCTCCCATTGATTACTACTAATGCCAACTATATGTAACCTGGGCAGCAACAGATTAATTGTGGAAAATCCTGTGGAGATCTATTTTCTGCAGTATTTTCTCAAATCTCTCATTGTACTGAAAAATTTTAAAAATGCTTTTGTTGTGGGGCAGCATACTCAACACAACTCCTTGAGCAACCAGCCAACCCTAATGAAATAGAAACATGCCGTTAACTGACTGCTGATGTTCACTTGTGATTATGGAAATAATTCCAGAGGCCGAAGTCCCCTCACCCTTTTATTTATACAGTTTATGACTTGACACTGATCTGAGTTCCCCAGAGCCAGCTCTCCAAGTGATCAGAACCCCTAAAACTGCTGTTTATTTTTTTCTCTCTCGAGTGAGCAGAGCCTCTGACACTCGTTTTTTTTTATTACCCCCACACTGTCGCCTAACTGCGGTAGTGCTTATTTTTCCCCAGCACCCATGGTGTGTGTGCGCAGGTGTGAGACACAAGATACACAAATCTTTATTCAAATTTCCACCACCAGGAAGAAAGGAAACACCTGAGTGGCCAGTGACAAGCAGTGCCCTTCACATCAAAGGGTAATGCTGTGTGATCAAACAGTGAAGGGGAGGGCAGGGATTAAATCAAAATAGAGTTGGACGGGGAAATAATGCACTCCACTCCCTGCGGCGCCCACCTCTTCCTGAACAACTCCCGCCTCGGGCAACTGTCTGTGTGGAGTTTGCACATTCTCCCCATGTCTGGGTTTCCTCCCACAGTCCAAAGATGTGCAGGTTAGGTGAATTGGCCATGTTAAATTGCCCGTAGTGTCAGGTGCATTAGTCAGGGATGAGTGTAGGGGAATGGATTGCTGTTCGGAGGGTCGGTGTGGACTTGTTGGGTCGAAGAGCCTGTTTCCACACTGTAGTGTAGTGAATCTGTAGTGTAGTGAATCTAACTCCAGGGTGTTGGTGGACACCGAGTGCTCCTTCTCCAGAGACACCCGGGCTCTAATGTAACCGCGGAAGAGGGGCAGGCAGTCGGTCCTAACAACCCCCTCCAAGAACTCTTGTTTATATCTGTCAGCCAGTGCTCTCTGATTGGGGCTGTTAACCTGGTCCAATCAGGGAACTCATATTCTATGAGGTTCACCTGGCTGACCCTGTTACAATCACTATGTCCCTCTCCCTCTAGGTCTGGGGATGTAGGCCTTATTTCTCTTGTAGCCTCTCCTTGCACATTTTCAGCCCGGGTCCAGTTCCTCTGACTTGGCTTCTGGTATGAGTGGCGTATGTCAAACTGTCACCCATTTTTTGCGCCCAGTCCATCTCGGAAGAAAATCATCCTCTTCAGGTGATAAAGTTATTGAGACTATAATATCCACTGTGCCTCTCTCCTATTTTGAGATTTCTTCAATGCTGGGCAGAGCAGGAGAACTCCTGGGTTCTGACAGCCTTTCTGGCTGTTCTGAGGGGCCAGGTAGGTTTTGCTCTTGCCTCATTTGTGAGTTTATTGTTTGTTTAAAATTCCCACAAAGGCAAACTAATCTGCCAGGCTTCACAAATGGATATGACCGGTGCTGCAAACTGGACTGGTTTGATAATTCCTTCACTTTCCAGCCTCCTGATTTCTGCCTCTACTTTTGCCCGTGAGGCAAATGGCTCTGGGCATGCCCTGCAGTATTGTGGAATTGCTTCATGGTCCACATGTAAGGTGGCCTTGGCTCCTTTGATAGTTCCCAAAAAAAAACACCTGATATTTAATTAGGACTTCACTCAGGCAACTATTTTCTAATCGAAAAATGTTGAGCCAATTAAGGTGAATTGTTCTCAACCTATTTTGTCCCATCAGAGTTAGGCCTGAGCCTTTTATGACAATCAGTGATAACTGAGCCAGCTGCTTCTCATACAAGACTGGAACCGTAGTTATACCCTTAATCAGTAAAGATTCTCTGATATAGGTTCTCTGTCTAGCTGAGATCTTGCATGAACTTAAGGGTTGGAGTCCAGAGCGAATTTTTTGGATTAGATTACTTAGTGTGGAAACAGGTTCTTCAGCCCAACAAGTCTGCACCATATCTCCGAAGAGCAACCCACCAGACCCATTCCCCTACATTTACCCCTTCACCTAACACTACGGGCAATTTAGCATGGCCAATTCACCTAACTTGCACATTTTTGGACTGTGGGAGGAAACCGGAGCACCCAGAGGAAACCCATGCAGACACGGGGAGAATGTGCAAACTCCACTTTTGTTGAAGACTAGTTCTGTGAGCACTGATATAATCGTGATGATATCGATTGCCATTAGAACCAGGTGTCCGTTTAACCAGACATTTATTTTGATTGGTTCTGATTTTGATGTTGCCAAGCGATTTAACTGTTCCAAACCAAATGTAGGTAGACTTTCCAGGGTGTGCACTCAGCTGGATACCAGACTGAGTTCTGTTATTCAGTTCAAGCTATTGGGACTTTTTTTTTGCTGTCTCGAGTCTACATAGCAGTAACTACAAATAGTTTGCTGGTTCAGATCCTGAAGAAAATGTTAACTGTGTGGCCAAGGCTTTGCTGTGGGCTGACCTAGAGTCCCTCTATTCCAGGTATGTCTTGAGTCAGGCTTTGCAATTGACTACACTCAAAGGGTGTCATCCAAGCTCAGTCAGACTGGTGCAGGTGTCCACTTCCATTACCATACCCTGTAACTCATATACTCCATTTGTTGCATTTTCTAATGACAAGGCCAGTTGTTTGAAGTCCAGTTGGGCTTCAGCTAGTAAGTACTTTTGCATGATCACATCATTATTCCCACATACCAAACAGTCTCTCAGCATCTCATTAAGGGTTAAACCAAAGTCCCATTCCTCTGTCTTAACCTCGTCAAAGCTCCCAATATACCCTGGTTCTCAAATTGCTGATAAAACCGATAGCATCTCAGAATTAAAGGAAGCTTGGGGTCATAATATTCTTTGACTAAATCCATCAACTCATAGTTTCTGGTGCTTCAGGAAATGTTAGGCTCCTAATAACTGAAAAAGCTGTGGGTCCACAAGCTGTCAGGAAAACTACTCATTGCTTTTCAACTGCCCCAATGACATTTGCCCAGAGAAAGTAACGCATTCTTTCCACATTCTTTGATGCCAGGATCAAATGAGTCAAGCTTCCCAAATAACAGCTTGGTGCCAGAAATGCTTACCCCATCTGAAAGACAACTGTTATGAGTAAACTTCTTCAGGAGCATATTTTTTCTCTTCTCACCACAGATATAACTCCACAGAGGCCAGTATCCCGTCACCAAGTGACCTTTTGTTCATGAGTACATAGTACTTGACACTGGTGGAGCTTCCTCAGAGCCAGCTCTCAGAGTGAACAGAAACTCTGACACTCCTGTTCACATCTTTCAGACAGGGCTCCATGATTGGATCAGGTTAACAGCCCCAATCAGGGAACTCTTATTCTATGAGGTCCACCTGGCTGACCTCATTACAATAACTATAGTTATCTTGACTGCTTTTTCAATAGCATGAAAGAAAAATATGTTATGTATCTAGTTTAAGATTTCATCTTCTCTTACGGTGTTGCTGAGCTGCCTCCTTTAACTGCTGCAGTCTGTGGTAGCGTTGATGACCTCAGTGCTGTTCAATATGGAGTTCCAGAATTTGAACCCTTTTGGAAATCCAAATACACTATATCGATTAGTACCATTTATCTTCCCTGCTAGTTACATCCTCACATCCTGATAACTTTGCCATATATGATTCCTCTTTGTAAATTGTATTGACTTTATCTGATTGTACTATGATTTTGTGAAGACTTCCTTAATAGTAGATTGCAATAACTGATGTCAGACTAGCTTGTTTGTAGTTTCTCGTTTTCTCTTTCTCTCTCTCCTCTCTTGAATAGCAGAATTACATTTGCCACCTTCAAATCTGCTGAGACTATATTAAAATCTTGGGAATATTGAGCAATCATAACCCTTATCATGTAGCTCCCTCCAACATAGAAAGGTAGAAACATAGAAGACAGGAGCAGGAGGAGGCCATGTGACCTGTCCAGCCATTCAATATGATCATAGCCAATCATTACACTACTGTCCGCCCCATATCCCTCAATCCCTTTAGCTGCAAGAGCTATAAATACCTCCTCCTTGAAGATACAATGTTTTGTCCTCCGCCGCTTTCTATGGTAGTGAATTCCATAGGCTCACCACTCTCTGGATGAAGCAATTTCTCCTCATCTGAGTCCTAAAAGATTTACCCATTTTCCTTAAACTATGACCTCTAACTCTGGACTTGCTCAATGGTGGGAACATCCTTCCTGGCAATATCCTGTGGGTGTCATGTTTGTTGTAGACCCTTTAGGTTCAGTAAGACCCCAATCCATGGAGACCTTTCCCTCTGTTCTCATTCTGTTGCACTCTAGGTGTTTGACGCAGCACTTGGTGTTGAAAGCAGTTACTCTTTCCTCATCTTGGGACTAAGGCTGTAATGAGGTTTGGAGCAACATAAACTTTGCATAGCAGCTCTTGAATGCATTTTGATAATGCTGTCAACTTTTATTTATCTCTAGTGAGAGTTGACTAATGGGATGATATTTGATCAGGCTGAGGTTTGTCATGCTTTTTGTGGACATATCTGGGCAATTTTCCACCCTGTCTTAGAATTATGCTTACAACTGGAACAATTCAGTAAGAGACATGGTTCTTCCAAGTTTTCAGCACTAGAGTTGGGATATTTCTGTTTTATCCAATATGCCCAGCCATTTCATGAGATGTAATGAGAGTCGAATTGGCTGAAGTCTGGCACATGCAATACTGGGCTCCTCAGGTGTAGGCCAAGATGGATCATCCATTCAGCACCGGTGGAAGATGGATGTATATGCTCCACTGCTGTCTTTTGTGTGCTGGGCTCTGTCAATAAAGGAGAGTGTTTGTTGAACCTTTACCTCTTGTTAATAGTTCACTTGACCACCACCATTAATGATTGGACATGTTCAACTGCAGAGCTAGGATCTGATCCATTTGATTTTAGTAACACACATCAAATTTGCCAAGCAGTATTGAGGCCAGTTTGTTCGTGAGTCTGAAAAACGTTATCGTGCAAGTACAACTGGTAATTTGGAGTTTATTGCAGTGGGGGTAGAGTGTAACAGTAGGAAAGAATTGCTACGACTAAGATTTGATGAAACTGTGCACAGATTTGGTCTCCTGACTTAAGGAAGGATGTACTGGCATTGGAAGCAGTTCATTGAAGGTTAACTTGGCTGATTCCTGAGGTGAAGCGTTTGATGTGGAAAAGTCAAGTGGATTGGGCATGCATCCATTTAGGTTTTGAAGAAAGGGAGGTGATCTTGTTGAAATATATAAACTTCTCGGGGGGGGGGGTGAGGGGGTGTTTAACAGGGTAAGCACTGACAACATGTCTCCCCTCATGGGAAAATCCGGAATTTCGTTAAAGAGACACTGCTTAAGTATAAGGGATCTCCAACTTAAGACACAGATGCGGAGGAATTTGAAGTAGGGAAGGTCAGGATGTTGGATCGATTCCAGGCTGAGTTGGACATAACCCTTGACTGCCTTGTCAATCAAAATTACTGGGACAAAAAAAATGGCAATAAGGTCATAATCAGACCAGCCACGATCCTATTGAATGGCAGAGTAGACGTGACGGTCACAATATTTATGACTAAATCAACCAGAAGCTAACTTGTAGAGGGAAGCTTCTGTAAATCGAAAGCTGCCTGCGACGGCCCTTCACAGAGGGAGGGAAAGGCTGGTTTATCAATATGAGTAAAACCAGCAGAAAATGACTGACTTCAAGAATACTTTCATGGTTTGAAGCAGGGCCCAATGTATGGCACAATTTAGTTCGTTTATGTCAAGATGGTATTTCCCCTTTTTAGGTCTATATGTCTATATGATCAAATTGCAAAATGTCCAGAAGGACAGCAGTCAATTTAATTTTAATTGCCACTTAACAACTAACATTTTGTGATATCAAGAGGTGGTGGTATATTTCTGGCTTGTAGGTCCAAAGGCAGCATGATGAAAATAGTGACTCGTTCTGTTTTGAAGTATGATGGCCTGAATATAGTGGCCTCGTTCGACTGATTTTATCAACTGTTGATGAGCTTCAATGAGGTGATGGGGAATGCTTTCAACTAGATAGTGAACTCTAAACCCTTTCCTGTAGAGGAAGTAAACTTGACTTACCCTGTGTTTGTCTAAACAATATGTGCAAATGCTTGTGAGAATCCAGCTTTAGTGCAGCAAGCTTCTTAATTTTAGTTTTGCAACACACAACCGTCAACTTATAAAGGAGAGTAACAGAAGTCATTTTGAAGCGAACCTGGAAAATATGTACCCTGGAGCTTTAGAATTGTGGTGTAATCTCTGGCATGAAACTAGGCCTGTTAGCACATGTTAATAACTAAATGCGCCAGTATTCTGAGTAAGATGCTTATTTGGCCGGGCCCAGTCTCTAAATGTTGTAATTTTTTTAGTGTTTTGCGAATAACTGCACAGTTTGCTTTCCCTACAAGTTGCAATCTTGAAAGAAGCAAAATAACAAAGATGAGTAACCCTGTTTGAAAACTGACACACATTTGAGATGTGCATTATGGTTGACTGACGTGCAGTAACATGCAGTGAGGAGCCTGCTTCAGATAATCGCTACCTCTGCCCTCTAGATATGTCAAACCAAAGAATTCTAACACTCTGTAATGTCCCTAATTTGGTAAAATATCTATGATCACAACTTTTAGAAAGTGTGTGAGAGTGGGGAGGACCTGGAAATAGTCACATCAACCTAAAACACAAGAGAGAGTTGACACCAGAAAAAGAATAATATGAGGAGAAGAGAAAAATGTCTCAGGGTTACATCACAGGAAAGTTATGAATTGATAAATTGTTCAGCGGCTGCTCTTAAGAATGGTGTTTCAGTTTTACAAAATGGGAATTTCTTTTTTTAATATAGATATTTTTATTGAACATGTTTTTACAAGTTTACAAATAAAAAAACACAAGTACAAACACTAATATACAATTAAATCTCAAATAAATAATAGTCAAAACCTGTCAAACAAAAAGAAGAGATACAGAGAAGAAAAAGACAAAACTCAGCTAACTACTAATCTAACCTAAAACTAACCAGAGTGTATGATCAAATATCTTATGTTACTCAAGGGAAAAAAGAAGGATATCATAGTAATTAAATAGTGAAGTACATGCTCGGAATGAGTTAACATCAAGTCGTAATAAAACCCGTATTCATGCGGGATTCCTCTCCCAAGGGGCCCCGGACCAGCCAAAACCGTTACCTCAACTAGATGAAAGCCCTTGATAGAATGGCCGAAATATCTGTATATTTGTAATTCAAGAAGGGCTGCCATATTTTATAGAATAATTCAGTTTTTTGGTGCACGATATTTGTAAGGAAGTCAAGAGGAATACATTCCATGATTAATCTGTGCCAATTCGGAAGTCCTGTAGGGCCCTCAGCAACCCAGTTTACTAAGATATTTTTCCTTCTAACCTAGCATAGGAGAGGGAGCTGGCTTGTAATATAAATATTTCTATTTTATGCATATTTTGTTTTCTATTTTATGGAAACTAGGTGCAGGAGTAGGCCATTTGGCCCTTTGAACCTGCCCCACCATTCATAATGTTCATGGCTGATAATGAAAGTTCAGTATCCCACTCCCACTTTCTCCCCTCCCCCCTTGATCCCTTTAGCCGCAAAGGCCAAATCCAGCTCCCTCTTGAATCTATCTAATGAACTGGCCCCAACAGTTTCCTGTGTGAGAGAATTCCACAGGTTCCCAACTCCGAGTGAAGAAATTCTTCCTCCTCTCCTGAATGGCTTACCCCTTATTCTTAGACACTGACCCCTAGTTCTGGACTTCTCCAACATCAGGAACATTCTTCCCTCATCCAACCTGTCCAGTCCCATCAGGATTTTATATGTTTCTCTGAGAACCCCCCCTCATTCCCCTAATTTCCAGCCAGTCGATCCAGTCTTTCTTCTTATGTCAGTCCTGCCATTCTGGGAATCAGTCTGATGAACCTTTGCTGGACTCCCTCAATAGCGAGAATGTTCTTCCGCAGATGAGGAGACAAAAAATGCACACAATACTCAAGCTGTTGCCTCACCAAGGCCCTGTATAACAGCAGCAAAACATCGTTTCTCCGATATTCAAATCGTCTCACTATGAAGGAGAGCATGCCATTAGCTTTCCTCACTGCCTGCTAACTGCATACCAACCTTCAATAACCGTTCCACCATGACACCCAGGTCTTGTTGCACCTCAGTTTTTCCTAAACTGCGACCATTCAGATTCTAACCTGCCCTCCTGGCTTTGCCACCGAAGTGCATAACCTCATATTTAGATTACGTACAGTATGGAAACAGGCCCTTCGGCCCAACAAGTCCACACTGACCCTCAGAAGAGTAACCCACCCAGACCTGTTCCCAACCCTATATTCACCCTTGCACTATGGGCAATTTAGCATGGCCAATTCACCTGACCTGCATATCTTTGGATTGTGGGAGGAAACCGGAGCACCCGGAGGAAACCCACGCAGACACGGGGAGAACGTGCAAACTCCACACAGACAGTCACCCAAGGCTGGAATTGAACCTGGGTCCCTGGCGCTGTGAGGCAGCAGTGCTAACCACTGAGCCACCGTGCTTTATCCGTATTTATGCTGCATTTGCCAAGTATTTGCCCCATTCAGCCAGCCTGTCCAAGTCACTCTGCAGCCTCTTAGCATCTTTCTCACAGCACATACTGCTGCTGAAGTAGAGTGCAAGGACAGTATATATAGGAAATTCTTCATTTAGCGCAACAGACACGTATATCTGAGAGGATAGTATGTTGCCTCCGTAGTACAAGGGTCAGGGATGTCACTGGTTGCAGGCCATTTTTCTAAGGGAGGATGAACAACCAGAGGTCACGGTCCAAGTTGGTACTGAGAACGTAGGTAGGAAGAGACATGTGGTCCTGTAAGTGGATGTAGGGACCTTGGTATAAAGTTAACGAGCAGGACCATCTAAAATAGTATTTCCTGGATTACCTCCATTGTTATGTGCAAGTGGAGACAGAAATAGCAACAGAAACCAGATGAATGTGTATCTGGAAAGATGGTGCAAATGGACTGCTTTCAAATTCTGGTGCATTAGGATTGGCTCAGGAGAAGATGGTACTTGTACAAGCCAGGACTGAATTCCTTGAGGTGGATTTTGCTAGTGCAGTTTGGGAGAGTTTAACTCAGCAAGGGAGTGGGGACATGGAGGGGAAATTAGAAAGTATACCGCGGAGAGCCAAATAAAATAAGGGTTAGAGAATAGTAAGTTAATAAGTAGAATTGGAGTAAGGAAGGAAGTAATGAAGTCTAAACTAGGGTTACACTGTATCTGAATGCACAGAGTACAGTGATTAAAACTGGGCAGTTCCACACCCCGATTGCTACGTGGGATAATGCTGTTGAGGCAGTAATGGAAGTCTGGCTGAAAAAGGGCATTAGATTAGATTACTTAGTGTGGAAACAGGCCCTTCGGCCCAACAAGTCCACACCCACCCTCCGAAGAGCAAACCACCCAGACCCATTCTTCTACATTTACCCCTTCACCTAACACTGCGGGCAATTTAACATGGCCAATTCGCCTAACCTGCACATTTTTGGACTGTGGGAGGAAACCGGAGCACCCAGAGGAAACCCACGCAGACACTGGGAGAATGTGCAAATTCCACACAGACAGTTGCCTAAGGTGGAATTGAACCCAGGTCTCTGGTGCTGTGAGGCAGCAGTGCTAACCACTGTGCCTCCATGCTGCATGTCTGGGTGTTAAATATTCCTGGTTACAAGGTACTCAGAAAAGATTGGAAATGGGAGGAGATAGCATTTTGGTTTAAGGAGAGCATTGTGCATTGCAGTACTGAAGAAAGGCTGTTTCAGATGGTTCAAAGACAGCTCTAGCCAAATCAATTCTATGCGTTAAGAAGCTGTAAGTGTATTGCTCAGCATAATCTATAGATCCTGGATTAGTGGTGCTGGAAGAGCACAGCAGTTCAGGCAGCATCCAAGGAGCAGGAAAATCGACGTTTCGGGCAAAAGCCCTTCATCAGGAATATAGCAAGGGCTTTTGCCCGAAACGTCGATTTTCCTGCTCCTTGGATGCTGCCTGAACTGCTGTGCTCTTCCAGCACCACTAATCCAGAATCTGGTTTCCAGCATCTGCAGTCATTGTTTTTATCTAGTAATCTATAGATTATCAACTAGTGGGAAGGATGGAGAGGAACAAATCTGTGAGAAATTGCAGTGAGGTGTAAACATCAAAAAGCAAAGGAGAATGGGCGACTTTAATCATTTGTATATAATGGAGGATACTACTAGTATAAGGGGCAGCTGGAGGAACATATTTCAGGAGCATTTCCTACAGTAGTATCCAGTAAACAATCAGGCATTGCTAGACCTGGTTCTTGGGAATGAAATGGGCCAAGTAAATCAAGAGGTGGGGGGGGGGGGGGGGTGGTAACATTTAGGGGGCAGTGATCTTTGGTTCACAAGGTCTAGGATACCAGTGCAAAATGAGATTTGATCAATCCAGGGTAAGAATAATAAACAGGAGGAAAGTAGACTTCAATGGGGAAAGGAAAAAGTTGGGCCAGATAGACAGGAGCCAAAGGTTGTTGGGGGAAAACACAGCAGCAGAATAATGGACTACTATCACAGAGGAGGTTATTCAGGTACGTCAAAGTATATTCCCTCAAATGAGATAGATAGGATAAATAAATCCAGAGCTCCCTGGATGACAAAAGAGAAAGAAAATAAGTTAAAGAAGAAAAAGTGTGCTTTTGACAGGTCTCAGGTGGTAAAGACAATTGAGAACTAAGTTCAGTGCTGACAGCTCAGAGGAAGAAGAAGAAAAATCAAATAAGGAAGGCAAAGAGGGGTTATGAGAAAAGACTAGCAGCTAACATGCATTGAAATCCCAAAGTCATCCAAAGCGCACAAAGAGGTGGTAAGAGGTGAATAAAGACCAATTAGCGACAAAAAAGGGGGATTTGCACATAAAGGCAAGAGGCATGATTGAGGTGTTAAATTGATACTTTGTCTGTCTTACCTGCTAAGCAGATGCTGCCCAGGTAATGCTGACTGAGGAGGGAACTCAATCACTAGAAGGGTTTAAGCTGTTAGTACTATAAGTTAATAAGATTAATAAAGGCTGGATGAGCTACATTCAGGGATATTGAAGGAAATGAGTTGAAATTATGGAGAGACTGGCAATAATTTAATTTTCTCTAAATTTAGGGGTAGCACCAGAATACGAGAGAATTGCAAACATTATGGCTCCATTCAAAGAAATTTGATGCCAAGTAATTACAGACTTGCCATTTTAACTTCGGTGGTGGGGAAGCTTCTAGAAAAATTTGTTCGGGAGATAATTAATAGTCACATGGAAAAATCTGGGTTAGTTTGGAAGAGTCAGTGTGAATTTGTTAAGAGTAAATCATGTCTGGTCTTTTGAAGAGGTTACCAGAAGAGGTTGATTAATGGCAATGCTGTTGAGGGTGTGTATGAACTTCCAAAAGGTGCTTGATACAAGACCACAGAACAAAATTGTAAGGAAAGTTATTTGTCGTGGAATCAAAGGACAGTAGCAATGTGAATACAAAATTAGCTGAGAGAGGAAATCGAGAGGAATAACTATTGGGTATTTTTCAGGCTGGAAGAACATTTGTAGTGGACTTGGGGACTCTTGATTTTCCTAATATATGTAAATATTTCAGATTTTGGTATGTGGGGAATTTTAAAATTTGCTGACGACACAAAATTTACAAGAATTGTCAAGCGCAAGGAAGACAACACAGGACTTCAAAAAGACATTGACAAGTTGGTTGAGTGGACAGAGGAAGTTCAGTGTAGAGAAGTGTCAGGGGATGCACCATGGTCCAAGGAACATTTTGGGTTGGTATAAAATAAAGGGTATTATTCTAAAAAGTGTGCAAGGGCAAAGAGGGAGTATTTGTACATTAATCAGTGTGTGCAAGACAGGTAGGGAGATCTCTTAGTAAAGCATACAGTATTCTAGGCTTTATTAATAGGGGTATAGAGTACAGAGCAGGAATGTCATGCTAAACCTTTATTGGACACTGATCAGACCTCAGTTTGAGTACACGTTTGTCAGGATGTGAACACATTAGAGAGTATACAGAAAATGTTTATGGGAATAGTTCCAGTGATGAGAAACTTCAATTATGAGGACAAATTGCAGAGGTTGGGGCTGTTTGCCTTGGAGAGGGGAAGGCTGAGATAAGATCTGATGTAAGTTTTGAAACTCATGAGGGGCCCGGACAGAGCAGGCAGGGAGAAACTGTTCAGAAGGTTCGAGTACTGGAGGCCACCATTTTAAATTGTTATGAAAAAGAAACAAATGCAAGTTGGGATGAATATTTATTGGGGAGTAGTCTGGATTTGGAATGCACTGTCTGGAAATGTGGAGGAGACAGGTTCAACTGAGGCCTTCAAGAAGAATTATTTAAACAGAAGCAACATGCAGATTACCAGACAAGTCAGCAATTCAGTACTGAGTCAAAATGTTCCGAGAAATGGAAAAGACATGATGGACCAAATGGTGGCCTTGCACTTTGTAACAAGTCTGTGATTCCAGAGATAGCAGGACTGACAGATGAGGAGAGATTGACTAGGTCAGGATTGTTTTCACTGGAGTTCAGACGAGTGAGGAGAGATCCCATAGAGACTTATAAAATTCTAACAGGACTAGACAGGATAGATGCAGGGAGGATGTTCCAATGGTGGGTGCGTCCAGAGCCACGGGTCACAGTCTGAAGATTCGGGGTGGGCCATTTGGGATGGCGATGAGACATTTCTTCACCCACAGAGTGGTGAGCCTGTAGAATTCATTACCACAGAAAGTAGTTGATGCCAAAGCATTGAATGTATTCAAGAGGCAGCTGCATATAGCACTTAGGGTGAATGGGGTCAAAGGTTATGGGGAGAAAGCAGGATTAGGTTATTGAATTGGATGATCAGCCATGATCGTAATGAATGGCACAGCAGGTTTGAAGGGCCGAATGGCCTCCTCCTGCTCCTATCTTCTGTGTTTCGATGTTTTGGTTGATTTATCAAGCCAATAGCCTGCTGCTTATGTAGATGTTTAGTGTAAGTGATATTCCAAAAGACCTTCCAGACATTAGTGAGGAAATAAAAACACGGTTAATGAGATGGTGGTTTATCTGTAGGAAAAAAAAATGTCCAAGGCATTTCAGTAGAGAATTTCAGAAAATGAAACTTCAAGTGCTATTGAACTGCTGCCTGTGCAAATAAATATGTAATTTGAGTTATAAGTTGCACATTTAACAGATATTTCTGGTTAAGTGAAGGGTTGACTGATTGTTTGCCGAAATATTCTGTTTCTCTGACCTTTACTGGAAATTACGGACAATAGGAAATGAATCAAGAAGTGAAGAATGGGGAACTTGCAGCAAACATTCATATTGCGATGGGAACTAATTAATCAAGACATCACCTCCATTAATAGTGAATCGTGTCCTTCCTTTGACTGTTTTTGTGGAAAAAAGATGATATGGAGGGACCAGTGTTGGACTGGGGTGAACAAAATTAATCATCACACAACAACAGGTTATAGTCCAACAGGTTTATTTGGAAATCCTTCCTCAGGTAGCTGGTGGGGCAGGGTTATAGGCCACAGAATTTATAGTAAAAGATCAAAGTGTCATGCAACTGATGAGAAGTATTAAGCAAATCTAGATTGTTGTTAAGTCTTTAATCACTTATTTTTGCTCTCTCCCTTTCTTTCTCTCCTCTCTCCTCTTCCTCTGTCTCTCTTTCTCACTCACACACTCTCTCTCTCTCTCTCTCTCGCTCTCTCTCTCTCGCTCGTGCACGCACACACACGCATTTATGGGGTGAATTTGCATTTGCAGATTTGTGTTTGCAGATACATTCTATTTTGTTCAAAAAGCACACAATCTGCAGGCAGTCAGTCCATGTGACATTTTACAAATTCCTACTTTGGAAATAGAACCAGTCTGACACAAAATTAGAATTCAGACAGACTTTAACCTCACTCCTTTAATGCATTCTCTGAGCTGAGACGTCACTTTTTTTTGTGTATAAAACCTTAAGTTATCTCGGGAATGTGACTTGAAAGAAGTTCTGGGATTTACATATTAATCACTCAAAACCTGCATCCCCATTCTAGGTGATTAAAAACTTAACAGCAACCTAGATTTGATCAATATTGCACAGTATTGTGTGACACTTAGATCTTGCTACCTGATGAAGGAGCAGTGCTCCGAAAGTTTGTAAATCCAAAGTTTGGACTATAACCTGGTATTGTGTGATCTTTAACTGTGAAAAAGAGAAGCACAGTTATATGAGCACCTTCTTATCAAAATCGTTGTTTCATTGAGGACTGCGTGACTGCATTAACGACTGCGTGAAATTTCTGGTCAATGGCAATACTGTCTAACACTGCCCAGTTGGGTTTGGAGGGGGAGGTGAGGTAGTAATTAGAGGTTTGTGCGTGTGGGATCACACTTGGATTTGTTAGATCAGGTTTTAGATTCCTGGGTAATTATCAAGGGTGTGGTTATCCATGTGGATGTGGCCCACATCTCAAGCCCAGAGACTGAGACTGTTATACAGGCTGCTGGGAATCATCCATTTGGAAGTTGAAACTTCCTGGACAATTCCCCATAGGTCCATGTGTCGAAACTTTCAGAGAATCCCAACTCCAATTTTTTGTAGTATGTCTGGTTCTCAATGACCTGAGACCAGGCAATTTGTGTCTAAATATCTTTACTGCTATCTATTCACTAGAAATGCGTATTCTTTATTTCTGTTCTACTTGCATCCCTTCTCTTTTTGTTCTCAGTACTTTTGGTTTGTCTGATCTCATCATCAAAAATCACATGACACCAGGTTACTGTCCTGAAGGAGCAGCACTCTGAAAATTTGGGGTTTCAAATAAACCTGTTGGACTGTAACCTGGTGTTGTGTGATTTTTGACTTTGTCCACCCCAGTCCAACACCTCCACGTCATGACCGCATCATGTCTGACCTAATCATTTCTAGAATTTTATTCCATTCTCCCAGTTTCTTCACTCTTGTTGCATCGGTTCTCTGACAATGCCCCTGTGTGTTGATGTTTCTGGTAAAAAAAAAATTTTCATTTTTCTCAACTGGATTCCCCACCGTTACACTTGATTGGCTCTTTAACCCTTGCCCACTTGGCACCAGCTGTTCCTCTCAGAAATGCAGCAAGATTCCACTCATCCTCGGCTTCTCCTCTGCAACGCACCATATTCAACGGATCATTTTCGGCCACATCCACAACGATGCTGCCACCAAACACACCACCTCCTCTTTTCCCCTTGCAGTATTGGTAAGGGATTGAGCTTTCTTTGATGCCCTGGTTTCCTTTTCCTCCTCCTCCAACACCCATCCCCCTTCCAGTGCAAGCCCAGGTGATCAAATGTCAACCTTTTCATTTCAGCCCACACTCTTGCAGGCGAAACAGCAATTTATTTGTATGCATTTGTGTCAAATGCAGATTGGGTGACCACATTAGTGAGCATTCCCATTCAGCCCTCAGGCGTAACCCTGGATTTCTGGTGCTTGTTGTTTTAATACCATGTCCTAATCCTCCCAGCTTTCTGACATCGAATGGTCAAATAAAAATGAGCCAATGGAATTTGATCTGGACAAGTGTGAGGTAGGGCATTTATCTCTCAGTCCCTTTCCACCATCACCATTCTTGATGAAGGGCTTATGCCTGGAGCATCGACTCTCCTGCTCCTCGGATGCCTAGAGTATAAGAGCAGGGACGTAATGCTCAAACCGTGTACAATACCAGTTAAGCCATAGCTAGAGTATTGCATATAATTGTGGGCACCACATTACAGGAAGGATGTGATTGTACATTCTCAAGTACACAGGAGACTTGTAAGAACGGAGAATTTTAGCTCTGTGGAAAGATTCATTAGGTTGACATGTTTTGAACAAAGATTGAGGTGTACAAAGCTGAGGGGCCTAGACCGAGTGGATTGGAAGGATCTATTTCCATTAGATCCTTCCTATTAGAAAGGGAGAAACCAAGGTAATAGTCTTTAAATAATTTTCAGAAGGATTAGCAGGAGTGTTGAGAATTTTTTCATTGAGGTTGGGAGGGTCACGAACACTCTGCCAAGAGGTTTTAAAAACAAAGTTAAGGTACGCTCCTTGAACAGTTGCAAACTACAGGCCTGAAGACCAAGAGCTGGGAAGTAGGATTAAGCTGGATGGTTACTTGTCAACCAGAATAGAAATGGTGTGCTGAATGGCAGTTTCCTGTACTGTAAATGTTGCTATTTTTCAAAACGGTTATGCCTCTAACACTTTGCAGTTCTGGAGAAAGGTCATTGACCTGAAAACATGTATCTCTTTCTCCACAGATACATAGAAATATAGAAAATAGGAGCACGAGGAGGCCATTCGGCCCTTCAAGCCTGGTGTGCCATTCATCACGATCATGGCTGATTGTTCAACTCAATAACTCAATCCTGCTTTCTCCCCATAATCCTTGTTCCCATTTGTCCCAAGTGCTGTATCTAGCAGTTTCTTGAATACATTCATGGTTTTATCATCAACTACTTCTTGCGGTAATGAATCCCACAGGCTCACCACTCTTTGGGTGAAGAAATGTCTCCTCATCTCTGTCCCAAATGGTCTACCCTGAATCCTCAGACTGTGACCCCTGGTTCTGGATGCACCCACCATCGGGAACATCCTCCCTGCATCGATTCTGTCTCATCCTGTTTGAATTGTCTAAGTCTCCATACCGCTATTTCCACAATTTTGCATTTTTATTTTACCCAACCAACAACTGCAATATTTTGCATATTGTCTAGCACAACAGAAGATCCATTTATTTGCTACTCATGCAGGATGTCTCTGTGTCGACTAAATGCTTCCTAGATCAACCAAACTTCGAATCAATACGCGTATATTTGGATTCGAGTAGGTAATTAAATTGCCCCAAGTCCCAGAATGAAAGAGGATTCCAAATGCAAGAGTAACCTTAAAGCAGATTTAAATAATTTTGTTTATTTAGTTTTGTATCTCCATCACAATCAGTTTGACTTTTGCAGTGATTCAAAACTGGAAGTGGAACTGACTGAGGTCAGCAATTTGGTGACTTGTGAAAATGAAGTCACCAAAGCTCTCGCTGTGGTTCTGTAAACAGCAGGACAACAGTTAGCCCCCAGGCTTTGGTGAGTGAGTGTAGGTGAGTAAAAGGAGAGAGTAGCTGGAGTACCTGCTTGGGTCATGGGCAGTCATGGTGGATGGTCGGGAGGCTTTTGAGGTGTGGGGTTGGGTGGAGATGGAGGAGGGTGACTGGTAGGGTTAGACAAGGTTTTAAATTGGCTGACATTTCCTGGATAAATCTATTCCATGTCCAGTCCAGAGTTAGAGTCATAGCGTGGAAACAAGCACTCGAACCAGACCCACCCTAACCCCGTAACCCTGCATTTCCCGTAGCTAACCCACCTAGCTTTCATATCCTCGGACATATGGGTAATAAATGTAACCTGCGCATCTTTGGGCTGTGGGAGGAAACTGAAGCACCCAGAGCAAACCCACACATACATGGGCAGTGTGTTCATACAGACAGTCACCTGAGCGTGGAATTGAACCCTGGGTCCTTGGTGCCGTGAGGCAGCAGTGCTAACCACTGAGCCACCCTTGAGTTGGAGATGTTCAACATAACATGGACTGAAATGAGTAAACAGCATCAGCATGGTTTTACATTTAGGCAGTGCCATATTAGGAGTTTATTGTTTGAACCAATAATCCCAGGTAAGATTATTCCTTTAGTTTTCAGGATTTAGTATGTGTGTTTAGATCAACTGAAAGCAGATTGAAGCGCAGTATTATCTTGCTGATGGAATTACTTCAAAAAGTTGCAGAAATCACAACTGCAGCTGCACCTGATTGGACGGAAGCCGTGCACTAAACTGGTTTTTAATTGGTGTGATTTTTAACTGGAATATTGCATTTCATTGATTTGTTTAAACAGTTGGATATCAAGTTGTATTTTGTCGCTGTGTTGTCTCGCTTTCTTAGCTCATATATTTAGAAAACATTTTATTTGAACTGTTAAAATTAATTAAGATGGCTGCTTCAGCACGTAAGTTTGAAGTTCTATGTATATATTGTAAAGGAGTTCAGTTTGGGAATACCTGCTATCAAATTATTCTTGACTAATACCCATCATGGTGAGACTTTTTTTGATTTCTAAGACTTGCTTTTTTTTAATTTACTTCAACTGTCAAATTAAATTAAACTCATGCAGAGTCCTACTTGAAGTTTAGTCTTCAAACGAACCTGTTGGAAGTTCTCTGAGGTCTTTCAATTTGTTAAATGACTCATCGAATTGTGGTGAGGAAACATCCCCCAGAACATTCAGCACACCCGGGTTTCCTGTATTTTGATGACACACAAAATACTGTATCTTTACTTCTGCTGTTAGTCTATGGGCAAGTCAGGACCAGAGCACCACCATCTGCACCATGGCGAGGGCGAAGAGACAGTCTACCCCAGTCAGAAGTGGGATTGAACCCACATTGTCAGCACCAATCTGACCCTCACCAGCCAGCCAGTACAACCGGCCTCCAAGGCTGTGGTAAAACAAAATTACATGCGCCTTGTGGCCTGAAGTTGTGGAGAATGATGGTGGAGGTTCCCATTTTGTTGTGTCATGTAGTTGACCTAAAAGTCTCATCCACGCTCATTGCACTGAAGTGTGTGTTAAAAATATTTATTACTTAACCTGTATGGCTGCATAATGGATATGCCTTCCTTTGTCACCAAATCCTGGAGTAGCACTTGAATCTGCAGCTTTTGGCTCCGAGGCAGTGACATTACCCACCTCAATTCAAAACTCCATTCCATATGTGGACTAAGGAGTAAGCGAGGCAAAAGTGAGGACTGCAGATGCTGGAGATCAGAGTCAAGATTAGAGTGGTGCTGGAAAAGCACAGCAGGTCAGGCAGCATCCAAGAAGCAGGAGAATCGACGTTTCGGGCAAAAGCCCTTCATACCTGATGAAGGGCTTTTGCCCGAAACGTCAATTCTCCTGCTCCTCGGATGCTGCCTGACCTGCTGTGCTTTTCCAGCATCACTCTAATCTTGACTGAGGAGTAAGCGGTAGTTAAAGTGGTAGTTCTATATGATGGTGATTATTAGATATGCAGAAAGAACAGAATGAAACCTCTGTTTTCCTGGTTTGCATTAATATAGCTGCTTATAAATTTGCCAAGACGCATCACTTATCAGGGGTTATTTTGATGTGCACCAGCTGCTGTTGAGGTGACAGCCATTTTACAGAAGAATCACAAATGTCAGCCATTGTGCGCATGTAATAGCTGGAAATTATGGTAATTGGACAACTATGTACTATATCAGAATTTGATTCATTTTAATTGCCCTTCTCAAAATGACCCTAACCTGGAAATGATTAGTATCCCATTTCTGTATTCCCCCTTGTAATTCTGCTAAGCTGGGAATGGCAAGATCATAACCGTACAGCGTTCACTCCCTCACCAAACAGACCATACAATAATGAAATTACATCCAGGGTCTTGGCTCCCAAAGCTACAAATGGCAAATCATAAACAAATGAGAAAAATAACAAACTCAAAATTATCTGACCTAAGCCAACTTAGGTCGGTTAAACTAGTTGTTAGGGCAATTGTAATGATCAACGTTTGATTGGTCTTGCTCATTGAAAAACATAACTGTGCCTTAGGTGCCGATTATAATGTTGCTGGATGGATTTCACTTTCTCTGCATGGTCATCCATATTTGCAGTGACAAAACTTTGGCTTGTTTTGTTTTCAGGTTCCAAATCGGACCCATTATTCTTCAGACGGTTGTGCGACATGCACGTTGAGTATGGAAACAATGTCTCAGTATCTTTAATAGTGATTCATTGCTCGATTCACCTGGAGGCAATTGTAATGACAATGGTTCTGTATCCATGTGAACCTACTTTATATTGTTTTCGCTAATGATGAACTACATAGATGTGATAGAAGTTGCACAATATTCATCTATGATGAGACATGAAAATATAACATCTGATAAGTTGTTGATGTAACAGAATAATAATTGTAACAGCTTATAACATACTCTGTTATGAAAACCACTCTTTGGTTAGGAGAAAGTGAGGACCGCAGATACTGGAGATCAGAGTGGAAGATCGTGATGCTGGAAAAGCACAGCAGGTCAGGCAGCATCTGTGGAGCAGGAGAGTAAACGTTTCGAGCATAAGCCCTTCCTAGAAATGAGGCTTATCTCATTCCTGATGAAGGGCTTATGCTCGAAACGTCGAATTCTCCTGCTCCTCGGATGCTGCCTGACTGGCTGTACCTTTCCAGCATCACAATCTTCCACTCTTCAGTTAGTTCAATTCGAAGGAGGTTCTGAAGAAGGGTCACCTGAACTCAAAACGTTAGCTCTGCTTTCTCTCCACAAATGCTGTCAGAACTGCTGAGTTTCTCCAGCAATTTCTGTTGATGTTGCAGTTCCAAGGAGTTTTTTTTTAAACTCGGTGCTCTGGTATGAATAAACGAGTTGAGATAGAAGCCAGCTAATGCACTGAATTAGTGGAATGAAGGAAAAAGCTTGCATTTATACAACACCTTTTACCACCATAGGACATTCTAAAGCACTTAATTGCTGAAAACGTACTTCTGAAACCAATTTCTCCTTAACTTGGTATTCTCGTGAATTATCCGGATGTGTGCAAGTTTCAGTAAATATGTCTTTTTTCAACAATATTCAAGTTCTGTACTGTCAGCCAACTATACTTCTGAAATACTGATATCATTGACAGTCAAATATTAGTCACAATAATGGTAAAATATGATCATCAATTTTCAACTTCCATCATTTGAATTTAAAAAAGGAGAAAACACAGATTTAAGATGGCCACAATGGTCATTTGACCAGATGAGAGAAACGAAGCCACTCGGAGTGTAAATTAACAATGTATCAAAATATAATAAAACTCAGTCAGCTGTGAAGAAACCCTCATCTATTTTTAATTTTCACCTTTCTGGAAGTTTCATATTTTGCGATTAAAAACTGCCTGCAGATTATCCAGCTTGAAAAAAAAGATGCCAGACATGGGAATATATAGTGAACGTTTTGGTGGGAGAACAAAGGAGTGATTTGTAAGACAGAATTGGAAGACTCTTCTCTCTCTCTCTTTCTTTCTCTCTCCCGCACCCCCACTGCCCCCCCACCCCCCATCTCTCTCTCTCTTTCTCTTCCTCAGTCATCTTCCCTGTTTCCCCTTAGCTGCTCATAAAACAGTCAGTGAAAAAGCAAACTGGGAAAAAATATCTATTCATTGTGAACTGAAGGATATTTACAGATTTTGCCACGGCAGAGGGTACAAGATAAGGGGTCGTTAAACTACAATGGTTTCGGGTTAAAGTCTCCACCTAGTACAATTGCAACATTTAAAAGGCATTTGGATGGGTAATATGAATAGGAAGGGGTTGGAGGGTTATGGGCCGGGTGCTGGCAGGTGGGACTAGATTGGTTTGGGACATCTGGACAGGTTGGACCGAAGAGTCTGTTTCCATGCTGTACATCTCTATTGACTCTTGTGACTCTAACATTTCATGAATTCTAAGGACTCTTAGTTTCAGTGTTTTAACCAATTGATCAAAGCTGAGAAGCTACCAGACCTCTCCTCTAGAAGACAGAATGAAGGGCAGGAGCAGGAATGGTCGCTAGACGCAGTGGGATGATGGATGTTACAGGTATTAAGCAGATGAGCTTCAGTGGACGTGGTGCAAGACAGCCGAACATGACATAACATGACAGCAGGTTTTCTGGCTGGAGTTGCTACAAGATGCAAGCAGAAGTTATTACCACATGGCAAAAATTGAATTTTTACTGAGTTTGATCTTGCTCAGACCGCAGCAAGACTTAGTGAAAATCCAAAGTTCCTATGGATGATCAGTGAGAATCTTGGACTGTAATTATTTGAACTTGCTGTTGTATTTCAATAAACATGAGACGGAATTCCACAGATCAGTATTTTCTGAGGTAGAATTAATGAATGAGAGTAGATCTGTCACAGAAATTTTGATATGCTTGTAGATAAATATTGAAGTGCAGCTGTGATGTGACCCTAATCTAGGTAAGATTCCAAACCGGCATAGCATTGTGTGTTGCTCCGTTATTGCTGTCTTACCTGGCCTTGATTCTTGAGCATTTCAGAAGGTAATTTTTGGCAAACCATTGATCATTTGTTCAGTTGTTTAAGTTGAGCAATATGCTGCTCCAGAGCAAGAGATGAACCTCTGTACAGACCGGCATCATATCATGGATAGTTGGTTACAGGAGTCAATGACTTTTCTTTCAGGAGAATTCTTGCCTTTCCTGCATCTTTTGAACAATTGTCACCATCCATTTGCTCTAATGCAGTTTAATACTCGGATGAACAGTCAGGTCCCTTAAAGCAAAGATCTCCTTATGCTTAAGGTTGACATCACTCTCAGTGGTTGGCTATTTTAGTGCTTGTGATAACCAATTGATAGTCAAACCTCTAATTTTATTTCAGATATATTTCTGACTGGTAAGCAATCCTAGCTTTTGCTTTAGTTATTGACTTAACCAATCTGACACGCATGATAGGCAGCAAGTGATGGCCTGCAGGTTCTTGATGAACAATTGAAGTCGAGTCAGGTCAATGGCACCTCTTCAGAACCGAGATGAAGAAGTTGATTATGACCCAGTATTTTTCCTCTGTGAAAGTCACATACGAAATGTAATAGTTGCTTGGATACACAGTTCAGATTTCCAGTTTGAATGGGATACCATGCTTTTTCTTTCAGTTTGGAATACTGCCACTTTGATTTAATGCTGAGCAGCTCAAAAATTGCTGCATTCCCACATCATGACATTGGCTATTATTAGTTAACCAGTTTGATTTTAAGCCAATTTGCTGACGGGATTGGAATTGAGATGGTTGCAATAGCTTCCCATTCTTTCACTCCCTGTGTAATGCTTTCCATAAACTATTGATGCATTACATTGGCCTTTAAGTGGAAATTTGGCTTTGATTCCTTTTGATGGGCAGACATGTTGTCTACTTAAATGGCAGGATAACACAGCCAAGGGTGGAAAGTAACCTCAATGATCCATATTAGTTTGAGAAATCAAGTTTATGACTTGCTTTGGGATAGAATGTTTGTGCTGGCTTGGGATTTTGGCTGATTCCTCACACTCAGTGTCTCCAAAAATCATGTTTTGAAACATTCCTTGGAATTATGGGACACAATTCCTCAAACAATGATACTGAGCTTGGGGCCTGTGAGGAGAACAAATTTGACCAACTTGCTCCAATTCTTGAATCCTTTCTCTCACTGTACAATTTGAGGCTACTGAATTTATATCTTTGGCCAACAACTCTTAGTTTTTCTTGTCATGTCCTGACCTTCAATTTCTCAGGATAATTGTTTGAATGTTGTCAAATTCTGCTATAAAAGTGTATTTTAGTACCTTGCATTGGATTTAAATCCTCACCCAATCCACTTGTTAAAAATCTTGCATCGATTATGCTCTTTTTGTCGCTTCCTTAATTTCATGTTGTCACAGCTTGATGTCAACAATGACCTTTGCAAATTGAGTGGGAAATGTTGATACAGCAGTTTTCACATTCAGTGTCTCATTGTAGTTTGATCATCTGGCCAGTAGGTGGATCAGTGCAATGGGTTTTCAAAGTCTCCCAAATGAGTTACCATGTGTGTGAGGGAAGGTGTGTGTGTATGTGAGAGGGAGGGTGAGTGGGAGGGAGGGTGTGTGTGTGTGAGTGAATGAGGGAAGGTGTGTGAGTGAGGAAGTATGTGGGTGAAGAAGGGTGTCTTGAGGGACAGGGTGTGTTTATGTATGAGTGGGGCAGAGTGAGTGAATAAAATGAGGGAGTATGTGTGTTTGTGTGAATGTGAGTGTGTGTGAATGTGAGGGCATGTGTGAGACTGTAAGGGTGTGTGCATGTATGTCTGTGTGTGTGAGGGAGCATGTGGTGGGAGTGTGCAAGTGCATCCATTTGCTACCTCGTGTGAGATACCCAACAAACCCTTGAAGCAGGGGTTAAATGTTCATTCTGATTTACACATGTAAACTGTTTGTGGCCTTGCTCACAGTCAGTTCCTGATTACAGTATATTTTTTGAAGAATGTAACTTGGTTTTCCGTGGGAACTAGAATTTTGTGTTACTCAAAATCCTGTGGCTAAAGCCAAAAGCATTAGCGTATATAATTAAAAATTAAAATAGTTTAGCAATGCATGAATGTGTGAGTGACAAAAAGACTGGTGATCAGTATTATTGTAAAAATGTGATCAAGTATATGCATCTCCTGGATAGAGACTGCAGGAATTCTGTGCACTGAATTGTGACATATCTAACTCCTTCTATTTCGTTGACAATGGGTTCAAAATTATAGTTTGGTGCAGAAGTTTTCTCAATGTGAAAATAAATTCAAGCTTGTTTTTGTTGCAAGAAGTTGAATTGCTATATTGATAATTCTAACAGGAAACCATTCTGCCTTATTTTAAGTACTTGATTTGGTTTGATTTATTGTCATTTGTATTTATTACAAACACGGTGAAAAGAGTTGTTTAGTGTTACCACTCTCCAGCACCATTTAAAAACCCTAAAACTAAACTGAAAATAAAGCCGGAAAAATAAATCCATAAAAGTTTATCGAATAGTCCTATCTCAATAAAGTTACGTGGTCTTTGGAACAGTTCCTATTTCTAACTCCATTGCAGCCTGGATAGATCCTGCTGCTAACCTAATGATGCTGCTGCAGTCAGTTTAACAGCAGAGTTTACTTATTGGGTTTACCATATTAACAGCATGGGTGAGGTGCTTTTTTGACTGCTGCAATGTACATGATGATGGTACTCCCACTGTTATTTTGTGGGAGAGGTTCCAGGCTTTTAATCCACCAATATATTTCCAAGTCAGGACTGAGTGTGACTTGGGAGTAGGAGCTGTACTGGTCCCTGCACCAGCTGCCCTACCTTCCCTCACAGCAGTGGAGGTTGCAGGTCGAAGAGGCACTGTTGAAGAATCTTCAGTGAGATGTTGCACTGTGCCTTGTAGATGATACACATTGTAGCCACTGTGCTTGAGGGTTGGCAGGAGTGAATATTTAATGTAGACACACTTATTTATCATTCATCAGGAGTGTGAACTGTACTGAACACTGTGCCAATGATGGTGAATATCCTCATTTCAAACATTTTTGATTAACAAGGGTTATTATTGATGAAGCAGCTGAAGGTGGATACCCTGAGGAACTCCTACAGGAGCGTCCTGGGCCTGAGATGACTGAGCTCCTAGTCTTTCTTTGTGCTCGCTCTGACTGCAGCAGCTGGAAGGTTTTGCCTTTACTCCCATTGTTTCAAATTGACAGTTATCCCTCTGCCACTTCACTGACAATGGAGAGTTACAGGCAATCCCCAGGCTGTGAATAGGTTCCGTTCTGGAGTCCGTTCACAAATTAATTTTGTAGACAGTTCAGAACACAATGCAGGACAGCATTAAACAGCCCTCGTGTGTACAAACAATGTATGTTGAGTCTTTAAAGTATCCTCCACCTCCCCCCCCCCCCCCCCCCCCCCCTGCCGCCGCCGCCCATGTGGGACAGAGTTCATAAATACAGGCGTTCATAAGTCAGACATTTGTAAATCAGGGATCCCCTGTTGAGTGATACAGGGTATTATTGTCAGAACGATTAACTGTCAACAATAACCAGCTCTGGGATGCTCTGAGACTTCATGTAATCCAGAGTCAATGTAAAGCATTCTGTGGGCAAAAGCCTTCTGAGTGTGTGTATGTGTGTGTCATATCAGCAGGACAAGACATACCTGGGGTTAGTGATGGAGAGTGTATGACACTGTAATATAATTCTGTAGGTGTTACTTTCTCAGTCTGCTGTGTTGCTTCACAGTCTGTGGAACAGCTCTCCAAATTTAACACACATCTCAAGATCAGTGATTTTTAACCAGTCTGGTGCACAAGGGGTGCAGTGTGCTATGGAAGTTTTGAGAAGCAGTATTGTTTTACCTGTTGAGGCCATGCCCCTACTTTTGATCTCCTCTGGAGCTTCAGTGTGTGTTATTGAAGGCAGTACCTGCAGGCACCAAACACTCCATTTCAAGTGCACACATGCAAGCTTCCAAAGTCATAATGTGTAGACTTCTGGACAGTGAGCATGCTGAAAGAAAGATATGGCTGTGTTGTGGAATTGTCTGCCTCATCGATGTGCCTTGATGAGAAAAAGGTTGGAAACCTCTGTTCATGAGGAAGACTTTCCATGGATGACTGGGTTGGGTGTATCTTTACGTCCAGTGCCTAGTTTGTTGCTAGGTGGTCCATCTGGCTTCAATCTTATCGTTCTTTGTAGCAGTTTGCAGCTTGTGAGGCTGCTTGAGATAGTAATTAAGAGTCAACTACGTTGGGCATGCAGTCATAGAGTCATAGAGATGTACAACATGGAAACAGACCCTTCGGTCCAACCCATCCAGGCTGACCAGATATCCCACCCAATCTAGTCCCACCTGCCAGCACCTGGCCCATATTCATATACCCATTCAAATGCCTTTTAAATGTTGCAATTGTACCAGCTTCCACCACTTCCTCTGGCAGCTCATTCCATACGTGTACCACCTTCTGTGTGAAAAAGTTGTCTCTTAGGTCTTTTTTATATCTTTCCCCTCTCACCCTAAACCTATGCCCTCTAGTTCTGGACTCCGCGGCCCTAGGGAAAAGACTTTGTCTATTTATCCTATCCATGCCGCTCATAATTTTGTAAGACAGTCATTGAGAGGCTAGACCAAACATTGCTAAATACAATCTGCTTATCCGAGAATTTTATGTAGGTAAAGAGCTTCACAATTTGCAAATTGTGTTGTAGTGACATGGAAGTTTGTCAAACATTTCTGACAACAGTGTCTGAAGAGGCAATCAGATTTAAGTGATGGCAGTACCTGTGAATTGGAGCTTGAATTCATCACCTTCTGATTTGGAGAATTGAATATGTAATCTGGTAATGTTTCCCTGGCAGAGATGCTAGTTTTGGATGAGAGGTTAAAATGAGGTGCTGTCTCTCTCATCAGGTGGATGTGAAAGATCTTGTGACTTCCCAAAGTAAAGCTGGGGTACCATCTTAGTGTCCACCCAGCATTTATCCCTGAAATGACTCTGTTAATTGACCATATGGGTGGCTTATTGACTGGTGTTTGTTGGATCCTGCTTGATATGGCGACTTTTCAAAATTATTAATCAGCTACAAAGTGCTCTGAATGCCCATGGCACATGTATGTGCATGATTTCTTTGAGCAGTTTACAGGGAGATGCCATTCATCCTTTTTTTTTAAAAAAAAGTTGATCTTCCACTATTTTAGATACAGCTATCCAACAATTGACCATCCCACTGTTGGGTGGGATCACAGTGACTGTTTTATTGGAAGTTGTGGCTACAAGTGAAACATTGAAATTCTTTTCCCAAGCACGTCAGCTTCTTAGTTTGGACTGTCTGCATTTGAACAACACAAAGTAAATCAGACATCTGATGCTGATCTTAAAACAACATTCTGAAATCCACAAAGTGCATTTCCCTTCTCCAACATGAGACTTGTGACAAGAGCTTGCACTTTCACAACACCTTTAGGATATAAGATGTCCCGAGCTAGTTGACAGGATTCTAATCGCACCAAATTTGATTCCGAGCCCAAGAAGGAGGCTTCAAAACAAGTGACCGAAGCTTGGGCAAACAGCTTGGCTTTAAAGGGGAATTTTAAAGAAGTTGGGGTAATTAGGGAGGGAATTCCAGAATTCACCGTCCAGCAGCCAATGCTGAACTTGGATTGTGGAAGACTTTCATTTCCAAAAAGAAAACATACTTACTTTCTCTGTCTTTTTATGTTGAAATCAGCGTGGAATGGCATCTAATTTGTAATTTGTTGTGTGTTGCAGTTTGTATCTTCTCAGTATGAGAGTTCTTTCAAGACTTGCATGATTCAGCTTCTGTGTTTGAAAGCAACCACCTTCTAGTCTAAGAAAAGTCATGTAAAGTTAAACAGGATGGTGTTTGTTGCTTCCCTGCAGCTATTTATAGGTTACGAAGAAAAGACTACATTACAGCGAAGACCGTTGGGAGGACCTTACCTTAGGGGTGACTCCCACGACATCCTATTTGAGTCTTGGACCAAGTCCTCGTGGTGTCATTCCAGTGGGTGCTGTCACTGCATTTGCTGAAGCATTAACCCATTCAGTGCCTTCCAGACCCCTGATGGAATCTGTCAACTGCTCAAGTTTTTGTTGACCGCTATGGTCAGTTTACAAAACGAGCTGTCAACCTCTCACTTCTTTACAACATTAATTTTCTCTTCAAGATTCCTTTCTCTAAAAGCCCATTCACCGCCCTTTTAGCTTTTGCGAAAATTTAACTTTTTCCTTGCTGATGTTCTGATAGGACCCCATGCTCATTCATGGAATCCCTACAGTGTGGAAACAGGCCCTGCGGCCCAACAAGTCCACATTGACTCCCCCTCCTCAGAGTAACCCACCCAACCCATTCCCCTACCCTATATTTACACCTGACTAATGCACCTAAGCTACACATCCCCGAACATTATGGGCAATTTAGCATGGCCAATTCACCTAACCTACACATCTTTGGATTGTGGGAGGAAACCCACACAAACATGGAGAGAACTTGCAAACTCCACACAGACAATCGCCCAAGGCTGGAATTAAACCTGTGTCCCTGGCGCTGTGAGATAGCAGTGCTAACCACTGAGCCACCGTGCTGCCCATCATTCTCAGGACTCTGCTGAAATCTCTTCTGTCTGACGGTTCCTCAGAGCACTACCATATGGAAATGATTCTGGTCGAAAACATTAATAGAATTTTGACTGACTACACCCATTTATTATGACTACCCTTTGTGTCATCCTTACATTCACCCATTCCAGGGGCTCGGAATAGCAGACCATTCATCTCCACCATTCAATCCATCTCTGTACTTATCTGTAATAATTTCTCCTCATGTGCTTCAATAGTCATCTTTTGGAAAAGGTAGTTGGCATGGTAGGTGTGCAACATGGGAATATCAAGCCTTGGCTTGGCCCAGACACCAAGGGCTGCTCAGGATACGAGTTAAATCTGGGGCAATCCAGCAGCTCAGCGCTGCTGGTGATTGCTAAATACCATTTTGAGGTCACACTGCATCTGCTGATTTGTAATGAAACCTACAGACCAATTATGGTTGTTGCTGAGTTTACCTATATCTTTCAGTCAGTTTAAAACTTCAACTACACCTTTCTCCTCAATAACACTGTCCCTGAAGAGCGGATTAGTGTTTAGACATGTACTGATGATGCTGTGCTTCACCCATATGTGGCTTAGCTCCATAAATGTTACTGTTTGTCTCTCTGACATGAGTGATGGAAAATCCAGGACATTATACGCTTTTGTTTGCTGGACTGAAATCATTCTCCATCATACTAATCAGACACTTCTCACCATCGCTACTGACTCCACTTTCCTTCTCATTGCTAGTTCACGGTAAAACAACGTTTTAGCTGAGTTGTGTTTAACTTGGAGATAAGATCCAAATTCCACATCCAATCCATCACTGAAATGATGCTTTTATAGACTAGGAAAGGAAATCTGCCACCTTTACCTGAGCTGGCTTCCATCTAACTGTCCTCTGCCCTAGCCTACCGTACCATTAACTTACCAACCCTCTCCAGCCCAAGTCCCAGGGCATTTCCCTCCTATTCCAACTTTCTCCAAACTAAGTCACTCATTAATGCCAACTTGACCCTTATTGGCAGGCCAAGCAGCAACTGTGGGTTGAATGGCCTCCTTTTCCACAGCCATGATTGTAGGATCTACTCCTCAATATTACCCCTCTCCATTTTAATCTTCACTCCACTGACATATTCATCACTATCTGCATCATCCAATTGCTCAACTGCCTATGTTAGTCTTCGAAGCTTCGAAACGATAATTTTTAACTGCTCTCTGGGCAATTAAATGCTGAACACCCCCACATTCTGTGAATGAATATTTTAAAAAACACATTTATTCATTGATCTGTCATCGGCATCACATCCCATGTATCATCTCCTCTTCTTGCCAATGCATCTGCCGTTGGGGATTTTCACTGACTCTGTATTTACAATTGCATTGTTTCAAATTCTGTTCTTGTCTGTCAGTTCCTTGCCCATTCATGTTCCATCCTAACTTGAGTGCACCTCAACCCAATCTTCTGCCCATTTTCCCCCCCCCCCCCCCACCCCCCAAAGCCTGAAACTCCTCTTCAAAATGACCCTGCTCAATATTTATTCCTTCGAAAGGATGTGCAGCCATTAAAGAAGGTCCAGAGGAGACTGTCAAGGATGGTTCTAGGGAGGAGGAACTTCAGCTACTCTGTAGATTGGAGAATGTGGGGCTTTTCTTTTTGGAGAAGCGAAGATTAAGAGATTTCATCAAAGTATTCAGAATCATGAGGGGTCTGGACAGAATAGTCAGAGCAAACCTGTTCCTGTTGGTGAGAACTGGAGACACCAGTTTAAGACAATTGGCAAAAGAAACATAAGCAAAAGCAGTTTTACATAGGGAGGCTAGGATCTGGAATGCAGTGCCTGAGGCTACGGTGGACACATTCAATAGATGTTTTCAAATGAGAATTGAGTAATTTTCTGAACAGGAAAAAGAAATGAAGAGCTGTGGGGAATAGGTTGGGGAATTGGCTGCATCAGTCTTGTTGAGAGCTGGCATAGACCCTACAGGCTGAATGGCCTCCTGTACTGTAACCATGCTGTGATTCTGTATCATTTCCTTCCTGCTGGCCACACATGAAGCACCTTGACATGTTTCTCCATGTTAAAAGTAGGTGGAATTGTTGCAGCTGTGCGGTTGTTAATTCAATAGGACCAGTTCCTGAAGAAACATCAACCCATAGATAGAACATCAAACCCACAGATAGAATCATAGAATCCCTACAGTTTGGCAGCAGGCCATTTGGTCTATCAAGTCCACACTGACCCTCCGGAAGAGCGTTTCCCATGACTAATGCTCCTAGCCTGCATCTCCCTGAATGCTGTGGGGCAGTTTAGCATGGCCAATCCATCTAACCTGCACATCTTTGGACCGTGGGAAGAAACCAGAGCACTGAAAGGAAACCCACACAGACACTGGGAGAATGTGCAAATTCCACACAGACAGTCATCCATGGCTGGAATGGAACCCAAATCTCTGGTGTTGTGAGGCAATAGTGCCATTGAGCCACCATGCCGCCCCAGATGTTAGCATTAATTGGATTTCCACTCCGTCTGAATGCTTGTCAGCAGGAACTTTGCAAATATTTAAGTGCTTGTGGAGCCTCTTTGTATGCAGTCTCAGCGATTATTTTGAATGTAAGTTGGAAAGAAGCAGTCCCTAATGTAATCTGGGCTTTAAGGTTAGTCATGTTTAAATATTCTGTTTTAGGCTTTGCCAGCTGCATTTGGGCATAGTGCTCTGTTGATCCTAAACACTTTCTCAACAAATGGATGGGGAAGAGAGAAGATTGTTGTTCATATTTCTATTCCTTTTCTTTTGCAAAGTCTAAACATTGTGAATCTCCACACTGGTTGGCTGTACAGCATTGTGTGACAATTTTCAAGCAGAGGGACAGGGTCACAGCAACATTCATGAAAGATCAGTGTAAGTTAATAGGCTGTGATAATAGTTTTGAGGTAGAGTTATACTAGTGAGTTGTGAGAACATTTGTAGCTCAAAGCTTGAGGTTCTGGGTGTACATTTGCTCGCTGAGCTGGAAGGTTCGTTTTCAGACATTTCCTCACCACAACAGGCAACATCATCAGTGAACCTCCAGATGAAGCACTGGTGACATGACCCGCTTTCTACTTATGTGTTTAGGTTTCCTTGCATTTGGTGTTGTCATTTCCTGTGGCGACATCATTTCCTGTTCTTTTTCTCAGGGGGTGGTAGATGGGGGTCTAACTTAATGTGTTTGTTGATAAGAGTTCCGGTTGGAATGCCTTGCTTCTAGGAATTTTCGTGTGTGTCTCTGTTTGGCTTGTCCTAAGATGGATGTGTTGTCCCAGTCGAAGTGATGTCCTTCTTCATCTGTATGTAAGGATACTAGTGAGAGTGGGTCATGTTGTTTTTGTGGCTAGTTGATGTTCAAGTATCCTGGTGGCTAGTTTTCTGCTTGTTTGTCCAATGTAGTATTTGTTGCAGTCCTTGTAAGGTATTTTGTAAATGACATTAGTTTTGCTTGTTGTCTGTATAGGGTCTTTCAAGTTCATTAGCTGCTGTTTTAGTGTATTGATGGGTTTGCGGGCTACTATGATGCCAAGAGGTCTGAGTAGTCTGGCTGTCACTTCCAAGAGGCTCGCTGATGATGTTACCTGATATGGTGATGAAAGGTCTGAAAACGAACCTTCCAATCACTACATCCAGAAGAGTTATCCTGGACTTGAAATGTTAACTCTGTTTCTGTCTCCATGGATGCTGTCAGACTGGCTGAGTTTCTCCAGCATCTGCAGTGTTTTGCTTATACTTTTATGTAGTAACACTTTGGCACAAATGAATGATTGGCCATTGCTCGATCCCTGCTTTTAGTGAAAACCTAAAATTCTTTTCTGTTGAAGAATCAATGACATCAGTCATATGATCACTTCAGCATTGGAAGAGAATATATTGAACACAGTTGCTTCAAGAAGCCACATTCTGTCCTTGAACTTTCAGAAGTGTTTTTTTTAATGTAAGTTTCAATTAGGGGCGTTTTTTTTTCTGGGGAAAAGCTAACCTTGTGTTATATCTGTACTTGTGCTATAAATAGAAATTTGCCGCAGGTGAGCACAAATGATCTGATACTGTATGGTCAGTGCTGACATTTAATTTAGAATTAGGAAGAAAGCGTAAGCGCCAAAAGATGACTTCAAAATTAAGAAGGGATTGCTATTGCTCCCTTGCTATTTGAAAAAAGTTGTTTCTAAACTGAAATTTCATACCTATCTCAAAGGAAGAATCTCAAGTCTGAAATTTTCTCAGTTACTGGGGGACTGTAATCTTGATTTAATTAAAGCCTTTCTAAAACTCAACGTGGTGATCTCAGTACTGCATTGTAACAGGAATCACACACCAAAGCACTGAACAGTGTGAGGCACTCATGTACCCTGTAGCGGAGTCTATATTAATTTTTCAATGATTAAAATATTTAGCTAAAGAACTTCTTATGTCAGTGTATTATTGGTGACCACCAGATATGAAAAATGGAATGCAGACAATCTTCATCGCCGATGTATGAAGAATTTGTAATCTTTCTCCTGTTCCCTACTCTACCCAGTAGCTTTAATTGATTGAGCCTTGAATTTTAGTTTGATTTAAGATATTAGCATTCTCAGCTTGAAACATTTTATCCATGCCCATATTTCAAAGATTATGATCACAATCAATTTTAGTTACTATTTATGCTTTTTCCTTCCACAGCATTTTGTACTGACACAAAACAGTTTTCCTGTACCCTGTGTTAGTTTATGTTCCTCACAGAGAAGCCAGGATAGTTAGTTTTGCAAACGAGTGGTACTTAGCATTGGGATTAATTTGATCCTACATTATTGGGTGTCCAACTAAGTAGATTTGAGTAGGTAAAATGAAGGGGGGAGGGGTTTGGGTCACTGTAGGTGTAAACTGTGTACTTTATGTATATTTTTTAATATCGCTTATTGTAACTCAGGATTTTAGACATTTGAGTTAGTAATGTGGGTTTTCTGTGTGTCTAAAGTTAATAGTTAATGGCTAGGTATTGCTACAATCAGTGATTTCTGTTAATACAGATTTTGAGGACAAGCATTAGAATTAATGGGCTTTTCAGAACATTGGAAGAGTTTTACAACTGAACAAGTTAAATAAGAACCAACTTAGAAAGTCGGGCCAAGCTTGCTTTTACATTAAGGGAAGCACTCACAGCTTAGAGAGAGAAAATGGTTTTGTTTAATTTTATTTTGAGTTTTGAGCAGTCCTGTGAAGCCTTCGATGAAGATGGCTGCATAGACTGGAGGTCTTGAGAAGGAAGGGTAGATTGAAACTAGAATGCCTTTGAATAAAGCTTTAGAATTCGTCCCAAACCAAGAGTGCTAGGATAAAAGCATGAAGAGCACCAATCAACCACACCGCCCTGTGGCCCAACATTTCAACTCCCCCTCCCACTCTGCTGAGGACATGGAGGTCCTGGGCCTCCTTCACCGCCGCTCCCTCACCAACCGACGTCTGGAGGAAGAACGCCTCATCTTCCACCTCAGAACACTTTAACCCCAGGGCATCAATGTGGGCTTCAACAGTTTCCTCATTTCCCCTTCCCCCACCTCACCCTAGTTCCAAACTTCCAGCTCAGTACTGTCCCCATGACTTGTCCTACCTGCCTATCTTCTTTTCCACCTATCCACTCCAACCTCCTCCCTGACCTATCACCTTCATCCCCTCCCCTACTCACTCTTTGCTACTTTCTCCCACCCCCACCCTCCTCTCATTTATCTCTCCACCCTTCAGGCTCTCTGCCTGTATTCCTGATGAAGGGCTTTTGCCCGAAACATCGATTTTACTGCTCCTCGGATGCTGCCTGAACGGCTGTGCTTTTCCAGCACCACTAATCCAGAATAAAAGCATAAAGAGTTTACTTAAAGCCGAGTGCACTTAAGCTCAGGTGCATGAATAACTCCAGGAAAAAAAAAGTCTGCAATTCCAGTCGAAAAGTCAATTTCACCAAGTGATTTAAACCTTTGTGAACCAAGAAATGGAGACTCTGGTGTGGTTACTGTGCAAGTGGTATTTTGTGTATTTGTTTATTTTTTTCCTTTTTAATTTATAAAGGGGAGTTTAGCAATTAATGGGATTATACTTTTACTGTGTGCCATATGTAGACAATCTCATTTATTCTATTTTATCATTTTTTTTGCCGATAAGCTTCTGTTTTATTGTTAAAGAAAACATGCAGCACTTTGTGCTTGTGTTTTAATGTGACACCACTCTGTTAAAATTAAAACAAGTGAACTATCATTCTAGATGTCTGACTTGTCCACTAACAACATCAGCTGAAATCTTAACACATGGGTCGCGAATAGGAAATCTGGCAGTAATCATTTTTGACTCTTCACCTGATGTTTCTCTTTGACCACATTTCCTGAATGTGCAGTCCTTGCCACCAGAAAGACCAAGGACAGAGGTGGACGGGAATACTGGTGCTTTCAGTTCCCCTTCCAAATTACACACCATTGTGATGGACATAAATCATAGCTGGGTCAATGTCATAGAATTCCCTGCTTAGCAATTCTGTGGGTGTTGACAATTACAGTGGTTGAAGAAGGCTGCCTACTAGCACATTCTCAAGGGCAGTCAGTACCAGTAAGATCCATATCCTGATATTAAGACTTTTTTAAAAAAATTACTAACTATAAAATCCTTATTGCCAATCTGACTGAATTCCAGCTTAATAAACAACTCGCATGAAAATAAAGGAGTCTGGTGCACAGACACTTGGGTTTTTCACTTGTGAATCTATGTACTTTTAACTTTTTAAAAATAGGTAGCGGTGCCATTTTCCAGATCAAAGTAGTCCTCAACACAAAGATAAATGATTTATGTACACTTTGGATTCAAGAGTGACTGAAATATGATGTAATGTGCATCGTGTTATGATTGTGATGGCTTCAGAATAGTTGGAACTGGTTGCCTGAGGTTTGTAGCAGTTTTTCTGTTGGAACTATCAATGGCTCTGTATCAATTCAAGGGACATGCTGGCTATAAATGTTATAAGAGTCATGCTGTTTAGTATTGTTCATCTCATCCTGCAGCATGAGTTAATCATTTTCTCAAGAAATAAATGTTTTTTATTGGGTCTCGATCGAGTCCGATCAATACCTCTAAAAAAAATGATTATTGCAAAAAATATGAAGGGCTTCTATTCTGCCACTATCTTCACCATCTTGTACATTGATGAGTGGGTGGATATTAGTGTGTTGCCAATAGCAACAACAACAATAGCTGCTGTAAATTTCCACAATCCTGTTTCCTTTTAATTCCCTAGATCGACAACATAGCCTCCTGTTTCAATGTAGGTTTTCTGATTGTAGAGCTGTAACAGATACATGCTTTGAATTTGTAAGTGTTGTAGGGTGTTGAAACATTTATTGTGCATTCATATACAAGAGCTTGATACCTGATCCCTTTATAGAAAGGAAATCATAATGGGTTGAGAGTGGGTTGGCAGTTGGCATACTGCACTTAGGCTGCTGGCAAATAGTGTGGCCTCCGCAGTCAGTTCCTGCTTTAAGATTAGATTGTCTGTGCTAAGTTTTTGTTTCATCGCTTGACGTGTGTTATAAAGACTGGAGTGGATCTCTGAGAATGGCTTCAGATCGATAGCATGATTAAAGGCCTGAGATCATATGAGACATGAGAACAAAATTTGATTTAAAATGAATGAACTGAACCCCAAGATCTTTAAATTGCTCCCTGATGTGGATTATATATTATTAATTACCAGGATGCTGTCTCTGTGCGAGTAAAGGAAATTGCCATTACTGTGTGGCACGTTGTTTGTCATTGCTGATGATGATTGCCAGTGTGCTCCATGTTTGTGACAATACACGCATTGGAAGATTAATGATACTTCACTCCTACAAGTCAATTAAGATCTTAGTTGGAATGATTGTTGAGCAGTATTATGACTGGAATAAAATATAAAGCAATTTGTAATTCTTCTTAAAGTTTTTGAAACATTGTTTAGAACTCAGCCAATTTGCCATTTTTAAAAATCCAGTTAAACCCCATAATGTGCCCGAGAATTTGTCAGTATTTCAGTTGTTTTTCTTTCACTGTGACTTTTTTGTCTCTTATTTCCATATCGTTAGCATAGATCTTGAAACGGAGCAGTTAATGTTTCTGCTTTTATCCTGTTTTATTCTAATTGATTATTTTATTTCGGCTGCAAATTTTTAATATAGCACATAAATATTGTGTGGAACCAAATACAACACAGTGACAGAGCATCATTTACAAAGAGGTACTGTGATTCATTGTAGTTTAGATCAGTGCTTCTCAAAGTGGGTTTGCAAGCTGATAGTTTGAGGTTGTGAGTTGTGGAGGCAGCAATGGCTGGCCATGATGCTCTGACTGAGGTATAGCAGCTGCATTTCCCACTCTAGTTGGCAAGTCCTCCATTTACAAAGACCGCTTCACCCCACGGTTCTCACTCAGGGGTCACACCAATAGTTAAACTTGGAATTTAAGTCAGAATGGGAAGAAGTTTTGGTTCTAAGGAAGGGTCACTTGATCTGAAATGTTAACTCTGATTTCTCTTTACAGCTGCTGACAGATCTGCTGAGCTTTTCCAGCAATTTCTGTTTGTGTTTCTGATTTTCAGCATCTGTAGTTCTTTCAGTTTTTATTCAAGAAGTTTAGGAACCTGGTTTAGGTTGGATTGGAATATTTATACTATTTTTTAAAAAAGATTTATATATATTATGTCAATATCAATGTTGTGTTGCTTTGTGAACTAACAAATGGTTGCAGTTATTCATCATTTTAAATGTTGTTTATTCACAGTTTGTGAGAAGATTTCATTAGTTAACCTCAGATGCTAAAGTTGCTCCATCTTCTTTCCAGCTGTGTCTTGCGTCTCAAACCAAATCTTTAACACAACCTTTGGGCCACCCAATGAATAAATTGTGTAATTGATACGCCTTCACATTGCAAGTTGGTTGGGGAGAAATGTAGATCATTACACACTGCACAGAGTGATGAAGGGACAGGCAAAAAAACCTCTTTACTGCATGACTGTTGCAAGTAATGTCATGAGAAGTAACAGACTACTACAGTGAATCACTAAATTACAACATAAAGTAGGGCTGGTAACAGCAACTGAATAAATTGCAAAATTAAACCATTGCCTTGGGAATATAGTTAGCAGTCAGCACTATTACAAATTAACTGTTACGCACATTTTACAATGTCAGACATGAGATGCATGTTGCTTTTGGTTTAAGGCTATCAGAAGCTAAAACATAGCAAATAGAATTCGTATGGTGACTGCTATTGTGTTGTTATGAAGTAGAATTTAATTGTATTGTCTATGGTGTTCCATGCATTTGCAGTCTTTCAATTTCTTTCTTAAGCTCACTGTATTCCTTGGGATTGGGATCCTTGACTTAAAATAAGGACAGGGTCCAGTTAAGAAGCATCTATCAATATAGATGTGATTGCTGTCTGTGTTTTACAATGCCTCAAGACTGATCTGCTTGTTGTGTACAATTACGTAAGTATAAATATCCCCTAATGTGCATTTTCACTGTGTTTCTCTGAGGGAATAACAAGTGTCCATTCATAATCGAAGAAGAAATATGCTTGAATGGCAAGCATGGGCCCAGACTAGCTGAATCACAGCTAAAGCCTTTATATCATGATACTGTGGGTGGAGTTAAAATCCTACACAAGAAGTGGTGCCGTACTGATCATGTTATTGGATTAGTAATTCAGAAATCCAGGCTAATGTTCTGAGTATTCAAGTCCCACTAGATTTGGAATTCAATTAATTAATTAGAATTGAAAAGCTTTTCTTAATACTGTGTCCATAAAACATTTTGTTCATAGAATCCCTATAGTGTGGAAACAGGCCCTTCGACGAAGCAAGTTCACACTGACCCTCCGAAGAGTAACCCACCCATAGCCCATTCCCTACCCAATATTTACCCCTGACTAATGCACCTCATCTACACATCCCTGAACACTATGGGCAATTTAGCACGGCCAATTCACCTAACCTGCACATCTTTGGATTGTGGGAGGAAACCAGAGCACCCGGAGGAGACCCATGCAGAATGTGCAAACTCGAAACAGACAGTCACCTGTGGCTGGAATCGAACCCGGGTCCCTGCGCTTTGAGGCAGTAGTGCTAACCACTGAACCACCATGCTGTTTCACTTGTCATAGTGAAAAAAGATACTGTTTACTCCTGTCATTCAGGAGGTGATCAGCTGCCCTTAACTTGTGATTCCAGCCCCGTAACTACCCTTTGAAACTGGCCAAGCAAGCCGCTCAGTTGCATCGAAATGGAAAAGGCTGCTGAGCAGTTCAAGTAGGTAGCTCGCCACCAACTTCTGAGGGATAACCGGGGATGGACAATTCGCAGCCAGTGTATGTCCCATAAAAGAATTTTTAAAAATGAGGCAGCTTTAAACAGCTGGTTTCTCATGCCATCGCCAGAGGCAGCGATGTCAGCAATTATAATACTCCATTACACACAGGCAGTTGTTTTTAGGCTACCATCTGTCAACAGACCAATGTGTGCCAATTGCGTTGCTTTGATGTTGCTGGCCTGTGTGCATCTCCCCTTGCACCAGGGAGGAAGCTAAAGCTTGGAAGCAATGACTTCAGTGGGGTTGTACATCCTTCCAGTTATTTCACTGTTGTTGGCGCTACTCTGAATTCTGGCCAATCAATGTAAATGGGGATAATTCAGAGCTCAGGGTGTCAACAGGTTACACCACAGCACAGCGGTGTTATCTTTTCCTTCCCCATTTATGTTGTAAGATATTATGTACGTTTTGCACAATCTTATGAAGAACAGAGTTTATTTGTTTTGTTACCACTGAATTACAGGGGAAACGCCAATCTCACTACGATGAATTGTGCAGTTTATTGCGCATGATGGTAATGCACGTCGCCTGGTAACAATAACATCAGCTGTCGGAGAAGCATAGCATTCTTACAGCACAGAAAATGATGCTTCGGCTCTTCATGTGCAAGAGACTGTGGAAAGAATAAATTAGCAAGAGATGGACTTACAGGGAACAGTGTTATGTACAATAGCGTAAATAGACTCTGCAGAAACCTTCCAGAGTCAGACTCTCCTAGATGAGGAGAAAGCCTTAACAGTCCACAAACTACCAGAACAGACAAGCGGAGCTGTCTCTCCAATTAGCAGAACAGAACTTGGAGCCACAAGGCTCATAGGCTACAAACCAGGGTTGCAGCGTCTTGACATATTTGATAGTTGAACATGAACGACTGCCCAAAACTGAAGCCTTCATTGTGGTAGCACCTGCACTGAAAATCTAGTTCAACGTTTTCCCAGAGAGGAATTTAAAGCAAGGTTAGAAAGTTCAAATGTATACTGATTTAAAAAAAAAACAGAAATGATCTATTTGGTTCCCTCACAGCTTCCAAATTAGATACCTGACTGCTTTGTTTTGGAATAGTTTTGTTGGCAGCTGAGAGACTAGTCTTCAGCCACATCCACGTTGGCAAAGGTGCTGAATAAGTAGTTCACCCTTTTTTTAAGTGAGGAATATGGGGTTAGTATTGCAAAGGATTTGCACAGAAATAATAACATTAAGAAATGAATTTTAAATGCATTGGTGTCAGACACTTTGCACCTCAGAATACGGATGCTGGTTGGACAGTATATCTCCCTAACCTGAGAAGGAGATGACAGCTGCTTTGAAGGTTAAAGGCTAATGAGCAACAGCCAGTGGGGGTTTGCAATGCTTAGGTCATGTTAGCCTAACCAAGAAGAATTCTTCAAGAATTCGTTAATGGAGAACATGGAAGGTGTGGCACTTTTGGATATTTGTTAGGAATTGTGTGTTTCAGGGGTTTGTTTCGGAAATTAAGGAATGCTATATTTTTAAGAAAATCGACATAGACACATGGGGGATGGACAGCAAATATTGTGATAAAAGCTGTGTTTGTAAGTGGTAGGATGTAACTAGAGGTATTCCCCCAGGGAGCTGTCCTTGGGCATTTTAGTTTCCATTTAATAATTTGGATGTATGCAAGGGCTGCGATTTAAATTTTGTCATAGCAGCTGAAGGGAACATATAAATTGAGAAAGAATTCAAGAGAAGAAAGTAAGGACTGCAGATGCTGGAGATCAGAGCTGAGAGCATCCAAGGAGCAGGATAATCAACATTTTGGGCATAAGCCCTTCATTCCTGATGAAGGGCTTTTGCCTGAAACGTCAACTGTCCTGCTCCTTGGATGCTGCCTGACCTGCTGTGCTTTTCCAGCACCACACTCTTGACTGAGAAAGAATTCAACGGAGACTAGGTTAGGTTAGGGTGTGGAGATAAGTGCAGTTTAGTGTTGAGCAAGTATATCGCATAACTAGGGCAGTGAATAGGGCTTTAAACTATAAAAGTGGGGATTGAGGTCAGTCACATGGAAAATTATGGCAGAAGTTAAGGACTGGAGGCCTATACTCAATGGAATTTAGAAGGCTGAGGGGGTATCTTATTGAAGCTTACAGAATTCTGAGAGGCCAGGATAGTGTGGATGTGGAGAAAATTTTCTACAGTTAGGAGAGACTAGAACACAAAGGCACAGCACTGATGGACCTTTAGAACTGAGGAGGGGGAATTTCTTTAGCCCAAGGATGGTGAATCTGTGGAACTCATTGCAGTAGAAGGCTGTGGAGCCCAAGGTAGATTCTTGATCCAAGGGTTACGGGGAGGAGGCATAAAAATGGAGTGAGAAACATTATTAACCATGATTGAATGGTTGGGCACACTGGGGCCTAATTGTGCTGCTGTATCGTACGTTTTAAACTGCATATGGGATAGGGAGTGAAAAATGACCAGTGCCTGCCTATCATCAATGTAGCGTTACAATTGTTTTCACCAGCAGTTTGAGCTTGTGTGCCAAAACCTATCTGCACCACTGTCTCATCTTTCAAAAGGCAGAATTGGTACCTACAGCAGTGGGGAGACCTTCACTTCCTCTGAAACCATTGGGTAGCAAATTGGGTGATATGAATGTGGGAGAAACACCTCTGGAAATACGAACAAAGGCTAATTAACCCATTTCCTGCTGGATTGCATTGGAGCACTTCCGAAGTTGGACTTCCCAGGGAACATCTGTTCGATTTCCTTAAGCTGGTCACAGACGATGAATGTGGTATTTATGGTTTTGTGCTCTTTTCTGCTTAAATCTGCTTTTGAAAATGTGGCTTGCTATAAAGAGAAACTGAAGATTATGTGGTAAAGCTACTTGTTCTCTGCCCCTGTTATTAACCCAACCTTGGCATGTTCTCATACTCCAGAGTGCCATTCTCATCTATCCTATCCTCGTACGCAAGCTGGACTTCTTTTAGCTTGGTTTTGTGGATCAACTATGGTATTATACAAGAGACCTGCACAGAGGGGGAGCTAGATCAGTTTTGCCCAAATTCATCCCAAATGGGAGCAACCTGAAAGAGAGATTCAAGTTGTAATCCCAAGTGCATTGTCTCAAAACCTGGCTTATCAATCATCCAGCTTCAGGCACAGCAACCAGTATCCAAAGACAATTGTTGCATTTGGTGACAAGTTACTGATTTAGCTGCAAGTACATGAGCATGAGAGAGACAGGTAGGAAATTATCATTTTACGTTGGATGATAGTAAGAGACTAATCTCTTTATTATAGAGTCTGGGCACTGTGCACATTCACTGTGGTTTCTGACACTTTATTTCCCCCCTTTACTCCATCCCCTAACACCGTAGGGTCCACTAACACTCAGCCCAATGCCTCCCATCTGACTTGCACTTTATAACAGGTAATGAAAAATATATGTTCCTATCTTTCAAGATGAATTCATATGTGCAACTTAGTCATTTTATGTGCTTCCTGCAATGCTTTGCATTCTAAACATGCTCGATTGATTTCATGGTGCATAACAGTTCTGACCTTTCTGACATGCTGCTTTTAAGAACATTTCTGATCTTCATGCAGCAAATTCATGTTTTTGCTTGAAGGTACATGGCCTTCGGCTTTATGTAAGAAAGTAATTAGTTTGGCCAACCTTTTGTATTCACACACAAAAGCAACACTCAATGATCTTAATTGGTTTTTGAAAAAGCGTCATTGGACTCGAAATGTTAACTCTGTTCTCTCTCGCTGCACAGATATATCTAGATCTGCTGAGTTTCTCCAGCAATTTCTGTTTTTGTTGCAGATCTTCAGCACCTGCAGTTTATCAAAATTGGATTAAATTTTTTAATGTTGTTTGCAGATTTAGCGGAGTTGATGGCCTAGTGGTAGCTAGGCTATTGATTCAGAGACCCAGGTAATAAGCTGGGGACCTGGGTATGAATCCAGTCACAGCAGATGGTAGAATGTGAATTCAATAAAAATCTGCAATCAAAAATCTAATGATGACCATTATCAATTATCAGGAATAAATCTATCTGGTTCACTAAAGCTCTTTAGGGAAGGAAACTGCCATCCTTACCTGGTCTGGCCTATACATGACATCACTAGTGATGACAATGAATTCTGGCCGAGCCAGTGATGTCCATATCCTGTGAATGAATTATTTTTTAAAAACACTCTTCTGGAGGACAGGTGGACCTTGAATCTAAGATTGGTATTGCTTTAACATATCCTTTCATTAGATTTCATATTTGTTTGTTTGGATTTGAGTTCCTTTTATGGTCATTATTTTATACTTGTCATCAGAATTGTAGAAACTGAATTTCAATGTTAAAAAGCTGATTTTCAGAAATTAAAACATCTCAGTGAATTGATCATAGTGTGGTTCCTTGTCACGTTGATAATAAATTGGAACATATTGCTTTGAGAAGTTGACTCATTTTTTATTTTTTATTATCACTTAATGTCTCTTAAGGGTGATCATCCTCAAAGTAGTGCTTAATAGTTCTATTAATGGATGTAGGTTTGCTCGCTGAGCTGAAAGGTTCATCTTCAGATGTTTCATCACCCTACTAGGTAGCATCTTCAGTGGGCCTCAGACGAAGCACTGTACATGATTCCTGCTTTCTATTTATATCTTTGGGTTAGTGATGTTATTTCCTGTGGTGATATCATTTCCTGTTCTTTTTCTCAGGGGGTGGTAGATGGGGTCTAACTCGATGTGTTTGTTGATAGAGTTCCAGTTGGAATGCTATGCTTCAAGGAATTCTCATGCATGTCTCTGTTTGGCTTGTCCTAAGATGGATGTGTTGTGTAACACACTACATTGGACAAACAAGCAGAAAACTAGCCACCAGGATACATGAACATCAACTAGCCACAAAAACAACATGACCCTCTCTCACTAGTATCCTTACATACAGAGGATAAAAGACACCACTTCGACTGGGACAACACATCCACCCTAGGTCAAGCCAAACAGAGACACGCACAAGATTTCCTAGAAGCATGGCATTCCAACTGGAACTCTATCAACAAATACATGGATTAGACCCCATCTACCACTCCCTGAGAAAAAAGAACAGGAAATGACATCTCCACAGGAAATAACATCACCAACCCAAGCATATAAATAGAAAGCAGGAATCATGTACAGTGCTTCGCAGGAGGCCCACTGAAAATGTTACCTAGTAGGGTGACGAAACGTCTGGAAATGAACTTTCCACTCAGCGAGCAAACCTACATCCAGAACCTCAACCTGAGCTACAAATCTTCTCAAAACTCGCTAAGTTCTATTAATGCCCAAAAATTAGCAAGGTACAAATACTGCTCTAAATTTCCTTGAACAGTTTCTTTATTAGTCAGTGTTATGCTGAAGACTATTGTTTATAAATCCAGGCAGTGGAATACTTTTGCAAGATTATTTCCAATTAGTTTAACTTGTGTGTAACTTTGTTGAATTACTATGCTGGGTAATACTGAAGTGTTTCAATACAAAAGCTCTCTTTCTGTAAACCCTGATGATTCATTTCAATTTACTATTCAACATTTATCAACATTTATATGGAGCCCCTCTAATGTGGTAAGATGGCATTTGACACCGAGTCTCACAGAGAGAGACTTAAAGAAGGAATTCCGGAGTTTGGGGCCTAGGCATCTGATGGCAAAACCACAATTGGTGGAGAGGAGAATTTCTGACTTTCTTGTGCTCGCAAGGCAGCAGCCTTGTCTGTCTTTAGTGTGAGATAGCTGCCTTATTAAAAAAACTCAAATGACCGTTTTAGATCTGTTAGATGATTGTGTTTAAACCTATGCCCCTCCCCCCTGACTTGCCCAACGAATAGAAAGGAATTTGCAGGGATTGCTTGCACTTGGGATTATTCCGATCATAATTGCACAATGGTTCTCATACATTAAAAACAGTTTGTTATTCTCATCAATCTGCCTATGCATTGCACACAGTCTTTAAATTGTGATGGTTTCTTATTAGTGTGTGTGTTGTTGTTGTTGACTGTTCATCTGGGAAATTTTACCTCCCCAGGGAGTGTAGTTCATGTGTCATATGTTTTTGCTATGGTGTCTGTTCTTTTCAGTTGTTTGTAGCAGCATTAACTTTTGTGAACATTCCTGTGTCCTTCTGTTAGTGGCTATGCTGTTTTATGGACCTCCAACACTCAATCCCAGCTCTAATGAGCATAGAACATGGTGTCTAAATAAGACAGCAGAGTAGACTGTACTCAGAATGTGTTTAAAGTGCTTCAGTGTGTGCGTCGTATGGTAAAGGTCATGTGACTATTTGTATGTGATTGCATTGCAATTCAAACACTGACTGACAAGAGGCCAAAATTGAAGAATGCAGATGACTCCTAGGGTTGTAAGGATGGTAGAGAGAGATAAGACAGTATGAAAATTCGGATAAATATTTTAAAGTGGAAGTATTACTGGACAGAGATGCAGGGTAAACAGGACTTAATGTAAGTTGGTAGTATGGGCAGCAGAGTGAACAAACATTTTTCTGTACTGTGTGAGAGTTGAGACAGGAGAGCATTGCAACAGCCAAGTCAAAAGATAACATTGATGTAAAATCATTGACTCCAAACATGGAGGAGCTTCTGCTTCTAGCACTCTTAGAGTCAGAGTCCTACAGGATGGAGTCAGGCTCTTTGGCCCAAACTGGTCCATGCCGACCAAAATGTCCGTCCATGCTAGCCCCATTTGCCTGAACTTGGCCCATATCCAAATTTATGGATTTCTCAAAATACTTGGGCACATAATAAATAATGGATTTTTTTCCCTATTTTACTTTCTTTGTTTTTCCTTCCCATTGTAATTAGTTGTGAAAATAGCTAGTGACTGAACTTGTGGGTAAAGAGAAATACAAGTGAGAATTGTGAAAATGCCCAGGAGGCCTGTCAGCATCTAGAGCAAGGGATTTTGTTTTTCCAGACTCCTCACACTCTCTCAATGCTGCTGTGCATTGATTTTATGTTTTCTGAATTGGCCCAGTAACCTGATAACGTGCTTCCTTCCAATGAAGATACTGTTCTCCTCAAATGATAATTGCCATCTGTTCTTTTGTAAAATCAGTCTCTGCGAACAAGAGAGACAATCTAACGATGCAAGAAAGTTGTGTGCATTTGCCGTGAGGAGCTCACTGCATGAGTGAACTATTCCGGTGACCTTTTCCAACAGTAAAATGCATCAGATTGCTATAGTTAGTGGCCACTATGAAGTGATGCTGGAATTTGTTTTCTTTGATTCTTCATGGAATGTGGGTGACACTGGCTCGGCCAGAATTATTGCCCATCTCTAATTATCCAGAAAGTAGTTAAGAGTCAGCCACATTTCTTTGGTTCTGGAGTCACATGAAGACCACACAGGGTACGATGGGTAGATTACACATTAGTGAACCGGATGAGTTTTTATAACAATGGTTACGTGGTTGCAGTTAGGCTAGCTTTTTGTTCCAGGATCTGCCATGGTGGAATTCAAATGTAGCACATTAGCAGGGGTTCTGGTTTACTCAGCCAGTGACATCACCACTATCCCCATTGCTTCCCCTTGGCTGAATTTTCATGATTTTACAAGCCTAGTAAAGAGTAGCAGAAACTTGTTGCCATTACCAGGGCAACATATCGATCAATGAGTCATCAAGTCATGCAATGATTATAAACATGAAAGAGGCCATTTGGCCCGTCAAGTCCAGATATACTTCTGAAAGTCCAGACAATGCTGAATTAAGCAAATACTCTTTGTGAGGAATGAAATTATCTACTACATGGTAAGTAATCCTTCCAGCTGCACCAGATTTCAGAAGTAGTTTATTTACTCAAATTTTGACCCAAACTCTCTTTTGCATTTCACTGAATGCAGAATATTCTGAAAAAGAATGCAATCAGACAACATTTCAGATGTCTGAGAGAAAATAACATTAAACATTAACATAATTATTACCTAACCTGTGAATAACTCCATTTTAAACACCTATAAATTACTTAAAAAAACCCTGTAAGAACCATTTATTGTTTGCATTTGGTCCAGTTGTGAATTTCTTAGGAATTTTAAACCATAAGATAAATTCTTCTAAAACTTGTCTATTACCTTTGTACCTAAAAAGGGAGCTTAATTTTAAGAGTTTTTGAAAGACCTGCAAAAAAAAATTGGCAGAAACCTCACAAGGGTAAATCATTTAAGCTAATTTCTCGCATGTTTTAAAACTTGATCCAAAAGATCGCAAGAGCTCTTGACCCAAACAGAACTTGAAATTGAAATTTCCTGACCTTTTACATTGCTTTAGTTGCAATTGAGCAGAATATGCTTAAAAAGTACAAACACAATCAGTGGACATTCCAGCTTTATGTACTTGCTACTGCAGTAATTGATGCTATAATTCAGAACAGTGAGAGCAGTGTGGGGTTTAGAGCTCATTATTTCAATTCCCTTTAGAACTGAAGGAGGGGAAACCAAGTGTTTAGGATCATTTTCACTGTGTATTAGATGTTACAAGAAGGTTAGACCTGAATATATGCCACTTTTTTTTATTTTTGTTATAAAATGAGAAGATGAATAAGTATCGTTTAATGCCAGAATTTTGCTTTGGGGTTATGCTTCACCTTACCACCTGTCTTTCTATGCTCTCTCCTCTCTCTCCCACTGTCCATCTGTTCCTCTTCTGTATCTGTTTCTCTCTCTGACTCTCCCAAGCTGTTTTGTTATCCCTGACTGGTTGGTATTTTCCCAATCCCTGGGTTACATGGACATTGGCGAGACAGCGGTATGTTAAGGTGAGATCAGAATAGCGAAATTCTAGATGGCAAGAAAAAATGTCCAATTTTTCAACCGAGATTGCAACAGTGAGATGAAAATCTCAGCAGTAAGCAGCAAGTGGCCTAGTTGCATACATTAATATCTAATTATTACCTAATCTTGCCTCATTTATTGCGTTTTGGTATTTTACCAGGAAGTGGAGAGAAACTAAATGGTAACAATTATGTCATGAAAGGGAGCTTGGTAATTCCAACTGGCTGTGTGCTCCTCAGGGCCTCCATCTTGTTCAGCATCCCCCAAACACTCAGGTCATGCTCCACAGGCAGTGACTGCCTGCATTCCTTTGTCCGTGATGGCTGGCATAAGATATGCCCCAACTTCACCACAATATCGTTGCCAACTTCCTTACATTTTTGGGCCACCGTTCCAATCCTGCACTTTGGTCTGCACTGACACAATCAGAACCGACTCCACCGCAGGGTTCCTTAGGTTTGAGAAACTTATCAGCCATGATCGAATGGCGGAGCAGACTCGATGGGCCGAATGGCCTAATTTCTGCTCCCATGTCTTAAGGTCCTATTGTGTTTGTACAGATGCTTTGCTCTCGACATCAAGCCTCTCATTACTGCCAACTTCACAGCTTTCCCAATTCTCTCACCTATGCAGACAATTTCAGTATCTGGGAAGATTCCACCCCAAATGTTTTACCCACTGAAAAGGAAGATCTCCGAAAAGTAGCTGAAAGGATTTATTAGCTGTGTCAGTTGCTCTGTTATCACTCAGTCATTTTGTGCCTACCTGCATGTTCATGGCATCTCCACCTTGCCTTTGTGCATATTGCCAATTCCTTCAGAACGTACTGGCTCAATGTCTTACCTTGATTTCTTTGGCATAGACACAAAGCCAGGCAGCTTGTCATGTTTTCCAACAGTGATCATTCAGAGGGTTGGACATGTTGCTGTCGATTACTGTTCTACATCAGTGTCATGTAACTACATCAAGAATGTCCTCACTGCTGACCTCATGATCTTCCCAGCTTCCTCACCAATGCTCACATCGTTCAGCATCTGGGAAGATTCCACCCCAATGTTTTTCTTCTCTAAAAAGTAAGCTCTCAGAAAAATAGCTGAAAGGATTTATCAGCTTTGTCAGTTACTTGCTTCAGGTCATCAAATGGATTCATAATTCCTTGTAATGATGGAGAAAGATATATTTGCGATGTTATAATTTTAACACAACACCGCACCTCACAATATTACCTGTGCAGAAATTCTAACAAGAGTTGACACCAGAATCTGTGGCAGTATCGAGGGAGTGATGGTGGAACTTTGAGTGATTGAAGTGGAGTCCTCACGTTGAGTGATAGGATGGTGATGTAGGGCTTTAGGTAGATGATAATGGTGTTTGATGTGGTGGTGTTTGATGGGGGAACAAAGAGAAATATTTCACAGGAGAGCACTTTTCCCCCTTGCATCATTCCCCTTTCCCTGACCGTTACATTCAGAATCACCACTTCCTTGTCATCCAATGCTTTCAAAGATTTTAGATGTTCGTGTGATACCCATACCTGTTCCATCCAGTCTCCCGTCTGCCATTAGTACATGCGTTTCCTAATATCAGCTGTACAGCAGATATAAGGGTGTTGGGGTTAGTTGGTGTAGAGTAAAGGAAATTATCTGTAACTCTTGGTACAGTTACTAACCATGCGCAAAAGTAGCTATGTCATAGGGACATCAGATCACAGAGCTGGAGCCGGTCTACAGGACTCCAAGTAAGATATCCTCGCTTACCATCCTCAGAATATGGTTATAGTTAATAAACCCTGATGTTGTTCAATCACAAGAATGTGGATGTCATTTTGCATGTGTCTAGGTAGAATGAAAAGTTTTTTGTTTTGTGCAGTACAGGCAGATGTAACATGCAAAGATCATAGGGTGATAGAACAGAGCGAGGAAGACATAGTTATAGCGACAAAGAAGGTGCACAAAGCAAGATCAACATTAGATTTGAAATTTGAGATGTCCATTCAGAAGTTTAATAACAGCAGGGAAAAAGCTGTTCTTGAACTTGCTGGTACGTGTGTTTAAGCTTTTGTATCTTCTGCCCAATGAAAGAGATTATAACCAGGGTGGGAGGGGTCTTTGATGTTGGCTGTCTTTCTGAGGCAGTGAGAAGTGAACATGGAATCAATGGACGGAAGGTTGGCTTGTGTGATGGACTAGGGTGTGGTCATAACTTTCTGTAATTTCTTATGGTCCTGGGCAGAGCAGTTGCCATACCAAACTGTGATGCATCCAGATAGAATGCTGTCTATGGTGTATCTGTAAAGGTTAGTGATAGTCCTTTTGGACATGCTGCATTTCCTTAGCCTCCTGAGGAAGAAGAGGTATTGGTGTACCTTCTTGACTGTTGCATCAATGTGGATGGACCAGGACAGGTTGTTGGTGATCATCCCTCTTAGAAACTCGATGCTCTTGACCATCTCCATGTCAGCTCTGTTGATGTCAATAGGGCCATGCCCTCCTGCTTGCTTGCTGTTTAATTTTGCTGATATTGAGGGAGAGATTGCTATCTTTACACCACATCACCACATCACACTCTCTTTTCTGTATTCTGTCTTGATATCTGGCCTACAACGGTGGTGGTTTCAGTGAACGTGTAGATGATATTCGGACAAACTTTCATGAGTGCACAGGGAGTACAGTAAGAGGCTGAGTAGGCAGCTTTGTAGGACACCGGTGTTGAGGGTTGCTGTGGAGGAGGTATTACTGCCTGTTCTCACTGATTGTGGTCTGTGGGTCAGGGAGTCAAAGATCACAGTTGCAGAGGGCGGAGCAGAGACCTAGGTCTCTGAGTTTGTTTGGGATTATAGTGTTTAAGATGGAGGTGTAGTCAATAAGTAAAAGCCTGATGTGGATGATGATGCAGGTGCTCCAGGGATGTGTGTAGGGCCGGGGAGACGGCGTCTGCTGAGGACCTGTTGTGCCAGTAGGTGAATTGCAAGGGATCAAGGCAGGCTGGGAGGCTGGAATTGATGTAAGCCATGACTAACCTTTTGAAGCACCTCATAATTATGGAGGTCAGAGCAACGGAGCGGTAGTCACTGAGGCACACTGCATGTGTTTCCTTTGGTACTGGGATGATAGTCATCTTGAAGTAGATGGGGACTTCAGGTTGTAGTAAGGAGAGATTAAAGAAGTCAGTGAATACTCCCGCCACCAGGTCAGTATAGGGTCTGAGTGCACATCCAGGCCAGTCGCTTTTCATGGGTTCACTGACAAGAAGGCCGATCTGATGTCTGCAGTGATGACTGAGAGACCCTGTGCATCCAAGGCTGTTGGGGCAGGGACATATTTCACTGACCTTCTGTTTGAACCGCACATAAAATGCATTGAGCACATCAAGGAGGAATGTATTTTTGGGCAGATCCACAGAATCAAAGGAGCTTAACAAGAGCCAGAAGTGAAGACCAGTGATGGTAAACCATGAGGCCTGCCCAGAGCTGGGACAAATACCAGAAATGCTAGGGGTAGGGGGCAGTTAGTGACAGGTCTTGAGGCATGCCAAGGCATCGAAGTGTGGAATGCTTTGTGGATATTCTGGCCATCGCCAGAAAAATGACTTTCCAATTAGATACGGATCAGTTGTATTGATTCGTTAGAATGCTCTACTGTGGTTGATAAAGAGGATCCCCATCCCACATTGTACATTGGGTCTCAGGAAGCGCAGGAATAAGAAACCAAAAGGATGTGGATGCTTTGGAGAGGGTGCAGAGAAGGTTTACGAGGCTGTTCCCTGGTATGGAAGGTGCTAGCTATGAAGAGAGATTGAGTAGGTTAGGATTGTTTTCATTTGAAAAAAAGAGATTGAGGGGGGACCTGATTGAGGTTTACAAAATCATGAAGAGTATAGACAGGCTAGATAGAGGTAAACTTTTTGCCAGGGTGAAGGATTCAATAACGAGAAGTCACACTTTCAAGGTGAGAGGTGAAAGTTTAAGGGGGATACACGCGGCAAGTACTTTACACAGAGGGTGGTAGGTGCTTGGAATGTGTTGCCAGCAGAGGTGGTAGAGGCAGGCACGGTAGATTCATTTAAGATACGTCTGGACAGATGCATGAGTAGGTGGGGAGCAGAGGCATACAGATGCTTAGGAAATGGGCGATAGGTTTAGACAGTGGATTTGGATCGGCTCAGGCTTTCTTAGTGCTTATCGGATTTAACAAAGAACAATCTGATACAATGGAAAAGAGGTTATGGAGGCCTTGTACATATTTGCTAATCACTACAATTCTTTATTGTGCGGATCTGCTTGTATGACTTTAGACATTCTTTGGTTAGCCAATGCCAAGGACGACAGTTGTAGCATTTTACAATCTGTCAGAGGGTGGAGCAATCCTACACGTTTTACCAAAACAGAAGTTAGAAGGGGTGAGAAAGCAAGGTGTCAAAGAAGCCTGTGACCATCCATCAGACGGTAGATAGGACAGTGATCTGCTGTTTTATATGAGAGTGACAGGGGAAGGAAATCAGCAGACGGTAGGTGTTCATTTGCTCCAGTGTGAAATTTCTCATCTGATTCAGGTGACATAGTTCCTGAAGCTAGAATGTTTCTTTTGAGGAGAACCAGTGCTTCCTTCAAGAAAATGGAGAAGAGTTCAGATTGCTTACTCCTGGCCCAGAAGATGCAGCAACAATAGCTGCAGTAATCATTAGATAACAAGTTCTTCTCAGAGGACATTGCCAGATCTCTGCTGGGATGGAAGAAAGTAACTTTTCTCTTCTCGTTCTATTAGTAATGAAAACCTGGAAAGCCATTTCTAGAGCCAGTAAAGTGACTACAGAATCTGAGAGATCAAGAATTATGGAGTTAGAAAGAGATCCTCTATCATGCAACAAAGAGGTCTCGGAGTTTCCATAGTCAGTGCTGTTGAAACTTCAGTCAGGGTGGATGAGCTACCCTGCACAGGCAGAAGCCAGTTATCGACACCAAACCTTTTGCAATCACACACTTTGAACCTACATGTGAGCTGGACATAATTAGAAAAGTGTTTCAATCTTCAGAAAAATCTCACCGAGCAGAAGGATGATAACTTAAGCAGCTCATGAGCTGAGCTGTCCAGAAAGGAAGAGCCCCTTAAACCCAAAGTTGCCCATGTTAAATATTCAACAGCGACGGATTGCTGAGAAGGCATTGGAAGGCTGCAAGGGAAAAGGTGGTCCTTTCGGCCCATTAACTACAATTCCGCTATATCGATGTCCCAGCCCTCCAAAGAAGAGAGATTATACACCACACAACTGAGGATACTGTTAGAGATAAGTCCCTCAAATAGAGAAGACCTGTTGGGTTGGCATGAAAGGGGAGGAAAGCTGTTAAATGTTTGTAGTTCAATAATAAGCCACATGGACTGGAATCAGTAGGTGCGTGATGAATAATAGTACAGACATGTTGGGCCAAAGGGCCTGTTTCAATGCTATGAAACTCAATTGTGAAACAGCATTGGAAGGGATGTAAAGGGAACTAAATCGTTTATTCTGGATATGGTTACTGAGCATGTATCATAGTGACGTGTGATCGCATGAAATGGGAACCTGAGTCTGTTGGGCTGCAGGTAAGATGTCTTCTCGTGCCTTTCTCTCTTGTGTATCACTGTGTTTAATCAGGCCTCTAGCTGTTCATTTCCAAATATATAGATCTTACTACAATGGGAGCAAGGTGGAAACTAATAGAAAATGTGAGCAGGTAGCTCCAGGTTTACTGGTAGTGATGGTTTGTCGTGTTAAATATCTTTGATTGTAACCAAATTGAAAACTTTTTAGGAAGTCATTCTGCATCCGAAGTAAATATGTCAATAGTGCTTTAAATAATAGGAGTAGAGTAGAGCTTGGCTGGTAGTTCCTTATTTGGGATTACTGAGTGGTATTCGACCTCAGAATTCATTCTGAGAGATATATATCTCTGGCTGAACTGAACAATCATAAGTTCATCAGAAATAGAAGCAAGATAACCCATTTAGCTGATTGAGCCTCCTCCACCATTCAATTAGATCAGGGCTGATGTGATTCTGGCTTTCAATTCCATCTTTGTGCCTGTCTTCCTCCCCCCACCCCCACCCTCCATAACTGTTACCTCTTTTGACAATTAAAATCTGCCTAATACCATGGATATATTCAGTGACCCAGGCTCCATTGCTTTCCAATGGAAGAGAATGCCAAAAATGAATGGCCTCTGAGGGAAGAATGTCCTTATCTCTTTGTTACGTGATTTTAAACATTGTCTCCTTGTTCTATTTCCTTCCATGCAAGGAGTCCATTGAATAGAAACATCCTCTTGGCATGTATTCATTCAAAAATGTTTACATTCCTCTTCTCCATTCAACAGATTGGTCTATCAACACAAGACCATGTGAAATTTAGAATCCATGGCTCACTGGTGCACCAAATGGACAAACTTAGAAATCACACATCACCAGGTTATAGTCCAACAGGTTTATTTGGAAACTCTAGCTTTCGGAGACATTACATAGGTAGAGCAGTGAATAAGTATAGGCTGGAGTGATAAGAACTTAGTTTAGCTTTTTACATTGTTTTAACTGACTGAGAAATCCACAAAATGCTGACGCAAATTGTTTTTAAAAAAAGTCATACTGTAATCTTACAAACTTTCCTTTGTTCTTGCCTTGTATTTTCCAAAGGTTGCTCCTGCACAGATGAAACTTGAAATGTGACTTCCTTACCGTCCTTTTTCCTCCCCATCAGGAAACATTTAACCTAAAAACAGAAGTATGATGTAGGTGTCCCAGCACCTGTTTGAACCTCAAAATCATATAGTTCCCTAATATGTCTGAATATGTGTAATTACTTTGGTGATAGTGGCTAAAGTAAACCACTTCCCCATGCTTCAAACTGAACCACCCTCTTAAATCCTTGGCGTTTGAAAGCAAGATGATGTAGGCTCGCCCCATCATGGGATTTTCTTGTAATCTTGGAGGTTTCCGAAGTAGTTATTTACTTCCCCCATGGGAGAGCATTTCCACCACTTTTGGTCTCCTATTCTGTTGTAGATATTTTCTCATCAACGTGTTCAGGTTTTTTATCATTCAATGACATACCTCTGGAGCAGGTGGGACATGAACTCAAGCCTCCTGGTTCAGAGGTAGAGACACTACCATTGTGCTACAAGTGTTCTGTGATATGATATGGAGGAGGGATGTGAACCGTTTTTTAGGCAGAAGAACTTTTATTGATAAATATTCCAGCTTCAATGGGAGTCAATTGAAACAATTTCTTCAAAAGGCAAATGCATTTGGCAAAGACTCATGATACAGGGCAATGATCTATTAACCTGTACTCCTCAATCTCCTTGACAGCAGATTGTGGCTCCCAGTTTCTAGTGTTTTGAAGGATTTATTGACAGAGTGATTATTCTGCCTAGTGCCTGGAGCACAAAACAAATGCCAACCATACATTTGTGCTCACCCTGTGCCAGAGGAAACATTTATACTGCTCTCTGATGCCAGCTCATTCTCTGGTTAATTATCTCAACTGGCACTCTGAGAGTTAAAAATCATCCCAGTTGACAGATCCAGGATTAAAAGTGGCCAGAATGTTTGTAAGTATTTTCTACACAGTATATTCCTCAAGTGTCTGATGAAAAGAGATGTAACCAACTCTCTCATCAAATGTTTGTTCTGGACATTTTTTGTTGGTTTGCATTTGGGCAGATGCTCAGGAAAATATTTGGTACCAGAATTTGCATATTTTTGTGGTGATCTGATAATGAGTTCAGTGGCAACTGGAAATGGGTCAGGTTAAACCACCTTCAATTACCACATAAACAGTGATGAGGAAAATATATTTAGCCTTACCCAAAGGAAATTGATCTCAATCATTTCATCGTCAGAGTGGAACATTGTTCACTTTTAAGTAGGCAGCAAGATAATTGACTACAAATTGAACCAACTTTCAAATTTGATTTATTTCCAGAATTATTTTTACATTCTCCTGTTTTTACAGGACAATATTTTTTTGGGTAGGGTGTTATTGAAGAAACACTTGTGTCTTTAAGAAATTTGTTACATTGAATTACATTGTGATAACCTAAATAATGGTCTGCTGGAGTAGGTGACTCATTAAGTACTCATGGGTATTTCATTTTAAAGTAATTGATGGATTGCTTGAATGTCTGCAGATGAGTTATGCTGCAATGTTATGCATTTGATATGCTGTTTGTGCTTTGGTGCTACGTAAATGAAGAGGGACCAAAGTAATTCATTTTGTACTGAATTGCTGTGTAGTTCAGGTTAATATAACCAACCCGATTATATCTGGAATCGAATTGCCTGGTCCCCATGTACCTGCAATACTGACAAGAGAATGGCAGTGGAATTGATGTCTGAAATTGTGTGGGGTGTCCTAATGTACAGAATGTGACTAAAAGGGGAATTGCTTGCTTTGTGTCACTTAATAAATGTTCTTCACAAGTTTCAGTGTAGGGCAGCAGCAGACATTGCATGCGTAAATTGAACAAAACTCCAGTTAAAGTGCTTTGACTGAGGTATTATTAATTCAAATATACACTGTGATTCTCAGGATCCAGGCAATGGGGATGACATTGGATGATGTTTATTGCAAATTAGCCTGGTTTGCATCGTACCTGTGTTTTTTTTAATTGAAATCAGTCAGGCATAATGGAAACCCCATTCACAATGAATGTGTCAGGTGTTGAAGATGAAGACCCTCAGTGTGTTTTACTTCAGCACTAATCCTTGAGAGCGTTTTCATCATGAATGATTGACGATGCTATCTGAAAGGCATTAAACAGTGCAAGATGGGAAATTTAGTCTTTTCTGGTGGTTCACTATCTTCCATGCATTACATCACATCCCAGAGACTATAGATAGTATGAAAAAATCTTTTAAAGTAGCTATTTCATCGTAGAGGAATTGTAGCGGTAGTGTTTTGAAAAATATACATTGTAATTCTGCTGCAAAGTATTTTGCTGTTTAATTGTTTTCCATTTTTTGTTCTTTTATCCAGTCCTCCAATGCCTCAAATTGTTAAAATCCTCCGGCTTGCATTTAAGTCTCCTGTTGTTTTCATTCTTCTCTCTCTGATCTTTTCTTTGTAACCTCTTCCAGCCTACCCAAGCTCATCTCCCTGAACTCAATTTATTATGCAGCTCCCCCACCTTTTCCCACTCAATTCCCTTTGGCCGACAATTTGACAACTTTGTCTTCAGCCACCTGGATCCATATACTCTGAAATTTCCTCCCTAAATCCGCTACCTCTTCACCAGCTCCTCCGACTCTCAGGCTCTGTTTCAAACACGCCTCTTTTTTTTCCAAGTTTTTCACTGGCCCCACTAATAATTCCAATTTTGGCTAAATGTTCATTTAATTTGATTATGCCTTTGTGAATTGCCACAGGAGGTTTTTCTACATTAGTAGTTGATTATGAGGAAAGTGATGATGATAAAACATTATGTGACTAAGTTGTTATTCCAAATAACATTTTTGAATACCATATATTAATTAATTTGAGATGTAACATATGGTTAGTATAGCATGCGTGGACTTTTACTTTGGAATCAGGAGCTAGACTCCGTAATGGTGATCATGAAACCACCATTGCTTGATGGAAAATCCCATCTCATTCCCTAATGTCCTTCATTAAAGGATCTTGGAGTACTTAGTGGATTTTTAAGCTCACCAATGTACATATGTTTGCACCAAGTAATGTATAGTGGCTATGTGCTGCCACATTGTTTGTCCACATTGTTGTGGTAAAGTTGCAATTTCGTATAATTGTGTGATCACTGTGAATGGGCTACAATACAAATGGGAACTATGGCTAATGGAAGATTGAGTGAAATACAATACTGCAGTCTGCCTGTTTCCAAGACTAAACATTTTGTTGGAATTTCAAGTTGCATTTATGAAATGATCTATCTGTGGACAACCTATTGTAAAATACATAAACTTTGTAAATGCAAGATTTAATTAATTTGGGGCTAAATGTTTAGAAAGCCAAGGAGCTTGAATGTAGCTATTTTTAAATCCTATTATTCAAACAGTGTTGGATTAAAAAATTTGATTAGCTTTGTCTTACTGTGAGGTTCTCTTTAAATGTTTCTTCTGGAAAGTTTGAAATTAAGCTGATGATACAATTGGTTATAATTAGACTCCACTTATGAGCGGTATATTATCAGAGTTATTGTGTTACTTAATGTCATTGTGACTTGCTGACACTGACAATTTGCTTTTTTTTTCTCCCTAGGCCATCATTTGAGCCCAAATCAAAGGTAATCAGATGATATGAAGCTCTGTGGGGATAAATTAATAGGTGAGTAAATCTCTTCCTATTGAAACAGAAACAACCCACTGGTCATGCTAAATCTGTTTCTGTCAATTGTTGTGATAAGCGTTTGTCTCTAGTAAACATAATTGTCTGACGAAGAATGCTGTGCAAGTGATAGAAGCTACAAAGCTCACTGAGGCTGTTATCTTGGAGACTGAACGCAGTGTGACTGAGGATCTATTATGGAGTGGACAGGCTGTTTTTAACGGCACAACGTGCTGGTGGGGAAAGATAAAGTGGATCATGTGTTTTGCTGTAAAGATTATTGTTCCATAGAGAAACTGGAGATGTGTATAACTTTCCTTTTGCCACTCATCGTCAGGTCCCCACATAACATTACGTAGTCCAGGCGACCTTTTAATGTTTCGATTCAGCGAACCGTAAAGTGACCTAAGAGAACAGTTTCCTTGACGTTCCATAGCAACCTGTTCATTTGTTGTTTGTAGTTGTAGAATACTTCAGCAGAGCTGCTTGGTTTTGAAAATGGGTGCTTTTGTCGTTTTACCTATGTGTATCCTAAGGGTTCAAGTGAAGCCTGCAGGTAGAAAAAGCTTTCTCTTTGAAATATCTTGCCTCATGCTTGGTGGCAATTTTAATTTCGTGTTCAGTAGATTGTAGAATCATGCTTGTTTAAACTGTATGATGTTGTTTCATTCATGTTTGCCTCACACGTGGTATTAAAAGATGAAAATCCAGTCGTGGAGAGCTGGTAATCTGACTGCTGTGGAGCAGTCAGTTCCAAACTGGTGCCTCTCAGTTAATGGTGCTCAAATAGTAAATAATTTGCATGCTATGAATTGTATGTTTTCAATATTCATCTCACTTAATCACTTTCACCTTAATTGCTATCTTTGCGTAACGTTTACTAATATTTACTTTTGAGTGTTGAAACCAGTTTAAAATATCAATTTAGAAGAAAACCATTTACGTTAGCTGTAACTGACTATTCTAATCCCAGTGCTCAAGTTCAGGTACAAAATTTAATCAGGATTTAACAGTCTTGCTCTCAGATAGACATCGCAGTACAATCTTCAAGGTATAAAATGGAGCAATATGTTATTTACAGTTGAGCCTAATCTGTTCTGGTCACCAGGTAAATGCCTCTTAGTTTCTGCTACATTGTAGATTCACAGCAACTATGAGCTCAACAATACAGCATGGAGAGCTATGAGCATCAGAAAATTCAGGTTGTGACTTGAATAAACTGCAGCTCAAAGAAAGCTTTATAACCCATCCTTTGTTCACTTCATATCCTTTGTAACAGCATAAAAATTACACGCTGACAAACAATTGATGCACCAGATGTCTTCATTTGATCTTCACCATCACTTTCAACATGACTGTACATAAATATTTTAGCTCTTTGCATATATGTCATATGCCTCGTTGCACCCAATCTGAAGGAGGTATGTTGTCGCATTAGGAAATCACAAGAGCATGTATGGAAAAGAACTATGAATGAACATACTGCCTCTTGTGTTCGGGTGTTGTGTTGTGATGAGGGAGAAATGTGAGAAAAGGTCAATTTTAAATAGCTTTAAAACAGAGTCATAGAGAAAATTGCTTATTGCTTATTGCTTTCATACATTAAATAGTCTACTTAAGTATTTCAGGACCAAGCCTTCATCTGGGTTCTTCCAATGTGTTTGTCTATAAAAGGAGTGTATTCTCCCCAAAGGAGAACAGCTGTGCTGATTGGGGCTCTTCATCAGCTTCATGGTTTTATTAAATCTGTGCCACTAACTTTATCAGCACCATATACTCATACTCATTCGCCATGAGTTTTGGTGAACTTTGAATAAAGGGCACTAACGTGGGGAAGCATGCATCCTACTTCTGGCCACTATCCAGACCAGCCATTAGTTGTGAATGTCTTGCATATTTTGCCTCTCTGCATCAAGGCAGCTGAGATTTGGAACTCACTATTTGGGCAAATTAATTCTCCTTAGATCAATTTATTGTAATGATTAATAAGAGCACCAACACTAAGATACATTTTGTCTAAGATATGTCTAATCAACTCTCTTCCTTACTGTTCTGTTAAATAAAATTGCCTATTTAATGTATATTGTGCATTTAGTTTAGATTAGATTAGATTAGATTCCCTACAATGAGGAAACAGGTTCTTTGGCCCAACAAGTCCACACCGACCCTCCGAAGAGCAACCCACCCAGACCCATTCCCCTACACCTAACATTGCATGCTGAAAATGTGTTGCTGGAACAGCGCAGCAGGTCAGGCAGCATCCAGGGAACAGGAGAATCGACGTTTCGGGCATAAGCCCTTCTTCAGCAATGAGGAAAGTGTGTCCAGCAGGCAAAGATAAAAGTTAGGGAGGAGGGACTTGGGGGAGGGGAGTCGGAAATGCGATAGGTGGAAAGAGGTCAAGGTAAGGGTGATAGGTCAGACTGGGGTCGGGGTGGAGAGGTCAGGAAGAAGATTGCAGGTTAGGAAGGCGGTGCTGAGTTCGATGGATTTGACTGAGACAAGGTGGGGGAGGGGAAATGAGGAAACTGGTGAAATCTGAGTTCATCCCTTGTGGTTGGAGGGTTCCTAGGCGGAAGATGAGGCGCTCTTCCTCCAACCGTCGTGTTGTTGTGGTCTGGCGATGGAGGAGTCCAAAGACCTGCATATCCTTGGTGGAGTGGGAGGGGGAGTTGAAGTGTTGAGCCACAGGGTGGTTGGGTTGGTTGGTCCGGGTGTCCCATAGGTGTTCTCTGAAACGCTCCGCAAGTAGGCGGCCTGTCTCCCCAATATAGAGGAGGCCACATCGGGTGCAGCGGATGCAATAGATGATGTGTGTGGAGGTGCAGGTGAATTTGTGGCGGCTATGGAAGTTTCCTTTGGGACCTTGGAGGGAGGTGAGGGGGGAGGTGTGGGCGCAAGTCTTGCACCTCCTGCGGTTGCAGGGGAAGGTGCCGGGAGTGGAGGTTGGGTTGGTGTGGGGTGTGGATCTGACGAGGGAGTCACGGAGGGAGTGGTCTTTACGGAATGCTGATAGGGGAGGGGAGGGAAATATATCCTTGGTGGTGGGGTCCGTTTGGAGGTGGCGGAAATGATGGCGGATGATGCGCTGTACATGGAGATTGGTGGGGTGGTAGGTGAGGACCAGTGGGGTTCTGTCCTGGTGGTGGTTGGAGGGGAGGGGCTCAAGGGCGGAGGAGCGGGAAGTGGAAGAGATGCGGTGGAGGGCATCGTCGATCACGTCGGGGGGGAAATTGCGGTCCTTGAAGAATGAGGCCATCTGGGTTGTACGTTTTTGGAACTGGTCCTCCTGGGAGCAGATGCGGCGGAGACGAAAGAATTGGGAGAATGGGATGGCGTTTTTACAGGGGGCAGGGTGGGAGGAGGTGTAGTCCAGGTAGCTGTGGGAGTCGGTCGGTTTGTAGTAGATGTCCGTGTTGATTCGGTCGCCTGAGATAGAAATAGAAAGGTCGAGGAAGGGGAGGGAGGAATCTGTCCAGGTGAATTTGAGGTCGGGGTGGAAGGTGTTGGTGAAGTGGATGAACTGTTCAACCTCCTCGTGGGAGCACGAGGCAGCGCCGATACAGTCCCGATACAGTCATCGATGTAGCGGAGAAAAAGGTGGGGGGTGGGGCCAGTGTAGTTGCAGAAGATGGACTGTTCCACATATCCTACGAAGAGGCAGGCATAGCTGGAGCCCATACGGCTGCCCATGGCTACTCCTTTCGTTTGGAGGAAGTGGGAGGATTGGAAAGAGAAGTTGTTCAGGGTGAGGACCAGTTCAGTCAGTCGAAGGAGGGTGTCAGTGGAAGGGTACTGGTTGGTACGGCGGGAAAGGAAGAAGCGGAGGGCTTTGAGTCCTTCGTGATGGGGGATGGAGGTCCATGGTGAAGATAAGGCGTTGGGGACCGGGGAAACAAAAATCATGGAGGAGGTGGAGGGCATGGGTGGTGTCCCGAATGTAGGTGGGGAGTTCTTGGACTAAGGGGGACAGGATCGTGTCAAGGTATGCGGAGATGAGTTCGGTGGGGCAGGAGCAGGCGGAGACAATGGGTCGGCCGGGGCAGTCAGGTTTGTGGATTTTGGGCAGGAGGTAGAAGCGGGCGGTGCGGGGTTGTGGGACTATGAGGTTGGAGGCGGTGGATGGGAGATCCCCCGCCTTTGCATGGCCAATTCATCTAATCTGCACATCTTTGGATTGTGAGAGGAAACTGGAGCACCCAGAGGAAACCCAAGCAGACACGGGGAAAATGTGCAAACTCCACACAGACAGTTGCCTGAGTCGGGAATTGAACCCGGGTCCCTGGTGCTGTGAGGCAGCAGTGCTAACTACTGAGCCACTGTGCCACCCTTCTTTGAAGTTGGTCAGTGCATTGAGTATAGGAATTGGAAAGTCATTTGTTGCAGCTGTACAGAACATTAGTCAGGCCACTTTTGAAATATTGAGTTCAATTCCGGTCTCCTTGCTATAGGAAGGTGTTGTGAAACTTGAAAGCATTCAGAAAATAATTACAAGGACATTGCCAGGGTTGGAGGTTTTGAGCTGTAGGGAGGGGTTGAATAAGCTGGGGCTATTTTCTCTGGCATGTCAGAGGCTGAAGTGTGACCTTCGAGGTTTATAAAATCATGAAGGGCATAGATACGGTCAATCGACAAGGTATTTTCCCCAAGGTAGGGGAGTCCAGAAATAGAGGGTACAGATTTAAGATGAGGGGGAAAGATTTATAAGGGACCATGGGAGCAACTTTTTCACGCAGAGGGTGGTGCCTGTACAGAATGAGCTGCCAAAGGAGGTGGTGGAAGCTGATACAATTACAACATTTAAAAGGCATTTGGATGGGTAGATGAATAGGAAGTGCTGAGAGGGAAATGGACCAAATACTGGCAAATGGGACTAGATTAATTTAGGATATCTGGTCAGCATGGATGAGTTGAACCAAAGAGCCTGTTTCCGTGCTGTACAGCTCTGTGATTCTCTGACTCTTATCGATTTTGTCCATAGTGTACTCTTGCTGATAACCATTGTGGTCAGTAACAGCATTTATGTATGCCAGCATACTTTATGCAGGGACATTTAAAACTATCTAACGTTGTACCTTACTGATTATTACTTCAGGCATTTTAAAGGCAATGTCACCATTTTAAAATACCCTTTGAAAATGCTGTTAAATAATTTAAAAGTATATTAAAAATGTTCATATTTCATGATGGGGCATTTTTTTTTTCACAAAGACAATCTTATATTTTTTTCCACCGGATTTTTCCATGTATAGTGGTGGCCCATGCTATTTGTCTGCTCTTTGTATGATTTCTGTATCTTTCTTTAATAGGGTGTGGTGTTGAAGTATTTCCACACCCTACATTTTGTAAATGTCCTCCTTTCCTCTTCCCTTTTTGTTTTGGCTAACACTTGCTCATATGGCAGTCTCTAGAAAGTTGCTAAAGTTTCGGGGACACAGAGGAATTTAAGCAGAATTTTGATGTTCCTGCACTGGAGTCAATTGTATCCCGACAGAGGTTAGTTAAGGCAGTACAGACTTGAAGCTGAACCAGCTGCTCTGGGTGACTTAGATTGTGGTCTTTCTCACCTTGCCTATGTTTTAGAAATATTTTGGTTGTAAAGGGTTAAGTTGCCTTTACAGCATTAATATAAAGATCACTGCAAGCATTTAGACACTTGAAATGGCATTGAAAAATGTGCTCAACAGCAAAAGTGAAAGCAGGTTTATTTACAAGTCTCTGGACCTGTTTCAACACAAACGACATGGAAAAGCAGAACAAAGAAGTGTTCAGAGATGTAGCTGATTGGCAGCAATGACAGTGGAGCTGCTGAGTAAATGCTCCCCGATTCAATGTTCAACCCACTCTCTATTCTCTCTGTCTCTCTCTCTGCAGAGCTGTAACTGACATCCTTTCACAAGCTGTCCTTGTGTGGCACAATTGTGGTTTTTATGGAATTCCATTTTAATTTTGAAGTGATAGTTCCCTTTGAAAAGGGAATATGAGATGTTCACGACATTGCTATTCAATGTCAAAACACCCATAATATCTCGATCCCTGTTTGGATCCAGATAACCAGAATCTAGATTGTCAATTTCACTTCTGGTAGTATTTACTCCCTCATATTAAAATTAGAATGAAATGTTTTGACCCCATTTATCTTTGAGAAAGTATTTTGTGGTAATCTCTTTATTGTTTTCAAATCGTTGGAAATTAACATTGTGATGAATTAAATACGTGGTAAATTCAATTGTAATAAAAATGGACCAAAGGTTTTATATTTTAAGCACTTGCTGCCAAACGTCAACTCTCCCTCCCTTGAGTTAATCTTTAAAACCATTCCTTCTTGGGGATTTTAATACATTTGTAATAATGATTAATCCTAGACCAAGAAGCTGGGCGCCTAATGAAATAGGTTAGCTTGGAAAAAGCTCCCCCACTGGTTTGAATGAAGGAGCTATTTAATTAGAAGTGGATTTTGAAGGGTATTGACATGTGTTATGACAAGATATAGGCAGGTATACTACATGCAGATTGATGTTAGAAGTCTGCAGTACTGATATGTCCAAGGACATCTTTGGCATTTATGGTTTATCAGCTTTGCCATTCAGCTGTTTTATTTAACCTGCTGATTGTTTGTGCTGAGTGTGAAGTCCTCCCTTGACGAAACTGTCCTATAGGGAGAGCGCTATTTGAACTTGCTGTAAGATCACCATATTTTTAAATAGGAACTATGTGCGATTATGTTGGGGCTGTCATTTATGCAAGGTGTTAACTATGGGGAAGTGATAGTGGAGTTGTAAAATAACAATATAAAACTGAAACAAAATACTTTTCTCTCCCCCCTACTTTTTCTTTTGTGTCTGCTGATTGCCCTCTTAAAACCTGCCCCGTATGGATCGTTGCTAGCTAGCTGGCAGTATGTCATTCAAAGATAGAGGGCAGTCGAGTACAGCCCAGTTAAATTCTGCTCAGGAACTTCCAACATCTGCCAGGAGGGTGGCAACCCTGCTCATTTGCTTACTTCTCTCCCTTCTCTTTCCCTATGACCATGAGACATAGTGGCTGAAGTAGGCCATCAATGCTGTTCAATGTAATTATGGCTAATCTGATGATTCTTGCATTGATGTAAAGGTTTCTTGCAATAGAACGTGAAATTGGATGGCTTTCTTGTGTGCTGTTACATTCTAAGGTCAAACTGTTGAACATCTAGTTAATTATCGACCCAAATAAGTTGCCTCACATTTTTGTTTTCGCTCCAACAGTGGTACTATGTTGATTTCAGAATCTTGTCCCGGGGTGCTGTGGAATGCAATTGCAATGATTGCCGTCTTTGATCATTGCCCATGTTAGCTTCAAACAAACTTACTGCTGATGTTAATAAGTCAGCTGAGAGATGGCAGATTGAGCTGTTCCTCCATAATCTTCACTTTGTGGAGATGCGCTCAGCAGGGTTTGAAGACCATTTACAGGGCAGCAATGAGGCATAAAACCTTGCAGATGCCTCCATGAAACAGTTAAAGGTATTTTTAAGATAGAGAAATGTTTAGCTGACTTCCCAACGGAAGAAAGGCAGTCTGAAGTGAACTGTGCTGCACAAAGGATAATCAAATCTGTAGAAAGTGCAATAATGTTAGCCTGGTCTAATATATTAATTTGGCTACAAAAGCAATGTTCAAACCCCTTGTCATCATTTCATAATGTCTCCAAATCCTATCTTCGGTCATATCAGAATACTTGCTGGTGATGAATGTCACAATTATGGTGAAGTTGTCGTTAGATGGAGCATGATTCACCCTCTGCTGTTCCAAACTCCCTCTGCTCATGTTTAAACAATGAAGTTTCTATGTCTACACTGACAAGTGTATGGCAACCACCACCATTGAATGACCTACTGCTTTGCTTTACATCCTTTTCAGTTCAGCATGAGTGGTGTTATTATGGATGAAAAGGATTCAGGATGAAAAGCAGTAGGATCCAGTAACTGGCATTTGATGATTCAACCCCCAGCCCTTGTATTTCTCTTTGCACGCTGATGCCTGCATGTATTTTTGGTTTTCATTAAACGTCCCTGTAAATTGTTGCAGATGGTGGCTAAAGCATGTAAAATAGCTATTTCCTTTCACATAAGGTAGGCCAGAAAACTGCGTTAATCTCTGGAATGGTTGTAGATACACAAAAACTCAGCATTGAATTACAGACATTGGTTTCTTGTCATGTAAAACATTTTTCATTTCCGTGTCCCAGTGCATTCTTTATTCCACTCAAGCTTTGCAAGCTTTTGAAAAGTTGTGTTTGTTACAATATATTTTTGAAAGCTTTCCAGTCTGATATTGAACTGGCCAAGCATATCAGTTGATAGTCATTAGTGCAGTTGAAAAGCTGCTTTGGTGGTATGAAATGAGCAATGTTTCAGACTAGTTTAGTGCTCCAGCATTTTTGATGTGCAACAGATGCCAGGAGTTGCTATCAGTAAGTGGTGGCTGGGAAATCATGTAGTTCCTGGCACAAACACTGGCAGAGCAGAGGCAAGAGTGACCTTGCCATTGTTTCTTTCGCAGATGCATTAAATATAATATTTCCGTGCTGACTTTATTTCCTGCTGAATGTAAATCCATTCTCTGCTTTCTATTGTCCAACATGACTATATCTGGAAAGAGATTGTACTGCCTTCAGTAATTTTTTTCTATTTTTGTACTTCATCCCTCAGAACTTCAGCAAGTGTTGTTCTTGGCCTCATCATTTCACTTCAGCTGTTTAACTTCCCAAACCCTCCAGTGATGTACAAGCCTAATAAAACGGAAATCATGACTAATTGAGTTGCAGGGGACCAGACCACAGATTTGTGTTAAATTGAACTATGAGCTTTTTGAGGAAGTTCAACTGTGATCAATTTTGCCCACACATTATGAAAATACAGTAATGCAGTAAACATGCATTTATTTATTTGACAATTTGTTCACATTTTACAATGGCCTGATCTCGTACAGTAAAAGGCATTGAGAAATGTTGGGACCTGGCTCTGGAAAAATTCAATAATCGTTTCCTGAGTCCACCACATCATCAATACCGTCAAACCTGTTTTCCATGTTTTTGTACTGCGAAGCGAAATCCAGAGAATCTCTACGGCATATGCAACTTAAGCTGGCTGAGTGAGTGGGCAACTCATCGGCCTCTTCTGGGTCTTCAAGGTAATAATCATCCTTTTTATCTATCGATACATTTTGTCCACTTTCCTGATCCAGACCTCAAAAATGCTGGAGGTTAACCCCATGTTTCTTTTAGACTCATACTGCGTGGGTAGTGCCTTGATGTTTTCCTGGCTTCTTGGATTCTTCTATCACACAGGAAGCTTGTCAGTGGTGTCCATGTTGGTACAGACCATAGCAATAACACATTGCTTGCTTCAGTTTCCACCATCACACGTTGTATCTTTAAAGATTAAAGAGTAATCTGGTAAAAGCTAGTATAGCAGTCCAGGTTCATTATGCTAAAAGTGTCTCTTGATCCATACTTATTCAGGATGTGGGTGAGACCGTTTGGCAGCCATTGCTGCAGGCCTGTCCATGTGTTTATCCTCTGTTGTGGCCTAAGTCCACTCCAATTGGTTGACATGGTCATATAATAAGTATTCGCGAGTTTGGCTAATCCAGATTTACCGATCCAGAATTTCGAATTCTCACAGGCATCCTTTTATTGGATCGGATTGATAAAACCCATCTGGTTCATGAATGTTCTTTTAGGGAAGGAAACGACCATCCTTATCTGGTCTGACCTATATATGACTTCAGACCCACAGCAATGTGGTTGACTCTTAACTGCCCTCCGGGCAATTAAGGATGGGCAACAAATGCTGGCCTAGCCTAAGTGCCCTTGTCCCATGAATGAATAAAGCAAAATACTGTTCTGCTGGTGGGAACGGCTGATAACTTGCCCAAACCCCAGAGATCCAAATTTGACCTGATCGCAATTTCATTGTGGTTGCGTTACAGTTACTTTCTCAATTTATTTTGAGTCTTTGATGCCTTGCTAAACCTTCTACATGTAGGAGGAAACAGGACAATGCATGCCCCAGAATACTTTGCCTTTTCTGAACAGGCAAGAGGGTAGTTATGTAAATTTACTCAGTAGCTAAGATATCCTTGTAAAATTGACACATTTTTCCAGGCATGATCCAGATTATGTTGTTTGAGAAATATTGCCTATTATTACACACAGCCCAAATTATAGACAGCACAAGTTGTATTTTCTGCATTCATTTAAATGTGTGTATCTAGGCATTTTTCTTGTCTCCACTAACTTTGAGTTATTTCTAAGAAATTACTTTAACAGTTGTATGAAATTGCCAGTAGCTGCGCATGAAGTTTATTATGGGACATTTTTATCAAAGTGTTAATCTTACAAAAGTTACGTAGAATAATGCTGGTTTCAGCATACTTCCAAGGATTTGATATATCTTGAAATTAAATAGACTGATAACTCACTGACGCTTTGATTAGATGTCATTCCAACCCTTAGTGCACATACCTGATAAAATCTCAGTCGGCATTACTGCCTGTTATTGCACTGTGGAATTAGACAAATCAAGTGGTTATACATTGGATATAAAGTTATGGAATGTGAAATGAAATGTTAATCTGCTTGCAGTACCCTTGAAGACTTTTGCAGACAGTATGTTCTTTAAAGTGGCTCATGTGCAGTGGCTGTGTATAATATTCATTAGTCTACATCAATGAATTCCTATTTATTTAATTGTTAGAATTATTTATCTATTGCATTGGTGACCATTCATGATGGACTGGAATGTCTTATTCACATTTTTAGGGTATCTGTGTTTAACTTGCTGTGAGTGGAGAGACCACAATGTAGATAGCAATAAGAAAAAAAAGATGATTTTAGGTGGAGAAGCGCTTTCATTCTTGTTCTCCTGCCATAATGTTTCTTTAAATAAAAGCCAGAGCTGTTGAAGGAGTGAGAAGCAATGGGGTGTGTGTTCTAAGGGCCCCAAATATCGGTGAGCAGAGCCCCTGATCAGGAAGCAGAGACTTTCTTGCATATTGCTGTCCTTCATTGATTTGCAATGAAATCATTTGTTTGCTCAGGAATCACTCAGCAAACAATTTGAAAGTAAATGGAATTTAATGCTAGGCGTATGCAAGAGGCCTTTGCAATTCCCCAATTACCTAATTAATGATCTTCTCATTTTAAAAGAACCTTACTTCTCCATTGAAATGAATGGATAGTTTACACCAGAACTAGTTGACTATTTTAATCTTCCTCCTGCTTTCTTTCTCTGTGTGCCCTATATGCAGTTGGCAAGACAGAAGAGTTGATGAATTTAACACAAGAACACAAACATGGAATAAGAAAACACCAGTTGCTCTGTGAAGCTTGCTATTTCCACAAACCTGTTGGCTTTAAGATAGATATTTGTAAAGGGGACATCTGATGAAGACAGACTGTTTGTTTGGGAAACTGGGCATCAGAATCTAAAATAAGATTTCCAATGTTATTCAAGAATAGCTGTACTGATCGTGATCGTCATTTGACCAAAAACAGACTTAAATATTTCAAAATTGAAATCTCAATTTAACCAAGCTCATTTGAGGAATCATTAATCTGCAAACTAATCTTTCACAATTATTGCTGACCTGAATAATAATGTGGAATAGTACAGCTAAAAAAGGAGTAGGCCAAAATCTTCCTTCGAATAGAATTTTCAAGGCTTGTTTTATGAAACCATTGTTCATTTTGAAAGCACAATACGTGTGGGAGAGATTAATGATGCACTTTGCTTACTGGCATGGTTGTTCAAACACTGGCGAGTACTGAGAGTTAACAGATGAGGCAGTTTATTTGATTTTGGCTTCTGTGTTTGTTTCGGCTGGTGAACAATTAAGAATCCTGAAGTGTGGAACCATGCAGCATTTGCAAAGATTGCAGGATATTGGGTTCCCAAACTGACTCGAGCTACAAAACAAGCTCAATTTTATTTTTTAACAGGATAATTTAAGATGTTTTAAACAGCACAAGTGTGGTAGAAGGCACTTTAAAACAGTGGGCATTTGGGTCTGGGGTTCAGTCTGTGAACAGAAAGCTTTGAAAGAAAATAATCAAAAATGTGACATCATAGGGAAGCGGTTAAGTAATTGTAAGGTTTTATTATGTGTTGATAAAGTTTCTATCTGTAATAAAACTTACTGTTTTAATTCAGAAAGAGTAATAATTAATGCACAAAGGTGGCAGGTCAAGTGATGTGCTGTGACTGCAGGATGTAGGAGCTTCTGGACACTGGTGTGATCCAGGGCAGTCAAGTCTGCAGTATGCATCCATAGCTGCAGGAACTCTGGCTCAGAGCTTCTGAGGCAGAGGCTGAGCTGGATTTACACATCTAGGAAAGGGAGAATTACCTCAACATTTTTATGCCAGGAAGCAGTCACACCCCTTAAAATAGGATCTTCTGACTTGGTCCGTGGTCATGGACATGTTGGTGTAACTCGCAGTCAGGCTAGTAAGCAGATCAAGAAGGTGAAATTGGAGGAACCTCAGCCATTAACAGTTGTCCAACAGTTTTGAGGTTCATGCAGCTTGTATGGATGAAATTGGGGACAGCTTAATGGGTAAATAAACTGGCCATGGTACAGGAAGCTATTCAAGCAGGGGAGGTAATAGGAATGTGGTAGTAGTAGCAGACAGTTTATTCAAGGGGGAAGGCACAATTCTTTGCAGCTAAAAGGACGAGTCCAAAGGGCTGTGCAGCCTGCCTGGTGCCAGGGTTCAGGACATGCACTCTGGGCTAGAGAAGAATTTGCATGGGGAGGAGGAAGAGCCAATGAGCATGGTCTGCATAGCAACCAACTACATTGTTCAAATAGGAAAGAGATTCTGCTGAGAGATGCAAGCAGTAAGGAGTTAAATTAGAAAGAAAATCCTCATGATTAATAATTTCTGCATTATAACCTGAGCCATGAGAAAATTGGCATTGGGTAAATATGTAACTCAGAGACTATTGAGGGAGCAATGGGTTTTGATTCCTGGGGCACTGACACCAGTATTAGGGAAAGTGGGATCAGTACTGTCAGAACAGTCTTCACCTGAACAAGGTCAGGATCAGGATTCTGGTGAGTTGTGTAATGAAGGTGATTAGAACTTTAACCTAAATAGTTTGAGGAAGGGATCAAATTTAGGAAGATTCGTAAGTCAAAGTATCGAGGAAAATATTAATGTGGGGAATGATAAGGACAGAGGGTACAAACTTAAGAATAAGTTAACACATGAGGCTAGAGGTTGCAAAAATAATAAAGGGACAAAACTGAAGATTGGGGATCTGAATCAAAACAGAACAGAAATCTGATGGCAAAAATATAAACATGAACAGTGTGATAGCCATTACCGAGGCATGGCTGCAGAATGACATTAATTGGGACCTGAATATTGAAGATAACATGACATTTAGGAAGGGCAGGGTTGGTTTTGTTAATTAATGACAACATTAGCACAACAGAAAGGGGTGTCCTAAGTTCAGGAAACCAACAGTTTGGATGAAGATGGGAAATGGGAAATGCAACAAATCACTTGGGAGAGCATAGGGGCCCCTATCAGTAAAAACATGGTCAGATTCAGGATAAAGGAAGAGATAATGGGAGCTTAGCGGAAATGTAGCTTTACGTTCCCTTTGAGAGAGTCAAGAGTGGGTCCAAGGCTTGTACTTTTAACTTTAATAAGGATTAATTATGAGGGCATGAAAGTATAGCTAGCTAAAGTCAACGGACAAACTAGATTAAGGAATGGGTCAATGCAATGGCAGGTATTCAAGGGATACTTCTGAAAAGTTATTTTCTAATGGAAAAGGACATTTCTAATAAGTGAGGACCCACTTTCTGTGGTTAACTGATGTTATGACATGAGGGCAGGCAGCCAACCTGCCTCTGTAATTACAACACAGTCAAATTAAACCATCAAAGATCCCCATATACTTAGGCCAATGGTTCATAACCAGATTTTTGAATAACTAATCCCGGACTTTACAAATAATTTACTTTCCAGACGCCAGTTTTGTATCCTAAACAGAAGACTTATTAATTTATTAAATACAAAATAACATTGGCAGAAACAAAATTAAACAACACAGTAAGGTGGTTAATGTCTATGCTTTAAACCAGTCATATTTGTTTTCAGGCCCTATTCACACACAGGACAGGCAAACAAACACAGTTAAAGGATAAATAAAATAACAAAAATTGACAGATTACTTGAATGTTCTTCATGATGCATTGTTTACAGATAGAACTGTGGATTTCTTCTCTGAAACATTTACTCAGGCAAAGGCAACAATATTTCACACTCTGCTTTCTACTCTTTGTGCTTCCCGAAGCTAGAGTAGCAGGTCAGGCGCGGAGCTTTCAAATCTTTATGCTGTCTCCAGAACCACCTTTCTCAAAGCATGGTTTAAAATAAAATTAATTCCGGTTCCACCCTGATAGACTGATCGACCTGCCCCGAGGTATCAATTACCCTTCAACAACTACCATCTGCTTGAATATAGGGTCGCTTTCAGACTTGCCAGAACCAATTTCCAGGTACTGAACTTGTTATTAGCCAACCCCTGCTATCTGCTTGAACATAGTGCTCTTCCCAGGGTAGCTGTGTCTGTCAGAATTTTTTAAATCACGGCTCAGCCGACAATTAGCCTCCAAGCTTGACCTCATAAAATAATGCTTCTTTGATCTTTTAACGCAAAGTGCAGAGGGGATTTACCAGGACGTTGCCTGGTATGGAGGGAAGCTCTTATGAGGAAAGGCTGAGGGATTTGAGGCTGTTTTCATTAGAGAAAAGAAGGTTAAGAAGTGACTTGATAGAGACATACAAGATGATCAGAGGATTAGATAAGGGGGACAATGTCAGCCTTTTACCTCCAATAGTGATGGCTAGCATGAGGGAGCATAGATATAAATTGAGGGGTGATAGATATAGGACAGATGTCGGAGATAGGTTATTTCACTCAGAGAGTAGCAAGGGTGTGGAATGTCCTGCCTGCAACAGTAGTAGATTTGCCAACTTTAAGGGCATTTAAATTGTCATTGGGTAAACATATGGATGAAAATAGAATAGTGTAGGTTAGATGGGCTTCAGATTAGTTTCACAGGTTGGCACAACATTGAGGGCTGAAGGGCCTGTAATGTTCTGTGTTCTAAAGTCCACCAGTCATTTCCAGTTCATAAATCAAAATTGATAAGAGAATTAAAATAATGAAAAGCAAGTGAGCTTTCTACCAATAAAAAACATTATGGATAGTATCAAATTTAAAGAGAAAGTGTATAATTGTACAAAGATGGGTGGTGGGTCAGAAGACTGGACAGAATATAAAACACAATAAAGACTATCTAAAAATTTAATGAGAAGTGAAAAATTAGCATATGAGAGAAAGCAAGCTAAAGCTGTAAAAACAGTAAGAATTTCTATCGATTTTTTTTTGATAGAAAAGAGTTAACAACAATAGCTCTGATCCCATGGAAAATTAGCCTGGGTAAATAATAATCAAAAATAAGGCGATGGCAGATGAATTGAACAGGTATTTTGCATCAGTCATCACTCATCATCATCGGCGGTCCCTCGCAGACTCTCTTTCTCTCTGAGGGTGAGTCCATAGTGGCTGATGCAGCTACTGCAGACTCGGCTACACTTTGGGCAGCAGATGGTCATGGGAAGGGTTGAGTGGAGTGTTGGTGTGGCAGCGCGCTCCTTACACTGTTTTCACCTGGCTTCTGCTTTCTCCTGACGGCAAGTATTGAGGTGTTCGCCACCTTCCCAGACATCTACTTTGGACAGTCTTGGGCCAATGATTCCCAGGTGGGAATGCTGTACTTCGCCAGTGAGGCCTTGAGGATATTCCTGAAGTGCTTCCTTTGTCCACCTGGGGCTCACCTGCCGTTTCGGAGCAGGGAGTAGAGCACCTGCTTGGGGAGTCTTGTGTCGGTCATACGTATAATGTGACCAGCCCATCGCAGTCGATAAAGGCGGGGTCAGTGCCTCGATGCTGGGGATGTTGGCCTGGTCAAGGATGCTGGTGTTGCTGCATCTTTCTTCCCAGCAGATTTGCAGGAACACGAAATATCTCAGAAATGGCTGCAAACCGAAAAATGTAATGGAATAAAGAATTCGAGAATGTTGCAGTCAGTGAGGAGGTGGGGCTGAACAAATTCTGGAGCTGTGGGCAAATGGTTGCTTTTGTGGTGACGGATTTCATCCAAAGGTCCGCAAAGTAATGACTTGTGAGAGAGTTGTTTTGTTTGGCTTTAATTTTCCAAAATTCCCTAGTTTCAGTGAAGGTTCCAGTAGATTTTATTTGAAAAGGGAAGGAGACCAAAAGCAGGAAACCACATGCCAACTTGCTTGGCATCTGTCCTACAGAAGACATTAGAAGCTGTTATTTAATAAGTTATATCAAGGCACTGAGAAAAGGTGAAGGTAATTAGATTGGGTGAGAGTAGATTGTTTCATGTCATGTTGTTTCATCAGTGCCACAAACTAAAGCGAAAGTAAACAACAACAGGGTGGAAATCACATGGCTATGGCAAGCCAGCTGGAATACTGTGTGCAAATGCATTTTCCCAAACATAGAGTCATAGAGATGTACAGCACGGAAACAGACCCTAACATTGATAAGAATTCATTACAGTCCATTGGCGAGTTCCTCAATTGGCTGGCCGCTTTCAATTTATAAAAAGTAAATTGGATTTTTGAGATTTTAGACTCATCATTGTTGTCAGCTGGAGTATTCTTTGTTTTGGTTTAAAGATTTGAAGAGGAATTCGAATACACTCTAAATTTACCATGGGATCTTCCTCTCTCTTTTTGCCAAGAAGGTAATATCATTAAATGGGTGGCAAATGGACAAATGAAATTGCACCAAATCTGAATTAGATGAAATAGAATGAGTATTGATGATCCTTTTTTTTTCCCCAAAATACAGCAGTGAAATAAAAACAGAAAATGCCAGAAATTCTCAGAAGGTCAGGTCGCTCCTGTGGAGAGATGAAGAGTTATAATTTCAAGTATGTGATCATGCAGAAGAAATTATGATCTTTACATCTCCCTTTTGTATGTTCATATAATTATAAAATAAAAAGGCACTTGACAATGCAACGTCTCTTTGTGCAAGAGGGTAGAAGCACTTGCTAAGAGCACATTTTGAAAATTCGCTGTTGTCCACAAAAATAAAAGCCCACTAATGATCGGCAGCCATCTTGCTTTTGCATGAGCTCCAGGGGCCAAGGATTGAGCTGTATGCCCTCAATTCCTAGATATTGGCTGGCTTGGCAGAAATAATAGCATTTCCCAGCCATTTTCAGTTTATCTCTGTCAATTCTTTAGAAGTCAGTAACAGCAGGTAGGAGGAAGGCAAGTAATAGAAAATAATGAAAATAGAGTGGATTGTTAGAAGATCAAAAATGTGTTAAATAACAAAACTTAGTTTTGTTTGCTGTATCAATACTAATGTGCAAAATTTGCTTGCATTTGAATTATTTTGTGATTTAAAATATATCTTGGTGTGCTGCAGTGTAACACTTAAACCTTTACAGATATATCGTAAGCAAACCCAGAAAGTATTGGAGAAGCTCAGCGGGTCTGGCAGCATCTGTGAATAGAAAGAAACAGCACTAATGTTTTAAGGCTGTTATGACTTTTCAGATATATATATATGTATTTAGTCTTTTTCTACATTTGATATTTATACTTAAGAACTCAACTCCGGATTGGGGGAGGGGAACTGAATTTCCTGGATGCCTACAGTATTGTGGCTTAAATAATGTTGCATTTGTTGCACAGACTCTCACTTTTTAAATAAACTTTTGACAATAAGTCAATCCATTTGTAAATCAGTCCACCAATTTGTAAATAATTTCGAGACTAAATTATGAAGTATGATTTGTTGAAGCTCTTTTAAGAACAAAATTTGGAAAGCTATTCCAGTTCAATTGCAGTGACATACCATCCACTTTGGAAACAGTTCTAGTGCATAAACCCTATGGTTAGAAATCTATATTCATGTCTTTGGGGAATGCATAAACCATTTTGTTTTCAAAGAATCCTTCAATGCTTCAAAAGGTCCTTCGACGACATATTTCACGCAGCTTGAAGACTAGAAAATAGTAACTGTTTTAATATTACCACACTTTTTTTAAATTCACTAACTCTGATCAGTTGTACTAAGACCTTTGTAAAGTCACAGGGGAGTCTTCTATCTTGGCGAACATTTGCTGCTTAATAAGGTCACATGGTTCTGCTTGTTTAGTAAGACCGTGAAACCCTGTAAATGTTTATATTTACATTCTGGCAGAGAATTTCCATGTGTTTGGCCAAAAGTTTCTCTCTAATTGTTCACATGGAAAGTTAAAGGGGCTGTATTCTCCAGTTAAGATGCACGTCACTTGAAAATGGTACGTGTACCTTTAAGTTTAATTTTCCAAACATCTACTCTCATGAGTGAATTTTGTGTTCTAAAATTGGGGGAATCTTAATTCTGGGAATTGGAACAAGAGCTAATTTTAGACTGCCGTTGCCAATATTATATGTTCAAGCCAAATTAAAGGCCTGAGCAGAATAAATTTGCCCCCTGCTCTAACTCAACAATGACCATCTTCCATTGCGTGACAGTTCTTATTTCTCAGGCCTCCCACTCTTAAGACCTGGTCGGTCAATCCTGGGACAATTTTGCACTAAGCCTATTCAACACAAATTGTTTTGAAAAGTGTTGCCACTTAACCTGACAGAGGTCAGGCAGTGTTCGAGCAGACATACAGCTGACGTTTGGATTAAAAGACTTTCACCATAACTGGGGAAAGTTGGATTTGTGGGTAGGATTGAAAAGCATTGTGTAACTGAAAAAGTTTTTTTTCTTGGTTCCTTCCACACTTCTTCCTTTCTTTCCTTCCTCCCTCAATTATGGTGGTGCTCTTCTTAGCAGGTTTAACATCTTTGGCAGTGAACTAGTTAAAGTGCTATGGCGAGGTTCCCTTGTACACTAAAGAACTAATGTGCTACCAGGGGAAATTAAGCCCCCTATTTATTACCGTTCTGTAAAAGCTTACTATGCGTTCCATACCATTCACTTGGATGTTCAAACCTGCCATTCTCCTCCCTGTCATCCATTAGCTGTAGCACTAATGAGTACCTCGGGAATTTTACCAAATCTATCTTGTCATTGCTTTGAATTTATTGTTTGGCACCTCAGCTCCCAGTGACACGACTGCATTTTCATGCTTTGCATGGTTTTCCTTCTCCTGTGTTTAGTTATAAGGGTTGGATATATTTGAAAACATCTGTAAAATTTGAATTAGAATCATAGTTGTGGAGATGTACCGCACTGAAACAGACCCTTCGGTCCATCTCATCCTTGCCAACCAGATATCTCAACCTAATCTAGTCCCATTTGACAGCACTTGGCCCATATCCCTCTAAACACTTCCTATTCATGTACTCATCCACATGCCTTTTAAATGCTGTGATTGTACCAGCCTTCACCACTTCCTCTGGCAGCTCATTCCATACACTCACTACCCTCTGTGTGAAAAGGTTGCCCCTCAGGTCCCTTTTAAATTTTTCCCTTTTCACCCTAAACTTATTCCTTCTTATGCCGCTGTTGGAAAGACTTGGAGAGTGGAGAAAGAATCAAAAGGTTATAATCAGTGTTGTGGGAGAACAGGGAAGTGAGTGGGAATAAAGACCAGTGGCAAGTAGAATACGTTACAGGAAACTGCATAAGCAGCTGTGGTGAAGTTAGTCTCAGGTGGAGCTAGGAGATCAAGAAGGAGGGTGTTGGAAATTTGAACCAGCAATTGGATCGTATGGTGATTGAGACTGTGTGATGGATGTGTTTGAGGCTTTGAAGCTCGTTCTCGGGTCAGTCTGGGAAATTGAGGTTGTGTGTTGTCCAATTTAGCCTGTGCACACAGCTGGAAAGCCAAATGCAATGTACAGGAGGGAAGCAATGAGAAGCTGGGGATTTGTTAGCTTGTTTCTTGCAAAAGCTGAACTAGCTAGTTTCAGGCTTGTCAATGTTGCACTGGAGAAAAGTCCCATTTAGTTAAGATGTTTTGAACAACCCTCCATGGGCCCTCAGGGTTAAGAAAAACAAAGTACTTTTCTCTTTCTGGTGCAGATAGTTATTGTTTTCCACTCCACGCAGATGTGAGATGCAAAATGAAAAAATCTGATTTCGGAAATGGACTCAATAAAAATCGAAAGGTCAGAAATATATTGAGTGAGGAGTAGACTTCTGATGTAAAACTCTCCTTTAATAAAAGTGAATGATCTCTTTAAGTCACTTCTTACATAAATGTTGCCTGTCCTTCTCTTGGGTGGTCACTGGCCCCTTGGCCATGAAGATGCAGCTGGGAACTTTTGGCAGTTTGTCCCATTGCAGTTGGCTTGTAAAGAATTGAAATACTGACAAAAGAACCAAAGGGGTGATGAGAAGGTTTTTCTTTAAATGCAGTGCTTTTACGATCTGGGAATCTGAAAAGGAGCTGAAGCAGATTTAACAGTATTCTTCAAAAGGAAATGGAATAAACGTAGTGGAGAAACCTGCAGGACTCTGGTCAAAGAGCAAGGGAGTATCTTTCAGCGGCAAGCATAGCAACCCATTTGTCCCCTGCCTCTGCTGTACAACTCTGTGCTGAACTAAATCCAAACCAGGAACAATGCACCACCATGCCTTTAGCATATTGCGTATTTTATGTCAAAATTATAAGAACAACGGTATTAATAGTCAATTCCTCATAGATTAAGAAGCGTAGTGATATCTTCAAACTTGATTTGCTTTACCAGATGGGAATTAAATGAACTGATGTGCAAAGTGTTCTTAAATGCTTCAGAATTGTCATTTTCGGTAGTTTTCCTGGAAGACTTTGCTCCTCATATAGCCAAGAACATTATGTGCTGTAAAGTTAGAACCACTTCCTCCTGGGACACTATGTACAGCACAAGTGGAACCTACCTTGCTAGCTGCATGTGTTGCTTTTTGCAGTTTTATCCAAATTGATTTAATTTGATTAAAAGTTATCTGATGTTCTGTAGGTGTTAAGTTAAGACCAGTGATAAATGATACTTGTGACTATACTTGCTGAAAATGTGTTGCTGGAAAAGCGCAGCAGGTCAGGCAGCATCCAGGGAACAGGAGAATCGACGTTTCAGGACTATACTTATTTGATCTCTAAATCTATGCTTATGTTGGGAATAGGCCTTATAAGAAGTTGCAACTACTGTATCTCAAACACCATGACATGGCTTTTATACCTGCACTGTTGAAAAGATTTTTGACTGGATAATCTTATTCTGGATGTTTCAAAAGGTATTTTTAGCTCTCTGGTTTCGTGGATTAATGTACTGCACAGGGATGCACCAAACCAAATGGGAGCAATCCAGGGCAACGTAGCCCACTTGATTGGCATCACATCCACAAACATCCATTCCCTACCCCACCGACAGTCAGTAGCAGCAGTGTGTACTATCTACAAGATGCATGGCAGACATTCTCAGACAGCGCCTTCCAAACCCATGACGATGTCCATTTAAAAAGACAAGGGCAGCAGATACATGGGAACACCACCCCCTGCAGGTTCCGCTCCAAGCCACTCACTCCGACTTGGAAATATGTTGCTGTTCCATCACTGTCACTGGGTCAAAATCTTGGAATTCCCTCCCTAAGGACATTTGTGGGTAAGGTGGACTGCAACGGTTCAAGAAGGCAGCTCACCACCACCTTCTCGAGAGCAACTAGGGACGGGCAATAAATGCTGGCCCAGCCAGCAATGCCCACATCTGATGTGGGAATTTAAAAACAAAATGGAAAATTCCAGACTGGATGATGAATATGACAGAGATTTAATGACCTCTGGAGAAACTTCATTCCTGATGAAGGGCTTATGCCTGAAACGTCGATTCGCCTGCTCCTCGGATGCTGCCTGACCTGCTGTGCTTTTCCAGCATCAATCCACTCTTGGCTCTGATCTCCAGCATCTGCAGAGCTTACTTTCTCCTCTGGAAAAACTACAATTGGATTCAGTATGTCAAGAGGAGGGTGAAGAAACTCTCCTGGGATTCCTACTGCTGATAACTCAGAGGACAAGGGTAGCTATGAGATGAAACCGCTTCAGCAGTGGACAAGATATAGCAGCATTGTAAATTCTGCCACCCCCCCGCATCCCCCATTTAGATCTGTTTCAGGGATTGTAATAATTTTCTCCCCAGGTCCTAGACAAGAATAGGACCAGATTTGTATGCATTGGCTTGATGGTCAAATACTTTGCTGATGTCTTGTATTCACAGTTGATGCCTGAAGCAATTGTGTATGAGGTAAGCAAGGGCTGCTGATTCCTCAAGTCATAAGCAATATAAGAGGAGAGAAAAAATTTAATTTTCTCATTTTGACCTTTAGTAATGATGACTGGCTTAGCTTAGATAATCAGTCTGGGGACAAGAACCAATCAGTTAAAATGACACAGCATGAGGAGTACAGGTAATCCCATCTGTGTGTTCCTGAGGCCCCCCCTCACCCACCCACTTTTGACAGTTTAGATAAGTAAAAAGTGGAAATTCCAGCCACAAACTATCTGTTCCATTAAAATCATCCTGTACCTCATGATTAGAGATGATAAAACTGCAGATGTTGGAATCCAAAGTCGACGAGCAGGAGGCTGGTAGAACAAGCCAGGCAGCATCAGGAGGTGGAGAAGTTAACATTTCGGGTGTAACCCTTCTTCAGGAATGGGGGTGGGTGTAGGGGATGCTGCAGATAAAGGGGGTGGCAGGGGCAGGGTGGTGAGGTGGGAGGAGGTGAAGACAGGTAGAGGGTACGACTTGGTTGGTCGATGGGAAAAAATGAATCCGGTCAGTGGCTGGAAGGAAGGGTGGATCAGAGGAATGGAAGGGAGGGGGATGGGTTTTGATTTGAATTAGAGAACTCCATGTTCAGTCCTTCAGGCTGTAGGGTGCCCAGACAGAAGATGTAAAACCTGCCGACACACCGCTCCCTCTCACCTCCATCCAGGGCCCCAGACAGTCCTTCCAGATGAGACAAAGTTCACCTGCCTCTCCTCCAACCTAGCTTACTATATCTGGTGCTCCCGATATGGTCTTCTCTACATTGGGAAGACCGAACGTAAACTCGGGGCACGTTTTGCCGAGCATCTTACCCAGGCCTGCAGGGACTGACCTGACCACCCAGTCACCGCCCATTTTAATTCCCCTTCCCACTCCTTCCCAACATAACCATCCTTGGCATCCTCCATTGCCACAATGAACTAAACCACAAATTGGAGGAACAACACCTCATTTTCCGCCTGGGCAGCCCTATAGCTCGGAGGACTCAACATTAAGTTCTCCAATTTCAAAAACATCCTTTCCCATCCCCCAACTCCCTTCGCAGCCCCTCCCCCTCCCTTCTGTTCCTCTGATCGACCCTTCAAGCCACCAACCGGATTCATCCCTCCATCGACCAACCAGGTCGTACCCTCTACATATGTTCACCTATCGCTACCTCACCACCCCGTGCCCCCATCCCCCACCTCCCCATTTATCTGTAGCTCCCCTTACACCCACCCCCATTCCTTAAGAAGGGTTGCCCCCGAAATGCCGACTTTTCCACCTCCTGATGCTGCCTGGCTTGCTGTGTTCCTCCAGCCTCCTGCTTGTCTACCTGCACCTCATGATGGCTGGAGCAGCATGACTAAACATGCCTGACAGTCACTCCCAATATCCACAAGCATGTCGTATCCCCTCAGGGACAGAAAAAACCGGGCCTAAGGGAAGACACTCTGGCAAGTTCTCTCTGACCCACTAGAGTGATCCAAACCACTTCAGCAGATCCCATGAACCCCAAAGGTGCTGGCTTTCTGTATGATTTATATCCCAGTGAGGGTCAGGTCCACATCCCACTGGAAGAAGTAAAGAGTATCAGTTATCCCAGAGCTACATGCACTGCTCCTTGCATAGTTTAAATTCATATGCCTCGAACTTCTTAATCAATTCAACTGGAATACGCTTCGAACAAACACAATCTCTAGCTGTTTAATTTTTCTTTGAAGCTCAAATTTATAAAAGATTTGGAGTAAGCTTTAAATGTTGTTTATTTTCTTCGTATTTTTATTAAAACTATTTTTTTTCCCCGTATGGATGCTTTGGGCAATATTCTTCCTCCAACCGTCAATATTATCGAAGGGGTTCAATTGCTCATTTCATTTTGATCTATGACCTTTTCTGTACAAGTGGCTATCAGACTTGTCTGTATTCCCAGAGAAGCCAGTTAGGTGTTCAGGTGCTTTGAGGCAACCAGGAATCTGCTATGTCAATGTTTAAAAACAATTGTCATTTCTTGATTTTGCAGCGAGTCAACAGAGAGAGGCAAGCTCATTAATGTTGATAGAAATGTGTAATAAATTACAAGGTATTTCTGCAACTGCTTAAGCAGCAGCTGTAAATGTTGTTCCTCGATTGTCACCAGCGTTCTCCCGAATCATGGTCAGCAGTCATCGAAACGTCGATTCTCCTGCTCCTCGGATGCTGCCTGACCTGCTGTGCTTTTCCAGCACCACGCTCTCGACTCTGCAGTCCTCACTTTCTCCTAGTAGTAATAATATATTGATATTGCATCTTATCAAGAATGTGCATTTATATAGCACTTACATCAAGGCACTTTACAGAAGAGCTAAGAAACAAATTTTGTCACCAAACAACATACTCAGCAGGAAGGGAATAGTCAAAACCGTTCATACTCAAAAACAAATGTACAACTCTTTACTGGGGTTCCATTGAGGCATATAAGATGAACAGATAAATCTCGGTGTCCAGGCACACAGATCCTTGAAAGTTGCCATCCAAGTTGATAGGGTTGTTAAGAAGGCATACAGTGTGTTAGCTTTCATTAGAGGGATTGAGTTTCAGAATTGATAGATCATGCTGCAGCTGTACAAAACTCTGATGCAGCCACATTTGGACTATTGCAGAGAGTTCTGGTCACTGCATTATAGGAAGAATGTGGAAGCTTTGGAAAGGGTTCAGAGGAGATTTACTAGAATGTTGCTTGGTATGGAGGAAAGGTCTTCCAAGGAAAGACTGAGGGACCTGAGGCTGTTTTTGTTAGAGAGAAGAAGGTTGAGATGCAACCTAATTGAGACATATAGGATAATCAGAGGGTTAGATCGGTTGGACAATGAGAACCTTTTTCCTCAGATGGCGATGGCTAGCACGAGGGAACGTAGCTTAAAATTGAGGGGTAATAGATATAGGACAGATGTCAGAGGTAGTTTCTTCACTCAGAGAGTAGGTAGGAGCATGGAACGCACTGCCTACAACAGTAGTAGACTCGCCAACTTTACGGGCATTGAAATGGTCATTGGATAGGCAGAGGGACGAGAATAGAATAGTGTAGGTTAGATGGGCTTCAGATTGGTTTCACAGGCCGGCACAACATCGAAGGCTGAAGGGCCTGTACTGCGCTGTTATGTTCTATGAAAGACAATTGGACCAGTATGTATAATTTGCAAGCTTTATGTTTTTCTCTTTCTGGGTAGTGAGGTATCAGGTTGAATGATATTGATTTTAAGAGGCATCATAAAAGAGCAGCGAGAGGTGGGAAAATGGAGAGGTTTGAGGATGTCCTGGAGCTCCGGACCTAAAGGATTGGCTGAAGCCATGGCTACCTCTGGTGGAGTGATAACTGATGTCTAAGGACCAGAATTGTAACTGTGCCGTTGTCTGTGAGATCTGTGGGTCTGGCAGAGATGACCAAGATAAAGAGGGAAAAGGCCATAGAGGGATTTGCAAAGCAAGCTTAGAATTTTAAAGGTGAATCATTGCTGTGATGGAAGTGAGAAAGCAAGGGCTGAAAGATACTTCAGATCAGTGGTGGTGGCTTGTGGGTAATTACACTTTTGATTTTGTAAGAGGCAAGTAATTGCAAAGTTTCAAAATTTGAGTATTTATTACAAGTTTTCATCTCTGTAGTGTCCACCACTTTTCACCCCCCCTCCTGCCCCTCCTGTTAACCTTTCCACCCATGATCCATTTCAATGTTCTAGTGAAGCCCAACCCAAGCTGGAGAAAGAGTATCCTGGTTTCCACTCAGGCACTTCACAGTCTTCAGGGCTCAACATTGAGTTCACTAACTTCGGAGTTGAAACATGGTCCTCTGGGTTTGGTCTCAGCAGGGAACCTATTTTCTTCTTTTCACACGACCATTAACACCTAGTTCCCACCTTCATATTTTCTTTAGTACCATTACCATTACTATTCCCTTTGTTTTTTGCTCTGGACTCCTTCACCATCAGTTCTGCTCATTCTTCCTCCTCTTCAGCAGCATAAAATTACCATTTCCCTCCACCCCCTGCAGTCCCATAAAGAGTAATTGTACTCGAAACATTAATTCTGTTTCTTTCACCATAGATGCTGCCAGACCTGCTGAGTTTTTCCAGCACTTTGTTTTAATGTAGCTGTTTCATTACCTGTGTCACTGGGTAATGAGATGGCTGGATAAAGCATTGATATTATTGGGTGATGAGAGTTCAGGAGCATTAACAAGCTGCTGAATGAGATAATTCCAAATTCAAGATGGAGGCAGAGTAGGACTCTTCAATTGGAGCTTGTCTGCTTCTTCTGTTTTTTTCTGTCATTTTGTGTTTTGTTTTTCCTTCATTCTTCTTACCCACCTCCCATCCTTGAGCCTCAAGTGAAGTAATTGTAGACTTCCAGCTTTGATAGCTTCAAGGTGAATCCAGAGTGGATTCCCAGCTCCGAGAGCCTTAAGATAAGGCCCAGCCTGATGCGGTGTGGAGGCGAGGACTGGACCAAGGTGATGTGGAGGCAAGGCCTGCTGCAATATGGTCAGGAGGTGAGGTGAGGCCGGTACAGTGTGGAGGTGAGGTGAGGTTGCTGCAGTGTGGAGGTGAGGTGAGGCCGGCGCAGTGTGGAGGTGAGGTGAGGTGAGGCTGGTGCAGTGTGGAGGTGAGGTGAGGCTGGTGCAGTGTGGTGAGGTGAGGTGAGGCTGGTGCAGTGTGATGAGGTGAGGTGAGGCCGGTGCAGTGTGGTGAGGTGAGGTGAGGCCGGTGCAGTGTGGTGAGGTGAGGTGAGGCCGGTGCAGTGTGGAGGTAAAAACAATGACTGCAGATGCTGGAAACCAGAGTCTAGATTAGAATGGTGCTGGAAAATCACAGCAGTTCAGGCAGCATCTGAGGAGCAGTAAAATCGACATTTCGGGCAAAAGCCCTTCATCAGGAGTGTGGAGGTGTGATGAGGCCGGCGCAATGTGGAGGTGTGATGAGGCCGGCGCAATGTGGAGGTGAGGCGAGGCCGGTGCAGTGTGGAGGTGAGGCAAGGCCGGCGCAGTGTGGGGGCGAGGCGAGGCCGGCGCAGTGTGGGAGCGATGCTTGGTGCAATATGGTCAGGAGGTGAGGTGAGGTCGGTGTAGTGTGGAGGTAAAATAAATGACTGCAGATGCTGGAAACCAGAGTCTCGATTATATTGGTGCTGGAAAAGCACAGCAGTTCAGGCAGCATCTGAGGAGCATAAAATTGACATTTCAGGCAAAAGCCCTTCATCAGGAGTGTGGAGGTGAGGTGAGGCCAGTGCAATGTGGAGGTGAGCTGAGGCCGGCACAGTGCGGAGGTGAGCTGAGGCCGGCGGAGGTGAGGTGAGGCTGGCGCAGTGTGGAGGTGAGGTGAGGCTGGCGCAGTGTGGAGGTGAGGTGAGGCTGGCGCATTGTGGAGGTGAGGTGAGGCCAGCGCAGTGTGGAGGTGAGGCCCAGACTAATTCTATTTCTAAAAAAGTAATTTACAGAATCTTACATAGATTCATGCAGTATTTGAGCAAAATAAAATATAATTCTGCAAGTACAAATTCACCCCACAAGCTTCTCTGTGTGTGAGAGAGAGAGAGAGGGTGTGAGTATGCATGTAACGGGGTGTGTGTGTGTGTGTGTGTGTGTGTGTGTGTGTGTGTGTTTAGTACATTGGGGTCACCTATATGGTGACATAAACCCAAGATCCTGGTTGAGGCCATACCCACGAGTACCAAATTTGACTATCAGTCTTTGCTCGGCCACTTTGCATTGTTGCCTATCCTGAAGTGCCTTCCTCCAAGATGAACATACCCACACATGCACCCTCACTCAGACTTATACTCACACCCTCTCTCACAGACACCCATATACCACCACACCCCCCCCACACACACACACTCTCTCACACATGCACATACACACATATAAGTTTGTTGGGTGAATTTGTACTTGCAGAATTACATTTTATTTTGCTGAAAAACTGCGTGAATCTTTGTAAGATTCTATAAATCCCTTTTTTAGAAATAGAATCAGTCTGAACATTGGGGCACAGACAGCCTTACACAGGGCACCTCACATCTTCAATGCATTATCTGAGACAACATGGCACCTCTTATTAAAGTTCACTTGAGAATGTAATTTTAAAAAGGGTTCTGGGATTTACATATGAAAGATTTGAATTGAATTTATTGTCACATGTACCGAGGCACAGTTGAAAACTTTGTCTTGTGAGCAATACAGGCAGATCACAGAGTTAAATAGCATAGTTAAGTAAATAATAGGTAAACAGTGGCAAAAACCAAAGCACAGGTACAGACGAATGCTAAGAGTTTTTGAGCCCATCAGTATTCTAACAACAGTAGGGAAGAAACTGGTGCATGTGTTCAGGCTTCTGTATCTTCTCCCCAATGGTAGAGGTTGTAGAAAAACATTGCCAGGGTGGGATGGATCTTTGGGAATGCTGGCTGCCTTTCCTTGACAGCAGGCAAGGTAGATGGATTCTTTAGATGGGAGGTTGGTCTTTGTGATTGTCCGGGCCGAGATCACCACTATCTGTAATTGTCTCCGATCTTGAATGGTACAGTTGCCATACCAGGTACATCCAGATAGAATACTCTCGAAGGCGCACCAAAAATGTTTGCGAGGGTATTCATCGTCATACCAGATTTCCTCAGCTGCCTGAGGAATAAGAGACATTGTTGGGCCTTTGTAACCAGTGCATCCACATGAAGAGTCCAAGAAAGCTTGTGGTGGATGACCACTCCCAGGAGCTTGACACTCTTCACTCTGTGCTGTTAATATTTGGGGGGGTGTGAGTAACATCCTGCCGAAAGTCAGTAATGAGTTCCTTGGTTTTGCTGGCGTTAAGAACTAGGTTGTTCTCAGTGTACTATTTTTCCAGGTCTTGCACCTCCAGTCTGTAGTCTGTTTCATCGCCATCTGAGATTCGACCGATTATGGTGGTGTCACCAGTGAACTTGTAAATGGCATTAGTCTGGGGGGCTCCAGTGTTGAGTGTTAGTGAGGATGAAATATTGTCCCCAGTCTTCACGGATTGTGGTCTGTGGGTCAGGAAACTGAGAATCCAGTTGCAGAGAGTGGGGCTTGGTCCGAGATCACTAAGTTTAGTAATTAGTGAAACCAATATGGTCGTTCTAAGAGATGAGAGACTTAACAAACAATCCAGGTTCTTTTCAATTGATAATTTCAGTTGCATCACACTGTAAACCTTTGCTATAAATTCTGTGTCTTACAAACTTATTCTCCACAACCACCTGGTGAAGGAGCAGCACTCCGAAAGCTAGTGCTTCCAAATAAACCTGTTGGACTATAACCTGGTGTTGTGTGATTTTTAACTATGAAATATAAAAGCAGGCGTAATCTGCTTTTGCGGTTAGTTGAGAGATTAATATTGGCCAGGACATGGGACTGTTCTTCATAGTTCCTTAAATTATTCGTCTGTAAGGCCTGCAATAAATAATTCAATTTTCCCGATTAATTCTTTGACACGTTTAAGTTAAAAGGATATTTTCCAATTAAAGTGATTAATGTAACACGTATTAACTAATGAAGCCTGCTCAGTACACCCTTTATCCCCATATTTAAAATCGACTCTTGGATGTAGACCAGTTTCCATCTCTGGAGGTCAAAGGAATGCGTAGACACATCCTCTGCTACATCACACGGCCTTGTTCGTGGACAATGGCCTTTTCAAGAAAGATTGGCTCGTCATTCCTCAGAGGAGGGAGTGTCGTCTGTTAGTACACAGAGATGTGTAATGGGGTTACAACAACATTGCGATTTGAGTTGTATGATATTGTCCAGCTGTCAGTCCAAGGAGAAGGTGGGTGTAGTGATAATATCACCGGACTAATAAATCAGCGTCTTGGGCTGATGCTCTGAGGATTTGTTTTCAAATCCTACCACAGCAGCTGGCGAAGTTTGAATTCAGCAAATAAAATATCGAATTGAAAGCTTGTCTCGACAATAGTGCCATAAAAGGTTCATTGATTTTCATAAAAATCGATTTGTTTCACTAATGTCCTTTAGCGAAGGAAATCTGCCATCCTTGAAGGTCTGGCCCAGTATGTGACTCTAGACACATTGCAAATGTGCTTGACTCTGAAATCATTGAACACGACAATCAGTGCAAGGGAGATTCGGGTTGGGCAACAAATGAGAGCGAGACCTACATGCCATGAAAGAATAAAGAAAAAAAATTGTAAGTGTTCTTGTGTTGAGTGGGGTGATCAGAACCAAATTTATTTACGTCAGATCTTCACACAAACGCTGCAGTTTTTTTATCATTCACAATGGGAAAATGTACATTCTATGAGCCTCTTGCAGCATTTCCAGATCGCGCGTGTGTGTGTGTGTTTTATGTTGAACTTTAAGAAGCTATCTGTTCTGGCTTGCAAAATCTGTAACTCTGTAAAGACAAAACTTTTTGTCAAAATTTTTCATCTTGTACTCATCAGGACAATTTGCAAGAATACCAGTTCAAGGGGAAAACCAATAATTATACTGCATGAGTGGAGAATGCTGAATGATTGGCAAGTGAACTCTAACTAGTCGAGGCATTGTCATGGAGAAAGCGCCAATCAATGATAGATATTGCTGGAGAAACTCAGCAGGTCTAGCTGAAATGCCCTAGAATCATAGAATCCCTACCGTGCAGAAACAGACATTCAGCCCATCGAGTCTGCACCATCCCACTGAAGAGCATCCTGTGCAGACCCACCCCATCTAATCCATCTCGCCTGCACATCCTTGGACACTATGGGCAACGTAGCGTGGCCAAGCCATCTGACCTGCACATCTTTGGACTGTGGGAGGAAACCAGAGCACCCAGTGGAAACCCACGTGGACACAGGGAGGATGTGCAAACTCCACACAGACAGTCGCCTGAGGGTGGAATTGAACCCGGATCCCTGGCTTTGTGAGGCTGCAGTGCTAACCACTGAGCCACAATGCTGCCCTCCCCCACCCCCATCCCAGCAGCAATCGGCACAGGGGTCCTAGTCCTGCCATTGATTTTCCTTATTGTTCTGAGTAATTATGGTATTACCTTCAGGGGAGGAACGATGACTTGGATACTTTTAGATGCTGGTAATCCAGGCATTTTTCCATTACAGTAAAGGCTTTTGACCGTGTTGATTTGCGACTGAATATCTTTTGATCTAGATTTTTTTTCCTGCCCACATGTTAGTGGGAAATGGCCCATAACTCTTTTCAGCTCTTTTTTTTGGTCTTGGAAAGGAAATGTGGCCCATTTCAGTTTACAGCTGGAAATAGTCTGAGAGATAACCAGTGAACTAACAGGGCAAAACAAGAGCAACATGTTTTTCAAATGTACAGCTGTTTAATTGCCAAGATAACTCTGAGCTGAACATAATTGTTATTGTTCTGTGGAAATTTGGGGAGTAATTTTCTGCACTTGCCTGGAGCTTTTCGAAGGGCAAGAAGCAAATTCAAGGCAATGGCATTGACCGCAGAATCTTTCAGGCACGTTCACTGCATTTACATTCAAGGTCACAGTCTTGTGGAGAAAAAAAACAGGACCTACGCGCTCACAACCCGACTACAGATGTGATACCTGGCAGGGTTGGGCGTCTTCCTCCAAACCTCCAGTGAATACAAACTCCTTCAGTAAAATCTGACCGGGTCAAATAGCCACATTGGCTGATGCCAACAAACTAAATGAGAGTGGGCAAGCAGAGCTGACCAAGGAGGGAGGAGTCTGAGGCCCACTTAAAGATGGGAGGGTTTGGTAGACCACGGAATGTAAAGGGTGTGGTTGGCGTGGGCACTGGAAGGATCCTGGGGAATGGAGAGGGGAAGTTGGCACTCTGGGGAGTGTGGGTGGTTGGGTCGGGTCACAATGTTGCAGTTGACCTCCTCCCTCTTGCTTGATTTGGCAAGGGGAGAGATGGGGTAGCAGGATATGTCCGGAGTGTCTGAGATGTTAGTCCCAATTAGCCTACCTGATGCTGTTCCTCCCGGTTGATGCACAGTCATGTCATGGTCCCTCAATGCCTCCAGCCTCGGTAGAGAATGAATGAATGAGTGAATGCATGGCTGGAGCAATGGGGGAAGGGCCATGTGCATAGCCGGCAGATACCAATTCCTTTGGACCTGGTGTCCACAGCAGCTAACATCCGGTTCATGGAGGCAGCTACGCACTCACATGTTGAGGACAGCCTGTAACGGTTGGAACCTGGGCAGGCTCCTCTGCCCTTCGCTTCAAGTCTACAGATAATCTTTGCCAAAATATCACCCTTCTTGTCTATCCATCTTGGTTAGCTCATGAATGGCCACATCTGGACGTTGATTGTTGGTGGGTTCTGCAGGGACCTGTTCCCCAGTAATCCTCAGGGTGTCTGAGACCAGTGGAGTTACTTCCTCCTCTAAGTGTGAGCTCAAGTTGATGCTGTGTTCACCTTAGACCTACACTTGATCGAGACAAATGACTTTGTGCAGGAGGACGGTGGGAGTGCAGACTCTGAGACTCATGACTTTTCCTCCTCAGTGGTGTGGTTTGTGGGGCTGATAGGGATGGGTCTTTTTTATTCCCCCCCCTTTGCTCAGGAATGGGATTGGCGGCACGGTGGCACAGTGGTTAGCACTGCTGCCTCGCAGCGACAGAGACCTGGGTTCAAATCCTGACTCAGGCGACTGACTGTGTGGAGTTTGCACATTCTCCCCGTGTCTGTGTAGGTTTCCTCCGGGTGCTCCGGTTTCGTCCCACAGTCCAAAGATGTGCAGGTTAGGTGAATTGGTCATGCTAAATTGCCCGTAGTGCTAGGTAAAGGGGTAAATGTAGGGGAATGGGTGGGTTACGCTTCGGCGGGTCGGTGTGGACTTGTTGGGGCGAAGGGCCTGTTTCCACACTGTAAGTAATCTAATCTAATCTAATCTAATCAGAGACTGTAAAGAAAAAAGACAAAGATTTGTTTGTATCTTGAGTTCCCACATTTTAGTGACAGCAATGCTGTTTCCTGTACAGATGGGAGTAGAATATTGGAGTCCCTTTGACTGACTCGGTGCCTGTAGGTATCCAATCTCCTGTTACTGCAGGAAAGGCCCCCTTGCTCTCCTGCTAGCTCAGTGGACTGCTGCTTGAGACGGTGAGCAGCTTCATGTCTTCCACTTATCATATTGGTTGTTTCCCTGCAGAAGGAGAGAGGCCTTAAGAGACAATAGTATGGCTACAGGAGCACTCTGTCTGCATTGATTGATAATGAGAGAGATGGCAATTTCCAATGCTGTTATTGTTTGTGTGCTTTACTTGTAAGAAAAAATTGATGTAAGGGAAGTCAGGAGTTAAAGATTTCTGAATGAAAGGTTAGTGCCTTTAAAGCGCTACAGTTGATGTAAAACAGGTCAGTATTATAAATAGATTAGATTACTTAGATTAGATTACTTACAGTGTGGAAACAGGCCCTTCGGCCCAACAAGTCCACACCCACCCTCTGAAGAGCAACCCACCCAGACCCATTCCTCTACATTTACCACTTCACCTAACACTACAGGCAATTTAGCATGGCCAACTCACCTAACCTGCACATCTTTGGACTGTGGGATGAAACCGGAGCACCCGGAGGAAACCCCGGAGGAGACACGGGGAGAATGTGCAAACTCCACACAGACAGTTGCCTGAGGCATGGGCCTGTGATGCCTGTGATACCTGGCAGATGTTTAGTACAAACCCATTCTTTGTCGCTGTCTCCTTGTCCCGTGTGAGTTTTTGGTGAAAAGCCCAGTTGTGTACGTTCACCTAGTTGAGGTGAAAGGTCAGTGAAGCTGGCGATGTATGAGCCGATGAGTGTTGTAGCTCCTTTTATGTTTAAACATGAACCCTGGCAGAAGTGAGAGTGGCAACGCCAGGAGAGTGTCACTTTGGGAGCTGCAATGTAGTGACAGACACTGAGGTTTTCATAGAATCCCGATAGTGTGGAAACAGGCCATTCGGCTCAATAAGACCCTCCGAACAGTATCCCATCCCCCTCCCGTATTACTCTGTGTTTATACCTGACTAATGCACATAGCATGCACATCCATGAAAACTATGGAGCAAGCTAGCAATTCACCTAACCTGCACATCTTTGGACTATGGGATGAAACTGGAGCACCCGGAGGAAACCCACGCAGACACGAGGGAGAAGGTGGGTTTTGTGATGGAGATGCCTGGCAGCCACCCTCCTGTGTGATGGTGCACTGCAGCTGCAACTTTACAGCATTCACTGGCACCAAATGGAGCAATTAGTGGTTAGTGTGCCCCTTGGTGTTGCTATGAACATCATCCTCCTACATCACTGGAGTCACCCATGGGTGTTGACCCATACAGCTATCATTCAGGCTGCCTTCATCCACCCGAGCAGCTGCCTGATGCCAGCCCTTCTGTCCTGACTAGCCTTCTGGAGAGCCTCTCAGTGCAGCAACTGCCTTTTACCTGGACCCTAACACCTCAGCTGGTGGGCTGAGGTGGTTGATGCTCCTGGATTGCAGAGTGAAATGCCTTTCGAAATATAGCACCCGGAAGATTCTGGAAGCTGGGGCAGAACCTCCTGGCTGTAAAATTTGCCATTTCTCTCACACATGCATGCGCAATGAGGAAAGCGGGCGACCTTCCTCCTGCAAAATGCAATTATTTCAGCTCACCTCCACATTCACCTTCAAAAGAACAAGAATGTGGCCCTTCCTTCTTGTGGCTTGATTCCCACTGGACCAATCTTTAATAGGAAACTGTTTTTGTTTTGTAAATAAGTCAAATTAGTTAACCACCTGCTGGCAGTATGTTTAAGCATATTGTCAGGGGATTCAATTGTGGTATTATTGTAAATTTCCAGCACGTACTTTAACATAGGCATTAATATCTCTTTAAGATATTTTGGTATAGAAAATACATACAAAGTACAAATTAGGCCACTCAGCCCTTGAAACTGTTCCACTGTTTAAAGAGAATGTGGCTGATATCATTGTCAACCCTACCTTCCTTTATACCCCCCACATCTTTGGATTCTGATATCAGTCAAAAACCCATCTAGCTCCGACTTAAAAATATTCAATGACCTTTACTCCAGTGCTCTCTGGGGAAGAGAATTCCACAGACTAAAGACCCTCTGAAGAGAAACAGTCTCCTTGTCTCCTCCTTAAATGGGACATGCCTTATTTACTCCCACAAGGGGAAGGATACAGTTCCAATTTGTCCTCGTACGACAAACCTTCATTTGAGGAATCAGTCAAGTCAGCCTTCTTGCACTGCTTCAAATGCAATTATAATTAAAAGACAATTATATCATTCCTTAAATAAAGAAACGAAAGCTAGACACAGTACTCCAGATGTGGTCTCCCCCAATGCCCTGTACAGCAGTATTTATTTATTTAGTAACAATAGCTCTATTACATTAAAATGAAAAAGAAGGTCGGCAATATCTACCATTACGTTATGTGTGTGACTGCTATGTATCCTGTTTTCAATTCATGTCCTAGCTTTAACTGACCATATGGTCAGTATAAAATTCTCTTTTGTGATTTCTACGTGCAAACAGGAAACAAATTCTTCCTAATTCAAGCCTACATTTACCTATGAACAAAATGCCTCTTGCTGACACTTTTTTCAGAATTAAGTTTTGTTTGGACAACTTGCTCACGACTGCATTTTATTTTAGTTTTACACCTCCTCCTAAAGCTTGCGCCAATGATTGGATTAGGATTAGGATTAACCTGAATACCTTATAGCTGAAAACTATATGGAAGACATGTGCCTTGCAACTTGGGCATGGCTAAATTAAGTCTATGAAAGTAAAAGGTTTCCTTCAGATAGGGTGGGAATGTGCTGACACGTCTCTGGAATCTTGCCAGCTCACCAGAGGCTGTCACAGATATGAGGGATATAGCCATTGCCAAGTCCCTAAGCTGGGAAAAGCTGGAGGAAAATGTTAAAAATAGGAATGAATTCTTAGGAGAAACAAATTTCTACTTGTGCAGAATCCGATTTGTGGAGTTACTGACTTCAAAATTCAGGGCTAGTGCAGTATTCCTCCTGATGAGAAATAGGCAGAACCAGATCTTCCATATGGATGAAACCCACCAATTTTGTATCACTAAATGGAAATGGTCTGTCCCTTCAGAGCAAATAGTATTTGTGCTGTCAATTAAAACTCTTCAGATGGTGGAAATCTGAAATTTATACGGAAAATGTTGGAGCAAGTCCAATCCCATCTGTGGACAGCGAATCACAGTCAAGGTTTCAACTCCAAAGATTCCAGAGTAAGAGTCAGTGCAGAAGAAGTTCTGGAGAAGCACCTTCTTTGAAGCTTCTTCTCAAGTTGCCTTTCTGATCCTTTAGATGCATTGACACATCTAAAGTGTTTGAAAACTGAGTACCTGGTGTGTTGTTTGCTTAAAGCTGTCTTGGGCATAGAGTTAACACGAATATTGACTGAGTGATTTGCAGGCACGATGATGAATGCTCCCACCCTAAAAGATAAAAGTAAAATTGTTTTTCAGATTTGTTACTTTTGGAATGTAGGAGCTTTCTTATTCAGTCTGTAATTGAGGTGTTACAGATTCTCTCCAATTGTATTATCTGGTTCCTCACAATCTGATGAGGTGAGTCACGGTGGTTAATTGTTTTTGAATTACTTTTTTTTGTCTTTCAGAGGAGGAGCGGAGGGTGATAGCTAACAACCGTGAATATAACGAAAAGTTTCAATATGCTGTAAGTGAAGATTTAGTCTTTGTAAACACTCCAAAGTCTATAATCTGCAAACCATAATCCAATAACAACAGAAAAATGTAGTCAAAACTCATCGGATTGAACTTTAAGAAACTTTATGAATGTAACTATGTTAGAAGGTATAGTAAGGGAGTGTATGTTGTATCCTTGCAGTCACATGTTCTAAGGTCATGTGATGTGCTATCTTTGTGACAGTTCCTTTCACACATGCAAAGTAGCTATTCTAGGAGTAAAAACATAATTAAACCTTTCCTCTAAAGTGACAGATATGGTTATTGCGAACTCCTGCCTGACTACAAAAGTATCTCTTGTATTGCACTGCTTTTATGCAGAGTAATTTTCTTAGGAAGTCAATGTTCTTCTTTATAGAGTTATATATTATTTCACGTGCTAATATGTTTCAAAGGCATTTATGGGCGTTCATTGAAATTAAGGTCAAAATAATAATAATTATTACCAGTAACTGCATATACAATGCTTATGATTACTACCAATAATTACACATATCCTTCGGAGACTTGCAGCCAAACAATTGTGACAATACAAGTATTGAGGTCAAGAGGACCAATTGGCTGGTTAAAAAGTCAATTCCCAAATTTTTTAATGAACTTTTTTTTTGATTATCTTTCTTTCACTCTGACTCTGTAAGATTCCACATGTTTCTCCATTACTTCATGCCATTAATTGCAATAACTTGCAACAAGAACCACTTCTCAGGCCTTCACCTTAACTGTCCTGTTAATTAGGTGATGCAGCTCAGAATTGCTAAAGAGAACAGCAGCTCTCTCTGTGAATATTACAGAGCTGTCTTTGGAGGAGGCATGATCTAAAGCTACAGCTTCTCTATTTGATCATCAAACTGTCTCCTTAGTACCTCAGTCCTGAGCGATCTGCAGAAAACTCTTGATGCTGAGTCAGAAAGGGCAGGTGTCGGGACTGCCCTGAATTTGCTGTTAATTTCATTAGAACTGATATTTCCAGTCTGCTAACTGAAACCTACAATACATAGCTGACAAAGGCTAAGGGTTAATATGAAGAATGAATCATTTCCTTACACTATCTATAGATAGGTAAAATGGCACCATGGGCTATTTCATTGTCCTTTCAACTATTAAAATAACAAGTTAAATAATCCCTGGTAAAAACAATGACTGCAGATGCTGGAAACCAGAGTCTAGATTAGAGTGATGCTGGAAAAGCACAGCAGTTCAGGCAGCATCCGAGGAGCAGTAAAATCGACGTTTCGGGCAAAAGCCCTTCATCAGGAATAAAGGCAGAGAGCCTGAAGGATGGAGAGATAATAACCCGTGGTCTCCAGTTGAAACCTATCCAAGAATAGAGCGGTAAAAGCTTCCAACTGAAAGGATTTGAGGTAGAATTTGTTTGCACCTTAGTTTGGAAACTACTGCTTTAATTTGGGGTGGCACGGTGGCTCACTGGTTAGCGCTGCCTTCTCATAGCGCCAGGGACCCTGGTTTGATTCCAACATCCAGCAACTGTCTGTGTGGAGTTTGCACATTCTCCCTGTGTCTGCGTGGGTTTCCTCCAGGTACTAAGGTTCCCTTCCACAGTCCAAAGATGTGCAGGTTAAGTGAATTGGCCATACTAAATTATCCACAGTGTTCAGGGATGTGTAGGTTAGGTGCATTAGACAGGGGTAAGTGTAGAGTAATAGGGTGTGGTAATGGGTCAGGGAGGGTTACTCTTCGGAGGGTCAGTGTGGACTGGTTGGGTTGGGCCTGTTTCCACACTACAGGGATTTTATGAAATTGCCCGCTCTCGTGATGTATTCATAGTAAATGGGTAATACTACTCTATGATGAAAAATATTGTGGAAAGTTAGAATAACATATTATTGGGAATGATAACTTTTACTGCAGCCACAACTGCCAGCCTTAGCCAGTTTTTTTTAACGTTGCATGTGATGGGATACGTTTCGTGGAGAGAGGATGAGCAATCTGAACATATGGCTTGTATTAGAGTCAGTGACATCTGGAATACCATAGAGTTCTTCCCAAGGGAGTTTGAAGCACTCAGATGCTTAGAAAACAGGACCTCCAAGGTAGTAATCTGAGGATGACTTCTGGTACCACATGCTAAACCAGCATGGGGTAGTAAGATTCAGCCCATCCTCAAAAAGCTTACCCATCATTTTGAAGGGAGAACTTCAGAATTCTCCAGTGTGATGAGTTCTAGAGCAAGCTGAGCTCAACAATGAAATAAAAATAGAAAATACTGGACAAACGCAGCAGGGTATCTGTGGAGAAAAGACACAGAGATAATGTTTTGAGTCTGATTTGACGCTTGTTTGTTTTCAAAAAGTTATATTGAACTCAATGTTAAATTTAATGTTTCAAATTCTATACGATGTTTTCCGAATAAACAAGAATCAAATCAGATACAAATCATTACCTCTGAGCTTCTCCTGCATTTTTTGTCTTTGTTTCAGATTTCCAGCCTCCACAGTATTTTGCTTTTGTTTGAACTCAAGAATGGAATAATAATAAAGCCCTTGGAGAGGTTAAAATGGGTGAATATAAAATCATAAAGCAAGGAAGATGAAGAAAGGATTAGGAATAATTGTACAAAATGGGAAAGAGCAGATAAAATAGTTAGATGAATGACACTGAAGAAAAGAATAGGAGAAAAAGGAGAAGGGAAGATAGTTCTGAATCAGAACTACGGTGGTTATACACCAACGTGCAAAATATTTTAAATAAAAGCAGGGAACTAGACAGAATAATTAGAATTGAAGGACATGATGCAGTTCTGTCTGAAACTTGTTTTTAACAGATCTGCCAATGTGAATCATGTATGCCTGGTTATAAAATTGTGAGAAGACAGAAAGAAAATTGAATAAGAAGCATTATTCCCATTGCAGTTCCATCTGGAAAATGGTTATTGAGGTTGGTGCTTGGACAGTGTATCTATATGTTAATAATTAATGATGGATCTGTATGTTATTTGCAGCATATCATAGCTATTTCTCGATAATTAGAGAGGATTAAAGTGTATGCATGTGCTATTATCTTTGACCCTTTACAGGGGACTGAGATAGTGGGTGAAGGCCCTTTAGAATGTATCCAGAGCTGTTTTCCCAATCGATATGTTGTCAATCTATTGAAGAATGCAGAGCCTGATCAGATTCTAGATACAAAACCAGGGCATGTAACTGATGCACACAGAATCCTTGGGAAACATTGTCCATAACCTAACAAATTCAAGATGAAAATGGTTGAAGATTTAAAGTGATTCAACACACAAGTATCTAACTAGAAGGTAGCTATTTTCAGTTGTGTTTCAGACCCAAAACTGGATAATGGATTTGGAAATACAGTATTCTACACTACACTACAATGATAGTTCTGGTCTACTCTATTGCAGAATCTGCTCTGCCTCACGGTACATCAGTCCTTATTAGAGATTATGAATGTGCGTCTAACTCTTGCCGTAAGGCTGGAGGCAAAAATCCATCCAGCTGACTGGCTTCTGGTGCTGTCCCACATTCTCCATTTTGTCGTTCACCATGACAACATTGTGCTCTGAGATTTGGGAAGGATTGTGAATAATCCCAAACTCTCCATTCATGAAAACCTGTTTTTAAAAAAAAACAAATAGATGCCCTGATTATATTTTGTTTAATTCCTTCTTGTACTAAAGTGTGTCACAGGCTGGGCCTACATGGAGTGTTGGATTTTCTTTAAAATTGACATATACCAAATGTAGGGTCAAATACAGAAGAAAATTGAGAACACTTAAAGAAGTACCATAGAAATGAAGCAAAAGGAGAGATGAATTAATTCTGAAGAAAATATAACAGAAAATATAACCTTAGATAAGTGAAAACACCAAGAGCTAACACCAGCATCAAAGGATGGAAGCGCAAAGAGGCATGTTTACTTTTGAATGAGCCCAAAACTGAGATAGTGGCAGAAATTAGTCATGTATTTTTAAATCTTAAGGTTGGAAGTTGGATGTTAGTTTCTACCCTAAGAGGATTCCAAGACCCACCTCTGGGATAAAAGTCACCGTAATTAGGAGTAAAAGCAGGAAGTTACCAAATCTGGCTGCTTGCAGGCACAACACTGAAGAGTCGTGAGTGAGATAATGGAGACACTGACCATAATTTATAAATCATTTTGTAAATGAGAATTGTTTCTGAGTTCAAGTGGCCAGGTCTCCATTAGTCTTTCCCTCGGATGTGAGTGATCCTGTGGGCTCCATAATATGGAAAATGATTAATAACCAGATTTCAGGGACAATTTGCATTGATTTGTAAACGATACTTGACATACTTGATGTTTTGAGGAAATCAAAGTACATAAAAGGAAATTAAATATCTTTTTAGAAATTTATTCTCATGATTTCCAGAATTTGAAAGGTCACACTTTATGATGTTTGTAGATTTGATGACAAGACGTTTACTTTTCAGCCTGAAAAGTACTTCACATTTAAGCATTTGTGCGTCAATTGGCAAATGAGTGGGGTCAAACTTGAAGTAGGATCTCCTCCATAAATGAGCAACCTGATCTCAGTCGTGGAAACTATTCCAAAATTTATCTCAGAAAAGATTTCCTCTCAATGAAAGCAGCGGTGAAACTTTTTTTAAGTTGTTCAATTTTTGTTAGTTAAGTTTTAATTTATTCAAAACAATAATATTTTTTACCCTCTACGCTTCAGTGCTTTTTGGCTGTAATGTGGGAAATTCTCATCAACAGCAAATTCTCTGGTGGCCAATCCTGTTGTTATTTATGAATTCTGAACTTCAATTCAAGAAGGATAATTTGTCTGATAAAAGCATGTTGAGAATAAACCACCCGATGGCACGGGTGCAGGAAGGCCTAGAACCATTAGTTTGACTCCACAGACTTCAATTAGCTGGACTCATGATGCATTTTCCAGACATTGTCTACTTCCAACTGAATGTTGTTTTTTTAAAAATATCAGGCACAAATCCATAATTTAAGTCACAATTTCAACTTTTTTTTTTAAAATGCACTGACTCCATCTGGTGGACATTAGTTTACAGGCATTGTACATGACCTTTTGAAGCATTATTTTTAATTGCATTGTCCAGTGTTATCCTTGGGCATCCATTGGGCCAATGAATTTCCCTGTATAAATATGTGGATTTCTGGTTTGACATTTAAGTATATTTTTAAATTGTTTTAGCTAGTTAAAATTTCCTAATTCCTAGATCTGCTATAACATATTGTGGGCGGCACGGTGGCACAGTGGTTAGCACTACTGCCTCACAGTGTCAGAGACCCGGGTTCAATTCCCGCCTCAGGCGACTGACTGTGTGGAGTTTGCACGTTCTCCCCGTGTCTGCGTGGGTTTCCTCCGGGTGCTCCGGTTTCCTCCCACAGTCACAAAGATGTGCAGGGTCAGGTGAATTGGCCATGCTAAATTGCCCGTAGTGTTAGGTAAGGGGTAAATGTAGGGGTATGGGTGGGTTTCGCTTCGGCGGGTCGGTGTGGACTTGTTGGGCCGAAGGGCCTGTTTCCACACTGTAATGTAATCTAATATGTTTCATCAATGTGCATTCGCTGCAATGAGATTGACGAATTGAGGACTCTGTTTCTACTGCGCAGACTTTTAAAACATGTTGGCTGTAACACGATTATGGCGCCAACTCTAAGCACTGTTTCTAAAGCACAATTTTTCTAGAATGTGGGATTGCACAAGAATGCAACTTTCACATTGTAGGAGAACTGACTATATATTGATAAAACCAAAACAGTTTGAACCTCACTTCTGTATAAAGGACAATGTATATCTGGGATGTGAGACGAGAAGGCAAACGCTTTATAACCACATCTTAATATTCTATTGTCCGTTGCAGTAAATGCTTAGTTTTGTGTACCTACCTTCCCCATCAACACCCATTCATTAACTTGTTGTTGTATTCATTGAACAGGCAATAGTTAAATTTTGTTATTATTTTGATTTCAGCTCCCAGCAGTTTTCTGAAAGCATGGATGAAATTAATTGTTAACTCCCCGTTTCTAGTTTGGATTAAATCAAAACTAGTTATCAAATTGGTCATATTTACCAAAGCAATCTTTTTTGGTCAGTGATTTAAGCCCTTCCCCATAGACTGGAGTGTGACTTCTTTTCCCAATTTGTAGTCTGACTCTGAACTGAACTCAGAAACCTCGACACTCTGTTTTCTTGTTATATATGCTATTAATGACAGAACACACTTTACCATAGGCGAGGTAGATTATGGATAAGCTAACTATAGCAAGAGCACACTGTTGATTATTTAAAGAAAAATATTAAAGTGTACATGACGGCAACTCTGAAAACTACTGCTTTCTGCATTACGTAGTTGATCAGGTGTGAGCAAACAATACTGACAGATCATCCTACAGCACGACCGGGTGACATCAGAAAGTCAGTTGGAGTGTAACATACTGGAACCTGTGTCCTGTTTTCCACTGAAACCTTCCTGGTGTGGTTGTTAATGATTCACCTGGAATAGCCACTTTCTGTCCCAGTTGGAGTCCAATACCCTAAACAATTTCTCCTTCGAATCCTCCCACTTCCTCCAGACCAAAGGGGTAGCCGTGGGCACCCTTATGGGCCCCAGCTATGCCTGTCTCTTTGTCGGCTACGTAGAGCAATCCATCTTCCATAGTTACACTGGCACCACTCCCCACCTCTTCCTCTGCTACATTGATGACTGCATTGGCGCCACCTCGTGCTCCCGCGAGGAGGTTGAGCAGTCCATCAACTTCACCAACACATTCCACCCTGACCTTAAATTCACCTGGACCATCTCTGACACCTCCCTCCCCTTCCTGGACCTCTCCATCTCCACGACCAACTTGACACTGACATTTTTTACAAACCCACCGACTCCCACAGCTACCTGGATTACACCTCTTCCCACCCTACCTCCTGCAAAAATGCCATCCCGTATTCCCAATTCCTCTGTCTCCGCCGTATCTGCTCCCAGGAGGACCAGTTCCACCACAGAACACACCAGATGGCCTCCTCCTTTAGAGACCGCAATTTCCCTTCCCACGTGGTTAAAGATGCCCTCCAAAGCAACTCATCCACATCCCGCACCTCTGCCCTCAAACCCCACCCCTCCAACCGTAACAAGGACAGAACGCCCCTGGTGCTCACCTTCCACCCTACCAACCTTCGCGTAAACCAAATCATCCGCCGACATTTCTACCACCTCCAAATGGAACCCACCACCAAGGATATATTTCCCTCCCCACCCCTCTCCGCCTTCCGCAAAGACCATTCCCTCCATGACTACCTGGTCAGGTCCACGCCCCCACAACAACTCACCCTCCCATCCTGGCACCTTCCCCTGCCACCGCAGGAATTGCCAAACCTGTGCCCACACCCCCTCCCTCACCTCCATCCAAGGCCCCAAAGGAGCGTTCCACATCCATCAAAGTTTCACCTGCACATCCACCAATGTAATTTATTGTATCCGTTGCTCCTGATGTGGTCTCCTCTACATTGGGGAGACTGGATGCCTCCTCACAGGGCACTTCAGGGAACACCTCCGGGACACCCGCACCAATCAGCCCCACCCCCCCATGGCCCAACATTTCAACTCCCCCTCCCACTCTGCCGAGGACATGCAGGTCCTGGGCCTCCTCCACCGCCGCTCCCTCACCACCCGACGCCTGGAGAAAGAATGCCTCACCTTCCACCTCGGAACACTTCAACCCCAGGGCATCAATATGGACTTCACCAGTTTGCTCATTTCCCCTCCCCCCACCTTACCCCAGCTCCAGCTTTCCAGCTCAGCACTGTCCTCATGACCTGTCCTACCTGCCAATCTCCCTTCCCACCTATCCACTCCACCCTCCCCTCTGGCCTATTACCTCCATCCCCACCCCCATTCACCTATTGTACTCTTTTCTACCTTCTCCCCAGCTCCAGCCCCACCCCCCCTCCCATTTATCTCTCCACCCTGGAGGCTCCCTGCCTCTATTCCTGATGAAGGGCTTTTGCCCGAAACGTTGATTCTCCTGCTCCTTGGATGCTGCCTGACCTGCTGTGCTTTTCCAGCACCACTCTGATCTAAACTCCAATATTGACTAGTTTCATCCCAGGCTGTGCGAAAATTTAAACAAATTGAACTGCTTTTTGTTATTTATGTAAATGATTCGAGAATGACCTTGAGGGAAGGCAGTCTGAGATTTGTGCCCAGTCTTGGCTTATTTGTGATTCCAGAGCTAGAGTGGTTGACTCCAAGCTGCCCTTGGAAATGCCCAGCAAACCATTTAATTCATGGGCAAAATCTGCTGACCTGGCCATCAATGCTGACATAAAAGAATAAATAAATGTTTCCAGAAACATCAAAATCTACAGATGCAATATTTATGATAAAAACATTATGGGAAAAGTTATTAAAATTGCCATTGGCTGAACCAATGTATGTCACCCATTTATAATGTTGTAGATGGTCTGTAGACAAATATAGTGAAAACATGATTATTGCCATCAGTTTATAACTTGATATTAATCAGAAAATTCAACAGTTGTTAATTACATTTAAATATCTTTGAATAATTTTACTTTTGTTATTTCAGAATAACCGCATCAAAACCTCAAAGTACAATGTTATCACATTTCTGCCTATCAACTTGTTTGAGCAGTTCCAACGAGTTGCCAACGCATATTTTCTGTTCCTGCTGCTTTTACAGGTTAGTGATTTTTAAAATACGGCACACAAGAACAGGAGTGGAACATGTTTACAATTGGTATCATGTGACTGACTCTTCTTTGACAGTGGAGTATTTAATAACACGTGCTTCAAATATTAGAAGAGAAATATTTTCATCTAATGAAACAAGCTCGCGGCTGCTGTTAAAACCGTGATTTCTAGCATATTTTTTGTGTATTCAAATGGTTCATAAAACTTATTGTGTGTCAAGTTAAACTTGGCAAAGAGCGGAACTTTCGTTCTGATTTGTGAAATTAGCAAGGCCACATCCTTTGTGAAATGAGTGGCCCAGTATCCAAGATGATTAGTTACCATCCTGAACAGGATCTTATAGTTTATTTGTACCATATCTACCATCAATGGGCACTTGTCATAGGAGCTGTACTCTTTCCACTATTGGTCTTGAGATTTACCAATTGAATATGTGTGGCAATATAAAATTATCTTGAAATAGTTAAACTAAAGAATAGGGAAAGTACCATTTCTATTGTCTACAATACTAGTTTTCCCCATTTTTTACAGCTGTCCCTGTGGAGCAACCAGTGGACTTAGGGTGCACCAACCAGGTACTCAAGGGGGCAGAAAATAACAGTGAAAGGGATGGGGAGGATGGGATGTGAATTATTAGTAACAGTCTTAGGTGGTTCCTCTTCAGGGGTGTGCCATCCACATACTATTAACACCCAGAACTCAGCATTGGGTTTAGTGCATCTTCTATTTATTCAACACAATGTCATCAGCTGCTATGACCTTCCAAATCTGAGCATGGCATTGAATTCAGCACAATGCTGAAATCGAAATTATTAACGTTAAAAGAACAAATTTAACATGATATGTTTTTGCAACCATGAATTCACAGTTAAGTCTGGATATAAATATATATTTTAATCCTTCATAAAGTTTAAAAGTTTACAAGCTTTTGTTTAGTTCAACTTTTATTTCATCAGTTTGATTGTTTGATTCTATTTCATTGTAATCACTTCTGTGTGCTATAATTTAGCCTCGACTTGTTAGCTTGAAGTCACTTACAATTGTTAAATATGTGACTTATCCAGTTTAAGTCTTTAAGCTGAAATGGATTGTTTTATGAAGATACACAGCACAGGGTAAATGGCCTTTTTTTCTTACTGATCCATGTTTATGCTTCACAGGAGCTTATTTAAGGGCAACATTCCTGTTAATTTGGTCTCTTATTTCAGATTTCTTGATAATTCAGTTGTTTTATTTAAAATTTGACTTAGGAATTAAGCAATGCAATAACAATCTCCGGATCACTTATTTATTATGTATTAAGTGAAGCATCAGGTGTAAATTGAGCTAAATCCCAGGAGTGTACACTTGTGAATTATTTAGCTTGATTCTAATTGGGTCTGTTTTGATTTTTTTTCAGCTGATTCCTCATATTTCTTCACTATCCTGGTTTACCACAATAGTGCCTTTAGTGCTGGTATTAACCATCACTGCAGTCAAAGATGCTACAGATGATTTTGTAAGTATTTAATTCATTTTGGGCGAAGTGAGGTGCCCATTGCACTAGTTCAGATTCGCTCCTTCAGAGTTTAGAGGCAGCTCGTGAAATCCTGTATAAGAATAGTGATGCTGGTTTCACTTCTTCATTCTTGGCTCCACGTCAGTCGGTGGTTTGTGCAATGGTTTTTTGATATAAGATACCGCATGTTCATTTACTTTTGGGCTCCTTTGTTATTGTCACTTCACTCAAGTCAACTTTGATCCTCAAGTGTATTTCCCATCATTCTGTGAGTTTACAATGCGTCATGCTTGAATTGCTCTTGGTATACAAATGGCCTTGTTGCCTTGCACAATGTCAATGGGGAAGAAGCAATCCATAAGCTAGGTTTTTGGTTTAGCAACCTGCTCCCTGTTCAGGAGATGAGGCAGTACACTGCGCGTGAGACCCCGCCCCCGTCCAACACTGCCAGCCTCCTGTCCCTGCCCAATACTGCCTCCAACCCCATCCAAGATCGCCCCCTGCTGCTCAAACCTGTCCAACACCGCCCCCCCTGGCCCCCCAAACCAATCCAACACTGCCCCCTACCCCGTTCAACACCTCTCCCCCGCCCACCCCCAAACCTCATCCAACATCGCCCCCCCCCACTCCTGTCCACCCCGGCCCCACTCCGGGGCAGCCGGACTGGACACCAACAAGAAGACTGCTGCTGCCACTGCCGTCTTTGTGGGGTAAGTCTCCACGTGTGGGCGCACACACACACACGCACGCACACAACGTTTTACTGCAACTTTTTGACAGATTCCACCTTTACCCTGTACAAGACAATGTTGGAGAGATTATCTGGGGAAGGGGGGTTTAGGGTACACCCCTGTGTAGAACTCCAGGGAAAGTGTGGGGGGGTGAGAGAGAGAGAGGGCGGGAGGTCAGTCATTTGGAGACGGTGCCTATTTAACCATGTAAACAAAAGACGCGATCAATGTTGGAAACACGTGTTTGATGTAATGTTTCTGTCGGGACCTTGAGATCTCCTTTGGATAATCTGATATTCGGATAATCAAGGTGCCTCTGTATATTTTTGGACATTGATCACTATACTGTATGAGCCTGTAGCTTAAATAGACAGGCACTTCAGCCAAATTCCAGTTAACGCCATATGAATCCTTTGAAAATTCCCATCATTGCCATTGGCTGCAAATGATGGGAGCCAACCATCATTTGTTGTGGAACATGAGGGGGAAGAAAGAAAGGAGGTTGGGAGATCAAATACTGACCATCAGGTTGGGGAATGAAATACAATGAGTTTGCTCATTTGACCTAATGAACTGACTGCACTCAGTTGTGGGAATCGTGGAAGCGAGTGAGCTGCTTGCAGGAAAATAGCTGACTTCAATTAACTCAGCAAAGGCCTGGCTTTAAAAGAAAGTGATAGGGCACTTTTGAACAAATAGATCCATTTTCTTATGAAGAACTCTTCTTCACAAAAAAGAAATCAGTAGACGGGTACAATCACTCTCTCTTACTTTTCAGTTTCGCTATAAGAGTGATAATCAGGTCAACAACCGATCCTCTCAGGTGCTCATTGATGGCAAGTAAGTTCTTTATAAATTTTCAACCTGGAAAGGTGACAATGGACTGAATTGTCTCTTTCTGTATTGAAATTTCTATGACGGGTTTATTATTTCCAAAGCAGTTACTGCATACTCTGGTTTTAAAAATTGAAACATAAAGTTAACTTGTTTGCTTAACATTCTGCCTTTCTATTTGGCTATTGTGCCAATTAATAATTTTACTTGAAGAATATGAATGTAACAAAAGCTCTTGAGCAGCAATTAGTAGCACACTGATTAATCTTTGAAAAGATTTGTGTGAGAACATAATTATATGTTTGTGAGGATATATTGATAAGGCTATATATAGGCAATCATATCCTGTTATTAAAGAATTTTGTTGGCATATGGCAACCAATAATTACAAGTATTGCAGAGAACTGTCATCCAGTGCCAAGTGACCCAATACTCTACCTCCTGCAGATGCCACTTTGCCCAGATCTTAGTGCTGTTTGCCAGCATTGGATTGTGTCCCAAGCTGTGCTCAAATTTCAGCCCCTGTTGAATTGAATGGAACTAATTCCTGACGTAGATGATGCTACCCTGTGTCTAACATTAATGGAGCAATTTGAATGGGAATGAGTTTGGAAAAGTCAGCTTTCCAAGAAGACATTTGGACAGTATATAACTAGCAGATACATGATCATATTACTTCCATCTGGACATTGGTAAAATTAAAAAGTAAGCTAATTAGTTTATTGGGTGATTTGGTGGTGGGCTTTCCAAAACTGAAAAGGGCGGACCACCTCTAGTCAGGGGAGTTGGTTAGGAATGGGAGAGAGCAGGCTGGAGTTGTATTGAATGATGAAATGTAAGTAAGAAGTTATACTAAAAGACTGACTCCTTGGTTTCCTCCGGGTGCTCCGGTTTCCTCCCACAGTCCAAAGATGTGCAGGTTGGGTAAATTGATCATGCTAAATTGCCCATAGTGTTAGATGCATTTTTCAAAGGGAAATGGGTCTGGATGGGTTACTCTTTGGAGGGTCGGTGTAGGCTTGTTGGGCTGAATGGTGTGTTTCCACACTGTAGATAATCTAATCTAATCTAATCTAATAACCCATGTATATTCAGCTGTAGCTATGAGCAAGATATAATAAAAGATGGTCCAAATTTTCCATACAAGTGGAATGGATGGAATTTGTTCAGTGGTCATGTGGATACTGTGAACATTTGAGGTGAGGTTTTGTAAGCTTGAGTTGGGGTAAACATCAATTTTTTACATCATCAATCACTGAGTTTCTTCACTTTTAGAATCATGCTCCTCTTTGACTCCTTCCTTCCAGTTTTCTGCTGATATATCTCAGCAGTGTTATTCTTGTTCCCCAAAATGCATTTCAAGTAATTTTAATGTAAATATTCTTGGGTGTTGTTCAAAGGAAGGAAGGCAGATGAGTGGGGAAAAAATATTCCAATCATAGAATCTATGGCATGTGTTTAGCACTTACAAGAAAGTACAAGAACTAGGTGACTTACTGGGTGGGATGGGCCTGGCTGGGATGTTCTTCCGAGAGTCAGTGCAGACTCAATGGGCCGAATGGCCTCAATTTGCACTGGAGGCATTCTATGACTTAATGTGCTAATTTAAACCAGCCAATCCTTTTCTCCCAAGCCAGCTTTAACAATACTGTAAACTCAAAAGACTACAATGAGGGAAGTTAACCTGTGGTTGCTGCGAATGTGTAACGGTCACGTTTTGAGACCACATTACTTGGTTCACTGGTAGTACTTTAGCTTATGATCTTGGGATGTAGGCAACATGAAATCCTTGGTTGTCCTAAAAATATTGAAAAGAACAATGCAGTATGGGACTAGAGCCATTGAGTCCAGTGTGACAGGTGAGTCCCTTCTGGAGGATATTAGAGCAAAGAAAACTATAGGGGATTGAAGTGTAGAGTAAACAAAGAGGAACTGACAGAAGGGTCAATAATCAGAGGGTGTGTTTACAAACCAGTAGCAATATGAGGAAGAAAGAAACTTTATGGCCTGAGTGATTGGGTTTCAGAGTGTGCTGCTTGACAGGGTGGTGGAAATAGATTCAATAAAAGCTTTCAAAATGAAGAATGAATACTTGAAAGAAAAACAATACAATGCTATGAGGAAGATGTGGGCGATTGAGATTCACTGGGTCATTCTTTGAAAGAGTCAGCGCAGATTCAATGATTAAATAGCCTCCAGCTGTTTGTACAATGATTCCATACTGCTGATCCAGGTTATTTTCTTACAAAGGTCTGGCAAATTTCATGGATACTTTTCTGGTTCTGACCCATAAATTAGATGATTTATTAAATTCTAATTAGCAATTCTAAATTTCTGGGATGCGAGTCCATTATTAATTTAAGATGTAAATATTAGAGTAATAGCGTAAGGGAATAGATCTGGGTGTGTTACTCTTTGGAGGGTCAGTGTGGACTCGTTGAGCCAAATGGCCTGTTTCCATACTGTAGGGATTCTATGATGTTCCATGCAACACATTATTTTTAGGGAATTTGCTTTCTCCACGTTTATTGAAAAAAAAATTGAAAAATAGTATACTCCATCAAGCCACACTTTCATTTAATTGTCATACTTTATCAGTAATTTTTAATCTGTGGCTTGGTATTAACAATTTGCTCCTGATGTTAACTGTAAATTGTTTGTAAATATATATTGGGTCAGAATATTGGAGGCAATGGCCTTCTGGGTATTATCGCTGGAGTCTTAATCCAAGACCCAGATAACATTCTGGGCCATGACAGATGGTTGGATTTGAATTCAATAAATATCTGGAATTGCGAGTCTATGATGACCAGGAATCCATTGTTGATTGTTGGAAAAACCCATCTTGTTCACTGTCCTTTTGGGAAGGAAACTGCTGTCCTTACCTCGTCTTCACCAACATTCCACCCTGACCTTAAATTTACCTGGACCATCTCTGACACCTCCCTCCCCTTCCTGGACCTCTCCATCTCCATCAGTGACGACCGACTTGACACTGACATCTTCTACAAACCCACCGACTCCCACAGCTACCTAGATTACACCTCTTCCCACCCTACCTCTTGCAAAAATGCCATCCCGTATTCCCAATTCCTCCGCCTCCGCCGAATCTGCTCCCAGGAGGAGCGGTTCCACCATAGAACACACCAGATGGCCTCCTTCTTTAGAGACCGCAATTTCCCTTCCCACGTGGTTAAAGATGCCCTCCAACGCATCTCATCCACATCCCGCACCTCCGCCCTCAGACCCAACCCCTCCAACCGCAACAAGGACAGAACGCCCCTGGTGCTCACCTTCCACCCTACCAACCTTCGCATAAACCAAATCATCCGCCGACATTTCCGCCACCTCCAAACAGACCCCACCACCAGGGATATATTTCCCTCCCCACCCCTCTCCGCCTTCCGCAAAGACCGTTCCCTCCGTGACTACCTGGTCAGGTCCACGCCCCCCTACGACCCACCCTCCCATCCTGGCACTTTCCCCTGCCACCGCAGGAACTGTAAAACCTGCGCCCACACCTCCTCCCTCAGCTCCATCCAAGGCCCCAAAGGAGCTTTCCACATCCATCAAAGTTTTACCTGCACATCCACTAATATCATCTATTGTATCCGTTGCTCCCGATGCGGTCTCCTCTACATTGGGGAGACTGGACGCCTCCTAGCAGAGCGCTTTAGGGAACATCTCCGAGACACCCGCACCAATCAACCACATCGCCCAGTGGCTCAACATTTCAACTCCCCCTCCCACTCTGCCGAGGATATGGAGGTGCTGGGCCTCCTCCACCGCCGCTCCCTCACCACCAGACGCCTGGAGGAAGAACGCCTCATCTTCCGCCTCGGAACACTTCAACCCCAGGGCATCAATGTGGATTTTAACAGTTTCCTCATTTCCCCTTCCCCCACCTCATCCTAGCTTCTAACCTCCAGAAACTCGATCCCCTGACCTGTCCGGACTTGTCTGACCTGCCCAGCTCCTTTTCCACCTATCCACTCCACCCTCTCCTCCCTGACCTATCACCTTCATCTCCTTCCCCACTGACCTATTGTACTCTATGCCACTCTCTCCCACCCCCACCCTCCTCTAGCTTATCTCTCCACGCTTCAGGCTCTCTGCCTTTATTCCTGATGAAGGGCTTTTGCCCGAAACGTCGATTTTGCCTGTCCTCGGATGCTGCCTGAATTGCTGTGCTCTTCCAGCACCACTGATCCAGATCTGGTTTCCAGCATCTGCAGTCATTGTTTTTACCTCTGAACTACATGTGACTCTAGATCCACAGCAATGTGGTTGACTCTTAACTGCTCTCTGGGCAATCAGGGATGAGCAATAAATACTGCCTGGGTGAAAGTGAGGTCTGGAGATGCTGGAGATCAGAGTCAAGATTAGTGTGGTGCTGGAAAAGCACAGCAGGTGAGGTAGCATCCGAAGAGCAGGAAAATCGACATTTCAGGCTGAGGAGATGACCTGGGGATTGCAGTGAGAGAGAGACTCCGAGATCTTTGTAGGGAGAGGAGGAGAACTTCTTCAAGGTACGAAGTTAAAAATCACACAACACCAGGTTATAGTCCAACAGATTGAATTGGAGCATCGCTCCTTCATCAGGTGATTGAAAGCTAGTGTGCTTCCAATTAAACCTATTGGACCATAACCTGGTGTTGTGTGATTTTTAACTTTGTACACCCCAGTCCCACACTGGCATCTCCAAATCATGACTTCTTCAAGGTAGGCATCCTTGCAAGAGCTGATGAAGGGCTCCTCCCCAAAACGTCGATTTTCCTGCTCCTTGGATGCTGCCTGACCTGCTGTGCTTTTCCAGCACCACTCTAATCTTGACAATAAATACTGCCTAGCCAGTGACACCCTCATCCTGTGAATAAATTAAAAAACACTTTGAATTCTACTACTTTTCCTTAAGTGTTCATTATTTATTTTCCAAATACTTCTGTTGCTTTCAAAATTACATGACGTTTAGCTGATTGCAGAGGTTTAAGTTTACTAATCGGGTTAATTAAAGCTTTTAGGAAAATGCAATCAACATGTATTTACAGGGCTAGCTTTGAGTTAACACAACAGATTTGAATAAGACTATAGATGAAACACCAGAGTAAATATTTGATGTTGATTGTAGGCAGTGCTGCTCCTTCTTTGACAGGGCTTATGAGCATAAAGATTCCAATAAGTGCAGTAGACCTTTCAGGAACATTATGGAGTCAACATATCACTGTAATCTTTAAGATTATTGTTTAATGGGGATGAGTTTGAGATATTGTTGTTGTAGTTCCAGGAATCTATGATTATACTCTCATAACACTGCAGAGGTGATTCACCACCTGGCACCTTTAAGACTTCGACTGGCTAAATAGTGGATCACCCTGACATTGGTTAGATTTTAGGGGGTCATGACCACAATTACATAATACAGGTAGCTGCCCATTTGTAAGGAACCTTCTGCTAGTTTAATATATTCAGCAGCGGTTTTCCAAGCTGTCTCCTCTTGCAGTCTGGGTCCTTCAGTAACTGTCAGTGCCCCATACAGAAGCACTCCTCTACCATGGTCACCAGACTGCAAAAGCTACTGTTGCCTCACAGCGCCAGGGACCCGGGTTTGAATCCAGCCTTGGGCAACTGTGTGGAGTTTGCATGTTCTCCCTGTGTCTGCGTGGGTTTCCTCCCACAATCCAAAGATGTGCAGGTCAGGTGAATTCGCCATGCTAAATTGCCCATCGTGTTCAGGGATGTGCAGGTTGGGTGCATTAGTCAGAGGTAAATATAGGATAATAGAGTAGGGGAATGAGTCTGGATGGGTTACTCTTCGGAGGGTCAATGTGGACATGTTGGGCCAAAAGGCCTGTTTCCACACTAGGGTTTCTAATTCTAAAAAAAAAAGCTTTGGATAAAGAATCATTGAAGAGAAGACATCACCACGTTGAAGCTTCATCTCCCTTACTTAGCTCACGTTGCAGCCTGACGTTTCTTTTAAACTAGAAACCCTCTCACTGGCTTCATCAGCCACCCACTGCATTTGAGTGGATGATGAGCTTGCTTTTAGATGGAGAGTGGCTACTCAGTATGTGGGCTTCTAACATCCGTTTGAGCCTGAATGTGGGGTGTGGAGAATGCTGGGAGAATCCTGCCCTGGCTTCCTAAAATTACAGGCTTTCCATTTTATGACATGGAAGCTCACTTTGAACACAATTTTTTACACAAAGAAGATGCCACTAGGACACCCAATGGTTCTCTTTACAATATAAGGCAGTACAGAAGGATATACAAATGAAATTGCCAACTTGTGAAGGTTCTTTGCTGAAGCTGGTTACAAGAAATAGAAAAAGAGTCAGTTTCCCAGTTCCCAACTATCGCACTCTCATGGCCATAAAGTCAGGAGAACACATTCGATGCATAGACATGTGGAGGATTGGAAAGAAGCAAGGCTTTTTAATGATTGGTATGTTCTCTGCAGTGTGTGTAATCTAAAGAAGTGACAAGATGTTTGGGGGACAATTGTAACATGTTCTGCATGTTTTTAACCAGGCTACAGAATGAGAAATGGATGAATGTTCGGGTGGGAGACGTAATCAAATTGGAAAACAATCAGTTTGTGGCTGTAAGTGCTTGTTAAAATCTTAATTACTTATGCATTTGTCCTCTGGATTGAGGTAATCTGCCTGACTGTATTTATTGCCTATCGCTACCTAAACTATGAATGTGGCATTGTGTGTTCTCCTTGAACAGCCTCAGTCTCTTTGTAATAGAAGCTGTGCCCCAATTATATATACTATATATATAAATATATATATATTTTAAAATGTGTCAACTCTTCATGCAGTCTGTAAAAGCCATGACCATACATGAATTGGGTGGCACGGTGATTCAGTGGTTAGCACTGCTGCCTCACAGCGCCAGGGATCCGGGTTCGATTCCCGCCTCGGGCAACTGTCTGCGTGGGTTTCCTCTGGGTGCTCCGGTTTCCTCCCACAGTCTAAAGATGTGCAGGTTAGGTGAACTGACCGTGCTAAATTGCCCGTAGTGTTAGGTGCATTAGTCAGGGGTAAATGTAGGGGAATGGGTCTGGGACGGTTGCTCTTCGGAGGGTCGGTGTGGACTCGTTGAGCTGAAGGGCCTGTTTCCACAGTGTCTGGAATCTAGTCTAATCTAAACTGGGATTCAGCTCCTTCTGTTACTTGGTCATTACAAAATGGGATTGTGATTTTGAATAGTGTTTGATCAAAGTCACTTTAAAGTGAAATGTAATTATTTCAGAACAAATTATTTTGTAGTATTAAAACAGTATGTACCTCTACTTCCTTATAGAATTCAACTCTGTATTGTGCACTGACGCTGTCCCCATAGGTTGAGTGCTGAGAGTAAGGCATGCAGGCTATATTTATGCGTGCAGTTGTCATGCTTTATTGCTGATGGGAAGCATTTTTAAATTGCTGAGGGTTTCTAAACTGTAAACTAAAACTGCATTCAAACTTTCTAAATTCCTGATCAAATATCAACTAAACTCCGGGAATAGCCCATTTCCATAAATAGGCATCCAATCCAAAGAGGATAGACCCCTTTAAACAGAGGTCCATTTTCACACGGAGAGCAGTAATATGTTGGAAAATATTCCTGACATTCAGAAATAATTGATTACTAAATTCACCATCACACAACAAAATGTGTTTACACAATTCATGGCTATATTTCTTGCTTTCTCTCTCACTTCTCTGTTGTGTGAATAGTTTCTATGTTTAGCAAAACTCCTTTCGTCTATTTTATTAATCGTGTGTGACACACTGTCCCAACAGCCCCTCTGGTTCCTAGTCCTAGTGTACAACATTAGCTGACTTGCCTGTCTCCTCAATATAGCAAAGTGAAATGTACTGAATAATGTAACCGCTTACGTAGAGAATCCAGATTGGTCTCCTCCTGCCCATATTGCCCTCTGATGACATTGATTGCTTTCAGCCTCTCTGTCAATCTTGTAACTTTTCAGCTCCCTTTTTACAAAGCTCCTCCCTTTTCCCCCCCCCATCCCCCCGCTCCACACAATGCCCACTAACCCATTACCACCTCCATAATCTGCAACTTCACATCCATACACTTAAAAAAAACTAAAACTTTCTCTACACTCCTGTCAAACGCCACGTTTCTATGCATTTCCCAGAAATAGATCTAACTCCCCCCCACAGCATTTTTGCAATAAAATACAATACTGCTCATTAAATCAAAAAAGGAGAACGATTTGAAGGAAGAAGTACATTGGATCTTAAACTATTGTTGTACTTTGCCATCAGTGAATTGAATGGGCAAAGGTCATTTCTGTCGATTAACCTTGTTCGATTCTGTAATTCCTGGATTACTGACAGTTTTTTAAAATAAGTTTGTTCTGTCTTTGTCCCATGTTCAAGCCCAGCCCCTACTGCTCCCCTGCATCTCACCCTCTCCAAATTCTGAGAGTGAGTTTAATCCATAAATTCCTTCCATGGTTTAATACTGGTCAGCCAGTATCTCGCGTTCCCATGCTTGTTGAGGAAACCTTATGATTATTCTTTCAAATTTTAGAGAGGTCCTCCAGCAATTGCTACAACTTTCTCTTCACTTTTGTCACTTAGTTTGAGGAATTTGCTGCCCATTTTTATGAATGAAAAACTAATTTTGGTGACCTCCATACCTGGAAACTGTGCCACTTTCAGCCTCCTTATGCCAGAGAGGTAAAACTTGTGTTGGAGGCAATGATTTGAAAGTTCCCCAGATTAGTTGTGGGATGAGAAGGTTGTCCTGTAATGAAGGGCTGTGTAATTTTGACTGATGCTGTTTCTGGAGTGCAGAGGAATGAGAAGTAATCGCGGTGAAGTCACAAGATTCTCCAGGAGCCTGGTACGGTAACCACTGAGGTAGCTTTCCCCTGGCTGGGGAATTTTGAAATTCAGGACACAGACTCAGGCTAAGGGTCCAATCTTTTAGGACTGAGCTGAGGATTTCCCTCATTGAGGAATGACACAAATCTTTGCAGTGTTGTGGATGCTCCATTGTATTTAAGACTGAGACAGACAGTTTCTCATGGAATCAGTGGATTTGAGAAGCAGGCAAGAAAGTGGAACTGAGACCTGACAATCAATTACAATCATATTGAATGGCCAAAAAGACTGGAGGGACTTTGTAATCTACTCCAACTCCTATTTCTTATGTTCTTAAATGTATGTGGAAGCCATGTTGCAGGTTCAGAATGCTAATCCACTGTGTCTTGATTAAATATGGTTTCACTTCATATAGTTTCTTAACCTTGACTTGTTACGTTATCTTTCAGGCTGATCTGTTGCTGCTGTCAAGTAGCGAACCACATGGTCTTGGTTATGTTGAGACAGCAGAGCTTGATGGGTAAGTGTCTGAGGGGAGCTATGGCCTATCCAGCAAAATCAGTTTAAGTTGCAAACTAAACTGAATCTGTTAAGTAGGGATGGTAAGCAATTTTAATGCTTGGTGAAATCGCTAAGCTGGAACACAGCCTTGAAACCGGTAGATATTCCACCGCTTACAATGTTGCGTTTTTATACAACTTTAACAAACAGAGTGAGTTTGTTCTCTCCTCACCCAGAGCCCAACCCTTCTCCATCAATATGTGAAAGTCAAGCTGATGACAACATTCCCTTAATGAGGCATCTGTTGTAAACCCCTTTTTAAAGAAAGCATCTACAATTCCACTCTTCCTCCAGCACAGAGGAAATTCACACTGTCACCTTGTCAGAGTTAATAGTCTAATAATCAATTGCTCACTGGGGAGCGATTAACTTTGTGTTAGTTTATTTGAAGCAATAAAATACATTTTAAGTTATGAAGCAAACATGAGTGCCAACCAACTGACTTCTGTGTGTGCAGTTTACAAATCCACAGCAGACTATCTGCATGACAGGGTCACAGCATTGTGTACAAATTTCACACATAGTCTTTAAAGGTGAACTGTCTTCAAGGCAAGCTACATATATAACACATTTCAAGCCCCAGTATGTTTTCCTCCGTCTATGAGAATTGATGATGTCTAGGCCATGGATGTTTAGTGATCTGCAGTGGGTTATGAGACCATCAAGAGCTGTATGTGGGAGATAGTCTGCCTATTTGTTCAGAATTTGTTTTTACAAAAAGCCTGCTTTAGCTGGCATTCTATTTCCTGCCCTAGTCACTGTTGGTGAAACCAACACAATGAGTGATGTGAGCGGAAATCATGCTGGTTCTGAGTCAAACACATGATCTCCAGATTTGCACTGAGAAGTACTCTTATTCCCAAGTCCCAAAGCATTTCTTTTTGATTCTACTAGCTATAAACATATTTGCCCACTGCAACAGTTCACTTAAAATTCAGTACTGGTGATGATTCACTGGCAAATCCACACAGCTCTGAATCAGAAGGATGTGAGCTCGAGTCCTGCTGCGAAGATGTGAGTAGCAATACTCTAGTGCAAGACCAAGGCAGTCGGTAGTGGTTTTGTTCAAGTGAGGTGTTTAAACTGAGGTTCCGACTGCTTCCTTCATCTGGATACAAAACAAACCATGATACCAAGTGCACCCAGGGTTCTAGCCAAAGTGTATCCTTCCACCATCATCACCTACAGCAGATTATCTGGCTGTGATCACATTGCTGTTAGTGGAATCTTAAGGTGCATAGATTAGATTAGTTGATATGTTTTAGCATTAAAGGTATAACTTTACAGAAAAGGTACATATGCGAGGCACATCTTGAGAAAGGCCATTGTGAAAAGGGACAAGCCTTTCCATTGTTTCATACTTCACTCAGATTTGAAAAAAAATCTCTGAGAAGACAAATCTAATTGGAAAGTTGACACACACCATATCGACCTCAGAATATACAATGAGGGATGGGTCCTACATAGAAATGTTGCTGTAATAAATAATAATATTCTGTGCTGCAATTAGGGGAAGGTGAGCAAGACCAAAAAGAAAGTATCTGGGAGAGGAGCTATTTATTTTACAGTATGAAATATATCCCAGATGTAAAATGAGACTGGAGAGAAAGGTATTTGAATATTTCATTTCTGTTCTCAATTAAAAGGAATAATCAGATTTTTAACTGAAGAGGGATTTGATTGCACAGAAAATTCTTCCTCCATGGTGTTTGACGTAACAGCTCCTACTGACTCATCCCATATATCAAAATGCCTTCTCTCCTTCACCCTACCTGAGCATTTTAAGTGCATCAAACCATGCAGAATTAACGTGATTAAAAAAAACCAAAGGAACTGCAGATGCTAGAAATCCAAAACAAAAACAGAAATTGCTGGAAAATCTCAGCAGGTCTGGCAGCATCTGTGGAGAGAAATCAGAGTTAACATTTTGGGGCCAATGACTCTTCCTCAGAACTGACTTTCTTCAGAATTAACTTGATGATTTGCTAAACTCCTTACCAGAATCACACCTTAAACATCCTCCTTTATTCAACCCTTGCTATTACCAACAGGTTTTACTGCTGCCTATGTAGAATAATCTTTGCAGATGATCTTTAAATCGTCTGTCATCCTTGGTACAGATCTGGGCAGATTCCAGACAGGATAGACTCGGGATAGATGTTCCCAATGATTGGAGGGTCCAGAACCAGGGGCCCTAGCCTAAGGATACAGGGTAGGCCATTTGAAACTGTGGTGAGGAGAAATTTCTTTCCCCAGAAAAATCTTTATTCCAGACTGTGCAATTCTCTGTCACAAAAATTCTCTGAGGCCAAAATATATTGCAGGTTTTTGAGAAGGTGTTAGATGGGGCGGCATGGTGGCTCAGTGGTTAGCACTGCTGCCTCACAGCACCAGGGTCCCAGGTTCGATTCCAGCCTCGGGCAGACTGTCTGTGTGGAGTTTACACATTCTCCCCGCGTCTGTGTGGGTTTCCTCCCAGGTGCTCCGGTTTCCTCCCACAGTCCAAAGATGTGCAGGTCAGGTGAATTGGCCATGCTAAATTGCCCGTAGTGTTGGGTGCATTAGTCAGAGGGAAATGGGTCTGGGTGGGTTACTCTTCGGAGGGTCAGTGTGGACTGGTTGGGCTAAAGGCCTGTTTCCACACTTTCGGGAATCTAATCAATGTAGTTGTTAAGGCTGAAGGAAATGGTATGGAGAGAAAGTGTGAACAGGTTATTGAGTCAGATGATCAGCCATGATCACATTGAATGGCAGAGCAGGTTCAAAGAGCTGAATGGCCTGCTAGTTTCAATGTTTCTTTGATCTCCAAGTTGGCCGTTACGGGGTTGGATTTTCACTTGTTGGTGGTTGCCCCAGTTTTCCTGTAATATTTCCTTCCCTTGCTGGCATGTCACTTTTCATCAGCTACACGTTCTTAAAGTTTTGTTTGACCTTTATTTAATCCATTCCGTGGGGCATGGGCATCGCTGCAGAACCAGCATTTGTTGCCCATCCCTAGTTGCCCTTGAACCAAGCAGCTTACTCGGCCATTTCAAAGGGCAGATGAGAGGCAATCACATTGCTGTGGGTCTGGAGTCACATGTAGGCCAGATCAGGTTAAGATGGCAGATTTCCTTCCCTGAAGGACATTAGTGAGCCGCATGAGTTTTGGCAGCAATAGTTTCGTGGTCATCAGTACATTGGCAATTCCAGATTCTTGCTTTGGTTTTACAACCTGGCGTGACAAGATTCGAACCCAGGTTCGCAGAACATTCGCTGAGTTTGTGGATGAATAGTTCAGCAATAATACCACTAAGCCACACATACTTCAAGGCAAAGCCACATTTACAGCTGGTTACTGTACAAGCTGATCGTGTCCGTTATACAATGATTAGGTCTAAGGGCTCATGAGACCAGCACTTGTAAAGTGGAGCCACCTAGTGACTGTAACTGGTTGTTGCAATCACCATTTGAAAATTGCTTTCACTGTTTCAACAGAGTTAGATCACTTAAACGTCAAAACAAGTCACAAATCTGAGCATTAATAGGGAAACGATGACAGAGACTGTATTTATATAGCATCTCTAATGTCCTCAGGCTAATAAAATACCTCTGAAGTGTATAAGTGTAAGAAGTATAGCTGTGCACTGCAGGTTCCCAGAAACAGCACAGTGTTAGTGGATGTTGTTTGAGGGCTGAAAGTTGAGTATTAGGCTGCTCCAATACAAAATTGTTAAGTGTGCTCGTTCTCACTACCACCTCTTTTGTCACCTCCATTGTTGCTATCAGACTACTTGTCCAGCATTGAGTCCCATATGAGCAGAAATGTTCTCGGGTTAAATACTAGGAAGTCTGGAGTCATTGTTTTCGATCCTCATTCCAAACTCTGTTTCTTAGGTGCTGACACCATCTCTCATCCTGGCAACAGTCTGAGATATTAAGCTGGTCTCTTTGCAATCCTTCGTGTCATTGTTGCAATCCATGGAGACCAATAACTTTTAGGAAGTGATATGAATTTAAAAGCAATATGAAGCAAAGGATTTCATAACAATATTCCACATTTTGCAATGTTTACTGAAACAAAAATAACAATAGCTAGACATTACTTAACAGGTAACGAACAAAGTAAACAATAAAGCAGGTACTCTCTAATACCCTATTAGATTAGATTCCCTACAGTGTGGAAACAGGCCCTTCGGCCCAAACAGTCCACACCGACCTCCGAAGAGTAACCCACCCCAACCCATTTCCCTCTGACCAATGCACTTAGCACTATGGGCAATTTAGCATGTTCAATTCACCTAACCTGTACAGCTTTGGACTGTGGGAGGAAACCGGAGCACCCGGAGGAAGCCCACACAGACGCAGGGAGAATGTGTAAACTCCACACACAGAGTGTTGCCCGAGGCTGGAATCGAACCTGGGACCCTGGTGCTGTGAGGCAGCAGTGCTAACCACTGAGCCACTGTGCTGCCCCAATTAACAGAACCAAAATCCTCACGTGATATTTATACTTTTCGCTGGACTTTCGGCAGAAATATGGTCTTCGGTTTAAAGTCCCTAACTCCTCCCAGCTTTATTAGAATCCTCTTACACTGTCCCACTGGAGTGAATCTCCAGTACCTTTTAAACAAAGATTTTCCATTCAATCTTTTGGATGAGCTCTCAAATGGATTTCAAGGGTGTCACAGGGCTCGGTGGATAGCACTGTTACCTCACAGTGCCAGGAGCCTGGGTTTGATTCCAGCTTTGGGTACTGCCTCTGTGGAATTTGCATGTTCACCCCATGCCTGCATGGGTTTCCTCCCACATTCCAAAGATGTGCAGGTTAGGTGGATTGGCCATGCTAAATTGCCTTCAAGTGTCCAGGGATGCACAGACTAGGCGGATTAGCCACGGGAAATGCAGGGTTACAGGGAACAGTGGCAGGGTCTGGGTGGGATGCTCTTTGGAGGGTTGGTGCAACTCAGTGGGCCAAATAGCCTGTTTCCACACTCTGATTCTAGTTGTAGTAATTTTGTGGCTGTAACTCTTCATTATGTTTGTTTCTTTGAATTGGGAATTGTCTTCACCAACGCTCTGGTAGTTAATGCAAAAGAAACCCTTTTTTCTCCTGTATGGCACAGCAGCATCTGTTATGGAACCTCTTTTCACAAATCTCTTGGCTCTTTAAAGTTTCAGCAGCAGCAGGACCAACTACCACCACCTTGTGTCAGATTTTAAAATCCGCATCTAACATGGAATAAAATTTGATTTGAGTTTCTGCCTCCACATCAAGCAGATCACACAGGTTTGCCTCTGGAAAGATTTAGGATGAGGTCACATTCTGCTTTCCACATGACTCCATTTTACCTTAAATTAAAGGAGACAATTCAAACATAACCATCTTCTGAAGTCTAGTGTTTGTAAAACAGTCACATTTGATCTCAAGGTGAACTTCAGTCCTCACGTTCCAGTAAGCAACTGTCTATTTTCACCTTCAGTTAGACCACCCAGCTCCAAACCTGTCATAACTCAACTGAGCAACCCTCATTCATGTCTTTGTTGCCTCCGAGATTCAATTATTTCCCACGTTATATCTTACCTAAACTTGAGGTCATTCAAACATTCAGACTGTGTCTGAACCTGCAGCAAGCCCCCTTCACCTGTCACTCCTGAACTTGCTCATCTCATTGACTCCCATTCAAGCAGCTCCGTTTTTGTAAATTCCTCCATGGCCTTACCCCTCCTTATCTCTGCCATCTCCTTGAGCCCTAAGATACTCTGCACCAGCTTCCCTCCTTTAATTATAACCACTGGCTTGTCTCCACAGTTTCATCATGCCATAGGCACAATATGAAAATAAGTTGTTGTTTTACTGCATTACAAAGGGCAGAGAGATCCTCAGTTTAATGTGATCTCTACTAAAGTGTCAGGCTTGGTTTCTGTGCCCAAGACACTGACGAGGGTCTTGAACTCACAACCTCTGACTCAGGGCAAGAGTGAGCCACCGGATCAATGCAGTTTAAAGTATTTTTTTACTGTGTAAATATTGATTGAGGATGACGATTATGGGGCAGTGTTATGTAAGATGTGTAGAATGTAGCTTTCTTATAGTAATTCTAACCCTTCAAAGACCAAGATGTTTTGTACTAAATTCTGGTTGTACGGTGGTATTGTCCCTACCTCTGAGCCAGGAGGCCCGGGTTCAAGTCCCACCTGCTTCAGAGGTGTGTAATAACACTTTCCGAACTGGTTGATTAGAAAGTATCTATAAATATCACCAGCTACATGCTGGGTGAGGAATAACGTCCATGTGTTCACAGTTGTAATCCGTCTTTAGAAATGCTTAATTTGAAAGCAACAAATTTGCTTCATTGTTTGGAAGAAACTAATTATAAGATGGAATTTGACATGTATGGTGCACATCACTTCTTCAAGACTCCATTTATTAGAAATATGAATTATTTGCAGCATTTTTACCTGAGTTATTAAAACATTGAAACCTATATAAGTGTTCCTGTGAATGTTTTGTGTGTGATGACAACACTATATTCTTCTGACTTCTTCTAACAGAGAAACCAACTTGAAAGTTCGACAAGCACTGCCCGTAACTTCAGAGCTTGGTGCAGATATGTGTAGGTTGGCAGAATTTAATGGTGAGTTTAATTTCTTCTACTAGTTTCATTAAGTAAAGTCACCAGGGAATGGCATTCAAATGGGAGGGGGTTCCAACACCAGGAGAGTTCCATGAAGTCAGTCCCAGGGAATAAGGGTGGCTTGGAAATCAGAAATGGCACCGCCAAATTTATTCAGTTTCATTGCAGAAAATGAACAGCATTGTTTTCTACGGTCTGCTATAACACACCAAGTTCATACACCAATCTTTTCCATGCTGATACTTGCCACTTGAACAGTGTGCATTTAAATCATTAAATCAGCGACAACATCATTATGCTCCCACACAAAATCTGCCAAATGTGTATGTGTGTTTCAGGTTTCAGGCATGGAAATTACACTGTAAATGAATGGGGGAGGTGATACTGAAGATTACATTCATCATGTCAGTTTCATGCTTTGCATCTCATTTCAATTTCCTTGTTTTTAAGTACATTTTTTAATGTAATTTTTGTGAAAGGTGACCATTCCCTGGCGAGGTCAGCATTTATTGCCCATCCCTAGTTGCCCTTCAGAAGACCCATGGTGAGCTGGCTTCTTGAATCCCTGCAGCGCATGGGGTTTAGGTACACACGTAGGGAGTTCCAGGATTTTGATCCAGTGACACTGAAGAAACCGGGATTATAATTCCAAGCCTGGATGGTGTGCGTAGCTTGGAGGATTTTTGCAGATGTTGGTGTTCCCATGCATTTGCTGCCCTTGTCCTTCTAGATGGTGGAAGTAACAGGTTGGAGATGTTGTCAAAAAAAGGCTGGGTACGTTTCTGTAGCATATTCTGCACATGGTACAAATGCAGCCATAGTCACAGTGAGTCTTAATGTGCTGGTGTTTGGGTGAAGTTAGTGTCTAATTGAGGGGGAACTGAATGGGGCTCCATTCAAGTAGGTGGCTTTGACCTGTCAAGCTTCTGACTGAACCAGTCATCCATCAAAGCCCAGACTGGGGCTCAGCAGAGAGTGAGCCTATCCAGGTCGTAGGGAGTCAGGAGGTCAGTCACTCATTTTAGAATCTGACCCTGTTCTGATTAGATTAGATTCTCTACAATGTGGAAACAGGCCCTCCAGCCCAACCAGTCCACACCGACCCTCCGAAGAGTAACCCACCCAGACCCAGAGCCATTTCCGTCTGACTAATGCACCTAACACTATGGGCAATTTAGCATGGCCAATTCACATCTTTGGACTGTGGGAGGAAACCGGAGAGTGTGCAAACTCCACACAGACAGTCACCCAAGGCTGGAATCGAACCTGGGACCCTGGCGCTGTGAGGCAGTAGTGCTAACCACTGAGCCGTCGTGCCACCCTGTAAACCAGCCATGTAAATATTGGTAACCACAATATTTACATGGCTGATTTATAGTCTCTACTCAATAGTAATCCCTAGGACAGAGCTTCCCAATCTTTTTTCCAACGTAACCCCATTGCAAACCTGAAAGTTTAAATAACCCGACAGGGAGAACTACGTAACTGTGGGTCTGCAGGGAGAAAAGGTATTATTTTACGAGTGTTGGAGGAAGGTGGAGATGGCATCGGAAGCCCTGCTGTCTCAGAGCTTGCAACTTCAGAATCTCAACTGAAGATTGACCCATAGTTTGGGAAGCCATATCCTGGGATATTGCTGCTGGGGAATTCAGCAAATAGTAATATTTTTGAACATGTCAGGTTCTCTCTCCTTTGGAGATGGTCATCACTTGGCAGTTAAAACAAACATGTGACATCCCAGATGTGAATGTTGTCCAGGTCTTGCTGCATGCTGGCACAGACTGCTTCAGGATCTGAGCTGAGATGAATGCTACTTAATATTGTGTAATTATCAATGAACATCCCTGTTTCTAAGGTTGGACAGAATGTCTGTAGTGAATCAGGTGAAGATGGTGGGGTTCAGCACTTTTACTGAGTGGGGGCCACAATTCAAATACGGACTACAAAAGTCAGGATACATTACTCCAATTTGACAGGACATTAGCAAGATGATATCTGGAGCAATGCATCCAGTTTTGTTCCCTTTAATTTAAGAATAGGGAAGCAATTGTATTAGAAACAGTTCAGAGGAGATTCACTTGACTCATTTTTGAGATAAAGAGAATCTCTTAAGAGGAAAGTTGGACACTGGAGTTTAGGGTCAAAAATAAGCTCTTTATCAGGAATGAAGGGTTTATGCCCAAAAATTCAACCCTCCTGCTGCTCGGATGCTGCCAGACCTGCTGTGCTTTTCTAGCGCCACCCTTTTCAACTCTGACTTTACAGGCTCTGGAGTCCTCACTTTCTTCTCCATTGGAGTTTAGATGAATGAAAGGTGATCTTGTCAAATATATAAAATGCTAAGGGGATTTAATAGAGTGGAAGGCTTCCTCTTGGAGGAGAGATTAGAACAAGGGGATACAGTTTAAAAACAAAGTGTCACCCTTTAGGGAAGATATGGGGAATATTTCTTTTTTCAGAAGGTCACAAATCTGTGAACTCTCTTCAAATTGGTGGTACCAGAGTCATTGAATATTTTCAAAGTTGAGGCAGATAGATTCTTGATAAACGGGGGGGGAGGGCGGTGGTCAAAGGTTATCAGAGTTAGCTAGGGAAGTGCATTGTGGCCACAATCACAACAGCCACCATCTTGTGGGATGAAGGAGCAAGTCTGAGGGGCCAAATGGCCTGCTGTTGTTCCTAATTTGTGACAATAGCCAATAAGATCAGAACCCAAACAATTTTAAGGCTTCTGTTGTGATGTGTGAATGCAAACAAATGATTTCAACTGATTAAAAGTCTTTACATCATTAAAATGGAATAATGTTGAGTTTGTCTGTGATTTGTCATTCTTGCAGACTTTTAGGATTGTTTGCCATTTTGCTCGGATTTCCTCTTAGTCTGTGGTCAACCAATTGTATTTTTGATATTTGCAGACTCTAATTGCAGATTTCCGCATAGGAATGTGAAGATTCATCAAGTATGAAATATTTTAAGTTCTTCTCTTGACTATTGACCCTTAACCTGATTACCATTGCAATTACCTGGGTCACTGGCTTTGAATGGCTGAGATTTGTACTGAAACTAATCCCAAAAGACAAATTAGCTTCTGGCAAGCTGCTCAGCAAGTGAAACCTACTTTGTTGCTGTATCCTTTAAAATGGCTTCAGCAGCATATTCAATTTCTCTCTTAACATTTGAGTTCACGCTGAGTAGCCAGGATATTGTCCTGCATATCTAATTAATCTCAAGCTTCAGCCTCCAAGCACAATAAATTATGCTGGGGTCCTGCTGTCCACTATTCCTATCCACAATGTGTCAGGTTACAATCCTTATCCTTACGAGTGAAGAGATGGTTTGTGCAATTACTCCCAGAGTGAAAACTCCAGTATATAAGTAGACTGAATAAAATTAACAATAAAAACAGATAACAGGCAGACATAGTTAGCTCCATTCCCTACAAAAGTTAATTAAGAAGGATTTGACAGTAATCCTGGCTCAAGAATACTTGAGTTTAACGTCAGCATTGTTGGCACAAAAATCTAATTTTGATTTGTACATGAGTAGGAGAAGTCTCTCTGAAGAGAAGCTCACACTGTTCAAAACTAAAACAGAAAGCAAATGTATTCTGCTTTCGTGTACATTCAACGTAATTATAAAGATGATTGAGATGGTTGCTTCATGAGCTATGCAGTGAATTTTTAACTCGAAAATCAAGTGAACCAAAACTCCCTATGCAATAGAAAAGGCATTTTCCCTATAATTAATGATGCTCAATGAAATTGGAGGGAAAAGGAGCTTTGAAAACTGCAAATCCTGGGGATGGGTGTTTGTGAGCAGGCTGTTCAATGTAGCAAACATCCATCTTTATTTAATGAATTTCTGCCACATCTAGGCTGAACCTAATACTTGGAAAATAAGTTATTCATGGGTAGATTTTGATGGATACCTAACTCTGTTTGCATATACACACACTCTCTCACTCACTCTCACTCACTCTCACTCACTCTCTCTCACTCTCTCTCACTCTCTCTCACTCTCTCTCACTCTCTCTCACTCTCTCTCACTCTCTCTCACTCTCTCTCACTCTCTCTCACTCTCTCTCACTCTCTCTCACTCTCTCTCACTCTCTCTCACTCTCTCTCACTCTCTCTCACCCTCTCTCACACACACACACACCCACCCAAGTTTTTTGTTCATTAGACTTCATGAACAGAAAGTGCTTAATTTTAGGGTTTTTTAAATTACTGATGATTGATTTTCTGGAAGAATACATATTATCATTAATAGTTATTTGTCACATGTATTTTGTTAGAGTTGAAAAATGTGGCGCTGGAAAAACACAGCAGGTCAGGCAGCATCTGAGGAGTAGGAGAGTTGACGTTTTGGGCATAAGCCCTTCATCAGGAATGTGGGGGGCAAGGGGTGGAGATATAAATAGCGAGGTGAGGGTGGGTCTGGGGGGGAAGGGAGCTGGGAAGGTGATAGGTGGATGCAAGTGGGGGGTAACTGTGATAGGTCAGTGGGGAGGGTGGTGTGGAGAGGTGGGAAGGAAGATAGACAGTTCAGTGTTGTACAGTGTTGCCACTCTCCAAAATAAACTAAAACATAGAACACAAAGGCAGAAAAATAAAAGAAGTGTTCAGCTTTACTGTCCTCCTTGTCCAGTGCTCCACCTTGTACCTGGTGGCTAGTTACAAGTCCCCTTCACTGTGCCACTTCACACTGGAGCAAGTGTCGCCATTTTTCAGCTCCACCACTAGGAGTCCTCGCTAGACCTCACCAATGCAGCCACCACCGATGGCACTGGGAACTGCCCTGGTCCAAACTTGACTCCACCATTGCCAGGACTGCTGGATTAGTGGTGCTGGAAAAGCACAGCAGTTCAGGCAGCATCCGAGGAGCAGTACAATCGACATTTCAGGCAAAAGCCCTTTATCAGATATGCCTGATTGAAAGGCTTTTGCCCGAAACATCGATTTTACTGCTCCTCGGATGCTGCCTGAACTGCTGCGCTTTTCCAGCACCACTAATCCAGAATCTGGTTTCCAGCATCTGCAGCCATTGTTTTTTGGGCCCACCTTGTCCATGCTGCCAATGCCTCTGGGTCTCGTACAGGGCACAAACTCGCTTCTGCCGCTGCCTCCATGAATCTGCGCTGGACATAGATGCTGCCAGGAACCCAAACCTGCCTCCATCACAGTGGACATGAATCATAGATTCCCTTCACTGTGGAAACAAGCCATTTGGCCCAACAAGTCCACACTGACCCTCCGAAGAGTATCCCACCCAGACCCATTCCCCTACCCTATTACTCTACATTTCCCATATCTAATGCACCTAACCTACACATCCCTGAAAACTATGGGCAATTTAGCATTGCCAATTCAACTAATCTGCATATGTGTGGACTGACCCACGCAGACTCTGGGAGAGTGTGCAAACTCCACACAGACAGTTGCCCGAGGCTGGAATCGAACTTGGGTCCCCGTGGCTGTGAGGCAGCGGTGCTAGCTGCTGAGTCACCTTGCCACCCTAAACTATATAAATGATTTGGATGTGAGCATAAGAGGTATAGTTAGTAAGTTTGCAGATGACACCAAAATTGAAGGTGTAATGGACAGCAAAGAAGGTTACCTTGGATTACAACGGGATCTTGATAAGATGGGCCAATGGGCTGAGGATTGGCAGATGGAGTTTAATTTAGATAAATATGAGGTGCTGCATTTTGGAAAGGCAAATCAGGGCAGGACTTATACACTTAATGGTAAGGTCCTGAGAAGTGTGGCTGAACAAAGAAACCTCGGAATGCAGTTCATAGCTCCTTGAAAATTGAGTCGCAGGTAGATAGGATAGTGAGGAAGACGTTTGGTATGCTTTCCTTCATTGGTCAGAGCATTGAGTACAGGAGTCGGTGCAGAAGCACTGGGATCACTCACCGACTGCTGCGAGTCTGCACTGGGCCCACGTTGCCTCCACACTGGGTTCACTCACTGCAAATATTCCATGTAAACATACGAATTAGAGGCAGAAATGGGCTATCCAATCCTTGAAAATTGTTCTGCTGTTACAGAGCCATAGAGTTGTACAGCAAAGAAACAGACCCCTTTGGCCCGAGTCATCTATGCCAACCAGCTATCCTAAATTAACCTAGTCCCATTTGTCAGCATTTGGCTCATACCCCTCTAAACCCTTCCTATTCATATACCCATCCAGATGCCTTTTAAATGTTGCAATTCTACTCTACTCTACCACTTTCTCTGGCAGCTCATTCCATACATGCGCCACCCTCTGCATGAAAAAGTTGCCCCTCAGGTCCCTTTTGAATCTTTCCCCACTCGCCCTAAACCTATGCCGTCTAATTTTGCACTCTTCCCCCCCCACCCCGGGAAAAAGACCTTGGCTGTTTCCCCTATGGATGCCCCTCATGATGTTCAACAAAATCATGGTTGGCCCATTTTTGTTCCAAGCTCCACATTGCCATTCACCAGTCTGCGATAACCTTAGATTCTGCTGCCGAAAGAGTATCAATCTACCTCTGCCTTCAAAATATTCAACGACTCCACCTTCACCTCTTCCTGAGGCAGAGAGTTCCAAAGTCACTCGTCCCTCTGGGGGGGGGGAAAAAAAATTCCCTCATCTCTATCCTGAGAGGCTGGCCCCCTGATTGTAAACCAGTTGACCCTTGTTCTGGATTCACCCACAAGAGGAAACATCCTCTGCACATCTATGTATTCAAGACCATTCAGGATCTTACAAACATCAATCAAATCACCCCAGACACTTCTAAACTCAAGTGCAAAACATTCCAGCCTGTCCGTACTTTCCTGATAAGATTCCGGCTCTTTGCAAATTGAGCAAATCTGCTCTGAATCTCCTCCAGTGTGATTTATATCTTCCTTAAATAAGGAGATCGAAACTACACACAGTATTCATATGTGTTTTGAAAAACACTTGTGTTGTGCTTTAATATTACACCAGCACAATGGACAAATTTTGTTCTGAATAGTCTAAGCTGCTGAAAACACTAAAGGACATTTTCTAATTTAGTTGTTATCATGGTTAGAATGTTCTATTGATCATTCCCTTCCATAACACTCATGCAAAAGATTGTTCCAAAGATGTAACGTTAGTTTTGACAATCTGGCTTGGCTGATCTGCCATTTAGGACATGTATTCATTCTTGTAACTTTCTGTGAATCTTGTAACACGTAAGCAGGTGTCCAGAGAAATGGAATAATTGAGATGGATATCCTGTCCCGACCTCCTTGTAAAGACTCTGTTCAAGACACTTTTGGGAATAGAGATAAATGCAGGCTGTATGAACAATGCTATTGCCCTGCTGAAGGAACAGAACACTTAAATCAGAAAGAGCTCTTGAGAACTAAATTGCATCCAGACAAGAGAGAAGGAAAGGCTGAAGGTAGATATGGCACCTTTCACAACCTCTATGTGTCCAAGAGCCATTCACGAATCTTTGAAGCCTGTAGAGACTGTCATGTGGCAGATTGCACAGAGCACTTTGGCTCACTGCAGCAATGGCCAGATAACCTGTTTTGGTGATTTTAATTGAGGAATAATGTTGATCAGGACACCAGAGAAATCTACTGTGCTCTTCATTGAAACAGTGCCATCGGATCCTGAGAGGACAGACAGGGCCTCTGTTTAATATCAGATCAGACAAACAGGGTGTCTAACAACACAGCACTTAGCATTGTCCTGGAGCGTCAGCCTTGATGTTGTCATCAATTCGGAATGTAGGGCTTATCTGGAAAGGCAAAGCAAGCGACTGAAATCTTTCCGGTCCAAAGCTAGGAATGTAGAAATTACAGACCATAAAATTCGGATAATGTTTCTAACCATATTGTGCCTCATAACCATCAATCAAATACTTGCATGTTTGCAGACAGACAGAATAAATGCTCTCCCTTAAATGCTTCACAGACATGTAAATGTGACTCATCTGTGTAAGACAAGAACAAACTATTTGCCACAAGAGGGTGTGGACAGAGTTGGATTTGTGGTCCAACTTTGAGTGTGTTTAACCACTCACTTGTTTCTGTCTCAAAAATCAGCATTTGAAATGTTTTTGTTTGGGTACAGATGGATGACCATTTTTTCTGCCCAGTAGGTGAGAGGTTCCAACCAAAGGCCGTAGTTACTTTTGTCTTTTACCATATAGCAACCAGCCAATGAGGGAAGGTCTCTTGGTGGGCTGTCTGAAATTGTTGGAACCCTCAGCAGTCCACTTAGGGTGAAATAACAAAAGTTCCACAGTTTACGTGGACAGCGTTGAGCACATCTGCTGTTGAAAATGCTGAACATATTCAGCTGGCTGTGGAGGGAGAGAAAAATGGTCAACAATTTGGGCTTGATGATGTTTCCTCAGAACTGCAAGAAATTGGAGATGAACAGGTTTCTAGCAAGTGTAAGGGGAAGAAAGAAGGCAGAGATAAAAGAACAAAAAGGCTAGTTCTGTGCTGAGCAAAGGGCCAAAGAGATTAAATGCGGAAAGAGATTAAATAGAGTCACATAATCGTAGAGATGTACAGCATGGAAACCTACCCTTCAGTCCAACTCGCCCATGCTGACCAGATATCTCAACCCAATCTAGTCCCACCTGCCTGCACCTGGTCCATATCCCTCCAAACCCTTCCTATTCAAACACCCATCCAGATACCTTTTTAAATGTTGCTATTGTACCAGCCTCCTCCAATTCCTCTGGCAGCTCATTCCATGCATATACCACCTTCTGTGTGAAAAAGGTGCCCCTTAGGTCTCTTTTATATCTTTCCCCTCTCACCCTAAACCTATGCCCTCTAGTTCTGGACTCCCCCACCACAGGGAAAAGACTTTGTCTATTTATCCTATCCGTGACCCTCATGATTTTATAAACCTCTATAAGGTCACCTCTCAGCCTCTGACGAATGCGGCAAGAAAAAAATGGGATAATAATGGGACTATAAGAGAACCTTTTTATTTATTTATTTACTCATGGGACATGGGCATCATTGGCTGGCCAGAGTTTATTGCCCATCCCTAGTTGCCTTTGAGAAGGTGATGTTAAGCTGCCTTCTTGAACTGCTGCAGTCCACGTGCTGTAGTTTGTCCCACAATGCTCTTAGGGAGGGAATTCCATTGCTTTGACCCAGTGATACTAAAGGGATGGTGTTATATTTCCAAGTCAAGATGGTGAGTGGCTTGGAGGTGAACTTGTAGGTGATGTTCCCAGGTATCTGCTGCTCCTGTCCTTCTAGGTGGTTTGGAAGGCATTATCTAAGGATCTTTGGTGAATTTTGGCAATGCACCTTGTAAGTAGTGCACTCTGCTGCTACTGAACACCAATAGTTGAAGGAGTGAATGTTTGTGGATGTGATGTTAATCAATTGGACTGCTTTGTCCTGGATGATGTCAAGCTTCTTGTTTATTGTTGGAGCTGCACTCATCCAGGGAAGTGGGGAGTATTCCATCACATTGCTGACTTGTGCCTTGTGGGTGATGGACAGGTTTTGGGGAGTCAGGAGGTGAATTATTCACTGCAGTATTCCTAGACTCTGACAGGCTCTTGTAGGCACTGTGTTTATGGGCAAGTCCACTTGAGATTTTGGTCAATGGTAATCCCCAGGATGTTGGTGGAAGATTCAATCCTGGTAACACCACTGGTTGTGAAGGGGCAGTCGTTAGATTATCTCTTACTCAAGATGGCCACAGATTGACATTTGTGTGGGGCAAATGTTACTTGCCACCTGTCAGCCTAAGCCTGGATATTGCCAAGATCTTGTTGCATTTGAATATGGACTGCTTCATACCTGAAGAGTTGTGAATGGTGCTAAACATTGTGCAACTATTGGCAAACATCCCCATTTCTGACCTTATGACAGGGGGATGGTCATTGATGAAGCAGCTGAAGATGTTTGGGCCTGCGACACTATCCTAAGGAACTCCTGCAGGGGTGTCCTGAAACAAAGATGACTGACCCCCTAATAACCACAACCATCTTCCTATGTGCCAGATATGACTCCAACTAGCAGGTAGTTTGCCCCCAATACCCATTGATTCCAGTTTTGCTGAGGCTCCTTGATGCCATACTTAGTTGAATGCTGCCTTGGTGTCAAGGGCTGTCATTCTCCCTCATCTTTGGAATTCAGCTCTTTTTGTCCATGTTTAAATCAAGGCTAAAACGACATCGGGAGCTGAGTGGCCCTGGCAGAACTCAAAGTGGGCACCAGTGAACAAGGTGATGCTGAGCAAGTACTGGTTGATAGAACTGTAGATGACACCTTCCATCATTTTACTGGTGAGGAAATGTAAAATCATAGAATGGGTTCAATACAGAGGGAGACCATTCCCCCTGGTGTGTTGGTCCTGGCAAGTGCATCTCAGCTGGTCCCATTCCCCCTCGCTTTCCCCATAAATCTGCAAATTCCCTTTCATCTTTTCCTCGTGTCATCTCTGAGGTGTGTTACCAATCAGCTTAAATTGATAATAGAATCTCAGAATTCCTACCATACGGAAGCATTCGGCCCATCAAGTCCACACTGACCCTCCGAAGAGCATCCCACCTAGACTCAATCCCCTATCCTAACCCCGTAACCCCTGCAAAGCTCATGGCTAACCCTGCACAGCCCTGGACCCTTTGGGCAATTTGGTGTGGCCAATCCAGCGAACCTGTACATTTTTGGACTCATGCTCTCAGATTCTCAACCATTGTGCCATTGGCAACAGTTTTACTGGCACCAACTGCCTGAGGAAAGATAGGAGGTGTGGTTGTGACCTGAAACTGTCGGACTCGATGTTGAATCTGACAGGACACGCAACAGCAGCTCATCTTTCATTAACGTCTGATGAAGCGCATAGTTGTATTGAGTCAGCACAATTCTTTTTATTTTTCACTCACTTGCCATTTCACCATCTGGCATCAGGAAGCTTGCCAAACTCGACTGAAGAAATTCATAAATCTTGGAAAGTGACAGAGAAAGAAAATAAATTTGTTCCTGATGAAAGCAGTCTGTTGATCAGTTGGAAAAGAAGCCGACCAATTCATTGTATTAAATTCGCTCAGCGAGGTTGCATAATTCATCGCAAACCTTTATCTTGGAGTTTAGTTTTTAATTAATTCAGGAGTATGTTATTCGCAAAAAGGAAGACAAAAATATCAGTCATTTCAAGCAGCAAATAACATGCAATTATTTGTACTTAAATGAACATCTTGAGCCTGTTAAATCAGAGGTGTCCAATGATCGCAATATTCTGCACAGAATGAGATCACTCTGCCTATTGTACCCATGCTGGCTTCTCGAAAGAAACTAAACAATTGGTCTCATTTCCTGGATCTTTCTCCTGGCACTGTTTGTTTCATTTTATATCAAGAATGCAGTTCCTTTTTGAAAGTTGGTTTTGACACTAAAAGAAAGACATGCATTTTTATAGCACCAGAAAACTCAAAGCCAATCAAGTGCTATTTGAAGTGAAGTCATTGTAGTAATGTAGGAAACACGTAAACCAAATTGGATTCAGCAGCCTCCAAATCGCAACATGATAATAAGCAGCTAATCTTTTTTTGTAATGCTGAGTGGGAATAAATATTGTCCAGGGATAAATTTTCTTTGATGTTTTTCAAAATAGTGCCAGAACGTCTTTTACATTCAACTGAGCAAGTGGATGGAGCTTCAGTTCAACAACTCGGGGATGGTACTGTTAATAGTGCAGTGCACCTCCAACAGCATAATGTATTGCACTGCAGTGTCAACTTCACTTTTTTATTCCAGACCTGAATTACAAAACATTGTAATCCTGGGCTGGGTATGCTACCAAGTGAGCCATAGTTGACTCCTTCTGAACGTGGTTCAACACACTTTCAGGCAATACCTTTCATATCACCAATGCTCCCCCTAAACCACTCTTGAGTGTCCACACTTGGCGATCAGCCTTGATCCCACCATTGACTTCCAGTTTCAGCCATGCACGGACCTCAGAGGTCACAGGTATAAAGAAAATACGAGGAAATGTAGCACATCACTGTAACTGAGCAAACAAAATTCTAGTTGTCACTAAGGCTGGAAGATTTAAGTTATAAGGAAAGACTGGATAGTCTGGGACCTTCTTCCCTAGAGCATCGGAGGCTAAGGTGTGACTTTATCGATGTTTATAAAATCACAAGGGGCATGGATAGGGTGAACAACTAAGGTTTTTTTTTTCTCCAGGGGAGTGGAGTCCAAAACTAGAGGGCATAGGTTTAGGGTGGGAGGCGAGAGATTTAAAAGGCACCTAAGGGGCAATCTTTTCACACTGAGGGTGGTGCGTGTATGGAATGAGCTGCCAGAGGAAGTGTTAGAGGTGAGTAAAATTATGACACTTAAAAAAAACATTGGACACGTATGTGGGTAGGAAAGGTTGAGAGAGATATAGGTCACATGCAGGCAAATGGGACTAGCTTGGATTAGGAAACCTGGTTGGTATGGACGAGTTCAACTGAAGAGTCTGTTTCTGTGCTGACTTTCCTCCCCTCCCCTCCTGTTCTTTTTGCCAGCAATCATAAATTTGGATTTTCTGGTTACCTGTGTCCTGTCAATACAATGTGTATCTTTTAATTTGCTATATTGAAACATCACGTAATTCAAAACCACTATTCAATAATATTGATCTTCAATAGTATTTAAGAAGTCATGTATGTTGAGATGGTGGGGAGCTGTTATTTTAATCAAAAACATGCTAAATTACCAAGAGAAACTCAGTGCAGTTTGGATGTTTCCAGTGTGCATTTTGGTCTGTCCAATCTGACTATTATTTGCAGTATCCATTCAAGAAGAACTAGTATTTGGATCAATTTTCAAAAGGAGCAGTTTTCAGGAACCTAGGTATCCAGGTGTTATTTGGACCAGCGTTTGAATAATTGCAAACACAACTTGCAAAAGAAAGAAAAGTTCCCTTCAGCGAGTGCAAGCTGGCAGAACTGGAAGAGTCCAAGACTAATGGGTGCCTCTAAGTGAAATGATCTATTCAAAAAGCCACAACAATGACTCATGCAAGCGGTGAACCATTGTATTCGTGCAGTAAGGACAATTCTTCTGAAATTAATTTGTATCGTTTGGGTAAATTAAGGGAACTTTACACTGCAGCTAGTTGCATTATTTTAGACCTTTGTATGTGTGATAGCTTACTATCACCTTCTCAAGAGCAACTAGGGACAGGCAATAAATCCTGAGCTGTTCAACCATGTCCTGTGAGTGAATAAAAACTACCTTAATGTTCGAAAAAAGTGTGTTTTGTTTCATATGTAACATTGATATTATAAAATTCATCAAAAAGATCCATGTTGCTGAATCACTTTGTGGACTTTAATTATAAAAATATCCTCTCAATTTTATTTTCCTACTTAAATTAGAAGGTAAAGAATGGGTTGCAAAGAGGATAATTCTGTAAATTGCAGTTGGGTGGGTGATTTATTTAGTGAGTTAAACACTGGCTTTCTGCCAATATTGCTGGATTGTTGTCAAACTGGAGAGAGATCAGTGAAATGCATGAAGCAAATATGGTATGACCGGGCCAGCTGACTGCACCATGAGAGCTGCTGCTCTCAATGCAGGTTACTTCCACCACCTCTTTAAAGGTAGGAAACTACATAGAATCCCTACAGTGTGGAGGCAGGCCGTTTCATCCCTTGACTCCACGCCAACCCTCCGAGGAACATCCCACCCAGACCCATCCCCCTATCCTGTTTTTCCCATGGCTAATCCACTCAGCCTGCACACTTTGTGGGAGGAAACTGGAACATCCTGTGGAATCCCATGCAGACATGGAGAGAATGTGCAAACTCCACACGGACAGTCACCTGAGGTTGGAATTGAACCTACCGTTGAAAGGCAGCAGCGTTAACCACTGTGCCACTGTTCAGGGTCGGCTTTCTTTCAAGAAGATGGAAAACACTTCTAGGTTTAACTAGGGGAGTTCTTTGCAGTTAACAAGATTTGGTTGATTGTGTATTAGAAACCAGTGCCAGGATGCATTGACATTTACCGAAACCTTTAGGAGGATTGAATATTTGGTCCCACTCTTTCCAGATCCTAAGCTATTCTGCCCACAAGTCCCCATATTGCCGTCACAATGGGTGGGGTTCACACCAGACTTCAGAATTAACCCTTTCAGACTCGAGTGCAACAGCAGATAACATTTTCCAGATTACTTCCAGTTTTTTTTTTAGTGTTTGTGTGTGTGTGTTAAAGTATTGAACGAATCACCTTGTATTGACTTCCTTTTGCTGTGCCAGGGGAAATCATTTGCGAGCCTCCAAATAATAAATTGGACAAATTCACTGGGACACTATTTTGGAACGAAAAGAAGTATTCCCTAGATAATGAAAAGATGCTGCTTCGAGGCTGTGTGCTGCGGAACACGGAGTGGTGCTTTGGCCTGGTAATCTTTGCAGGTAAATCACTGATCAGTGCAGACTGGATCATTAAGGAATATTCTGATAGCCCAATTTTCTTTTTTTTAAATAAAAAGGACCTTTAATGTCCTCTACATCCTTGGAATGTCCCAAAGTACTTTATGGGCAGTTAAGTGTTTTTGAAGTCTTGCCATTTTTGTGTAAGACAGAAAATGCAGCAAGCTTCCACAAATGATGCGATAGTAACCAGATGATCTGAATCACAGAATCCCTACAGTGTGAATTTGACCCATTGAGTCCACACTAACCCTCCGAAAAACCCACCCAGACCCACCCCCGCTATCCTATCCATGTCACCCTGCATTTTCCTATGGCTAACCCACCTAGCCTGCACATCCCTCGGCGGCACGGTGGCACAGTGGTTAGCACTGCTGCCTCACAGCACCGGAGATCCGGGTTCAATTCCCGCCTCAGGCGACTGACTGTGTGGAGTTTGCATGTTCTCCCCGTGTCTGCGTGGGTTTCCTCCGGGTGCTCCGGTTTCCTCCCACAATCCAAAGATGTGCAGGTCAGGTGAATTGGCCATGCTAAATTGCCCATAGTGTTAGGTAAGGGGTAAATGTAGGGGTATGGGTGGGTTGCCCTTCGGTGGGTCAGTGTGGACTTGTTTCCACAATGTAATGTAATCTAATCTAATCTAATCTAATTATGGGGCAATTTAGCATGGCCAACTCACCTAAACTACACATCTTTGGACTGTGGGAGGAAACCAGAGCACGCGGAGGAAACCCACAGAGACACTGGGAGAATGTGCAAACTGCTGTGGTGATGTTGTTTAAGTGATAAATATTGGCAAATCCTACACTTCTTTGAATAGAACCCAGGGAATCTTTTATGCCTACTTAAGTCATTTAAGGTCTTGGTTTAAATTCACATCCATTGGAGTGATTGTATATGTTTAAAGCTGGTGTGGGACTTGAACCCATAGACAACAGTGACATCTGTTGAGCCAAGCTGATATCTAATACCTAATGATTTGATTCAGTATTATATATAACACACCTTCACCTTTACGTTTTAGGGCCTGATACCAAGCTAATGCAGAACAGTGGCCGAACCAAATTCAAACGAACGAGTATAGACCGACTGATGAATACTTTGGTACTATGGGTAAGTGAATGTGTTTACCTGGTCATCTAGGATTACAGACTATATTGCAGACTGGAAATAGGATTTTTTAAAGTTTAATTTTTCATGCGATGTGGGCATCGCTGGTAAGACCAGCATTTGGTATCCATTTCTAATTGTCCTTGAACTGGATGGCTTCAGTTCAGAGAGCAGTCAAACAAATGAATGTGGCTGTGCGGTCTCATGTAGGACAGACCAGGGAAGACCCTGAAGGACATTAGCGAACCTGTTTTAATGAATGCTGGTTTCATGTTTGTCATTACTGAGACCAGTTTTGTGATGTATGAATTGAATTTTAAATTCCACCAAAAGTTCTCGTGGAATATGAATTCATAACATCTAAAGAATCAGCCGGTTTGTTGCATTATTAGTCCATTGACATTACCACTACACGTTGTATGGATTATTTATAGTCACGTGGAGTGTGTATGATTTCCATTTATGAGTTTGGATCTGTAATAAGGTAATACTTTTTTACAGGCATTACAGCTACCTTCTCCTAGTCGTTACGAGAAATGCTGAGGAACTCTATCAGTCATCACTGTAATTGAAATTGAGTCCACAAACACTTACAGTATATTGAGCTGTTGAAGTAAATGACATGGATTTGTTAAAGAGATGGGGATGGTTGGATAGGGAGGAGGAAAGAAAGGAATGGAGTAACTGCTGATCGGGTTAGAGGAAGAGAGGTGGGTGGACGCTCCTGTGGAGGATAGAACAAGTGGGCCAAATGGCCTGCTTTCTGTGTCAATCTCAACATAATTCAAAGAAACAAAGAACTGCAGATGCTGGACCAAAAACAGAAATTGCTGGAGAAACTCAGCAGGTCTGGCAACATCTGTGGACAGACAGCAGAATCAACATTTCAAGTCTAGTGACCTTTCTTCAGAACTGATTTTAGCTAGGAAAAGGCAGTATTTATACTGAAGACAGGGTAGTGGGGGTGGGTGTAGGTGCTAAAGTAGATCACAATAGGCGGAGATGTAATCCAGAGACACACAAGACCAGTTGGCAGACAAAGGGTTGGATAATGGTCAGATATAATTCAATGTAAATCAACTTTTGTAATGGTAAATAAAGCAATAGTTTTATATAATGATGAAACAGCCCTGCCTTATTGTTTGAGTATATTTCACTTTTCTGATGTATCCTTCTCTCCTGTTAACAACTTGGTCAGAGGTGGTGTGATAGTCCCACATATAGACAGCATTCAGCACAGCTAATGGTAGGGGAGTCAACACTGTTGCAAGACTGAGTTTCCCGCGTTTAAAGTTTAAAGTTACTGCTATGCAAATTCTGGGGAATACAACACAATAAATGAAGTGTCATCTCTTTTCTGAGTTAACTGTGATTCTCTCTTCAGATCTTTGGCTTTCTTGTGTGTATGGGAATCATTCTGGGAATTGGAAATTCCATCTGGGAAAGTGAAGTTGGATACCATTTTCATATCTACCTGCCCTGGAACAAGTGGATGAACAATGCGATTTTTTCGGGATTTCTAAGTTTCTGGTCATACATAATTATCCTGAACACAGTTGTGCCGATCTCACTATATGTCAGGTGAGCCATTGTTCACAGTGGGGGTGATAAATAGAGACTTTCTCTCATGCCTTTGCTTTCAAAGTTCAATTTTATTATTTAATGTTAAGTCCAGGGAATATCCATGCATTTATCAGTCTGGCAAATCCACGTTAGATTAGATGAGATTCACTACAGTGTGGAAACAGGCCCTTCGGCCCAACAAGTCCACACCGCCCCTCCGAACAGCAACCCACCCTGATCCATTCCCCTACATTCACGCCTGACTAATGCATCTAACACTACGGACAATGTAGCATGGCCAATTCTCCTAACCTGCACATTTTTGGACTGTGGGAGGAAACCGGAACACCCGGAGGAAACCCACGCAGACACGGGGAGAATGTGCAAACTCCACACAGACAGCCGCCTGAGGCGGGAATTGAACCTGGATCTCTGGCACTGTGAGGCAGCAGTGCTAGCCACTGAGCCACCGTGTGCTCATCAGTTTGAAAATGCGCTGATTAGAAGTATTGATCCAGGGATTCCTAGGTCCTAGGAGGGTTGTGTCTGATGGATTAGACTCTCAGCACAAGGTCCAATTACTGGATTGTGAGAGAAGGTCCCTCTATAATTTGATAAATCCTCAGCGTACAAGACACCGTCAGGAAGCGATGGGATTTTGCTTTTAAAGTGTGTGAAGTTTCTGTCTGGACCTGTGAGGGATTCACCCCAAAATCTTTTTAAGATTAGCACATGTGCAAATTTCCTCCAACAAACAGCTGGAATACCTTTAAGAATAGTAGTTAAATATAACAGAGTGTGACACTGGGCGAGATTTTCTGATTTTTCTTCAAAGTATGGTGGCAGGCACCATACCCCTTACACCAGCACCAACACCTATCGATGTGGTCACCCAGTAGGCAGTATAGCACTTCACTTCCTGGGAGAGTAATGTCCCACTCCACCTGAAGCTGCTGGCCAATCAGGGGGCAGCACTGCTCTGAATAGTAGTGCCATGTCAGAGGCTGAAGTTACTAGTTGCATAGCAACACTAATGTTCTGGAGCAACAGGAAAAGTAAGTGACTTTCCAGGGGTTGGCTTGTGGAGAGGGGGGTCAGAGGCAAGGCCAAGAGGGTGGCTTTCAACAGCCTCTCCATGGTTTCCATTAGTGCCCCAAATTATACCCAGATTAAGGCCCTTGGTTGTCTGAAGAGACCCTTGATTGATCATTATTTGACTACTAAAGCATGTCAATTGCTGATAGGTCAGGACAGTTGATGATGAGACTTCCTGACCAGAAATGAAATTTGGAAATGGCAGAGAAGCAGCAGGTATCTTCCTGATGCCAATCTGACTGAATATCACTGATTCTTAGAAGGGAAAGATTCTGCAAAGTGTAATGTAATGGACAAGAAATGCATGTGCATATTAATTACATGCCAATATGTGAATAGCCCTTTTAAGATGCATAAAGAGAATGAAAGAATGACTTGCATTTACATAGCACAGATTATGAACACCAGACATCTAAAAGTTCTCTACAGTGGAATATCTTTGAAATGCAGCCACTGTTATCACACAGGAAACATGGTAACCAATTTACCCACAGCTAACTCTCACCAACAACATGGTGATAATGACCAGATAATCTCTCTCTCTCTGAGAACATTTCAGGGATAAATATTGGCTAAGGCACAGGAAAATCACCTGATGTCCTTGGAAAAAAAGAGCATGTTTATTTCATTTGGTTACCTCTTTGATATTGCTTCCTCAAAGGAAACTGAGAAGAACATATCCATCACACCTACTATCTTAACGTGCTGGCGTAGGGAACCTTGTTTATAATCTGTGACTTTTGATTTTCTTTTGTAGTTGACTTTGAAGATTTCTCTTACTGTTATTTTCATAGTTAAAAATCACACAACACCAGGTTATAATCCAACAGGTTTAATTGGAAGCACACTAGCTTTCGGAGCGACGCTCCTTCATCAGGTGGTAGTGGAGGGCTCGATCGTAACACAGAATTTATAGCAAAAATTTGCAGTGTGATGTAACTGAAATTATACATTGAAAAATTTCAGTTACATTACACTGCAAATTTTTGCTATAAATTCTGTGTTACGATCGAGCCCTCCACAATCACCTGATGAAGGAGCGTCGCTCCGAAAGCTAGTGTGCTTCTAATTAAACCTGTTGGACTATAACCTGGTGTTGTGAGATTTTTAACTTTGTACACCCCAGTCCAACACCGGCATCTCCAAATCATGTTATTTTCATGGTGATTTTAAGTAGGAAGACTTTCTTCCTTGCATTGTCCAGTTTTGATGTTGAGTTTGGTTTTTGACTGTTGCATGTTGCAATATTTGTTATTTTAGTTTTTGTAATTCCAATTTCTTTTTCATTTTGTGTCTATTGAAGTGTTGAGGTCATTCGACTTGGGCATAGTTACTTCATCAACTGGGATCGAAGGATGTATTATGCTAAGAAAAACACATCTGCTGAGGCACGAACCACAACACTCAATGAAGAGCTGGGGCAAATAGAGTACATATTTTCTGACAAAACAGGAACTCTTACGCAGAACATAATGATTTTCAACAAATGCTCAATTAATGGAAAAGCTTATGGTAAGTTTCAATTTTTTTTAAAATAACTTGCACTTTGCATCTATAATGGCAATTGTCGTGATGTGTTCCTTGTTAAGAGATTCTACGTCCTCCCTCCAACCCAGCCATAAAATTCAATAGTGATATTCATGCTTCCTTTTTAAATTATTGACATATTAAGTGGAAGTTCTCGAATGAAGGTGAAAAAATCAATTGCTGGGGTTCATAGCAGGTCAGGCAGCATCTATGGCGAGAGAGAGAGAGAGAGAGAAAGCTAACGTTTTGAGTCTAGATGACTCTTCATCAGAACTGATGTGAAGTGTGGAGGGGGCAGCATTTATACTATTGCTGGGGGAGAAAAGATGTTGACAGTTCAGATTAAGTGATTGGAATGTGAGAATGTAAGTCAAGATGTTTTCTTTGCTGCACCTTCCTAGTTCTGTCACTGCTCACAAAGGATGCTCCCCAAAGTGACCACAGAGGGCAATAGTGGGCCACACAAATGAAGTTAAAAATCACACAACACCAGGTTCTAGTCTAACAGGTTTAATTGGAAGCACTAGCTTTCGCAGCGACTCTCCTTCATCAGGTGGTTGTGGAGTACACAATTGTAAGACACAGAATTTATAGCAAAATTTACAGTGTGATGTAACTGAAATTATACATTGAAAAATACCTTGATTATTTGTTAAGTCTCTCATCTGTTTGAATGACCATGTTAGTTTCACTTCTTTCATATGTAAATCGCAAAATGTTTTTAAAAATTTACACACTCAGGTTAACTTTAACAATTGGTGTCAGCCCAGGTAATGTGTTGAAGGTGTTAGCCCCCTGTGTGCTGCTGTCTGTCCCATAATGTTTAGACTGATTCAAATCAAAAAATGAATTAACAGAACCTTACATAGATTCATGCAGTTTTTGAGCAATGTACAATGCTACTCTGCAAGTACAAATTCACCCCACAAAAGTATATGTGTAATGGTGCATGTGGGTTTTTGTGTGTGTATGTGTGTGTTGGGGTAGATGATTTTTAACTTTGTACATCCCAGGTCAACACCGGCATCTCCAAATCACACAAATGAAAATCTTCAAACTGATTCAAAGACTTGATAATTCTCATTGAATGCTTGAAGCACATAGTGCTTCCTTGTAGGTAACCCATTCAGAGTTACCTCCATTGTTAAAGATAAATTATATTAATATATCATGATATACAATGCTATTTGCTTTTTAGTTTAATGTTTTAATTCTGTTTACATTGCATACCAATATGCAAACATAAACATATATTGTATAAAAATATATTATGAGGAGAATTGGTTCAATCATCATGTCAATGAGTCTCACGCGAATTTCCAACTGGGAAGGGTACAGCCAGGTTCTGCCTTTACTCAGCATTCATGATGCCACACTCTCAGCCTGGATTACTAATTCAGATTCAGATAGTGCCTGAAGGTCACCAATACCAATTCTGATCAGCACAGATTGAGATTGAATCTTGATCCTTTCTAGCCTTTATAGTCCAGCGACAGATACTCTCCCTCCAAATCTTCTGGGGAGCCATGCTATTTGTAAGATTTGACAGCTCGATAAACCATGGTAGAAATTATTTTGCATATGAATTGGTGACATGTTAGTGGTTCAGGTCATTTAGTTATTTGGGCATACACATTTTTAAATAGTCTTTAGTAGCGTATCTGTGCTAATAGAAATAGTCAGATTTGGGAACAAATATGGTTTTGACTGCCACAATTAAAATGTTGCCCCTACAGCTATGTATCTACAATAGAACAGTCTTAATCCCAAGCGTATCTTGATTAAGAACAAGCCATATAGTCAGCATGAACCATTAGCTAATGTCCTTAAATCTGACTGAAATATTAAAATGCCCTCCAAACTCTCAATTTTTTTTATTCACAATTAAGTAAAATGTAGAGTTATTTTTTAAAAATTGATGCAGTCTGGAAAATGTACGAATTGGCTATTTTTCCCTTCGAGGGAACTCATGATTTTTATTTTGGAATTCTCCTATCGCAAAGCAAATTGTTTACCATCCTCAAGACATGAGTAAGACAAAAAGCCTGGTATCAATCCTGAGTGACAGCTGGTTGTGATAGTGGGCTGATACGGGAGAGGTTTCCCAACAGCGAGATTGCAATAGGATCTCTCCTGGAGCAGTTCCAGATTATGACTCCGTTTAGAAACCCATTCCAATCCCAACTCCCCCCACCTTCAAACTCATCTCCTGCCATGCTGCTCATTTCCTGTGGGCCACTTCTGTCTCAGCAGTGCCAGCATATGCCTGTTAAATGTACATTCATTGCCCGCCAAAGAATTTCAATCGGCCCACTCACAACCAGGTTGCCCAGTGCGGTCCGTGCTCTTGGTAAATTGAAGCGGGGGCAGGGGTGGATGGGCAGGAAACCCATATACTTTAGGTCTCTCCCCCTCTGCCAAACACCAAGCAGAGGAGTGTAAAATCAAAAAAAAACCCAGAAATTCCTGGAAGAGCTCAGCAGATCTGGTAACATCTGTGGACAGAAATCAGAGTTAACGTTTCGGGTTGAGTGACCCTTCCTCATTGTTAAATCCAACCATGTGTGTATGCATAAGGATGATGTTGTCAATGTGAGGCTAACAATCTGACCTGTTTCTCTACATTCCACCTTTACAGACCGTTAGAATGTTAGTCTTCTCACTTAACTCCCAGATTTCACATATTACTGTCTAAAGAAATATATTGTTTTTTTCCCCCTCTAAATGATGACTGGTAATTCTTAATGATTTTCTACATTTCTTCTTTAGGAGATGCTTATGATGAACTGGGACATAAAATTGAAATATCTGAGGTAGGGGCACTATAATGAAGATGTTTGAACTTAAGTGATCACTAGACTTTTACAGATGTGTGTAAACATGAGATACAACGGTGACATTGTGTTGAAAAACAATTTTCACATAGCCACTTTTGTTCAAGCTGTGATCTGAGTTGAAACCTTCTTTCATATCCAAATCTATCCACACCAGACCTCAACCCAATGGTCTCTGCTTAAGTCTAACATCAGCTTTATAATCCCAAAATTTCATCCCTGTATTAACTGAGATATTTTTGTCAGCTTTAGGCTCACTCTGATCTAACACACCACACTAACCCTGAGGACCTGAATTTATCTAGTTAATTATGTTAGAATAAATGATACCTTCGTTAGTATAGATTTATATTCCCTACATATGATTATACAGACCTGAATTAATGGATGCTTCAAGCTTATTTATCCTGTCCACATTTCGACCACACCAGGTCACAAATCCCAAGATTTTAATTTGTGCTAATTGATCCTTGTATCTCTCTTTATGGCCAGGATATGTTTGTATAACCTCAGTGTTCATTAGCTTGTGTGTTATGGATGCCACTTCAAAATCAAATCTGTTACTTTCTTAAATCAAACTCCAAACTTTCCTTTATTTTAGGCTGCGCTGTTCTGTCCTCTCCCTTTCCTTTCACTAAATGGTACCACCATTCCTTTCTCCCCATTTGAATACTTGACCTCTATTGATAGTCATCATCATAGCAAAGGATGAAGCTTATAAATTTATTTTTCCTTAACTACTTGTTAAATTGCATATTGAAATTATTGACTCATAAGCAACAAGTTCCTGCTCTCTGAAGAGTTCATCCTCACATCCCACTATATCTCTTGCTTAAAACTAGACATCTGTGTCCATTTATTGTCTCATCAACTATTGGGAGCAGCGTTTTGAGTTTGTCTGCTTTATCAAGCTTGCCATAACCAAATTTTTCCTTGTTCTCTTGCATCAAAGGAGATTAATGCCGCTACTTCAATCTAACCCTTGTATCTACATTTGTTCATCATGATAAATCACATCTGTCCTAAACTGTAGTGATCAAGACTGCATGTACCACTTCAGAGCTTCATAAAGATTCAGCATTACTTTTGTCAAGATCTGAAAGATTTGCACACCTGACCTCTGAGTCCCTTTGTCCCTGCATACTCATTGACATTGAGGCATCTATTTTGCCAAAAATGCATCACCTCACACTTCTCCATATTGAATTCCATTTGTCACCAGTCTACCCATTCAATTAGGATATCTATGTCCTGTTGCAATTGATGTATACCATCCTCACTGTTGCCACACTTGTAAGTTTGTTACCATCCACAGGCTCTGAAATGTTTTTTTTTGTTGTAATATACAAGCCATGAATATATATCTAAAACAGCAGTAGCCCTAGGACTTAGCCTTGGATACCACCGCTGTCTATCACTTTCCTATCCTGTCTGTGCTTCTTTCTGATGAAGCAAAAATTCTTTAATCTGATAGGTGAAGGAGAAAGACTGTTGTCCTATTCCCCCAGGCCCTAGAACCTGTAGAGGAGACTGGAATACAATTCCAAACTCAGCAAGTTCCAGCTTCTTTAAAATGTGCTGACCGTTACATCAGGGAGGAGAAAGTGAGGACTGCAGATGCTGGAGACCAGAGTCAAGAGTGTGGTGCTGGGAAATCCGAGGAGCAGAAGAATCGACGTTCTGGGCATAATCCCTTCATCAGGACCACTATATCAATGTGCATTTTATTGGGACAGGAAATAAATACTCTTTCTTAGTGATAGGTGTTGTATGAGGGAAACTCCTGGGATGAAAAGATTCTTGGACTGAATGGGTTACATCCTGGGATAATAAAGAAGCAGCTACAGAGATGATAGGTGGGTTGGTTGTGATCTTCCAAGAATTTTCTAAAATCTGGCAAATACCAGGGGATTGGAAAACTGTGAATGTAACACCCTTATTCAAAAAGGGAAGGACACATGTAATATAGACCAGTCAGCAAACGTCCATCATTGGGAAAATATTAGAGTCTGTTATAAAGGATGTTTTAGCAAAATGTATGGCAATGCATCATATAACGAAACAGAGTTAGCATGGCTTTATAAAGGGGAAATTGTGGCTGTCAAATTTATTAGAGTTTCATGAGGTGACAAGCAAGATAAAGGGGAACCATTAGATATAACATGGTTGAGTTTCCAAATGGCATTTGTTAGGGTACCGCGTGTTAGGCTACTTACTAAGAGCCCATGGAATGGAGGGCAAGCACTTGGCAGATGGAATATAATGTGGGGAAAATGAGAGGTTATGCACTTTCACAGAAAGACTGAAGGAGCTGAATGTTATTCAAATAGATAAAGACTGCAGAAAGCTACAGAGAGATTTGGGGTCGCTGTGCATAAATCATGAAAAGCTAGTGTACAACTTCAGCAGGTAGTAGGGAAGCCAAATGGAATGTCGCCTTTGTTTCAAAGGGAAAGGAAAATAAACACAGGGAGGTATCACTTAAACTATACAAGCCAGTAATTAGATCACACTGAGAACATTGTGAACAGATTTCATCCCCCTGCCTACGAAAAGAGAGACTGGCGTTGGAGGCATTCCAGAGGAGGTTCCTGTTGTGAGACTGTTTTATGAGGAGAACTTGTGTAGATTGTATAGGCCTGTGCACATGGAGTTTAGAAGACTTTATTGAAACATATAAGATCCAGGGCTTTAAGGAGTAGATACAGAGAGCTTGTTTCCCCTTGTTCAAGAATATAGGATTGGTGCATGTAATCACAGGGTAAGGGATTGTCCATTTAAGACTGAGAGACAATTTCTTCTCTTAGAGGCAGTGAAGCTGTGAAATTCTTTACCGTAGAGAGCTGTCGAGACTGGGTCATTCAGAATGTAAAGGCCGAGCTAGACAGTTTTTAATCAGCGAGGGAATCATGGGTTATCAGGATAAGGCAGGAAAGTGAGTTAAGGATTATCAGATCATTGAATGGCATAGCAAACTCAATAGGCCGAATGGCCTGCTCTTGTGCCTATGTTTTAAGGTCTCACAACCTTGGCGTCACAGTTGATCTTGAGGTGGGCTTCTGCACTTTTACATGTATCATCACTTAGATTGCCTATTTCCACCTCTTCAGTGTCACCGAACTTTTCCAATCCCTTAGTTTATTCTGCTGAAATCTTCATCCATTCCTTTGTTACCTCAAGACTTGCTAGTCTCGACATAGTCAGCAGGTAAAGTCATCGTAGTCCTAGGCTGCTCTCTCATTATTGAGAGATAGGTAAAAACAATGACTGCAGATGCTGGAAACCAGAGTCTAGCTTTTCCAGCACCACTCTAATCCAAACCCCCATTATAGAGAGATATCTGGTGTTGGTTTAACCTGAGGGTCACCACAGCTCAGGTGGGAAGAGAGATTGGGAAGGAGAGTCCTTCATGGTAACCCTAGCTGGGACAGGAATTAAACCCATGCAGTTGGTGTCACTCTACAACACAGACAACCAAGCCAACCAACTCCCAAATACTACCCTCCATAAGCTTGAGAAAACTCTGCTGCTAATGTCTTAACTTGAAGCAAGCCCCATTCCCCTAATCAGCCCTGTGTTGGCGGAGCTGCATTAGCTCCCAGTCAAACAACACTTTGGTCATAAAATTAGCATTCTTGTTTTAAATCCCTCCAAGGTGTTGCCATGCCCAGTCTCTGGCATTTACTGCAGCTCTGCCACTCTCTGAGATACCCCTGCTTCATAAATTCTAATCTCACATGTTCCCATGCAAAATTGCACTGCTTTTGGTCACATTTTCAGTTAAATCCCCCCCCCCAGGTCTGAAGTTCTGGAAGTGTCCGCCCCACACCTTTCTACCTCTTAGAAGACAATTCTTAAAACCTGCCTTTTTGACAAATTGGTCATCCGACTCAATATTTCCAACTGCAGCTCGGTGTTACGTTTTGTTTGCTAATGTTCCTGTGAAGTGCCTTGGGACATTTCATTAACGATCCTATATAACTAAGTTTAGTATCACAGGGAACACTGCTTTCTACATTGTTAAAGTTCCTATATCAAACAGCGAAGATCTGCTGCTTGTGACAGAACCCCTGAGTGAAGTCTACATGTTGACAACCTTGTCTGATGCAAAGAAAAGCTTAAAGAATGACACATTGATCCATGCCTTACACAATATACACCAGAAGGGCCTGAGATGTGGTCACTTGTTCTGGCAACAACTGTAGACATTTTCAGTGAAAGTCAACATTAATAAAATGCGCAGATATTAATAAAGTGCAAACTGTTTATTTCCAAATTGGGAAAAGTGTGTGAATTGGACGATTTAGTCATTATTATAATTCTTTTTAATGTGTACTTTAGCAGCTTATGTAACAGCAGTGCATGAATAATGTTTGTAATTAAAACATATTAAATACCCAGTTCTCAAGGTCAAAGATTGAGCACACAGCTCCATCAGATAAAAGCCTCAAGGAGCTGTAATACTTTCACTTGTATCTTGTGTAATCTAAATTAATAACTAGCAGCAAATGTAGTTCATATCTAATTCCGTGATCGGCCAAGTGATCAGACTGCATGTAACCTCATCAGAATGTAATCTAAAAGTTATTTATCTTAATTCATTGTGTTCATTTTCCTCGTTAAATTGTTTCTTTTGTTGCAAATGTCACTGTGGGAAGAATTGCGATGAGTTATGCAATCACAGTATTAATTCTTTGCAATAAAACACAAAAAAGTTTAGTTGAGCTTCAATTGGCAAAAACAATGCAATTAAAATATGTACAATTCCAATATTAAAGTTTAATTATTTTTCTCCAGTGATAAATAATGTTCAGGCTTTTTTCACATTGTAACTGATATGGAAGTGTATCTGCTATAATGGTTTCATTGAAAAATGAGCCAAACCGAGAAAAGAAGATAAGAAATTGCATTTGGATAGAGCCTTTCACATCCTTAAAATTTTCCACCTGCATAAATTATTTTTGAAGCACAGTCTTTTGTTGAGGCAAACACAGCAAACCAGTTGTACATAACCAGTTACCTTAAAAATAATGAGATAAATGATCAGTAATCTGGTGTTGCTGTTCAGAAGTTGAATATTAGGTAGGCTACAGGGACAAATCAAATTGAGTAGATTCCAAATTCACTCCTTGGGGCTATTTTCCCTAGAGCGTCAGAGGCTGGGGAGTGACCTTGTAGAGGTTTATAAAATCATGAGTGACATGGATAGAGTAAATAGTAAATATGGGGAGTCCAAAACTAGAGGGTATAGGTTTGAGGTGAGAGGAGAAGGATTTAAAAGGGGCTTAAGGGGCAACGTCTTCACATATGGAATGAGCTGCCATAGGAAGTGGTGGAGGCTGGTACATTTGAAACATTTAAAAGGCATCTGGTTGGGTATACGGATAGGAAGGGTTTAGAGGGGCATGGTGGCAAATAGTGGAAAATGGGACTAGATTAATTTAGGATAACTTCTTGGCATGATCTGTTTCCATGCAGTACATCTCTATGACTCTGAGTTAGCTGAATCATTCAGATTTCATAGAAGGAGATTTATTTGGAGAAACACATAAGTGCTAAATAGCAAATTTAGCACTTAACAAATGTGCAAATTGCAAAAGATATTTAATACTCAAAAAGGTTAGTCTGCTGTGTTTCACTCAATGATATGTGACTTGCTTTGGCTATGTTTTTTGATGCCATTCACTATTGTTGCACCTAGTTTGCTTTAAACGTTTATTTTGTGATTCGGATTGTATGTTTGTCATTTAAGAAGTTGAGCATGTGTGGCCTTTCTTTTTCAAAATTTCTAATTGTAGTGTTGTGAGATAACATGCAATGTGTTCCATGCTGCCATTTCTGATTTGCAGGGGATACTTAAATTTAGTTTGATAGGCTAAAGGCCCTTTTTACTGTGTTGTTCCATATAAAATGGACCTCATTGAATGTATTCAATGTAAAGTTCCCAACATAGCATTGTGTACCTCCTCACTCTAATGGTTCAGTTTGAGATTGGACCTGAAATAGATTGAGAAACCCCAGTTTAGCATTTGGATGCAAAGAGGAAGAGTTAAGACCGCAATCTGACTTCAATACAAACCCCTGACCAGCATATCACAGCTACAAATAAGGTTTTAGGAAAGTGTAAAGTAGATATGTGTAGTTTGCTGTCATATTTACAGTCTAATTTGTTTTCTCTTCAATTTATAGAAAACGCTCCCTGTGGATTTTTCATTCAATGCGTTAGCAGATCCGAAGTTTAAGTTTTATGATGCGAGTCTGGTGGAAGCAACAAAACTGGGGGATTCATCTGTGCACGAGTTTTTTAGGTTGCTTTCACTCTGCCATACAGTGATGTCGGAGGAGAAAAATGAAGGTAATATTAAAAATTTCAAGCTGGAAACCAAAATCAGCTTTCCTTGGAGTGTGAAAATTTCATTCGGATAGCACTTGCTTAGTGACCAGCCAAAAGAGGTCATAGCCTGAGCATTTTGGAAGACATTTTGAGAATTTGGGACATCTATCTCTCTCTCTCTCTCTCTCTCTCTCTCTCTCTCTCTCTCTATCTATCTATCTCTCTCTCTCTCTCTCTCTCTCTCTCTCTCTCTCTCTCTCTCTCTCTCTCTCTCTCTTCCACTCTCAGGGTGAGTCCATAGGTAGCTGTACAGTCTCTACCACACTTGGTGCAAAAGGTGGTCATGGGAAAGGTTGGGTGGCATTGGTTTGACAACATGCTCCTTGTGCTGTTTTCGCCTGGCTTCTGCTTTTTCCCAATGGCAAGTCTCAAGGTGCTTTATACCTTCAGTACAAAACACCATTATCAACAATTTTAGACCTCAACTATCCGTTCATTCAACAACATTCAGTCTGGTCATCTTGCATCATAAATGCCATCCAATAGTTCAATACCTTTCATTTTAAACTCCCATTTTGTATTATTGACTTGCTCAATGGTTGGGTTGTTCTCATTGATCCTGTTATCAATAGCTTTGAATTATCAGGTATAAACTATGTTTTACGTTACATTGGGTTTTGTTTTAAATGAAATTCCAGCTGTTTGATGTTTGTCTGCAGGAGAGCTTGTTTACCAAGCCCAGTCACCTGATGAAGGAGCCTTGGTCACAGCTGCAAGAAACTTTGGTTTTGTTTTTCGATCCCGCACCCCAGAGACCATCACAGTGAATGAGATGAGCCAGCCTGTTGTATACCAATTGCTGGCCATTTTGGATTTCAACAATGTGCGAAAGAGGATGTCAGTGATTGGTGGGTTAAGCACATAAAATAATTATCACCCCTTTTACATTCACTGTTTTCCTGGGAAGATTATTATCCATTTATACAGTGGAATTCATCAGAATGATGTACCTCTTTATTTTTATAGCATTGATATTACCTCTGACTTAATTATCTTGTGTTTTAGTTCGGAATCCTGAAGGACAAATAAGACTTTACTCAAAGGGAGCTGATACAATTTTGTTTGAAAGACTTCATCCATCTAATGAAGACCTGATGTGTGTTACCTCAGACCATCTCAGTGTAAGTGCCTCTTCTATTCTTTATATGTCTTTAACAGTTATTGGGTTAGGTTGATAAATAACATGATGATTAAATTGGGCCTTGCATGATGTTGTCACAATAGATTGAATGTAATATTGGTGCTCTTAGATTCTGCATTCGTTTATTTTCTACTGTTCATTCAAAATAATTTGGAACTTCCCTTGTGATGTATAGAATTTAGGAACATTTATTCAGTTTGGTAGCACTTGAGAGTGGTCATGATTTTGGCAATGCTGGTGCACCAGAGTGAGGCTGGAAAACCAAACTAGTCCTTGGGCCTCTTCATAATAAGTTAGCACAGCTCCCTGGTTAGGGTGGAATTAATTTTGGCTGGTGCTGAAGTCCGGCAGGGCAAGGAGGAGGCAATTGGGCTGTAGAGAAGGCTGGTAGTAAACCATAGTTGTCTTGTGGAGCCTGGAGTATTTCTCTGGCGCCTATTCAATGCAGCCCAATTTGTAGCCTTTATTATGAGGGTCATTCTGTGACCATCTTAATAATGGTCAGTGGTGAGGGAGCGCAAGTCCGAGGATTATAGGCCCGCACTCATCCTTCTGAACTCTAACTGTCTAAACAAATTCAGGAAACTAGGTGTCAAATGGATGGAGGAGCCTCATCTCAAGATTAAACTGAGGCCGTGTATGCTCTTAGGCATCTGTCAGTATCACCTACAGAAAGTAAAAGACCCGATCAGTTTAGCCATGGCCAGAGCACCCATGTCAGTTTGGCAAAGGTCTCTGCTTCAAGAAATCAACTACCATTGTTTCCTGTTGGTGCCTGTAAAATAGTTGCAACTGTGTTGAATTTAGACATGTGGTTGTCGACGACATATGTATTATCACAACTGTTTCCCGTCAGTGATTGCTGTTGAGAAGATAATGCCTTCTTAAACTGCTACAGTCCATGTGGTGAAAATATGCCCACAGTGTTGTCAGAGAGGGGACCTCCAGGATTTGTGCCAGAAATGATAAAGGAACGATTATATCTTTCCAGTTTAGGATGTTGCTTGACTCGGAGGTTAAACTTGGTAGTTTTCTCATTTACCTGCTGCTTTGTTCTTCCAAATAATGGAGATCGTGGATATGGAAGGTGCTGTGATAGAAGTCTCAGCAAGTTGTAGATAGTGCACAATGCAGCCATAGTGTGCTGGGATTGGAGGTAGTCATTATTGAAAGTGGTGGAAGGGTGCCAAATAATTAAGTTGCTTCGTCCTGTATGATGTTGAGTTATTAAAATTTCATTGGAGCTGCACTTATCCAGGACAATGGAGAGTACTGCATCATACTCCTGACTTGTGCTTTGTAAATGGGGGTACAATTATAACTACAAGCTTCAAGCATTTTGGCAAAGCTAGAGTCAGTGGGAATCATGGAGAAAGAAAAATCTTCATTGGTTGGTGTCATATCTTGCGCAAAGGAACATAACTGTGGTTGTTGGAGTCAATTATCTCAGCTCCAGGACATCTCTATGGGAGTTCCTCAGAGTAATCATTTGGCCCAACTACCTTCAGCTGTTTCATCAATGACCTTCCGTCCATTATAAGATCAGAAAAAAAAGGGTGGACTTTCCTTCTATTTTGATTTAGTCCCTACCCTCCCCTTCACTGTTTTGATCACACAGCACTGCCCTTTGATGTGAAGGGCAGTGTTTATCACTGGTCACCCAGGTGTTTTCCTTTCTTCCTGGTGGTGGAATTTGAATAAAGATTCGTGCACTTTGTGTCTTTCACTGTGTCTCACACCTGCGCGCACACACCATGGGTGCTGGGGATAAAATAAGCACTACCGCACTTAGGTGGTAGTGTGGGGGAAAAAAGAAAAAAAAGAGAAAAACAGGAGTGTCACTGCCCTTTGATGTGAAGGGCAGTGTTTGTCACTGGCCACCTGGGTGTTTGCTGAATGAAAAAAAAAGATCCGAATGGGACATGTTTACTGATGATTGCATTGATTTGATGAACATTCAGCACTATTTGCATCTCCTCAGATACTGAAGCAGTTTGTGTTGCAATGCAGCAAGACCTGAACAATATCCAGTGTGGGGCTGACAGTGGCAACTAACATTCACCCCACACAAGTGCAAGGGAGTGTCTAAGTCCAACAAAAGAGAATTTAACAGTCTCCTTAATCGCTGGTGTTATAATCACTGAATCCACCACTGTCAACAACATGGGGGTTACCATTGACCACAAACCGAACTGGACTAGCCACAGAAATGCAGTAATTACAAGGGTAGGTAGGTTAGGAATCCTTAGGCAAATAACTCGCCACCTAATTCCCCAAAGCCTGTCCATCATTTGCAAGGCACAAGTCTGGAGTGTGATGGAATACTATCCATTTGCCTGGAATTGATGTAGCTCTTACAACCCTCGCAAAACTTCCCACTATCCAGAACAAAACAACTACTTGATTGGAACCCCACCCACCACCTTAAATATTCATACCCTTCACCACTGGAGCAAAATGGCAGAAGGTGTACCATCTATACGATGAACTGCCGAAACACAATCAGATTTATCAACAGCATCTTCCAAACACACGACCTCCAGCACCTAGAAGAACATGGGCAGCAGACTCATGGGAACACCACAAGACTGTTGCAGAGGGCTACCAAGGCTGGATCATTAATATTCAAGGTTGATTTAAGCAGGTTTTCAGTCAGTAAGGGAATCAGGGGGAATCTGGAAAAGGCAGGAAAATGGACTTGGGGATTATCAGATCCACCATGATCTCTTTGAATAGCGGAAAAGACCCGATAGGCTGGCTTACCTCTGCGCCTACATCGTATGATCTTATGACATCACCAGCAAGTTCCTCTTAAAGCGCTCTGGATGACGTACTCTGTGACGAGAAATATGGGAGAATTGTGTGACAAGTCAAGTGAGGCCTAGCTGGACATGAGCAACAAGTCACAAGTTTCCAATGAACTTGCAGGTGCTGGGCTGAGATTCCCGCTAGACAATGGCAAGGTGCCTATTAAGGAGGGTAATTGCTTGTGCTTGGGGTCATTAACTGTGCATCTCACAGAATTAGTGCAACATCGTATCAGCCACCATTAGGAAGCTAGTCACTGAGAATCTTCAATAAGAAAATTTGAGCAGGTTAACTGCTTGCTTCTGTGGGTGGCCACATTTAACACCCGGCAACAATATCTCAGGACACACTTCATAAAGTCATACAGCATGGAAATAGTCCTTTCGGTCTAACAAGTTTCCCAAGCTAAACTAGTCCTGTTTGCCTGCATTTGGTCCATATCCCTCTAAACCTTTTCTATTCATGTATCGATCCAAATGTCATTTAAATGTTGTCACTGTACCTTCATCTACCATTCCTCTTAGAGTTCATTCCATGTACAAACCACACTCTGTGTAAAAACGTTGTCCCTCACGTCCTTTTTCCACTGCCATCTGAACCCTGCCAGTTCTCTCGGGACCTCGTGGCACCTCTTCAATCCATTCAAAGGAAGCTTCTGAACTTACTTTGGGAGATCCCAGCAACTAATATTGAAATAGTGTAGCAAGAACAATCTGCACCCAGGGACAGGTATCCAGGCTTCATCTCAGGGCTGCTCACTTGGTCTCTTACTGCTCACTCTACTTGAACCTCCCTGGATGCTCACAGCCTTGAACTTTACCCTCCAAACCAGGCTCACAGTTTACTATACCTTGCCCCGCTGTTTAGCCCAGACACAAAGCTAGGAAGCTTGTCGTGATTGTTGGCCATCCTCAGTCAAGTCAAAGGAGATGGCCTTCAGGGTCCTGGAACCAAGGGCAGTCACTGCTATCAGTCCAGAGGCTTGGGGCAATCATTCACTTCGTAAGGGATGAGGAGCTGAATGTCAGGCAGCCATCTTGACTCCTTCTGCTCAACTTTGGGCTGCCTTCCTCTGGAATGAGTAAAGGGAAGGATTGAGTGGGATGAAAGTTGGTGGCATGGTAGTTGGAATAAATGTATTTAGATATCCTGAGCAGATAGTAGGCTGTGCAGGGTTGGGATTTGGAGTGAATGAGAGCGAGTGAAGGCAAATGAATTAGGATGTTTCTCTACAACAGCTTGCCGTAAGGTAGCACCTTTTGCACAATAAATCAACCAAATGTACTTCCCAGAAATGTTACAAAAGTATGACATCCACAACTACAAGGAGATTTTACATTAGATGATCAAAAGCTAGATCCAAGAGGTAAGGTTAAGAAGGATCTTTAAGGAGGGAAACAAAGTACACAGACAACGGCATATAAGAGGGTCATGCGTGTGCCTAGTTACCATGGTTACAGAGAGCTCAATCACCAATAATGCAGCAAATATCACTGGGAATGCTGGAGTGGCCAGAATTGCAGGTGCACCAATATCTTTTCTTGATGATTCATTCACAGGATGTGGGTGGCACTCATTAAACCAGCATTTACTGCCCATCCCTCAGAGGGGAGCTGAGAGTCAACCACATTGGGCAATTATGTCCTTGCTGGAGATTGCAGATAGTGAGGACAAAGACCACAATCAGGTTTAAAAACAAAGACGGGAATTTTTAAATAGAAATGTTGCTTGACCAAGAGCCGATGAAGGTCAGTGAGACCAGAGGTACTGGGGAGACTGGATTTGCTGGAAGTTAATACACAGGCAGTAAAGCTTTGGGTGACCTCCGATTATTTTAAATTTATCTTTTCATGTGTTGTGGAGGTTGCTGGCGTGGTCAATATTTATTGTCCATTCCTAAGTGCCTTTGAACTGAATGGTTTAGATTAAATTCCTGACAGTATTGAAATAGGCCCTTCGGCCCAACAAGTCCACACAGACGCTCTGAAGAGTAACCCACCCAGACCCTTTCCCATACCCACATTTACCCCTGACTACTGTCCCTAACATTGGGAAATTGAGCATGGCTAATTCATCTGACCTGCATATCTCTGGATTATGGGAGCAAACTGGAGGACCCGAAGGAAACCCACGCAGACACTGGATGAATGTGCAAACTCCACACAGAAGGTCGCCTGAGGCGGGAATCGAACTCGGGTCCCTGGTGCTGTGAGGCTGCAGTGCTAACCACTGAGCCACCGTGCTGCCCACCAAGGGTAGTTTGTTAGGTCATTTCAGAGAGCATTTGAAGCATCAACCACTGGGTTAGAGTCACATGTAGGCCAAACCAGGTAAGGATGGCAGATTTCCTTCACTGAATGACATTAATAAATCGGATTTGCAACCATCAAATGTCAATACCAGCCATCAATACACAACCATCAAAGACGCTTACCATTCCACCTCCCACCCACATTTTGGTAAATAACACCATAAGGCTGTGCTCCTTCTCCCAGTTTACAAGCAGAACCTAGGGTGTGAGGAAGTCATACAGAAAGTTGCACAGTGCTGGGCTCAGGTAATAGATGAGCTGCTATGTGAGTTTGAAGTTGGTGGATTGGTCCATGTTCAAGAACTCAGTGGCCACCCTAAACGAATATGCCACCACCGTCAGACTTCATTAATAAGCATGTAGAGCACAGTGTGCCAAAGAAATTAATCTGAGTGTTCCCCAACTGGAAACCACAGATGAACTGAGGAATTTACTCCCTGACCTATACAAGAACTCTAGCTGTGATCTTTGTGTGGCAATAGAGATGCCAGAGATAATATCAGGTTAAATTAGAGTCCCAGACTAACTACAGATCACACGTCAACAGTGGCAAGACTAGCGTGATGTAATGGGCCACAAAGTAAAGTCGAGAAGAATCATTGGCAACAATGCACCCCCCCCCCCCCCCCCCCCCCCCCCCATGAGTTCAGTGCATTCTATGCTCATTTTGAACAGAAGGTCTGAAGAAGGGCTTATGCCCGAAACGTCGATTCTCCTGTTCCCTGGATTCTGCCTGACCTGCTGCGCTTTTCCAGCAACACATTTTCAGCTCTGATCTCCAGCATCTGCAGACCTCACTTTCTCCTCTAGTGAAATGATGTCTCTTGCCCCGACCGTCTCGGGTGCACATGTATCCAGAGTCACCATCGCAGATGTGAGATCAGCCTTCTTGGAACTGAACCCACGGAAAGCGACTGGCCCGGATGGAATCCCTGGCCGTGCACTCGGATCCTGTACAGACCAGGAGTATTCACAAACATCTTGAACCTCTCCTTACTACGATGTGAGATTCCCACCTGCTTCAAGAAGACCACTATCATCCTGCTGCCAAAGAAAAACCAGAAACATGCCTGACTGACTAATGCCTAGTGGCTCTGACATGCATAACTATGAAGTGCTTTGAGATGTTAGTAATGGCACATATCAACTCCAGCCTCCCAGATTCAACTCAACTGAGTACTTGACATACTCAAATGTTGCCAATATTTGACCATTTTTAGTGGATATTTGTTATGTTATAGATCATTAACAAAATTTGCCTGACCAAAACATACTTTTTCCCAGCATCTTTTTCAGCACCAACCTTTGCTGGTCACATTGATTCACTTCCTGCCAATCCATAGCTAGCAATGTAGGCAGATAATGACAGGCGGTAGGTGTATAAATGGTGTGTTAGCTTCAATGCCGAAGAGACAAGTCAATAACTGTCAGGAAAGATTGACTGTGCTTTACCTAGTCACGTCTGCACTGCAAGCATCACATCTCCTCAGTTACAAGCCACTTCCTTGGTAATTACATCTAAACTGTACCCTGGCAGATAAATAGTGGGAACTACTTGAAAACTGGTAGCTAAATTTAACACTTTTTGTCGCTACTGGTAACTTTAATATTCTGAAACCCCAGAGCCTTATTGGATAATGGCTGATTTTGATTTGGAGCTATGAACCTGCACTCCAAGGTCTCTTTGTTCAGCAACACTCCCGAGGACCTTACCATTAAGTATATAAGTCCTGCTAAGACTTGCTTTCGCAAAATACAGCCCTTCACATTTATCTAAATTAAATTCCAACTGCCACTGCTCAGCCCATTGTCCCATTTGATGAAGATCCCGTTGTAATCTGAGGTAACCTTCTTCACTGTCCACTACACCTCCAATTTTGGTGTCATTGGAGATGTAGTGGACAGCGAAGAAGGTTACCTCGGATTACAATGCAATCTTGATCAGATGGGTCAATGGGCTGAGGAGTGGCAGTTGGAGTTAATTTAGATAAATGCGAAGGGCTGTATTTTGCGAAAGCAAATCTTAGCAGGACTTTAGATTAGATTACTTACAGTGTGGAAACAGGCCCTTCGGCCCAACAAATCCACACCGAACCTCCGAAGAGCAACCAACCCAGACCCATTCCCCTACACTTACTCCTTCACCTAACACTATGGGCAATTTAGCATGGCCAATTCACCTGACCTGCACATTTTTGGATTGTGGGAGGAAACCGGAGCACCCGGAAGAAACCCACGCAGACACGGGGAGAATGTGCAAACTCCACACAGACAGTTGCCTGAGGCGGGAATTGAACCTGGGTCTCAGGCGCTGTGAGGCAGCAGTGCCGCCCATAACTTATACACTTAATGGTAAGGTCCTAGGGAGTGTTGCTGAACAGAGAGACCTTGCAGTGCAGGTTCATAGTTCCTTGAAAGTAGATTCACAGGTAGATAGAATAGTGAAGAAGGCGTTTGGTCTGCTTTCCTTTATTGGTCAGTGTATTGAGTGCAGGAGCTGGGAGGTCATGTTGCGGCTGTACAGGACATTGGTCAGACCACTTTTGGATTACTGCGTGCAATTCTGGTGTTATTCCTATTGGAAGGATGTTAGTGAAACTTGAAAGGGTTCAGAAAAGATTTACAAGGTTGTTGCCAGGGTTGGAGGATTTGAGCGACAGGGAGAGGTTGAACAGGCTGAGGCTGATTTCCCTGGAGCGTCGGAAGCTGAGGGGTGATCTCATAGAGGTTTATAAAATCATGAGGGGCATGGATAGGGTAAATAGGTAAAGTCTTTTCCCTGGGATTGGGGAGTCCAGAACTAGATGGCATAGGTTTAGGGTGAGAGGGGAAAGATATAAAAGAAGACCTAAGGGGCAACTTTTTCACGCGGAGGGTGGTGCATGTGTGGAATGGGCTGCAGAGGAAGTGGTAGAGGCTGGTGAAATTGCAACATTTAAAAGACATCTGGATGGGTAAGTGAATAGGAAGGGTTTGGAGGGATGTGGGCCAGGTGCTGGCAGGTGGGACTAGATTGGGTTGGGATATCTGGTTGGACCGAAGGGTCTGTTTCCATGCTGTACATCTCTATGACTCTATGATTAGCTGTGGAGCTCATTACCTCCTCTTCATTCCTTCGTCCAAAGCCTCAGAGGCCAGTGGATGTGATGGTATAATCCTATTCCGTGTATGGTATTGGCAAAATCACATGTGGAATGGGAATACGAGTGCCATTTATGTCTATCACAGACATTCAATGTCTCGGGCAACAATTAGGCAAGAGATGCTACAGCTCTATGTGGAGGTTGTTACAACTGAGGGACTTGCTTGAGCCATTTTAGAGGGCAGTTAAGAGTCACCCACATTGCTGTAGGTCTGGAGTCACGTATAGGCCAGATCAGCAGTTTCCTTCCATAAAGGGCATTGTGAATCAGATGAGTTTTTCCAACAATCGATACGGTCATCATTACATGCTTAATTCTAGATTTTCACTTAATTCAAATTTCACTTCAAGATGGCAGCAGTGTAGCGTTCTTGAGTTTAGGGCTCATTCGCTCTGTCCACTTTTTTGTTTCCTTTCTCCTCTTTTTTTTTTTCTCTTTTACTCACCTTTTAGAATTAGGGTCCCTACTGTGAAAAAAACAGGCCCTTCGGCCCAGAAAGTCCATACCAACCCTCTGAAAAGTATCCCACCCACACCCATTCGCCTACATTTACCCCTGACTCATGCACCTAACTTACACATCCCTGAACACTATGGGCAATTTAGCATGGCCAATTTACCTAACCTGCACATCTTTGGACTGTGGGAGGAAACCAGAGCATTTGGAGGAAACCCACGCAGACGCAGGGAGCATATGCAAACTCAACACAGATAGTTGCCCGAGGTTGGAACTGACCCCGGATCCCCAGTGCTGTGAGGCAGCAGTGCTGACCACTGAGCCACCGTGCTGCCACCATTACTTTACTCACTTCCTGTGAAAAGTTTGGATGGCAGCGGCAGCAGTGAGTTATGCCATCATGGTCCCATGGTAGCAAAGAGCAAACTCAGCACAAGCCACAGTGAGGCCTGAACCACCATGAGCCCAGTAGGCCCAGCATTTAAAAATGGCACCTGATGATCGGCGATTTTGTCATCGGTTGACTCCAGCGATGGCGAATTGGTGGTGGAAGGGAATCATGGTAATATTGAGGTGGGTTCTGGTGAGACACTCCGATGTTGGTGGGTCTGGCGCAGGGAGTGGCAGAGATGAATTAGCGCAGTAGTGAAAGATGGTGCCTGAGAATCGGCTTCTTGAACTTTAGTTGGGTCGAGCAGCTCAGAACTCAAACGTAGAAAGGCTTCTGTTTAAACTACATTATTTCACTTTTCTCTTTTTATAAACTATCAAATGGCGCTGTATTGTGACGGCAAATGAAAACTTTTCACTGTATTTCTCACTGTCCAATACATGTGACAATAAAATCATTCAATTCATGAACTTTGCTGTTTGAATTCGTGTATCGCTGGACATCGGAGTGCATCTGGGAAAATGAACAAACAGTGAAATTCACAACTAATCTTGGAGGAACTGTTGGGCGAAGTTCACAGCACAGAATCAGATAAGTTAATTGTTGTTTTAAGTCTGTCCTAGAGAAAGGCTGCAGTAGTGAGTACAGTGGATTCTTGATTATATGTTTTTACAGATAAGTCTCTTGATTAAACTTAAAATATAAGCCATAGCTATTAATTTAACCTGGGGCAGTGTTTGTAGAGGAATAAGACGGTGTTATTTTCTGGGTCTGTAGATTGTAAAGGAGCAAAACTGGCCTTTGCAGTGAGATGTACTACTTGTCAGCTGTGGGAGTTTAAAGAGAGTTTAAGGGTTACTGCGGATTATATCTACCATAAATGCTGTTGGATGTGAATCTTATCAGATCGAGTGGATCAGTTGGAGAGACAGATAGAAGCGATGAGGAATTTGCAACAGCAACAGTATGTGATGGATGGCAGTTGTAGGAAGGGGGGAAAGTCTCAGATACAGTCACATAGATGGGTTGACTCCAGGAAGGGTAAGAGAGGTAGGCACCTAGGGCAGGAGTCTTTTGTGGATGTACCCATTTCAAACAGGTATGCTGCTTTGGAAAATGTAGGGGGTGATGGATTCTCAGGGGAACGTAGCACAAACAGCCAAGTTTCTGGTATTGAGACTGGCTCTAATGCAATGAGGGGTACGTCGGCTTCCAAGAGATCAATTGTGTTAGGGGATTCTGTAGTCAGAGGTACAGACAGACGTTTCTGTGGCCAGCAGAGAAAAAGCAGAATGGTGTGTTGTTTCCCTGGTGCCAGGATCAAGGATGTCTCAGAGAGGATGCAGAATGTTCTCATAGGGGAGAGGGGCCAGCAAGAGGTCATTGTCCACATTGGAACCAACGATATAGGAAGGGAAAAGGTTGAGACTGTGAAGGGAGATTACAGAGAGTTAGGCAGAAATTTAAAAAGGAGGTCCTCAAGGGTAGTAATATCTGGATTACGCCCAGTGCTACGGGCTAGTGAGGGCAGGAATAGGAGGATAGAGCAGATGAATGCATGGCTGAGGAGCTGGTGTATGGGAGAAGGATTCACATTTTTGGATCATTGGAATCTCTTTTGGGGTAGACGTGACCTGTACAAGAAGGACTGATTGCACCTAAATTGGAAGGGGACTAATATACTGGCAGGGAAATTTGCTAGAACTGCTTGGGAGGATTTAAACTAGTAAGGGTGGGGGGGGGTGGGGGTGGGACCCAGGGAGTTAGTGAGGAAAGAGATCGATCTGAGACGGGTACAGCTGAGAACAGAAGTGAGTCAAACAGTCAGGGCAGGCAGGGACAAGGTAGCACTACAAAATTAAACTGCATTTATTTCAATGCAAGGGGCCTAACAGGGAAGGCAGATGCACTCGGGGCATGGTTAGGAACATGGGACTGGGATATCATAGCAATTACGGAAACATGGCTCAGGGATGGGCAGGACTGGCAGCTTAATGTTCCAGAATACAAATGCTACAGGAAGGATAGAAAGGGAGGCAAGAGAGGAGGAGGAGTGGCATTTTTGATAAGGGATAGCATTACAGCTGTGCTGAGGGAGGATATTCCCGGAAATACATCCAGGAAAGTTATTTGGGTGGAACTGAGAAATAAGAAAGGGATGATCACCTTACTGGGATTGTATTATAGATCCCCCAATAGTCAGAGGGAAATTGAGAAACAAACTTGCAAGGAGATCTCCGCTATCTGTAAGAATAATAGGGTAGTTATGGTAGGTGATTTTAACTTTCCAAACATCGACTGGGACTGCCATAGTGTTAAAGGTTTAGATGGAGAGAAATTTCTTAAGTGCGTACAAGACAATTTTCTGATTCAGTATGTGGATGTACCTACTAGAGAAGGTGCAAAACTTGACCTACTCTTGGGAAATAAGGCAGGGCAGGTGACTGAGGTGTCAGTGGGAGAGCACTTTGGGGCCAGCGACCATAAATCTATTCGTTTTAAAATCGTGATGGAAAAGGATAGACCAGATCTAAAAGTTGAAGTTCTAAATTGGAGAAAGGCCAATTTTGACAGTATTAGGCAAGAACTTTCGAAAGCTGATTGGAGGCAGATGTTCGCAGATAAAGGGACGGCTGGAAAATGGGAAGCCTTCAGAAATGAGATAACAAGATTCCAGAGAAAGTATATTCCTGTCAGGGTGAAAGGGAAGGCTGGTAGGTATAAAGGATGCTGGATGACTAAAGATATTGAGGGTTTGGTTAAGAAAAAGAAGGAAGCATATGTCAGGTATAGACAGGATAGATCAAGTGAATCCTTCGAAGAGTATAAAGAAAGTAGGAGTATACTTAAGAGGGAAATCAGGAGGGCAAAACGGGGACATGAGATAGCTTTGGCAAATAGAATTAAGGAGAATCCAAAGGGTTTTTACAAATATATTAAGGACAAAAGGGTGATGAGGGAGAGAATAGGGCCCCTTAAAGATCAGCAAGGCGGCCTTTGTGTGGAGCCACAGAAAATGGGGGAGATACTAAATGAATGTTTTGCATCAGTATTTACTGTGGAAAAGGATATGGAAGATATAGACTGTAGGGAAATAGATGGTGACATCTTGCAAAATGTCCAGATTACACAGGAGGAAGTGCTGGATGTTTTGAAATGGTTAAAGGTGGATAAATCCCCAGGACCTGATCAGGTGTACCCGAGAACTCTGTGGGAAGCTAGAGAAATGATTGCTGGACCTCTTGCTGAGATATTTGTATCATCGATAGTCACAGATGAGGTGCCGGAAGACTGGAGGTTGACAAACGTGGTGCCACAGTTTAAGAAGGGCGGTAAAGACAAGCCAGGGAACGATAGACCAGTGAGCTTGACCTCAGTAGTGGGCAAGTTGTTGGAGGGAATCCTGAGGGACAGGATGTACATGTATTTGGAAAGGCAATCACTGATTCGGGATAGTCAACATGGCTTTGTGTGTGGGAAATCATGTCTCACAAACTTGATTGAGTTTTTTGAAGAAGTAACAAAGAGGATCGATGAGGGCAGAGCAGTAGATGTGATCTATATGGACTTCAGTAAGGCGTTCGACAAGGTTCCCCATGGGAGACTGGTTAGCAAGGTTAGATCTCGTGGAATACAGGGAGAACTAGCCGTTTGGATACAGAACTGGCTCAAAGGTAGAAGACAAAGGGTGGTGGTGAAGGGTTGTTTTTCAGACTGGAGGCCTGTAACCAGTGGAGTGCCATAACGATCGGTGCTGGGCCCTCTACTTTTTTGTCATTTACATAAATGAATTGGATGTAAGCATAAGAAGTACATTTAGTAAGTTTACAGATGACACCAAAATTGGAGGTATAGTGGACAGCGAAGAGGGTTACCTCAGATTACAACAGGATCTGGACCAGATGAGCCAATGGGCTGAGAAGTGTCAGATGGAGTTGAATTCAGATAAATGCGAGGTGCTGCAGTTTGGGAAAGCAAATCCTCGCAGGACTTATACACTTACTGGTAAGGTCCTAGGGAGTGTTGCAGAACAAAGAGACCTTGGAGTGCAGGTTCATAGCTCCTTGAAAGTGGAGTCGCAGGTAGATAGAATAGTGAAGAAGGCATTAGGTATGCTTTCCTTTATTGGTCAGAGGATTGAGTATAGGAGTTGGGAGGTCATGTTGCGGCTGTACAGGACATTGGTTAGGCCACTGTTGCAATATTGCGTGCAATTCTGGTCTCCTTCCTATCGGAAAGATGTTATGAAACTTGAAAGGGTTCAGAAAAGATTTACAAGGTTGTTGCCAGGGTTGGAGGATTTGAGCTACAGGGAGAGGTTGGGACTGTTTTCCCTGGAGCATCAGAGGCTGAGGGGTGACCTTATAGAGGTTTACAAAATTATGAGGGGCATGGATAGGATAAATAGGCAAAGTCTTTTCCCTGGGGTCGGGAGCCCAGAACTAGAGGGCATAGGTTTAGGGTGAGAGGGGAAAGATATAAAAGAGACCTAAAGGGCAACTTTTTCACGCAGAGGGTGGTATGTGTATGGAATGAGCTGCCAGAGGATGTGGTGGAGGCTGGTACAATTGCAACATTTAAGAGGCATTTGGATGGGTATATAAATAGGAAAGGTTTGGAGGGATGTGGGCCGGGTGATGGCGGGTGGGACTAGATTGGGTTGGGATATCTGGTCAGCATGGACGGGTTGGACCGAAGGGTCTGTTTCCATGCTGTACATCTCTATGACTCTATGCCTCTAAATCATTAATTCACCACCACCATTATGCAGCATGGTGGGATTCGAACCCAGGTCCCCAGAACATTACCGTGGTCTCTCGTTGTAGTCTCGTGATGATACTCCCTGGAGGAGCTCACCAACATCTTCTTTAGAACAACCAGGGATGAGCAATAAATGTTGCAGCACCCACTGAACCCACGAGAACTAAAAAAAAAAGTTCCATGTAGATCTAACAAGCTCTTGAGATTTGACAGTACGTTACATTATAGACTCCCTGCAATGTAGTGTAAATCTGTCACTTTGTAGGCACTTAAATAGCGATTTACGAACTGTTTGCGTAATCAGTGTTAATGGGTAAGTATCAAATCTAAAACCTGCCAATTTACACCTCGACATGATCTCTCCTCCTTGAATATTGACATGAGGTTTATGAATGCCTTCTCCTTGGGGATTCTCTGTATTCCAAACTTTGTGTAAGTTTGGAAATTTAATTTGAGTTTCATTAAAAGCAAGTTTAGTCTGAAGACCCTTTTTGTGATACTCAGCTATCTTGCAATTCAGTTGAGGAAAAAGCAATAAAAGTTTAAGAAGGACACAGAATTCCAAAATCTCTTACCTAGAATTGCACCTCTCTTTCAAATTTGTGGCCCTTCAGAAGTTAATAATGCATAATATTAAGCTCGGTAAGTGACTTATAAATAACTACTGCAGAATGTACTTGTTATTTGAATGTAGGTGTGTGGTTAGCAAGCGTCTCCTGTTAAGAAGTATGCTTGTATCAGACTTTATTAGCCACCATGTTTTGAATGTTAATGCAAATGCAGTGAGTTGAAATTACTGTTGCTTCTAAGCTACTTAACTACTTTAAGAAACCCAAGTAACATAGCATTTACTTCAATGACTCACTGTCCAATTGGTAAGCCTTTGCTTTCATGAACAAATTTGATTATGGTATGTTAGGATGGTACAATGGCTCAGTGGTTAACACTGCTGCCTCACAGCGCCAGGTATCCGGGTTTGATCCCATTCTCGGGCGCCTGTCTGAGAGGAGTTTGCACATTCTCCCCGTGTCTGTGTGGGTTTCCTTTGGATGCTCTGGTTTCCTTCCACAGTCCAAAGCTGTGCAGATTAGGTAGATTGGCCATAGTTTCCAGGGATGTGCAGGGTAGGTGGGTTAGCTGTAGGAAATGCAGGGTTACAGATGTAGGTTAGCAGGGTGGATCTGGTTGGGTTGCTCTTTGAATGGACAGTATAGTCTCAATGGGCTGAATGGCCTGCTTCCACATTGTAGGGATTCTATTCCATGGTAACATTTAATTTTTGTATTAAATACCAGATGTATCTTACTACATTATTAGAGCAGTTGTATTTACTACTAATGAGCATAAATGTATTTGAAACATGAGTCATAAGCACTGGAAAAATAATGTCCAAACAGAAATAGCTTAATATTCTTTTTGCTTTGATTGAATCATGAATGTAAAATCATTTCCATTGTGGTCTGAAAATTTTGATCTCTAGGCTAATTGAAATTCATACAACAGTAGATTTTAGGAACCAATTAGGGAAGCCTTTAATCCACAGATGATGCAAAAACAAATGTCTTTGTGATTTCTGCGTTACCTCTTTTGACCAACATTTACCCGATAAAAGCTGCTTACATTTCCAGAAACATACTGGGAGCAGCCATTCTGTGTAATTCAGTCTCTGATGTGACTCATGACAGAAATACTGCTGCCCACAGACGCACAAATGTGTACAAGGTTGTTTAAATGGTGCACTAATGGCCACAATTTCGTAATCACCCATCAGTGTGTAACATTTTTCACATTTTAGATAAAGCGAATTGAAGCCTTAAGAGATATAAGATCTCTGTGCTGCCTTGTTGATGTTCAGGAATGAAAAGGAAAGTTTCAGTGGAATGTGGTTTCTCATAGTCTCATACCAACCTGAGAGGATCCTTATTTTCTAAAACATCTTCATTATGCCACCATATATAATTTATTAGATTATGAAAGACTAGCATTTACATAGAACCTTTCATGATAACAGAATGTCACAAAGAGTTTTACCAGTGCTTTGGAAGTCTAATTCCCTCTGTCCATGGCTGCTGTGATCTCCAGCATTTGTTGTTTTCAGTAACATAGCAACAGGTTTGCCCACAACAAACTCTCATATACAGTACGTCAATGTGATAATGACCAGATAATTTGGTCTTGCTTCATTGGTTAAGGAATAAGCATTGGACAAGACAAGTGAGCAGAACTGCTCAGCACTTTGATTTTTGTGCTCAGTCTCTGGAGGGAGGGGGGCTTGAACCAATAACCTTTTGGCTCAGAAGTGAGTGCACAATCAACTGAGCCAAGGCTGAAAACTTCCTTATAGTTTAGAATGTTGCATTATGTAACTTGAATGGTTTATCAGTTGTGTTAGTGCTGGAGATTAATCACTTCATATTACTGCTGATGCAGTAGTCCCTGGATTGCAGATGAATCCCTGCCTCACATTGCAGCTGACCATAGCAATAGATGTAAACCACCAAGAGAAAATTAAAATATAGGAACTGTTCCAGGGCATTAGCATCAGCGGTAGTATGAAATTATTTATCTCCATCGCTAATACAACTGATAAGCCGTTCAAGTTACACCGTGAAACATTCTAAACTATAAGTAAGTTGCCAGCCTTGGCTCAGGAGAAAGTGAGGTCTGCAGATGCTGGAGATCAGAGCTGGAAATGTGTTGCTGGAAAAGCGCAGCAGGTCAGGCAGCATCCAGGGAACAGGAGAATCGACGTTTCGGGCATAAGCCTTGGCTCAGTTGATTGCACACTTCTGAGCCAAAAGGTTATTGGTTCAAGCCCCCCTCCCCCCAGAGACTGAGCACAAAAATCAAGATTGATACAAAGAGCTGAGGAGTTCTGCCCTCTTATCTTGTCCAACATTGGAGCAATCAAAAAGTTATTATTAGCTGCCCCTAAAAGTACAATATATTATAATTTTCTAGAATTTACTCTTTAAGAAAATGCTGCTTTAATCCTCATTGTGATACTACACAGGAATTTGCAGGAGAAGGTCTACGTACATTAGTGCTCGCCTACAAAGATCTGGATGAAGCTTACTTTAATAAGTGGCAGATAAGACACCATAATGCCAGCACTGCTCTTGAGAACCGAGATGAACAGCTTTCTGCCTTGTATGAAGAGATTGAACAGGACCTGATGGTATGACCGTGCAGAGTATTGCGTTGTCACATCAGTGAATTGCAGTACTTGATTTATACATGAAGGTTGTGGCTTACGTATGATGCTTAGCTTAAATTTTATAAGTGATTATATTCATATTACAACCTGGCCCTTATGTTGGTTTGACAATGAGCAGATTTTCATACATAATTATTCTGTTTAATGCAACCAAAGGGAGACTTTTACATACATTTTAAAAATAGGGAATCATCAGATTTTATGATAAATTTCTTAAGAAAGCAATACAGCATTCAGAATACCAATAGTATACAGATAATTTTGACTTAATCATTAAGTGGAAATCAGCAAAACAAAATTGTGAAGTATCTGATGCATATCTAGCTTTTCTGGAGGTGTTAGGGTACAGTGTCTCTGTCTCACGTTCAAATCCCAGTCCAAAACTCGATGGGCATGAAACGTGAGTTCATAATGCAGCCAAACAGGCTGTGTAAGAAATCCTTACAACATACATCATTGGTGGGTGGTAAGAGTTGGAGAGATTCATGACCAGCCATGTAATGGAAAATAATTGGACCCTGTACCATGAGTGTTCATAGCTTCAGGCTACCACATGAGTGTAAGTGCGTGTAGCCCCAGTAACACAAACTCATTGGGAGCAGGCTGGCGCAGTCAGCTGGACAATGTCGATGAATCAGATCCTAGCCAACTGCGTTGAGCTCGCTCTTTGGTCTGGCTAGGCTGGTCTTGGGACTTGCCTCCTTACCCTTCCTGTTGTAGCGGTAATGGAGCAGTGAGTATTACCTGCCTTGCGGCAGAGAACACAACAATAAGAAGACTAACAAATATAAATTCTGCAAAATATGGATCAATATTTTGTTTAGACATATTGACTATAAAAGCTTAATAGAGAAATATTAATGCATAGCAGGTAATTAACTGTGTATTTAACGCTATTCAGTTGCTAGGTGCCACTGCTGTAGAAGACAAATTACAAGAAGGGGTTTCTGACACAATTGCCAACCTAACCCTGGCCAATATCAAGGTTTGGGTACTTACAGGAGATAAGCAAGGTAAATAGTAACCTCATTATTTTATGAAAGATTATTTTAATTTTGGCTGTTTATGCAGATAAACCTATTGGATTTAATCCATCTGAGCTGTCTAATCTAATTACCAGCAGAGTGGAGTTGAATGTTTAAATTGAAATGTTCTCATTTGCATTTGACTTTGCAAACTGAACTCAACATACATTGCTCATTCACTGGCTGTCAATTAATATCTGGAAGGGTTCTTTTTGAAGATCCTTTTACTGTGTATAAATGTACAATTTCATGTCAGAAGGGTCACATTAGAAGTGTCAACTATTTTTGTGTGAGAATATTCAGTGGACTTTGAACTGACAAGCAACCCCGTTTGAGCCAAATGGTACAGTACACAAGTTGGAGTATTTAAAAATTTACTCGCTATTTCAATGTTTTGAGTTAAAAGACAGAATTGAATTACAGATTTATTAATCCAAGCAGGTCCTGGGTGAAGGGGCTGGTGGAAGGTAGGCCTGTCCTTTTTCTCCTGCCAAAGGAGACCAGATGCCATCAGCCTGACAGAGATTGCACTGTCCTAGGTGGCTAGGTGCATTGTGAGAAGAAACACCCAGCCATGAAACAGCAGGTCAATGACCTTTGGCATTGCGTAAGGCTAAGTGCTGTCACCTTCTCTTTGCTATCTTACTCACTCTAACTCTGCCATTGCACAAAGTTAATCATTTACCACTCACACTGTTTCACGCACCACCTTCCACTCACCTCATCCTCCCAAAGTAGTCACCCTTCCTACCACTTGCATTTCCTCCTCACTCACTCGGAGCACCTCCTGCTCTTTCACCACCACTACAGCTTTTCCGGTCACTTTCTGCTCACTCAATTTCTCCTTTAGTCACAGTGACGATGATGTTACAAATTCCACCCTCCCTCCCAGAGCTCCAGCTCTACCCTGTGTCCTCCCAAGCTGTGGCAGATCCCATCTGTATGTTTGAAGGAGCCCCACCTTCACAGTTATTATCCTGTCTGCATCGCAGCATAATGACTTGACTGTCCTCACACTTGCTTTTACTGCTTTCCTCAACACAGCAAGGTCTCTCCCTGGTAAACCCCTTTGACATTTGCTCTCCTGGACTGAGAATGTCCAACCACCTGGACGGAGCTTGTAATATGCCCTTGACTGAGTTTGGCAGCATCCCTGACTGACCCTTCACTTAGGACTATTCCCCTTTGGCTTTCAGACATGGCCATTGGTTAAAGCATTCTCATTATGTTTGCTGAGTAAGCAATTGGCACACGCTGTGGGTGTGACCTTGACATAGCGGCGTGCCATGTAGTCATACACAAACATACAAACCAGGAACTAGAGTAGGACACTTGGCCCATCGAGCTTGCTCTGCCACTCAGTAAGATCACAGCTGATCCAATTTTAACCTCAACCTTCCTCCATAAGCCCATAATCTTTCATCCCTTTGGTAATCAAGAATCTGGCAACCTCTGCCTTTAAAAATGTAAAGATTCGGCATCCACTCCCTTTGGGGGAAGGGAATTCCAAAGACACTCAACCTTTTGAGAGAAATAAATGTTTCCTCATCTCTGTCTTAAATGAGCAACCCATTATTTTTAAACTGTGACCTCTAGTTCTAGGTTCTCCCAAAAGAGGAAGCAGCCTTTCGACAGTCACCCAGTCAAGTCCCCTCAGAATCTTATGTGTTTAAGTTTATTCACCTCTGACTGTTCTGAACTCCAGAGGATACAGACCTAGGCTGTCCAGCCTTTCTTCAGTTTTATGTCCACTCCCTTATAACCACGGAAAACTGCCTGGCCTTCGGTCAGTGCCAGGCAGCAAGGCAAGGTAGAGATGCGGTGAGTGTCCATGTAGGTGCAAAATGAGTCAGAAAGGAAGCTGAGAGCCCTGAGATGCATTTGCACGGACGCATGAGATGGGCGTGTCCAATTTGCACAAAGTGACCTGGCAGGAGCATCGCAATGTGAGGTGTCAGTGACCTCCAAAGTGTGATAGTGAAGCGTCTTGAGTTAGTCAGGGATCAACCACAATGACACGGTGAGGCTGCAGCTTTCCTGCTGCCGACTTCCATGAATGAAGACTGGAGGGAGGCGACGTTCGCTGAGATGTTGCTGAATGATGGTGAACATGGCAATCAACCAGCAAGCTCCATCCTCCAGGTAACTGCACGGACGTTCACATTTGGAATTGTCACCATCCAGCTTCTCCCCAGTACTGATAATGAGATGAGTGTAGCTAATAATGAGTTAAGGTCCTTGCCACATAATGACAAGGTTCTCATGTAGCTATGGAAAGCTTAAGAAGAAAATCAGACTTTGTTTTCTTGACGAGGAGAATCTCAATTTTTCATTCTTCTATTTTCCCAAACCTTTCGCTATTACCCACACCACACAAGGATTGGGAATATTCCACCAATTGTGTTTAGTAGCTGGCTGAATGGCATTTGAAATGACTGGAAAGAAATTGAAATTGGTGGATGATATACAAAACTCAACCCAGTCAGGCTACAATAAGTCATCAAGTCACATCAAAACAGCAGTAAACTCGAGAGGCAGAAATGAGATGATTCCACAAAAGATGGGCAGAGATCCAAGGCCTGAGATTCTTGAACCACGTCCAACCCAAAAAAACTGCTAATAATGCAGGATACGATGAGATTGTATTGTTGAAATCTCTCTGAGGTTGGTTGGAAAAGCCTTGGAGACATATAAAGTCCACATTAGAATGAGTGAACTGTAAGGAAATCAGGACCTCTGCTTGGAATGGAGGTTCACCAAGATGGTCTGTCAATTTGTGTTTGGTCATATCACAGCAGAGAAGGGATATCTACTGTATATTAGTGTTTCACCTGGAAAAATGTGGCATGGGAAGAGTTAAATGATCAGATGTTTTATTAACAATGAGTACCGGAAGTCAGGATGATGGAAGAATCCACATCGAGGAGATAGTGTTATGCAATGGAGGAAAGAGATGGGAAAAGATCCTTAATGATTGGACTGTGATCATCTGATGCAGTGGCTTATGAGAAATGGTAGTTACTAGGGTCTTCATCGTGGAGACGGATTAAAATGGACCCTTGGGAAATGGGGTAGGCACAATCCCTCAGCTGAGAAAAGGAGAACAGAGTCTGGGAAACTTTGGTTTGAAAAGAGAAACCATCAGCAAAAAACAATGGAGGCACAGAAACTGTACAGCACAACAGTGTCTTTATGTGAAGCAGCCGGGAGGAAGGATAATGAAAACATTAAGAACAAAAGGGAGCTTCAGTCAAGGAGGATAAATCTGAGTCACTGGATGTTGTCATTTGAAGTGAAAGCTGATATGAGTGGTGTGGATTGGTAACAGCCTGATTCACAGCAGACAGAATATGGATAACCCAAAGCAGGGCACAAACACAATTACATCAGATTATCAGCTGTTCAGTTTTCGCTGTGATATTGAGAACTACTGCCATGATTTAAAGGCACAGAAGAGAATGGTAAAATCAAATGTGAGAAAAATCAGATCTTCAGATAAATTGATGTTTGACTGGGAAATGTACAGTTCTCCTAAATGGATTCCTTTATATCTTTTATTTCACAGATATTGAGCTGTTTTGTTCTGCAAACTCCAATGGTCAAAAACGGACTCTTTGTTACAATTAATGCTTTCCATTGAAACCCATTTTTCAAAATAGTTTTTTTTTTATGGTGAGGCCCATAAATCATGATGAAGGCTATCTTGCAGTCTTGTTTGTTGCCTTCAACTTCAGCTGCATCCTGCATCTTAGACCTCAAACTTACATCTTGACTTACGAAGCAAAGCATCACTTAAATAAATTGGTTTAATAGAATTTTTGCGCCACTGCAATGTATGTGGGGTTTGAAACTCCCAGAGCGGAGGTCCAATTCCAAACTGCTCCATCTTTGTTTCCCGTGGGCCTGCAGCCAGTGGTCTGGAGTTTTTTCTTATTCATTCATGGGATGTGGCATCTCTGACTGGCTCAGACTTTATTGCTTGTTCCTACTTGCCCTTGAGAAAGTAGTGATGAGTTGCCTTCTTGACCACTGTAGTCCATCTGTTGTAGATAGTGCCATTCGAGAGGGAATTCCTCTATTTTGACCCAGCGACAGTGAAGGAGTGGCGATTATATTTCCACGTCAGGATGATGAGGGGAATTTGAAGTTGTACAGGATGTTGGTGAGGCCGCTTCTGGAGCACTGAGTAGAGTTCTGGTCGCCCTGTTATAGGAAAGATATTATTTAGCTGGAAGGGATTTAGAAGAGATTTACCAGGATGTTACTGAGAATGGAGGATTTGTGTTCTAAGAGGCTGGATAGACTGGGACTTCTTTCCTCTGGAGAGTAGGAAGTGAGGACAGCCCTTATACAGGTTTATAAAATTATGAGGGGCATAGATAACGTGAATGGTGTCCTTTCATTGAGGTGGGGATTTCGAGATGAGTGGGAATATTTTAAGGTAAAAGGAGACAGATTTAAAAAATAAACAAATGGCACCCTTTCATATAGAGGGTGGTTCGTGTATGGAATAATCTTCCAGAGGAAGTAGTGGATGCAGGTACCGTTAGTGTTTAAAAAACAATTGGACAAGTACATGAATATGAAATGGAGAAAGGGAGGACTGCAGATGTTGGAGATCAGAGTTGAAAAGTATGGTGCTGGAAAAGCAAAGCAGGTCAGGCAGCATCCAAGGAGCAGGAGAGTCGACGTTTCAGGCATAAACCCTTCATCAGGAATATGGACTGAGCACAGGCAGGTAGGACTAGTTTAGTTTGGGATTATCGCTATTGACAGGTTGGATCGAAGGGTCTGTTCCCATGTTCTGACCAATGGTCCGGGTGGTGGTGTTCTCTTGTATCGCCTGCCCCTGTCCTATATGGAAATGGTTGTGATTTTGGAAAATGAAACAGAAACTGAAATTGCTGGAGAAATTCAGAACAGTTCTCCCTGAAGCCTCTATACCATCTACAAGGCACAAGTCAGTAATGTGATTCAGAACGGTTCTGATGAACAGTCACCGGACTCGAAACATCAAACTCTGTTTTCTTCCCACAGATGCTGCCACACCTGGTGAATTTCTCCAGCAATTTCAGTTTTGTTTCAGATCCCCAGCATGCAACAATTCTTTGTTGTATTTTAGTGAGTTTAGAAGATGCTATCTGGGGAGTCTTGCCTCCCACTGAGTGTCATTAATGGGGAGGTTGATTGTTTATGAATGCAGCTCCAATCAAGTTGCTGCTTTGTCCCAGATGGTGTCAAGCTTCTTGAGTGTTGCTGGATCAGCACTCCTCCAAACACTGGATCACAAGTGTGCATTGTAACATGGTTATTTGCACTGATGTTGCTGTTTATTCATACCAGAATGAGCCGGACTCTTGTTGAAAAATAAAAGCAGACATCTCCTGAAAATACTCAGCCAGTCCAGCATTATTTGTGAGGGGTGTAAGATATTAATGTTTCATATTGATGATCTTTTGTCAGAACAGGAAACGTTTGGGAATGCAGTAGATTAGATTAGATTCCCTACAGTGTGGAAACAGACCCTTTCAACCCAACAAGTCCACACCGACCCTCCGAAGAGTGACCCATCCAGACCCATTTCTCTCTGACTAATGCACCTAACACTATGGGCAATTTAGCCTGGCCAATTCACCTGACCTGCACATCTTTGGACAGTGTGAGGAAACCGGAGCACCCAGAGGAAGCCCACGCAGACACAGGGAGAATGTGCAAACTGCACACAGACAGTCACCCAAGGCTGGAATCGAACTTGGGACCCTGGTGCTGTGAGGCAGCGGTGCTAACCACTGAGCCCATCTGAGCCACTGTACTGCCCATCTTGAGACGGTCACATTAACTCTGTTTTGTTCTCTTCACAGATACAGTGCTGAGTATATACAGCATTTTCAGGAGATGTCTGTTTTTATTTCTGATTTCCGGAATTGACAGTAACCTGCCTTTTAATTGTTACAGAAGAATGATGTTTTGATCTATAGATGTAACCTTTGCTGATTTGCTAACACTTTGAGTGCACAGTGGGTGCTGTGGCATCTCCTACACATGTATATGCCTCACATCGTTATCAAAGTGCCTGTCCTTGGCTATTGGTTTTGGTGATATGTGAGAAAACTTGGTAAGTGTACTGCTTGACCACGACAATCCCATCGCATTGAGTGATGTCACCCTGAGGACCCAGAGCTTGAAGCTTTAATGGGGCCATGAACTTGATGTAATCTTCCAATATGAACAATTGTTGAAGCACAAATGCAATCTCGTAGTGAGGTTGTAACACTGTATTACCTTATGTAGATGGTTTATGTGTGAAATAAATTGGATTTATGACCATGGTCCAGCATATTGAAGTGTGACAGCTTTCTTAATTTGTGTTAACCAAACTGGAAGATTGGATTGTCACAGTGTGCACTTTTCAGGGTAGTACATGGCTTTTGTGACCTAGAGGCTAGACACATTAGATTTATCACATGTTATATACAGAAGCAATACCTTTCCCCTGACAATTGATGTATTGATTGTCCCTCAGGAAAATGACACTATTGTTGATTACCTAATTCTCAAAAAAGCTAAGTACAGTTAGATTCGGAATAGAACCTTGAAACATTATAAAATACATTTAACCTTTCCATGACCTCTTAGAAACCAATCTAACCCAGTACATTGCTTGTTTAAGCTTTCTTTGTTCTTAGGCCATTACACTTTTCAAGGAGTTGCTTTTGTTTGCTCCTTTCCAGCTAAAGGCCATCCAATGCCTTACGAGAATTTAGTAATTTTGCTTATTTGCTATTGTGTAGTTTGTGGATCAGTGAGAAAATGAAACACAATCATTGTTCAAATGAAATTTCTAAGATAGGACTTTGAGTAGTTGTGGATTGGCTAACATTTAAACTATCCATAGGAAGCTTCAGTTAGCTTGCTATTGAGTCATAGAATCACAGAGTCATACAGCGTGGAAACCGATCCTTCAGTCCAACTTGTTCATTCCAATCTAGTTTCCCAAACTAAACTAGTCTCACTTACCTGTGTTTGGCCCATATCCCTCTAAATCTTTCCTGTTCGTTTACCTATCCAAAGGCCTTTTAAACGGTGTCACTGTATCTGCATCTACCACTTCCTCTGGCACACAAACAACCCTCTGTATGAAAATTGCTGGAGATCACAGTGGGCCAGCCAACATCCATGGAGAGCGAGCAAGCTAACATTTCGAGTCTAGATGACTCTTCATCAGAGCTGAAGAGAGATGTAAAGGGGACAGCATTTATGCTATAGTTGTGGTATGGTGTGAGGGTAGTGGAGGGGAAGGTGCTGGTGGAGAAAGGACGTTGCTAGTTCAGATTAAGTGATCGGAATGTGAGAATGGCAGAACAATGATATGTCTGCTGACAGACTTGAAAGGACGAGACAAAAAGAATTGCAGATGCTGGATCCAAGGTTCCAGCAGGGGGCTGGAAGAACACAGCAAGCCAGGCAGCATCAGGAGGTGGACGTTCCAGGTGTAACCCTTCTTCAGGACTGAAGGTGGGTGTAAGGGGAGCTGCAGATAAAGTTGGAGGGCTGCGAGGAACGGTGGTGAGGTGGGGATAGGTGAACGTAGGTAGAGGGTATGACCTGGTTGGTCAATTGGTGCAACTAATCCAGTTGGTAGCTGGAAGGAAGAGTCAAAGAGAGGAATGGAAGCAAGGGGGAGGGGCTGTGAAGGGAGTCAGGAGATGGGAAGAGAGATTATTTGAAACTGGAGAATTCAATGTTGAGTCCTCCAGGCTGTAGGGTGCCCAGGTGGAAGGTGAGGCCGAGGATGGTCATGTTGGAAAGGGGGTGGGAAGGGGAATTAAAATGGGCAGTGTCTGGAAGAATGGTCATGTCGGAAAGGAAGGGAAAGGGAATTAAAATGAGCGGTGACTAGGAGGTCAGGTCAACCCCTGTGGGCCTGGCTGAGATGCTCAGCGAAACGTGCCCTGAGTTTACGCTTGGTCTCTCTGATGTAGAGAAGACCACTTCAGGAGCACTGGATACAGTAAACTAGGTTGGAGGACAACACCAAGTAGGCTGCTTCACAACCACCTGATGAAGAAGCAGCGCTTTGAAAGCTGGTGCTTCCAAATAAACCTGTGGGACCATAGCCTGGTGTTGTGTGATTTTTAACTAGGTGGGAGGAGAAGCAGGTGAACCTCTGTCTCACCTGAAAGGACTGTTTGGGGCACTGGATGGAGGTGAGGGGGGTGGTGTGCCAGCACGTTCTGCATCTTTTATGATTGCAGGAGATGGTACTGGGGCTTTGGGGGGCATTGCTGGGGAGATTGGTGTGAACCAAGGATTTGCAAAGGGAACGGTCCTTGCGGAAGGCAAAGAGAGGTGGAGGGGGAACTTGTTCTTCGTGGTGGGATCCAGCTGGAATTGGTGGAAGTGTTTAAGGATGATACATTGGATGCAAAGACTGGTGGGGTGACAGGTGAGGACAAGGGGTTCCTGTCTTTATTGTGTTTTGGGGTGGGGAGTTCAGCAGTGGAACAGGGAATGGAGGTGGTGAGGTGGAGGGCTGTCTGGATGACAGAAGGGAGAAAAGCATGTTGTTCGAGATAGGTGGACATCTGGGATGCTGGGGAGTGGAATGTCTCAATGTTCGAGCAGATGCAGCGAAGGCAGAGGAATTGGGAGAACGGGATGGAGTTCTTGCAGGATACTTGGTGGGAGGAGGTGTTGTCCAGGTAGTTACAGGAGTCTATGGGTTTGTAGTAAATGTCCATCTGGAAACTGTCACCAGAGATGGAAATGGAGTGGTCAAGAAAGGGGAGGGATGAATTTGAGGGCGGGGCAGAAATTGTAGGCAAAGTTGATGAACTGCAAGGACAGACAGTCCCACTGGGATGGGGGGAGGGGGGAGCAAGGACATGATAACAGAGTGTAAAATTCTAAAGGAAAAGGAGGAAATGGTTAAAGTTTGAAGGTGTTGAATTCAATATTGAGTCCAGGAGGCTGTAAAGTGCCTAGTCTGAAGCTGAGATGTTGTTTCCCCCAGTTTGCGCTGGGACTCACTGGAACACTGCAGCATGTCGAGGATAGATATGTGAGCCTGTGAGCAAGACGCAGTGTTAAACTAACCGTTACAGGAAGGTTGGGGTCATGCTTGCGCACAGACCAGAGGTGCTCCGCAAAGCAATCACCCAGTCTGCAATTGGTTTCTCCAATGTAGAGTCGGCCACATTGGGTGCAGCAAATGCACGCAATGCGCCCAATTCCAGTGAATCACAGCGCAAACTGGGGGAACAACATCTCAGCTTCAGACTAGGCACTTTACAGTCTTCTGGACTTAATATTGAGTTCAGTACCTTCAAATTGTGAACCATTTCCTCCCTTTTAGCATTTTCCAGTCAGTTATCATGTCCTCTCTCTCCCCTCGTCTGTCTGTCCGTCCTTTCCAGTCTGGCAGGAGACAACACCATTGTTCTGCCATTCTCACATTCCGATCACTTAATCTGAACTATCGACGTCTTTTCTCCACCAGCACCCACACCCACCCCTAAACTATAGCATAAATGCTGTCCCCTCCACACCTCACTTCAGCTCGGATGAAGAGTCATCCAGACTCGAAACGTTAGCTTACTCTCTCTCCATGGATGCTGTCTGACCCGCTGTGATCTCCAGCAGTTGGTGTTTTCAGTACAGATTCTAGCACCTGCAGTCATTTGCTCCTATCCTTGGTGTGAAAAGGTTGCCCCTCGGGTCGGGTCCCTTTTAAATCTTTCTCCTCTCGCCTTAAAAATATGCCTCCTAGTTTTGAACTCACCCACTCTATGGAAAAGACATTTGCTGTTCACTTTATCCATGCCCCTCATGATTTTATAAACCTCTTTAAGGTCACCCTCTCAACCTCCCACACTCCAGTGAAAAAGGTCCCAGTCTATCCTTATAACTCAAACCCTCCAATCCAGGCAACATCCTTTTCTGATCACTCTCCAATTTAATAATATCTTTTCTACAGCAGGGCGACCAGAAATGTGCACAGTGTTCCAAAAGTGTCCTCGCCAATGTCCTGTACATCCCAACTCCTGTACTCAAAAGGTCTGAGCAGCCATTTTTCAGTGGATCATTTTTCAGATGCTCACTTACACTTATGTTTCAAAAAGTCCAAAATATCCAACTGACAGACTGCTCAGAGCCATTGAATCAGGTCAAATACTTTGAGACAAAAACAGAAATTGCTGGTGAACCTCACCAGGTCTGGCACCATCGAGAGGGAGAAAGCAGGGTTAACATTTTGAGTTTGGCAACTCTTCTTCAGAATTGATAGCAGCTAAGATAAGGTGTTGTTTTTATATTAAAGGTGAGGTTTGGTGGGGAGAACTGAATGGAGAAGTGGAGATAAGAGCCCACAGAAAGATATGGAAGGGGTGGGCCAACAAGGGGATTATTGACAGTAGGCCAGGAGAGAAGAGAAGCTGAATAAGTGATAATGAGAGCTGAGAGTAGGAGAGAATCCGTATGTGCTAGAAGCAACCCCATGCCATGAAGGATTGGGTGTGTGGTTTGTGAAAAAATATGGTCAGATGGAATCAATATTGAGTGCTAGAGGCTGCAGGGTCCTCACGCTTCCCCTTGTTTGCCGAAACCTATCATTTCTCTTTCTCTCTCTGGGATCCTTCTCCACCTCTCTGCTCATCTGTCCACCGCACCCACCCCTATCCCCCACCTCCCGACCCCCCCAAATGTATCTTCAGAACAAATACCAGATTTTCTTAGCTGCCATCAGTTCTGATGAAATGTCACTGGACTTGAAACGTTAACATTGCTTTCTCCCACAGGTGCCGCCAGACCTCCCGGATTTCACCAGCAATTTCTGTTTTTGTTTTCAATCATCAGTATCTGCAGTTCTTTGCTTTATTCAAATATATTACTTTGAAAGTTGAAGTTTGGCTAAGTTGCATTGCCTGCCTTCTTCTCCTGTTAGTTACTGACCCTTCAATGAAATTTTACTTCCACTCGAGACAGACAATGTCTTTTCTAGTCCAGTATCTCATACTCTTGTAATTCTCTACTGCTTATGTGCCTATCTCTCTGAGGAGCATCTGTGTTGGTAAGAAAATGTGAGAATGTGTTGGCTATATGTAAAGCTGTTTATACATTTGCAAACATAATTACGTAGTTTTTTTTCTAGATTGCCTTCATGTTTGGATTTAGTTGATGGAAATGTGTTTTTGATGAATAACCTGTTTTCAAAAAAAAACACCCATCCATTCTGGTGTATGTTCATCATCTTAAGTCTGGAAGAGGCTTTAACTTAGTTTGCTCTCAGGGAAACTGGGGCATTTTGCAGAGTATCTAAGGCAGAGGAAAATCATCTAGAATCATTATTTGTGGAAAATGTATGGACAAAGCAGAATTGGAATGGTTTAAGTCCAGTCTGATGAAATGGATAACCCGTTTGCTCAGATACTATTAAAGGATTACCAAGGATTAGCTTGTCATTTATTATTTAACTGACTAATCAATTATTATGGCAGATTAAGTGGTGATTTATCTAGCTGTTGTGTGGGGAATATTGGCTGTTATTTTCGCCCACATAGCATTGACTGCATTATAAAATTTCAGAAGTAGTTTGCATGGAGTATATTAAGTGTTTTTACATTCTTGACAAAACACAATTCAATGGCGGGGAAATATATTAACTTTAGATTTCTGAAATTTGCACTCCACATTGGAAGAATGGTGATGCAATTGGGTGTCTATTGTAAGATTCACTGAGAAGCTATCAGAAAATAAAAACAAGCAAAAGTGTGTTTTGAGGTTGTGGAATACACTGCCAAAGTTAATGATTGAAGCAGGCAGCATATCAGCATATCTTAAATAATTGGATGATGAATAAAGAAGTAAAGGATAGGAGAAGATGACAGACATGAAAATAGGACAAGTGTTCCTGTGGAGAAAAAGCACCCAAATGAAGACATAAGATAGAGAGGTCTGCTTCAGTTTACCATTTTCTGTATGATTCTACAAAGCCATGCTCTGCAGTCTCCTTTGCCCTCTAGTTTTACTGTGCCAACTCAATCATCATTGCAGTCTACACTAATCAACTCCTGTTTAGGAACAACCAGCCTCCTGCCATCTTACCTTGTTCTAAACACAGTCTTCCAGTCATCAGTGTCCCTTCTCCTTTTCACTATTTTTCTCAAAATCTTAGTACTGGGATCTAAGTGTCACAAGGCTGATGTCATTGTTCATCGTTGGTCTCCTCAACTTCGGTGAAGTCATGGGCTTTGGGTTTTGTCTTTCTTTTTATGTGATGAACCTTCAGAAGGTTGTTGAAAATAAGTACCTTTGATTTTTGCATTGCCTGACTCTTTGCATTTCCTTTTCCTGTTTCCCCACAGAGACTGCAATGAATATTGGATACTCATGCAACATTTTAACAGATGACATGAATGAAATTTTCATTGTGTCAGGCTACACTGTACTTGAAGTCCGTGAACAACTCCGGTAAAAAAAAAATACTCAAACATTTTTGCATGTCACAAATCTTTCCAATGCACTTATGCAGCTCATTTTATATATATATATAAAATCAATATGTATGAAGGGATAAATCCATAGAATCGCTGTTACATTTCAAGATTTTGTTTGACCATTCTCCCATAGATGTAGATACTTTTAAAGCTTTTTACTAAACTAACTGTACACCTAAGTTTAAAACATGAGGCATGTAGACAAGTGGTAATTAATATGCTAAATGAAAATTATTTTCCGACTAGATTGAACAAGCAATTTCTTAGGTTGTCTGGATGTACGGTGGGAGATTGCCCATTGTCTGGGCAATCTCACACACCGTACACCCATTGTGTGGAAAACATTTTGGCTTAGAAAGGGTGGAGGTTGGATAGTTGTTTCCATTAGGCGCGGAGACTAGGACCCATGGGCATAGCCTTAAAATTAGAGGGGGTCAGTTTAGAGCAGAATTGAGGAGACATTTCTTCAGCCAGAGAGTCTGGGCCTGTGAATTCATTGCCATGGAGTGCAATGGAGGCTGGGACATTGGGTATCTTCAAGGCAGAGATTCATAAATTCTTGATCTCGCAAGGAATTAAAGGATATGGGGAGAGTGCGGGTAAGTGGAATTGAAACAGCCATCAGCCATGATTAGAGTGGCACGGTGGCTCAGTGGTTAGCACTGCTGCCTCACAGCACCAGGGTCGCAGGTTCGATTCCAGCCTCGGGTGACTATCTGTGTGGAGTTTGCACATTCTCCTCGTGTCTGCCTGGGTTTCCTCCGGGTGCTCCAGTTTCCTCCCACTGTCCAAAGATGTTTTTCATCACAAAGATGTGCAGATCAGGTGAATTGGCCATGCTGAATTGCCCATTGGTGATAGTGTTAGGAGGGAAATAGTCCTGAGTGGGTTACTCTTTGGAGTGTCGGTGTGGATTGGTTGGGCCGAAGGGCCTGTTTCCACACTGTAAGGAATCTAAATGGTGGAGTGGACTCGATGGGCCGAATGGCCTTGCTTCCAATCCTATGTCTTTTGGTCTTATGGTCTTATTTTGGTCTCCAAAGCAGCCTAAGTCAGTTACATAATTTGAAAAATGTTCATAATGATACCATCGCATTTGAAAAGAAATCCATTTTGGATTTTGTAACAGTGCGGTTATGTACCAATGTAGTTTTCCACCCTAAATCCCCAGGTGGTCAATGGATAGACTGGTTTGTACGTGCAGAAATGCCACCTTTTTGTGAATCCAATGATGGAATACTTTGACCCTAAATCAGAAGTGGGTGCTGGGCTCCATAGGTTCACCAGACAAAAGCTATGAGACCCACCGTGTCAGCTTTTTGCTAAAGTGAATGAAACCAAACTTATTGCCCAACTTTTTCATGGTTCTCTAACTTTCCCTTTTTTAAATCTTTATCTACGTTCTCCCTAAAAGATAATGGGGAGGTAAGGGGACGGCAATGGCGTATCCTGATGAAGGCCTTATGCCCGAAACATCGACTCTCCTGCTTCTCAGTTGCTGCCTGACCTGCTGTGTTTTTCCAGTGCTACACTTTTCGACTATGAGGAGAGATGGGCTTGTCTGGGTCCCTCCCCTCCCCTATCAGCGTTCCAAAAATACCACTCCCTCCGTGACTCCCTCGTCAGGACCACACACCCCCCACCAACCCAACCTCCACTCCCGGCACCTTCCCCTGCAACCGCAAGAAATGCAAAACTTGCGCCCACACCTCCCCTCTTACTTCCCTCCAAGGCCCCAAGGGATCCTTCCATATCCACCACAAATTCACCTGCACCTCCACACACATCATTTACTGCATCAGCTGCACCCGATGTGGCCTCCTCTATATTGGGGAGACAGGCCGCCTACTTGCGGAACGGTTCAGAGGACACCTCTGGGACACCGGGTCCAACCAACCCAACTACCCCGTGGCTCAACACTTCAACTCCCCCTCCCACTCTACCAAGGACATGCAGGTCCTTGGACTCCTCCATCGCCAGACAATAGCAACATGACGGCTGGAGGAAGAGCACCTCATCTTCCGCCTAGGAACCCTCCAACCATAAGGGATGAACTCAGATTTCTCCAGCTTCCTAATTTTCCCTCCCCCCACCTTGTCTCAGTCCCAACCCTTGAACTCAGCACCACCTTCCTAACCTGCAATCTTCTTCCTGACCTCTCCGCGCCCACCCCCACTCCGGCCTATCACCCTCACCTTAACCTCCTTCCACCTATCGCATTTCCAACGCCCCTCCCCCAAGTCCCTCCTCCCTACCTTTTATCTTAGCCTGCTTGGCACACTTTCCTCATTCCTGAAGAAGGGCTCATGCCCGAAACGTCGATCTCCTCCTTGGATGCTGCCTGATCTGCTGCGCTTTTCCAGCAACACATTTTCAGCTCTGATCTCCAGCATCTGCAGCCCTCACTTTCTCCTTCTTGTCTGGGTCTATGTTCACTAAAGTCTAAAAGGATGAGATGGGGTCTGATTGAAACATATAAATTTCTAACAAGGCTGGACAGACTAGATGCCGGGAAAATGGTTCTCCTGGTTGGGGAGTCCAGAACCAGCAGTCAAAGTCTCAGGTAGGCCATTTAGGACTGAGGTGAGGAAACATTTGTTCATTCAAAGAGTAGTGACCCTGCAGAATTCTCTGTCCCAGAAGGCCAAGTTATTGAATATATTCAAGAAAGAGATACATTTTTAGATTTTAAAAGTGCCAATTGTGAGAAAGCAGAAAATGGCTTTGGCATAGAGGGATCAGCCATGATCATATTGAATGGCAGAGCAGGCTCGAGGGGCTGAATGGCCTCCTGCTGCTCCTAGTTTTTTTGGTGTATGCGTAATTCAGGTATGCCTTCACCTGAGGTTCACTTGAAAATCTAGAAACGACAGTCAACTTTTACTTCAAATTAAATTCATTTGTAAAGGAAAGAAATCAGTACCTGCCGATAAAATGGCAGATAATATAACTTTCCCTGGAGTGCTTTAGTGCTTTCTGCTCTTTTATATAGAAGTGTATTCCCAGTGTGCTCAATTATTCCAATGGAAATAGTTTTATATTACAGAATCAAAATACTTGCCAAAGTTGAAAAAAGGGATATACACACACAATGTGCTTTAAGGCAATGTTAAAAAAAACATTAGTTAATGTCACAGACCCTGAGGCTACAGAATATCACTGAACATTATGAATGTGCTACTGGCTTTAAGCATTCCGAAAGAAGCATAAGAATTTGATGGGAAGAATTCCACGTGTGGAAGTGGTAACAGCTGAGTGACCCAAAAGAAAAGCATGAAGATGACAATTGCTTCTCATTAAAGTTATGTGAAGTTTTTTTTTTACAGTTCGTGAAATTAGAAGATTAGCAATTTCTTGGGGGAATGAATCAATTCTTAATGGGATTTTTGCCTCGTTTGAAAGAATTGGAGTTTAGAATTTCCAATTAACATAGTTTTAATAACATCAATCAAAATATCTAGGTTAGTGGGTACTTGAGTTTTATTTTAATAAAATCGCAAAGTTCTATGATGCGCTTTGCATTCCAGGAAAGCGACACAGCAAATGATGGGAACGTCTATTTGCAATGGACATGCTGTCTCTGAAAAGAATGGAACTTTGAAGTTAGAATCAGTGATTGAAGAGACTGTTATGGGAGACTATGCGTTGGTTATTAATGGACACAGTTTGGTAAGTGTGAAAACCGAACGTGGTCACGAATGTTGCATATAAGTCCAATCCTAACCATGACCCCACCCCCCCATCACCAAACCATCATCTCCCAGACCATACAGAACCTCATCACCTCAGGTGATTTCCCACCCACAGCTTCCAACTTCATAGTCCGGGAACCCCGCACTGCCCGGTTCTACCTCCTTCCCAAGATCCACAAGCCTGACCACCCTGGCCGACCCATTGTCTCAGCATGCCGACCCATTGTCTCAGCATGCTCCTGCCCCACCGAACTCATCTCTACCTACCTTGACACTGTCCTATCCCCTCTAGTCCAGGAACTCCCTACATACCTTCGAGACACCACCCACGCCCTCCACCTTCTCCAAGACTCCTGTTTCCCCGGCTCCCAATGCCTCATCTTTACCATGGACATCCAGTCCCTCTACACCTCCATCTGCCCTGACCAGGGCCTCCAAGCCCTCCGTTTCTTCCTCTCCTAACGTCCCCAACAGTACCCTTCCACTGACACTCTCATTCGTTTGGCTGAACTAGTCCTCACCCTTAACAATTTCTCCTTCGAATCCTCCCACTTCCTCCAGACCAAAGGGGTAGCCATGGACATCTGCATGGGCCCCAGCTATGCTTGTCTCTTTGTTGGCTACGTAGTTACATTGGCACCACTCCCCACCTCTTCCTCTGCTACATTGATGACTGCATTGGCGCCACCTCGTGCTCCATGAGGAGGTTGAGCAATTCATCAACTTCACTGACACATTCCACCCTGACCTTAAATTTACCTGGACCATCTCTGACACCTCCCTCCCCTTCCTGGACCTCTCCATCTCCATTAATGATGACCAACTTGACACTGACATTTTTTTACAAACCCATCGTCTCCCACAGCTACCTGGATTACACCTCTTCCTACTCTACCACCTGCAAAAATGCCATCCCTGTATTCCCAATTCCTCCGCCTCCGCTGTATCTGCTCCCAGGAGGACCAGTTCCACCACAGAACACACCAGATGGCCTCCTTCTTTAGAGACCGCAATTTCCCTTCCCATGTGGTTAAAGATGCCCTCCAATGCATCTCGTCCACATCCCACATCTCTGCCCACCCCTCCAACCATAACAAGGACAGAACCCCCCTGGTGCTCACCTTCCACCCTACCAACTACATCATCTAATGACATTTCTGCCACCTCCAAACGGACCCCACCACCAGGGATATATTTCCCTCCCCACCCATTTCCGCTTTCCACAAAGACCATTCCCTCCGTGACTACCTGGTCAGGTCCAGCCTCCCCCCCCCCCCCCAACAACCAACCCTCCCTTCCTGGCACCTTCCCCTGCCACCGCAGGAATTGCAAAACTTGGGTCCACAACTCCTCCCTCACCTCCATCCAAGGCCCTATAGGACGCTCCCATATCCATCAAAGTTTCACCTGCACATCCACCAATAGCATTTATTGTATCCATAGCTCCCAATGCGGTCTCCTCTACTTTGGGGAGACTGGACGCCTCCTAGCAGAGCGCTTTAGGGAACATCTCCGGGACACCCGCACCAATCAACTACACCGCCCCATGGCCCAACTTTTCAACTCCCCCTCCCACTCTGCCGAGGACATGCAGGTCCTGGGCCATCTCCACCGCCGCTCCCTCACCACCCGACACCTGGATGCCTTGGAACACTTCAACCCCAGGGCATCAATGTGGACTTCACCAGTTTCCTCATTTCCCCTTCCCCCACCTCACCCCAGTTCCAACCTTTCAGCTCAGCACCGTCCTCATGACATGTCCTACCTGCTATCTTCCTTTCCACCATCCACTCCACCCTCCCCTCACCTCCATCTGCACCCAATTCACCCATTGTCCTCTATGCTACTTTCTCCCCACCCCCACCCCCCTCTCATTTATCTATCCACTCTGCAAGCACCCTGTCTCTATTCCTGATGAAGGGCTTTTGCCCGAAATGTCGATTTTCCTGCTTCTCGGGTGCTGCCTGACCTGCTGTGCCTTTCCAGCATCACTCTAGTCTAGACCCATGTAGCAAGTTGTCTGTTGAGTAACTGATCCACAGAGACCATATTGAGCTCCTCTCAGCTGGGGGAACAGCATGGATCTGACAATTGGTCCTTGTCCTTAGATTAAGGAGGAAAAAAATTGATCCAGTCGTAATCATGGTTGCTGTTCACTGATACCTGCTCTAACTGCTGGTATGTGGTCTTCATCAAGACTGTGGCATCTGTATTCACCCCATTGTGTTGTTGCTGTGTTTTAGTCACTGATGCTCACTGATAAAGTGCACAAATGAAAATTTGGTTATTTAGTTCAGACACAGGAGGCTAACCAGCATACCCCAATAAGATATTGACACTTTCAGAATAGGAGAAAGTGATGACTGCAGATGCTGGAGATCAGAGTCAAGAGTGTGGTGCTGGAAAAGTGCACAAATGCTGCCTGACTGACTGGCTGTGCTTTTCCAGCACCACACTCTTGACTTCCACAATAGAGACAGGGAGACCTTTGGTAATTGAAAAGAAACCAGTGAACACAAATAAAATAAGTGAATTTCATATACTACATTGTCAAAGTGCACCAAGATATTTCGGCTTTAATTGGAGCTATACTGTAAATGAAATCAGGTATGAGGTTACGTTATATAAGCTGTATCATTGTTGTGACTTTGAAGAGAAATATATAAAACTTTCCCATGCAGATCATTTTTCTTGTTTTCTCGGTTAAATCATTATTCTAAGGGAAATTGAGCATTGAAGGGACATCTGTATTATTCCTTATATAATAAGTGCAAACTTTAAATAATGTAATATAAAAGATTCTACTTACCAGAACAAAGAATTAAAATTGTTCTGGGTTCAGTTTGCTTTGTAATACACCCTCCCACCATCCAAAATGTAACTGTAATGGCACAATCACTAGGTCTATGTCATTAAATTGCTCTCAGCTCAATTTTCCTCTCTAATTCTTGCCTCTTTGCTGTTATGATGGTAACTCATTCAAACATGCCAGCAGCCAGTCCACTAACTTCTCTAACTGATTTTGTTCATATGTCATCCTGAAAGCTTTTTTACAGCGCTGTAATGTTCTATGTTCTAAAAACTCAAATAAAATAGCGAGTTTTGAGAAGATTTGTAGCTCAGGTTGAGGTTTTGGATGTAGGTTTGCTCGCTGAGCTGGAAGGTTCATTTCCAGATGTTTCATTACCCTACTAGGTAACATCTTCAGTGGGCCTCAGGCGAAGCAATGCTGAAAATTCCTGTTTTCTATTTATATGTTTGGATTTCTTTGGGGAAATGACATCACCAACGCAAAGAAACCCAAACATATAAATAGAAAGCAGGAATTTTCAGCATTACTTCACCTGAGGCCCACTGAAGATGTTACCTAGTAGGGTAACGAAACGTTGGAAATGAATCTTCCAGCTGTAGTAAACCTACATCTGAAACCTCAACCTGAGCTACAAATCTTCTCAAAACTCGCTATTTTATTTGAGTTTTTAGAACATAGAACATTACAGCGCTGTACAGGCCCTTCGGCCCTCGATGTTGCGCTGACCTGTGGAATCAATCTGAAGCCCATCTAACCTACACTACTCTATTCTCGTCCATATGCCTATCCAATGACCACTTAAATGCCCTTAAAGTTGGCGAATCCACCACAGTTGCAGATCATGTGTTTCACGCCCCGACTACTCTCTAACATCCGACCTATATCTATCACCCCTTAATTTAAAGCTATGTCCCCTCATGCTAGCCATCACCATCCAAGGAAAAAGGCTCTCACTGTCCACCCTATCTAACCCTCTGATTATCTTACATGTCTCAATTAATTCACCTCTCAACCTTCTTCTCTCTAACAAAAACAGCCTTAAGTCCCTCAGCCTTTCCTGTAAGACCTTCCCTCCATACCAGGCAACATTCTAATAAATCTTCTCTGAACTCTTTCCAAAGTTTTCACATCCTTCCTATAATGCAGTGACCAGAACTGTACGCGATACTCCAAATGTGGCCACACCAGAGTTTTGTACAGCTGCAGCATGATCTCATGGTTCCGAAACTCAATCACTCTACCAATAAAAGCTAACACCCCGTATGCCTTCTTAACAACACTATTAACTTGGGTGGCAACTTTAAAGGATCTATGTACATGGACACCGCGATCTCTCTGCTCATCTACACTAACAAGAATCTTACCATTAGCCCAGTACTCTGCATTCCTGTTACTCCTTCCAAAGAGAATCACCTCACACTTTTCTGCATTAAACTCCATTTTCCACCTCTCAGCCCCACTCTACAGCTTATCTATGTCTCTCTATAACTTACAACATCCTTTGTCACTATCTACAACTCCATCGACCTTAGTGTCATCTGCAAATTTACTAGCTCATCCTTCTATGCTATAAATGACAAATAGCAGTGGAGCCAAAACAGATCCTTGCAGTACTCCACTAGTAACTGAATTCCAGAATGAATATTTCCCATCAACCACCGCCCTCTGTCTTCTTTCAGCTAGCCAATATCTGATCCAAACCGCTAAATCACCCTCGATCCCATGCCTCTGTATTTTGTGAGTAGCCCACCATAGGGAGCCTTATCAAATGCCTTACTGAAATTCATATTACCATCATGTCTACTGAGGGACAGTGAAAGGTATTGTCCGACATGCTTCACAGGCAGATTGTACAATGGAAGTACATCAGGTTAACAGAACAGAGTGCAGGGTACAGTGTTACAGTTCTGAGAAGGTACAGAGTGAGATCCACATTAATATTTAAGAGGTCCATTCAAGAGTCTGATAACAGCAGGGAAGAAGCTATTCTTGAATCTATTTGTACGTGTATTCAAACTTTTATATCTTCTGCCCAACAGAAGAGGGTGGAAGTGAGTATAAACGGAGATGGGGGGTGGGGGTCTTTGATTATATCGGTTATTTTCCTGAGGCAGCAGGAAGTTTAGAGTCAGTGGATGGAAGGCTGGTTTGTGTGATGGACTGGGCTGTGTTCACAACTGTCTGTAGTTTCTAGCTGTCTTGGGAAGAGCAGTTGACGTACCAAGCTGTGATGCAACCAGATAGAATGCTTCTATGGTGCATCTATAAAAATTGGTAACAATCTATCTAGATATGCCGAATTTCCTTAGCCTCCTGAGAAAGCAGCAGCGTTGATGTGCTTTCTTAACTGTAGTGTCAATCTGGGTGGACCAGGTCGATTGTTGGTGATTGCCACTCCCAGGAGCTTGAAGCTCTCGACTGTCTCCACCTCAGCTTCATTGATGCAGATATGGGCGTGCCCTCCCCACTGCTTCCTGAAGTCAATGACCAGCTCCTTCATTTGCTGACATTGATGGAGGGATTGTTGTCTTTACACCATGCTGCTTAGCGCTCTTTCTCTCCTTCCTGTACTCCCATCTCGTCGTCGTTAGACATCCAACCTACAAAGGTGGTGTCATCAGCAAACTTATAAATGGAGTTTGTGTGGAATTTTGGCACATAGTTGTGTGTCTGAGGAGTATAGTAGGGGGCTTAGTACACAGCCTTATGGGGCATTGATGTTGAGGATTATTGTGGAGGAGGCATTGTAGCCTTTCCTGAGTGACTGCAGTCTGTTAGTCAGGAAGTCGAGAATCCACTTAGGGTGGGGACAGAGATCTAGAATCTGGAGTTTGAAGATAGTTTGTGTGGAGCTATGGTGTTGAAGGCAGACCTGTAGTCAATAATTAGGAGTCTGACATCGGTGTCTTTGATGTCCAGATGTTCCAGGGATGAGTTATACGGCCGGGGAGATGGTATCTGAGCGTAAAAATGTGTTGCTGGAAAAGCGCAGCAGGTCAGGCAGCATCCAAGGAGCAGGGGAATCGACGTTTCGGGCATAAGCCCTTCTTCAGGAATCTGGATTCCTGAAGAAGGGTTTGTGCCCAAATCGTCGATTCTCCTTCTCCTTTGATGCTGCCTGACCTGCTGCACTTTTCCAGCAACACATTTTTAAGCTCTGATCCCCAGCATCTGCAGTCCTCACTTTCTCCCAGGGAGATGGTATCTGCATGGGCTGGTTGTGTCAGTAGGTGAATTGTAGAGGATCAAAGCAATCTGGGAAGCTGGAGTTGATGTGAGCCATGACCAACCTCACAAAGCACCTCATAATTCTGGAGGTCACAGCTACTGGGCAGTAGTCATTGAGGCAGACTGCATGATTTCTCTTTGGCACTGGGATGATGGAGCTCTTCTTGAAAGAGGTGTGGATTTGAGATTGTAGTAAGGAGAGGTTAAAGATGTCTGTGTGTACTCCTGCTGGCTAGTCTGCACAGGATCTGAGTGCACAGCCAGGAGCTTTCTGTGGGTTCACCCTTAAGAAGGCCAATCTAATGTTTGTAATGGTCACCATGGGTACAGGTACATCCGAGACTGTAGGGATAGGTGATATCGTTTCACTGCCCTTCTGATCAAAGTGAGGGTAGAATGGATTAAGGTCATCGGATAGGGATGTACTGCTGCCCGTGATTCTGTTTGACTTCATTTGTGGCCTGTTTTGTCATGTAAGCCTTGCCATAAACAACGGTTGTCCATATGGCTAGTATGGGTCTCAAGATTAGTTTTGAATTACTTCTTGGCATCTCTGATGGCCTTGCGAAGGTTGTTCCTAGATTTCCTGTATAGGTCAGGGTCACAACCTGAACGCCTCAGACCTGGACTTCAGTAGGGAGTGGATCTCCCAGTTCCTTCCATGGTTTCCAGTTGGGGAATGTTTGGATTAACTTCTTCAATACGCAGTCACCTACACACTTACTAATGAAGTCAGTAATGGTAGTGGCATATTCTTTCAGGTTGGCTGCCGAACTCTTAAATATGGATCACTTCACCGACTCCAAGCAGTCCCACAGAAGCCCTTCTTTTTCCTCAGAACAACACTGGACTACTTTCAGCACTGCGTCCTCATACTTCAATTTATAAGTATTTTCTGATTATATTTACAGATTATTCAGCTGCAAAAGTTAGATCTAACCTTCTTTCCTATGTGTATGCACTTCCAGCAGCTGTCACTGGGTATTAGTACTCAGAGCCCTGTCTGACTGACCTTTGCTTTGTTTGGGAATTGTCGGAACAAGGCTTGAAGCTTCAATTTTTTCTCTATTACTGTTGAGTACGTACCACAGAGCACAGTATGTGTACCTGCTGAGCTTAGTGACAAATTGCTTGTTCCTGGCTGGTATCGTGAAGTGAATAAATGAATTTAGTTCTTACAATGGGAAAATTAAGAGCTTCCCATATACAGAGGAACCCAGACTATCCAAATGAGATGGGCGGGCACTATTTTGTTCGGATAATTGATTATTCGGTTAATTGATTTCCTCTGGGGCTCGGAGAATTCTGTGAGGTCTGCTCCCCGTTCAGGAGACTTGGCAGCAACACACTGCATGCGAGACCCTGCCCCAACACCATCTGCTCCCACCTCGTCCGACCTCCGCCTGCCCCCAACCCCCTCCACTCCCACCCTATGCCCCCACCTGCCACCCCAACCCTGTCCAACACCGCCCCCCACTCGCCACCAACCCTGCTTCCCCAAACCCACACCCCATCCATCCTCACCCACTGTCTAACACTCCCTCCCCCCCCCCCCCCCCCCCCCCAACGCGTGCACACACACACAACTTTTTGACAGGTTCCACCTTTGCCCTGTATAGGACAATGTTGGGGAAGGGGGGTTCAGGGTTCACCCCTGTGTAGAACTCCAGGGAAAGTGTGGTAGGAGAGGGGGGGAGAGAGAGAGATAGAGAGAGGGCAGGAGGTCAGTCATTTAGAGACGGTGCCTGGACTGTCCAGGACTGTTCTCGGCAGCATTTCAGTGAGCCGAGTTCTTTTAAAATCATTGTACCTGTAAACAAAAGACGCAAAACAGCTCTTTGACGTAATGTTTCCAATGGGACCTTGAGATCCCCTTCGGATAATCCAATATTTGGATAATTGATATTCGGTTATTCGAGGTTCCTTTGTAGTTCACTTGGCTGAATCAATGAAAAGTTGATACCAGCCACAACAGTGATTGGAAGAAGAAATTGGCCAAGGTTCCTGTTGCTGATCCAGCAAGCTTTATTTGGTACTGTTACGACATGGGGTAAACCCTCCTGCTTAACATCAGCAGTACAGAAAAGATTTACCCCGTGCAGTAATCTGTGAAAATTCAAGAGGCCAAGAACTATTTAATGTAAAATTTAACAACTTTATTTCTTAAAGTATAACCAAGAATAACAACTATTTACAATTCCTTCCTCTAACCTATCTTTTACTTTCCCCTCTACAATACTGGTCCGATAAAAGTCCTGATTAAGATTTATAAAACAGCACTTCTTATCTCAAAACCAGGCAGCTTTCGGTTCTTTCTGTATTCCTGTCTTCTTTTCTTCTTCTTGAGGATTCTGCTTCACACGTTACTGATCAATAAAGGTGTCTTTAAGAGAGCTATTTTTTCTCTCAGTCTTTACATGCTGGTGGCCTGGCAGTTCTCCTCCCAACTGTTCAGTTTTCCCCAGTCTTATACCCCCAAAGCATTGGATTATGTCATTGGCTTTTAAGATTGTCAATATACTAAATTCAAACTTGATTGGAATTTGGTATTTTTCGGGGTATAATTTAAACTGGTTGGCATAATTTGAATCTGTTTTGTCATTTCCAGGCAATCCAGCTAATCTAGCTTTCGACTAAGTGTTACATTGTTATCTTATTGAGAACACTTGGTGCTGTCACATAGTTCTGCTAGCTTCTAACTGTCTTAAAGATACAGTACACCCATGTCTTCATAATACTTAATGCCTGCTTCTGGTGAGGGCAGATTAGGACTGATATACAATAACCACTTCACCAATCCTCAGCTAGAGGAAGCAAGTTTTCTCCATCCACTCTATCCAAGCCCCTCATTGTTTTGTTTAACTCATCCCTCAGCTCCCTCTGTTCCAAGGAAAACAATCCTAACCTTTCCAATCTTTACTCATTTGGTTGAATAGATAGCTGGTCCTAGAATGGGCCCTTGAGCAAAATACAGGAGGCAGGAAGAACACAGCAGACCAGGCAGCATCAGGAGGTGAAGTACAGCCCTCCTGAAGAAGGGTTATAATCGAAATGTTGACTTCTCCACCTACTGATGCTGCCTGGCTCGCTGTGTTCTTCTAGCCTCCTGTATGTCTACTTTGGATTCCAGCATCTGCATTTTTTTTTGTCTGTAACTTGACTAAAAGACAGCTCATATCGGAGTGATGTTTCCACTTCCTGAACTAGTCATCTTTGTGCCTGAAGTTAATGCCCCCTCAGTAATATTATGATTTATTTCATTTGTAAAGCTAAATTAGTGTTCATATTCATTAAAGTCTCCCATGTCCGCCAGTTCCAATTTTCCATGTGAAATAATTTAGGCGATTTGAAAGTTTTTAGGGTAGAGGTCTGTCCGAAATTTGGCATTATTGGTCTCAGACTGTAGGATGTCTGGTGGAGGTGATGGGAGAAGTGTCACAAGTCATGCAATTGTGTCTGATCATCCAAGGCCGGGAAGGGAATGCATTTGGTAAAGGAGAGAGAGAGAGAGAGAGAGATCACCACTGCATTTAGTTGTCAGATGCCTTGCCTACAAAGTGTCTAATGCCAATGTGGGAAGAGTTTAATTCTCAATCTTTAGCAACTTCCCGTACATAGGCATTAAAGAATTAACAGGCAGTTTAAAAAAATGAAATGACTCAGTAAATTTGCTGCATGTTAGCCCTTTCTTGGCAGAAATATTGGACACCATATACTCTGCAGGTTTACCTTTTCTTGTTGATCACGAAGTTTTGAATGGGATAAATCCCATAATTTAACGAATTGTAAACGGCATCTATAGGGAATATATTGTTCAAAATTGTAGAGTGTTCTTCATTAAAGCTTAGAAGTAAACAAAATAAGAGACTATTTGTGCTCCATGCTGGTTGCTTAAAACCAGAATACCTCCAGCTATAGGAGATACCCTTATTTTGTTGACAGGGGCTTATTTATTTCTGTTTAAGCACTTAATCGACTTTTTGTTTGCATTCTGTTATACAGGCGCATGCACTCGAGGCAGACATGCAGCGTGAGTTCCTGGACTTGGCGAGCATGTGCAGAACTGTAATTTGCTGTCGAGTCACACCGTTACAGAAAGCCCAAGTCGTTGAGCTTGTCAAAACGTACAAGAAAGCTGTCACACTGGCTATAGGCGATGGAGCAAATGATGTCAGCATGATTAAAAGTAAGTAATACCTGGATATAAATCTAAAAGTCTGAATCACCATCTATTTTGTGTACATTTCCATGGCCATCAGTTTCTTAATTTTTTTTTGCAGTCTCAAGGTTATATCCTTCAATTAAAGGATTGTGGCCCACAGTAAAATATGGGGAGAAGAGATCATCCAATACTTTGCTGTGGATTACATGAACTTGTTAAATGGACAGTGTTGCTAGGCAACAGCGTTCTCGTCTTGCTTCCATGTCGACGCTCTTACTTGTGTTGTCACAGCTAAACTGAATAATGAGGATGATCTGGTCTTTGTGAAAAGTTATCTAATAATTCACCTGAGGAAGAATAACTCTGATCAAAATGTTTTGTTTAAATCATTTTGACCTGAATGTAACAATGTATGTATTTAGTATGTGTCTGGATGTTGAAAATATATTAAAATGTAATAAAGAAAGTAAGAATGATTGAACACACATTTAATAAGTTACCTTACCAATGTTGCATGAGAGATTTATCTTCTTGAAGCTTGGTCTTGGAACAATATTTAATTTAAATGTACTAGTTAATTCTTTAACGCACTAACTATCATTGCTTTATACACAGATGCGCACATTGGAGTTGGGATCAGTGGCCAGGAAGGCATGCAGGCTGTTCTAGCCAGTGACTATTCATTTGGACAATTCCGATACCTTCAGCGACTTTTGTTAGTCCATGGGAGATGGTCCTATTTGAGAATGTGCAAGTTCCTCTATTACTTTTTCTACAAGAATTTTGCATTCACTCTTGTACATTTCTGGTTTGGTTTCTTCTGTGGATTCTCTGCACAGGTCAGTGGCTTCCCTGGAGTATTGATCATTTGTTCTGAACATATCAGAGTCAATATATCGACATCAAATGAGATGCGTAAAAAGAATCAATTGCTGAGGCAGAGTTCAGGATTTTTGACATGTTCAGGTGACATAGTTAATTTTAGAGACATTCCTAGTTGTATGAAATTTAAAATGAAAACTATTTCTTTATGAATTTTATAATGAGTCCCATCACAATAGGAATTAATTAACCTATCATTATATTTGCATTTGCATTTTGCAATAGAACAAGAAATGTTATGTGATGCATTTGCATCTAAATGAAAATTTGTTAACGTTATTCATAGATTCAAAATTATTCCAAGGCCAAAACCAAATGAAATTTGCTTTAAGTTCTGGTGCATTCAAATAGAAATAGTGCTGTAAAATCTTCAAATTACGTTTAATAGCTGGTAAAATTGATTTGGAAATAATTCAAATTACTTTTGAAAATATTTTGCAATTTTTGGGATTTACATGAACATGAGACTGTAGAAATACAGCATTTGTAAAATCTCTGTGAAAATGAAGACCCTGTGGAAATGTAGTATCTCTGAATACTTGTTGATATTTGCCTATTTATTGCATTATCAAATTGGAGTGTTGTGTATCAAGAAATGTAACATACTTTCTAATAAGTACCAACCTCTTAAAAATCCTCTTCTGTAGTTGTATTGCCCATTTCCAGTTTAATAACTGCTTCATAATACAAAATAAATTTGTTTAGAAGATTATTTACTTGATATGCATTTGTTACCATGAATATGATAAGTTGGTAGTTTTCAATTAAATTTTACAGTCCTTTGTTTTTTTACAGACTGTTTATGATCAGTGGTTTATTACCTTGTACAACATAGTTTACACTTCTCTTCCTGTTCTGGCCATGGGTATATTTGATCAGGTAAAGTAATCTTTGAATTCTGTTGAGAATGAGTATGTTTCATAAGCATGGAATTTTTGCCAGTAATAGGAACCTCTGTGTATATCAATTCCAATAAACTCTTCTGGTCCAGCAGATCAGAAAATTGACTGTAGCTTTATGAATATTCCATCCTTATTGCAATTATCTGCATATTTATTGTTCAATTGAGTGAAGGGTTCATGTGCAAATGTCTACCAGTACAGCTGCAATGTGGCCCAAGCCTGGACCAAATGCTCTCTACTCCATTCTAAATCTTCGTTGAGCTTCAGTTATGTCTAATGTGTTATTTTGCCACCAGAGCAGCAAATTGACCTTGGTCATACAGTGCTAACTTCAGAGGAGTTTGTGGATTCAGCACAATTAAAAGCTTTCAAAAATTAATTTAATTTAACACTCTTACAGTCAAGATCAGGGCGAGATTGTCTCTGTACTGTTAATGTAGGGAAACATTAAACAAATCGTTGGTGTTGCTTCATCACTGATTGGACCAGGCACAGAACAATTGGCCTTAAGAGCAGTCAGGCTAAAACTTGCAATGTTCCTTTCTGCTTTTCCTTTGAATGTCAATGGTATTTCTTGGTAACTCTTCATAACAGCTGAAGTGTGGAGGGGACATCAGTTATGCAGTGGGGGGAGTGGTTGGATTGCTGGGGGAGAAAGGATGTTGATAGTTCAGATTAAGTGATCAGAGAGTCAGAATAGCAAAACGATGGTGTGTCTACCTGCCAGACTGGAGTCGGGGAGGGGAGAGAACGGTGACAGAAAATGTAACAAGCAAGGCTAAAAGAAAGGGAAGGATTGTGTTCACAATTTAAAAGTCTTGAACTCAATATTAAGCCCAGAAGGTTGTATACTGCCTTGTTTATAGATGGGATATTGCTCCTCTAGTTTGCACTGTGATCTCAGTATAGTGAGGACAGACATGTGGGTATGCAAGCAGAATGCTGTGTTAAAATGACCAGCTATGGGAAGGTTGGGGTCATGCTTGCACATCAATCAGAGGTATTTGGCAAAGCAGTCACCCAATCTACATTTGGTTTCTCCAATGTAGAGTAGGCCACATTGGGTGTAGCGAATACAATTCACAAGATTGGAGGAGGTACAGGTGAAATGCTGCTTCACCTGGAAAAACTGTTGAGGCCCTTGGATGGAGCAGGGAGAAGGTGAAGGGATAGATGTTACACCTTATGTGGTTACATGGGAAAGTGCCATGGGAAGGGGGGTAGTGCTGCTGCTCAGAGAAGGGACTAGTGTGTCCCAGAGAGAACGATACCTGTGAAATGCAGATGGGACAGTGAGGGAAAGAAGTGTTTGGTGGTGGTGTTTTGCTCTAGTTGTCTGAAAAGACTGAGAATGCTTTGAATGTTAATGGGATGAAAAATGAGAACAACAGGGACCAAATCACGCTGTTGTGAGTAATGGGAAGGGGCAAGGGTGGAAGCACAGATGATAGTTCAGGTACGGTTGAGGGTCCTGTCAACCACAATGGGTGAGAACCATGGTTATGGAAGATCAGTGTTGCCTCGAGTTTAGTCAGGATTGAGAGCTCCACATGCGTTTCCTGCAATTTGGAGGATCATGTTACACCATATATATATTTTAAGATTTTTTTTTAATTAAAGGACTTACAAATGACTCTCTCCTCCTCACCTCTGGAGATATCAGCTTGAACTAAGGTGTGAGTTCTCTGGCTTCTCCAAATGTTAGTTTCTAACTTTGACCATAGGAGACAACATAGGTAAGTTTGATTTTTTTCCTTGCCCAGCATCTACAAATGTGCACATTCTATCCTACGCTGTTGACTACCAACCATCATAGGGACCCCAAATGAGATGACCTAATTCAATGCAAGTCAGAGTTCTAACCGAGCTGCTGGTCGGTTTGTGTCAGTCTCAGTAGCATGCCGGGAAATTATTTACCTAATGATTGATCAAAGCAGAGAGAAAGTGTTTCAGACATATCGGAAAGAGAAGAATAGGAACAATATCTGATTCAGAATCTGTTTCATCAATGTGATACATCATTACCAATGTGCCTGACTGACTGTTGTGATTCCTTTCTGACTAATTTCACTTGTTTTTTTCCATAGGATGTCAATGAACAGAAGAGTTTGGAATACACAAGACTCTATGAACCAGGACAACTTAACCTATTGTTCAATAAGCGGGAGTTCTTCATCTGCATAGTCCAAGGAGTCTACACCTCCATTGTTCTTTTCTTTATTCCATACGGTGCATTTTGTGACACTACAAGAGATGATGGGACACATCTTTCTGATTATCAATCATTTGCTGTTACTGTGGCAACATCTTTGGTGATTGTGGTTAGTGTGCAAGTAAGTTCTGATTTTAAAAATACAAATGCAAGATGTAGGATTTTTCAACTTGACACCACTACTGAGTGATTTTTTTTTGTTTGGATGGAAAAATCACTAATGCACAGCAATCATGTTTGCAGTTTTTCTAAAAAAAAATATAAAATTAATACAATGATATGTATCTATTTAAAATATTTCATAAGTGTAGAAAATGGCACCAAGTTGCATGAGATAAAAAGATACTGAGATGTGCGGGCCGTTTTGGAGGAGGTATCAAAGATTTGGCTGGACAGCTGGATCTACAGCAATGTCTTTCAGAGAAAGGGATATGGTTGGAGAGCCGCAGGGAGTTTGTGGGCAATTGCAAAGAAGAGCATTGAGATGACTAAACAACTTGGTGACTACTGGTAGGATGGACAGATTGGAGATGCTCAAAAGGTTGGAGCAAATTATTGCAGATGATTGATTGATTGATTTATTGTCACGTGTACCGAAGTACAGTGGAAAGTTTTGTTTGAGCAGTGCGGGCAGATCATAGTAAAGCAAGGATGTACAGATCAAAAAGACTTAGACAGATACATGGAGGTTACATTGCTTATTGAGGCTCGAGTGTTGATGCGTCAGTCTAATATGGCTGGGAAGAAACTGTTCCTGAACGTGCTGGTGCATCTGTCAAATCGGGATAGTTTGCTGTCTCTCCACAGATGCTGCCTGACCCACTGTGATTTCCTGCATTTTTTGTTCTCAAAAGGTTGGAGTTTATTTTAATTTATTCATCAACGGTTGGCATCACTGGCCGGACCAGTATTTATTGCCCATTCCTAGTTATCCAGAGGGAATCGGTTTAGCTCAGTTGGCTGGATCCTTGGTTTACAGAGCAGTGGGTTTCATTCCCATCACTGGTTTGAGGTTACCATGAAGGACTCTCCTTCTCAACCTCTTCCCTCGCCTGAGATCAGGTGGCCCTCAGGTTAAAATCACCCCAATGAGAGAGCAGCCGCTATGCTCTGGTAACAACAGTTAACTACAGTGGCTCTGGAGTCACATGTAGAGTGGATCAGACCAGGTATCGATGGCAAGTTTCTTTCCCTGAAGGACATTAGTGAATCAGATGGGTTTTACAACAGTCAATAATGATTGCTATCAGAACTGCCTGTATTTCCTGATGAAGGGTTTTTGCCCAAAACGTCGATTTTCCTCCTCCTTGGATGCTGCCTGACCTGCTGTGCTTTTCCAGCACCACTCTAATCTAGTCAGAGGATATCTAATGCTCTTTATCTGTCAGCCAGGGCTCCCTGATTGGACCAGATTGACAGTTCCAATTGGGGAACTCATATTCTGAGGTCCACCTGGCTGACCTCATTACAATCACTACAACTAGTATCGTCCTGCCTCCCCCTAAGTCAGAGAAACAATAAGCTCTGATAATGAAATGTCTGAAACTTAGATTCAGTGTCACATATTGTACTTGAACAACAGGAATTGGTATCAAGAGTTCATTGATATTTCCTGCAATGTTATTCCTCAGTGCCAAGAATCCCAGCTTCTCAGTGCTACTTGGTGTTTGAGGAAATGACAAAGCCTCAGCAATGAAGGCCTGCATGCATAAAGATATTCTCCATTACCACCAATTAAAATATTGTGTCCCAGAAAATGAATTGTCATGTAACTGTTACCATTTATAAAAATAGCTTTCTTTCAACAGTCAGGGCCCCACAGGCATCTCCTTCAAGAAGATAAAATCATAACTCAATTAGTTCTTAATAAATGCATGCCAAATCAAAATCTCAGATGTGTCCAGTCTTAAGGTTTTCAAGTTAGCGTAGCCTCAAGGTAACAGATTTTGTAAAAATGAAAGAAGGATTTCAAGAAATTCTGCATAAATGCATTCAGTGCCCAAACATTTAATTGTCACTCAAAATTCCGAACATGCAAGAGTGCCATAAGATCTGAATCAAATTAGTATTAACTTCAACAAAGTTTTAGCATCATTATGGCAAGGAAGGAGGCCACTCAGACCATCAGCTCTATGCTAGAAATTAGTCCAGTCAGTGGTCGTGGCACCAGTATATTCCAGGCAGAACAGCTCAAACCACAAGGAATTTATGTCATCCATTTCAGTGTCAACAGAAATTTGGTGAAACAACATTCAATGTATCCACTAGATTTGAAGAGAAGATGAGCCTTTTAGGGAAATATGATGCACTGACCAAATCAAGTTGTTCATTAAAGTTATGCTGCTTTGTGTATTGTTTCTTAAACATTCAGACATAAGGAAATCAGCAATGATAATTGAAAAATAGATTGTTTAAAAGAAAATTGAAATAGAGAAATGATGAAGTAAATGCATAATACCTGTTCAAACAGAGACTCCCAATAAGTGGGCACTTACTGACAGTAATGTCCATTTCACTAGGTTCAAGCTGCACATTGAATCCAAGACAGTTACAAATTATAAACTTCAATGGACTAATTCAGTTTGCAACTGAGAGCATAAGTCACACAGTCAGCAGTAAGGATGAAAATAATGGTTTTCATATAATAGTTATTCTTTATCCAGTATCCACAGTAGCAGAGCAGCTGGGTTTTCAGCCTTGAGAGTTTGAGGCCTCCTGTGCTGTCATTTTTCATTTCTCCTCTCCACCTGTTCATTGGTGGCCCCAAGTTCGAAAACTTCATGAACGACAGTGCAAACTACCATCATTTGCAGTTTCCCTCAAGGAAGGGACAGGAGTTAGGGGATAGTGATAATGTTGTCGTAATGTCAGGCTAATGTCCTAGGAACTGGTTTCATATCACAGCATGGCAGATGGTGACATTTGAATTCAATAAAAAATCTGGACTTAAAAAAAACAACTGGTCTAACAGCAACTATGCTGATGTCATAAAAACCCATCTGGTTCACTAATGTCCTCCAGGGAAGAAAATCTGCCAACCTTATCCAGTCTCATCTAAGTATGACTCCAGACCCACAGTAATGTGGTTAACTCTTATCTGCTCACTGGAAAATTAGTGATCAGCAATAAATGTTAGCCCAGCTACATACCATTAAGGGATGACGTCAAATGAGAAAGGCTCCAAGAGTGGCAGTGATCTGAGAAATCCAAACAGAAAATTGCTCTGAAGTTACATCCATCTTGTGGGTTTCAGAAATAGTCATTCTTCCAGATAAAACTGAAAAAAAAGTCTGAACGCTGTAGAAGATAGAATCAACTTTGAGATACTTGTCTTATATGTTTCATAGTCTCTACAGCAACTATGTTGACATTAGAGTCAGAAACTCTCAAGTCCCGTAAATATGTCTAAAATACGGGTTTCAAATTGTGAAATAAGTTGATCGATTAAATAATTTTAGGTCATCTAAATCAACTGGAATATAGCTTTGTATTTTAAAAGACATAAGGATAATATAGATAGCTCCTAAAATTAACAAGGGGTATAGGAATGATAAATTACCTGTTCTGGACATTTGCAGCAAGGAGATAGAAATTGAAATTGGCATGTAAATGAGGGGTCCTATTTTAACATTGGCCAAGAAGATTTGAAATTTGTTTGAGTATTGGAATGCATCATGTTGATTATTAATTTTAAACTGAAACACCTATGGAAAAAAACGGGACTGAAGGTTGGAGGAACAGAAATCCTGGAGCTGATTTTGCATTAAGTATTTACTGTGGAGAAGGACACGGAAGGTAGGGAACTTGGGGGAAATGAATAGTGATGATTTGAAAAGAATTAATAACGCAGGAGAGGAGGTATTGGAGGTCTTAAAATGCATAAAGGTAAATAAATCCCTGGCACCTGATCAGGTGTATCTCAGAACTTTGTGCAAAGTGAGGGAAGAGATTGCTGGGCCCCTTGCTGAGATATTTGTATAATTGACAGCTATGGGTGAGGTGCCAGAAGACTGGAGGGTGGCTAATGTGATGACATTATTTAAGAAAGAGTGTAGGGAAAATCCAGAGAACTACAGACCAGTGGGCCTGAAGTCAGTGGTGCATAAGTTGTTGGATGGGATTCTGAGGGACAGGATTTCTGTGCATTTGGAAAGGCAAGGATTGATCAAGGATAATCAGCATGGAAAACTGTGTCTCACTAACTTGTTGAAGAGGTTTCAGAAAAGACTAATGAAGGTAGAGTGATAGACAATGTCTGTATGGACTTCAGTAAAGTGTTTGATGAGGTTCCGCACAATAGACTGCAAGGTAAGGTTAGAGCCATGGGTTCCAGGGGGAGCTAGTCAATGGAATACTAGATGGGATTGAAGACAGAAGGTGGTGTTGGAGGGTTGTTCTTTGAACCATGTGACAAGAAGTGTGCACAAGGATCAGTGCTGGGTCCCCAGCTTTTTGTCATTTATAGAAATGATTTGAATGTGAATATAATAGGTATGGTAGTAAGTTTGCAGATGACACCAAAATAGGTGCAGTAGTAGACAATGAAGAAGATTATCTCAGGGAATTCTGTGGATTAGTGTGTTTCAGTAGGATCAGTAGATTTGTGGAGAGCATAAATCTATACCTGTGTTTTAAAGAAGCCATTTGCATTAAAACAGAATGTTTCACTACACAGGATAAGTTATGGTCTGACTTTGAACCATAAATGCATTTTCGAGGTTTGGAATATTTTGAAGAAATGCTTGTCTCATACTCTAGATAAGCTTACACAGTGGATCTAATGATAAACTGGGTACTTTATAAATCAGTAAACTAATACTTTAATTTACATCAGTCCTAACCTGCTCCACTAGAAGATTAACTCCCTGCAAGACAGTTAGTGCAACTTTGGTTGCAAGTTGCATGTATTCAGAAGGTTTATTGAGGAAAGCTTTCAACATGTATGCATTTTCTAAGTTAGTGAGATTGGGCCTAATGTTAGCCCCTTTTTACAGTTAAAGAGGTGTAAAATGGATATTGGAATTGCAAAACTTATAAATGCAGAGATATGTTTTGAAGCAGATACAAAGAATAGTACCCTTGCTTGAAAATGTGCTATTTTTGGCTGACTCAGGGTGGCAGGTCTTGAGCAGTGTAGCACTTGAGAGAAATCCAAGTGAGTTGATATTAGAGCAACATCTAGTGGCTTCAATGAAGTCTGACAGGTCATGTGCAATATTTATTTTTAGGGTTACTAACCTGTACTTTTTTACTTTCAAAATATGTTAAAGGTAATTGTAAACCTTAACACTGAGACTTAGGTAAACTCCTGGTTGTGATGATTTTTTAAAACTTATGTAGAATTATCACTCATCCCTCCTTGCCCCAAAATGAGCCACTTCAAGAATCACTGTACCCATTGATGGAGATGTGTCCCAACACCTGATCTCATTATTTATGTCACATTTATGTAATGTTTTGTAAGTGAAAAATTGGATCTGTGACTATTTGTCCATCCTGATATTTATGATGAGAGTTTAATGGAGTTGAGCCCTGATTTCAACCTAACCTACCCGGCAGGATTTTCTGTGGAATGTAAAACTGAGGGGATGTGAAAAGGGGGTTTGACATGAACCCAGCTGTTCTAAGCAGATTGGCTTAAAAATGCTGTTGTGGTGTTTTGATTTAGTTCATGTCTAGTGATGAGACATGAAGGACAAAGTTCACTCAAGTTTTGCTCTTTATCTGCCCAGGGAATCAATAGCAGCTCATTGGGGATTGGGAGCAAGCAGCTATTGATCTTTCCAGGCTGACCTTCTACCAGTCCTTTGTCTGTCCAACTGTTTTTCTCTCTTTGGGCTCCCTCTCCACCTAACGTTTGCTCCAACTCCATCCCATCTTCTGCATAATTACCAACCTTTTCCTAACTACAATCTGTTCTGGTGTCACTCAACCTGAAACGTTAACTCTGATTTCTCTCCACAGATGTTGCCAGACCTGCTGAGTTTCCCAGCAAGTTCTGTTTTTTTTTATATTTCTGAATTACAGCATCTGCAATTCTTTGGTAATTTTTTTTGTTCAGTTACATGACTATCTACTTATTATTTGTATGCTTGAACAATGAGCAACATACACCTGAAACATATAACTATCATCTATAAGACTGAAGACTGACCTAAAATTATTACTTAGCAGCTTTGCTATAACCTGAGAATCAGTTTGAAGACATCTTACAATGTTGCTAATCCCTTACATAGTCCTTCATGATATTTTATCTTCTAACATTGATTTTAAAAATTGCCATCCTAACAACTTCTTTTCTGGGAATCTTGATGCTTTTTTTTTTAATTTCATGCAATCCTGTGTTCTTTTCTCATATGAGTTAAATACTTCATGTGAGCAAAATGGTTTCTGTTGCAATAAGATTTGCATTTACATTTCTTGTTAACCCTTATAGTTCTAATATTCCATGTGCCCTCCCTTTAACCATGGGTACATCGTTACCTTCATTCTGTTTGAAAACAGTTCTAAATATAACCCATCATCATCACTTGATTTTCCACTTAGAGTGTTACCTGGGCAACTTTTGTCACATTTTCAGTCATCTTTGTGAAACTAGCACCTTTAACAGAGATGGCAATATTGGATAAGATTACAAAATATTAAGATTTAACTCTAATTATATTATGATCAGAGCTGGCCAGTGTTACACATGTACCTTCCTTTAAGAAAGTTAATTGTTAAGGACTTCATATGTCCTGAGTGTACAATGTTGTAGCTTTGCCTGGCAGTTAGTCTACTTTGGATTTGCAAATGGTACACTCCAAAATCTGCTGTAACATCTGCTTAATAACTTATTAAGCATTTCATAGCTTTAAACAAACTAACGCAGAGTTAATCATTCCATGATGAGTTGCTAATCATTAGACTATTGTCATTAACATTGCCAGTTCAACAAAGTGTAACAGAAAAGTGTTTCTGGACTATTGTTCAACCATATTTTCTTTACACCATATTGCTTATGGGTGTGCAAATTTGCTGCCATGTCCTATGTAACAACAGCGATTCTTCTTAAAAAAATTATGTAGACCTTGCAAACACAATTTTTTCCTTTGATGTAGGGAATATGCATTTACAAAGAACCTTTTTCATGTATTTTACATATCACTTGTTGCAGAACCTTTTGATTTAGTGTGATTATCATAAAACAATATAAAAACAACCATTATACATCCACACTTTCTATTCACCAAATGTCAGAATTTTCAATTCGAACTGGAAATGGGACTTTATAATCAATAAATTAAACAAAGAATTGCAGATGCTGGAAATCTGGAACAAAGACAGAAATTGCTGGAGAAACTCTGGCCTGGCAGCATTTGAAGCACCCGAAGGGGTCACTGGACTCGAAACATTAACTCTGCTTTCTCTCTCCACAGATGCTATCCGATCCGCTGAGTTTCTCCTCCAATTGCTGTTTTTGTTATATCACTGAAGTCCTTATTTTACCAGCAGGCATAGTTCAGCTGAAGTTTAGAAAAATAACGCAAATTGTATTTTGGTTATTTGTTCCTTTTCTCCCCTCTCCTTAATCCAATAATGGCTACTGTTCAAAAATCTGGCACTGCATGGCTACACACTGGAACATTGTGCGATATATCCATTGTTGACCACTGGTGGCAGATTATGTAAAGTAGGATGACTGCATGAAAAGTACCTATTTGTGCTTTTGAATTTATCACAGCATGTAATTTGATAAGAAACAACCACAAAAAGGATTTCTCTCATGCTGTTTGTAACCCAAGTTGGTAGTGTATAAGTCTGTACAAGAGGGAAAAAGTGAGGGCTGCAGATGCTGGAGACCAGAGTTGAAAAATGTGGTGCTGAAAAAACACAGCAGGCCAGGCAGCATCCGAGGAGCAGGAGAATCGACGTTTTGGGCATAAGCCCTTCTTCAGGAATCTGAAGAAGGGCTTATGCCTGAAACGTCGATTCTCCTGCTCCTCGGATGCTGCCTGGCCTGCTGTGTTTTCCCAGCACCACATTTTTCAAAGCTGTACAAGAGATTAACAGTCCTCCATATTCTTTGAGAACAAGATGTTATTGCTCTTATTATAATGGATTTCAAATGTAGTGATCCATTCACAGACAAATGGACAAGCCAGTGAATCTGTTTAGATTTCTTTCATTTATAAAGAATTTCTTAACAAAAACGTTATTCTGTTATAGGAAAGTCTGGCTTTGATACTTCAATTGTGAATATTCTTTGTAGTTGTATAAAATCTGTGTCAAATTTGCTGTCACCCCATTTATAATATGAATACAATCTGCATCTAGGCATGTATAATAGCTGCATCCCAGATTCATTGAATCTTAAAGCTGATTTCTTTTATAGATCTGTTAAATGTTTTAGATATAGGTAGTTCTCCTATAACACCGTAGTTGTGTTCCAGTGAAACTTCGCTTAATAGAAAATCACTTAATAGAAATAATGGGACCTCTGGGAAAAGTGGGGTTAGGGGCAGACCAGTAAAACATCAATGATTGTTCAAAAATCAACCAAATATCACTCTCAATTGTTAGCCTAAAAGTCTAATGCAAAGTATAGCACAGCCTGAATGCGGGTTGAAATCACATTTATTAATGAAACAAAAGTGAATTTAACACAGTACATTAAAAAAAAGCTGCTCTCTGTACAGTACCTCTCACTGAAAACTGCTCTGTCAGCAGCTGACATTGTGCATGTGCAGAACGGCATGGAGTTGGCGTGGACTTTGAGCATTAAAATCTATTAATGCATAAAATAAGCATTAAGCCCATGATCTGATCAATGATACCAAATAAATCCATTATTTAAAAAGTGAAGTGCATGTTCAGGATTAGTACTGTGGAATTGTAACAAAAGGAATCCTGCATTTAATTTAAATGTTGATTTTCAAGCATTTTGTGAATTGATTTCTCTTGAGTTGTAAATGTGCACAGAATTATAGCATAAAAGATTGATTATGTATAAATGGTAGTTTGTGCAACTCACCTAGCAATTCAGATGCTGCTCTAACCATTCAGGGATTTGAGTTCATATACCCCAGTGGCATTTTGAGAATTTTAAATCTAGTGTTGGAAAAATCTGTACATTGAGCAGAATAACGGTAAGTGTAGAAGTTAATGCAAAACTCTTGGATTGCTATGAAACCGTAACTGATTAAGGGAAGGAAATCTGCTGTATTTATCCAGTCAGGCATATACGTGACTCCAGTCCAACACCAATACGGATACATTTTCAACAACTCTAATTGAATGAACAGTGTATTCAGTTGTATCAAACCACTAAACACAATTTTGAGCCACTTCACCAATCGGGCTGTAGCAGTTGTAAACACTATCCAGCACCAGCTTCCCAAGTCAGCTAGACTGAGGAAATAAATGCCAGTATTGCCAGCAATGTCCATATCGTGAGTTTGAATTTTATAATTCTATTGACAGATTGGGCTTGACACTAGCTACTGGACCGCAGTGAATCACTTCTTCATATGGGGGAGCGTGGCTGTCTATTTCTCCATCTTATTCGCCATGCACAGTAATGGATTGTTCTCAATATTCCCAGGCCAGTTTCCTTTTGTAGGTAAGTCTCTAAAACATTAACTTACTGCAGGTTTGCTGGAGCAATGCAGACACCAGTTAATCTGATGACTTTCTGGCTAGCGTACCTTGTTGTCACCTGAACATATGAAGCTCTGAAGCTTAATGAATTGTACAACTAGCTGCCTAAGTCACTGTCCTGTGAGACACAATTTTTTACCCTTGGATTCTCCAGTGAAAAAGCTTTGCTCCTGGTCAGTTTAGTTTGGAACCAAATTAGATAGTTATTAAATCAGCTCAAAGTTGACAATTATAGCTTGAATTTAGTTATGGATTTCTTTGTCAAAATTACTTTATTTTCAAAGATATAAAATAAGAAATATGAAAGCAATGGCTAAATCTTCATGGAAATATTGGTGCATTGATGTGCTACTTGCAATCAATTTATAAGGAACATGTTTGCAACTTAGTTACAAATATTGAATGGAATTCAGCTACAGCACTTCAGATACCTAAAATTGTAAATATTTGTGCCTTTCAGGAAATGCTCGGAATTCCCTGGCCCATCTCACCGTGTGGCTTGTCATAATTGTGACCACCGTACTATGCATCATGCCAGTAGTTGCAATCAGGTTCCTGATGGTAGATTTGAAACCAACCTTGAGTGACAAGGTACATATTCAGTTTTTTACCTTTGATAGTTTTTTCATCTGTGTTGTAAAATGCAGACCCTAGCTTGAACATTGTAACACCATTGAATGAGATTTTTTCGATCTTGAGACTTATGAAACAAAGAATAGCTGTACCATGTTTCTTCTGTTAATTAATTAGTTCTAAACATTTAACACTTTGAGTGAAGAAATTCCTAATTTTTGTTGAAAGTATGTTGAAAGTACCCTCTTCCTACTTTGTTGATTTAATTTAGAATAATCTTCGGGTTTATTCTGTCTAGACTTCCAATATTTTATATGGCTCAATGATGTTTAAATTTGTACATTTATTGCCCTCCCACATATCTTTTCCTATGCATGTACATTTCCTTTCTACATTGTTAAAATCTAAAGTGCAGTCTCCCTAGTAGTTCCTCTCACACCAAGTCCTTCTCTCTTTCTCTCGCTCATCACTTACTTTGATTCATTGTGCCCAATTGCCAGCCGCATTTTTCAAATTGTATATGTATGGATTTGCATTTATCAATATTAATTAACATCTGCCATTGGTGCTACCAATATAAATTCATTGGCAAATATTTTAGTACGGGAGCAAGCAGCTTAGAAACCCAGGGTTTCCAAGGCAACTAAGCCCAGAAAGCTCCAACCAATAAGAATGCAATAACACCAACTTTACAAATTTCTGGTTTCGTGGCTGTGATTCTCCCTTTTTATTAGGAGCTGTGGAAGGCTAAAGACAAGTAGATGGGTCACAGATTATTTACTTCAGGATAATTGGGCCAGTATTATTCAGGACTGTAGTAACTATCTGTAAAAGGGGGAAACTTCGTACAAAGAGGGGCAACTGAGATGGGCCAGCAATGGAAATTTATCAAAGTATCTATTTTTGGTCAGAAGCTGCTTGTCCTTTATCTTCCCTTTATCTAAAGTGGAGGACCAAAAATGTACAGCTATGTTTCAAACAGGGTTTATAAATTGCTCAAAAAGCTTCCTCTGTTGGCTTTACATTTGTTCTGCTTTTGTCTAATAGTTCCCGTTTCAGTAGTGGCTCAAAAATATATTGTATTCATAAAATATGTAAAAGTACCTTAGATAACAGCTGAAATTTAACAGTAGATAAAGTGCAACATGATTAGTTTATTTCAGTACAATGCATGAAGTGCCCCACTACACTTGCTGTGGTTATATGTACCATTAAACTTAATGTCAAACTTCTTTGATGCATACAACTGCAAAAGGTTTTTTTTTACATAGTTTCTAGCCTCTTGGTTTATTATGGCTTGAGGACCTTTCCGCATTGAACTTCTGTGGCAGCTGCCCAAAGGTTTCATCTGTCCTTCAGCACATGGTTCTAAAACATGGAAGCTGCGAGTATGCAATGCCCAATCATTGATATTCCCTGCAACAAAAGACAGGCAAATTTCAGGCAGAGCAAAGAGTGATTTCCATAGAATTGATTATCTTTCAGCAGCAGTTGATATTTCTATTGGCGAGTGTGTCCTTGAGAGAGCCCTTACACAAAGGCCTGTGTTACAGAACTATTTGCGATGAAGCACTGGATCTCCTTCAGGAATTGTTTTGCAAAAACACATTCCCAAAAGAGGTGGCCTCCAGCCTCCTCCCCAACACAGCTGCCTTGAGGGTGGTGAGACTCTGAGCATACAGCAAGGATCTGATCGGGAAACTATTACTGTGTTTTAGTAATTGTTTAGGGATCTCAACTTAACCCAGTTTGCAAATGAACAGTAGCGTGTCACTTGTCACGCCCTCAGTAATGGTCCAAATTGTCCATTATTTGAGCAAAACTATTCAAATATTTTGTCCCGATTTTGAAAAGACCATCTTTTATTGAAAAGAAACGTGGTGTGGAGGGAAGGTCTTATGAAGAAAGGCTGAGGGACTTGAGGCTGTTTTCATTAGAGAGAAGAAGGTTAAGTGGTAACTTAATAGAGACATAAAAGAAGACCAGAGGAATAGATAGGGTGGTCAGTGAGAGCCATTTTCCTCAGATGGTGATGGCCAGCACGAGGGGACATAGCTTTAAATTGAGGGGTGATTGATATAGGACAGATGTCTGAGGTAGTTTCTTTATTCAGAGAGTAGTAGGGACATGGAATGCTCTGCCTGCAGGAGGAGCAGTCTCGCCAACTTTAAGGGCATTTAAATAGTCATTGGATAAGCATACAGATGATAATGGAATAGTATAGATTAAATGGGTTTCACATCAAGGGCCGAAGGCCTGTACTGTGCTGTAATGTTTAGTGTTGTATGAAACCTTGCACAGTTTTATTGACAATTACTGAGAAATCCAAATTAGCTCAATTTAATAAAAGAAATCATGAAAATCAGTTTCCAAAATTAAGTCCACCTCTTGTTTTTTATTGCCTTTCTAAGTATATTTTGTTTTCAGGTACGATACATGCAACGCGTCAGGAGAAAACAGAAGCCAGTGCAGCACCGTATGCGCCGTGTAAACCGTACGAGCTCAAGAAGGTCTGGCTACGCATTTGCTCATCAAGAGGGCTTTGGTGAACTCATTACCTCAGGAAGGAACATGCGCTTCAGTAAAACATCGACGACGGCAACTGGGAAGTCGATGCCAAGCAGCACCAGTTGGATTGAAACTTTCCGAAAGAAAACAACAGAGACCGTAAATAGCTTTGGCAGCGACAAGAATATAAAACAGTAGAGCAGCAGCTATTTGGAAGGAACGATGCCTTTCCTTGTTTTAAACTTGGCCGTAGTTTGTACTGTGCTGCATGTCTGCAAAGCTCGAATCACTACTGGCTGAAGAGTCACCAAGTGATGAACTCTTGTTTCAGAGCAGTCACACGTGAATTTTTCGTGCAATGTTGGACAACCCTGACGGAGTCCTCATTGCCAGGTGGCAAATGTTAACAAGAATTGAGTTCAAATTTACAATTTGTGTAAATGTGACAAAAATGTCAGCTCAATTGAAATTGAGGGTTTTGAGGCACTTGTCAGTATATCGGCTGACGTCCCCGTCACAAAACAAGTTTTTATTTCTAAGCTGTAAATATTTTTTAGCTTTTGAAAACATTTTTGTAATGCAAGAGAGCAACAGTTGCATTATGTTATGCTGCTCAACTTAAAAGGACGTATATAAATAAGATTACAGAAAATTGGCAGAGCAACATACCTAATATAATTCATTTCATTCACTATCAGGACCCAATTATATTCTATTCTGTCTAAGAATGTTACACTGTGGTCCTGTAGCTATGACCTCATTTGAGGAGTTAGTGCCTTTGAGTTTTCCTTGCACGAGGAACAACTTTATTTGAATGTATGTATGTATGTATGGTTTTGAAAACTACACATTGCATTTACAAACACTTCATGCTTTAATGGTTCAGTTTAACTTCACTTCTGATTGTATTTCTGCAGTGAAGTACAACAGCTAACCTTATCAGAATTGTTACCTTTGCAATATGTTTTCTACAAGATATTTGCTCTTCATACAGTTACTCTTTATATATCAATGTATTCGCACTATTTTTCCAAGAGGGAACATCAAACAGACAAAGTCTGTTTTAAGACTTGTGGACATAGTAAACACATCATTTGGTTTCAGGCTTGTTCAAATGTGTCTTTAGTCCCAGACTTTTGGCCACTTCTATCTCCCAGCAACCTTTCATTGTTTGGCTCTTCATAAAGTCAGATTTCCCCATTTTATCAGGATTTTCATGTACATGTCTTAGTTGCCTCATTTTCTCCAATTACAGCATTGTCAACACTTCAAAAGTATTTCACCCGTTGTGAAAAGCTGTCTTGATGTCATAAAAGGCATTGTGTGAATGCAGTTATTTCTTTGTGGAGAAGGAGCCCATTTTGGTGATTTAGTTTCTTACAGTAGTATTGAACTTCAGCAAACATCGTTAAAATATCTTCTGTCTTTAGTATTATGCTTATTTATATTTGTTGTATTAAAACTGGGCCATACCCCTAGTACTGTACCCATACACTTATGGTTTAAGTGAAGGCAGACATACCATGCAAGACAGCTGTGCATTTTCAGTGGACAAGGTAATAAACAAGAAGACTGTACCCCCATCTCTCCCAATTTCCATACAACAGAAAATCTAGCCTCTGATGTGCTCCCTATCTTCCCCTGCCAACCCCCAACCTAACAGCAAAGGGTTATTCTTAACTCAGCATTTGATACCTTCTGTTGCCTTACTGAACAAAATGGTCCCCTGAGCCCTTCCATAGGGAGCATCAATCTGACCTTTCAGTCCCATTCCCAGAGGTCAAATGATCGCTATCTTATTGAAAACAACTTCAGTCTTTTCTCTAAGGATAAATAATCATTTCTCATCATTCCATTCACAGGTGTGGCCTTCCATTAACACCTGACCCCAGTCCCATTCAAACTCTTGAACAAATAAGCCATTGCCAAGAACCGCAGAGTGCTTCATTGTCCTCTATCCCCTCTCTGCCATTGTGCTCTTTTCCTTCATTCCTTTTCCTACAACCTCATTCTTTCCCTTTTTCTTCAATCTCCTCTGATCTACTTCCAGTTGTTTCATTCCCTTCTAATCTGATTGTCATGAATACTAATCTTACTCTTGACATCACAGAATATTGGCCATTGCATTAGACCTGCCACATTCCATCTGAAGTGCAATATTGCCCTCAGTCAGTGTCCAGACTATGCCTCCTTTTTTTTCTGTGTGCACCCTGACTTGCTAATCGTTGTAGTTACATTACTGGATTAGTGATCCAGAGGTCTGATCGAATGACTTGAAGACAAGTTCAAATTTCACCATGGCACTGGGGAATTTAAATTCAGTTAATAAATAAAACTGGAATTAAAAAATACGAGTGTAAGTGTTGGTGGCCATGAAAACTACCAGATTGTCATTTTTAAAATCAATTGATGGTCTTGAGGGAAGGATACCTATTGTCTTCCTGAGTCTGGCTTATATGTAACTCCTTGCCAACAGCAATGTGGTTAACTCTTAACTATTGTCTGCAGTGGCCAAGCAAGTTATTTATTTGTATTCAAGAGAGTGCTTCATCACTGCCATCTGTAGTGCAATTAGGAATGGGCAATAACTCCTGAAACATGCCTCTTGGACAGGTGCCATGAACACAATCCTCCACTGACAAGAGACATGGTGAAGGAGAAGTAGTTGGGCACATTGACCTGGAGAGAAACTCACCCACTTTGTGTCACCTCACTTACTAAGTTTAGGGCGAGAAGGTCCACGGAGAGTCTTCTCAACCAGCCACCCATTTAGGCTAGTAAGTAGTCAATTAATCAAGTTTAATCTCACCACCAGCATGATTACCTGACAAGCGAGAAAGGTGACTAGTCTTCCCTCCTCGAAACCATATTAACCTGCGTGCCAGGTTTGTGTGGGCAGGGGAAGCATTCTCCCATTGCCTCAAGCATCTGAAAGCTACCAACTGCCTTCACCTCCAACCTCCCATTCCCCATGGTCTCCATCTTGTGAGTTACTTAGACCAGATTTAGAACCTAGAAGCTGCTAGTTATCTGGATGCCAGTGTTGAGGCCTCTCTTAGGCCGAGAATCCAACCCACACTTACCTGTGAGCTCTTAATGACCTGATTAGTCTGGTACAGTGGCTCAGTGGTTAGCATTGTTGTCTCTCCGTGCCAGGGATTGGTGTGATTCCAGCTTCAGGTGACTCTCTGTGTGGAGCTTGCATGTTGTGACTGTGTCTGTGTGTGGGTTTCCTCCGGGTGCTCCAGTTTCCTCCCACAGTCCAAAAATGTGCAGGTGAGGTGGATTGGCCATGCTAAATTGCCCATAGTGTTCAGGGATGTGTAGGTTAGATGGGTTAGCCATGGGAAATATGGAGTTCTGGGGGTAGGGGGCTGGGTTTGGGTGGCATGCTCTTTGGAGGATCAGTGCAGCCTTAAATGGACAAATGGCCTCTTGCTGCACTGTAGGTATTCTATGATTGATAGGTGATTAGATGAGGCATTTCAATGGTGGGGGTGCACACTACACAAAAAAAAGGGAAACCCCTGCCTGAAATCTTAAAAGTTCATGCTAGAGCTGTTTTACCCTTTAAATTGTACCAACACAGGTACAATTTAATAATCTAAGAAAGAAAAATGCCTCTCTGAACTCATTATGTAGAAAAGATTTCACCCCTCTGAGTCCAAGAATAAGCATCAAGTTCTTCTGGTTGAAGCTGTTATGAAAACATAAGAAATAAGAACAGGAGCGGGGCCTTTGGCCCTTCAAGCCTATCCTGTCATTCAACACGATCATGACTGATCTGTGGTAAGCATCAAATGTCATGCCAGCTCCTGATAGCCCTCAGCTTCCTGATATTTCAGAGGTCTAGCTGCCTCCTCTTTAAAGACGTTCAGTCATCAAACTGCCCTCCCCAGCCCCCCACCCCAACTCTCTGGAGCAGAGAATTCTAGATATTCACAATCCTGTGGAAGAAAAACATTCTTTCTCACCCCTTATTCTATAACTATGTCCTCATACCTCGAATTTCTCCCCATTAGTGGAAACATCTTCTCAATATTTACCCTGTTTCAACCCCTCAGAATCTTGTACGTTTCAACAAGATCAGCCATCGTTCTTTTAAACTCTAATCAATAAAGGCCTAGTCTGTTTAGCAATTCTTGATAGGGCAATCCATTTGTCCCAAGAATTAGCTTAATGAATTGTCTCTAATGTCAGCACATCCTTTCTTAAATGTGGGGGCCAAAACTGTACACAGTACTCGAGATAGGGCTTCACCAACATACTGTATATTTGTAATAAGATATCCTTATATTAACTCTAACTCCACCCTTCCCGCCAACCATTTCTGCCATATTCCAACACCCGAGCAATGAAGGCCATTATTTAATTTGCCATCTGAATTGCTTGCTCTATTTGTAACTTACAATGTGTCATGCACAAGAACACAAAGATCCCTCTGCCTTTCACTTTTTTGGAACTTCTCCAGTTAAATAATAGACTGCCATTGGATTCCTATCAAAGTGCACACTTTACACTTTCCTACATTAAACTCCATCTGCCAAGCTTTATCTATTTTCTCTATCTGTATCCTCTTGCAGATTTCTTATGACATCTTCATAACATGCACTGCCACTTATTTTTGTATCATCATCAAATTTACACTCTGCCCCTCCTCCAGGTTATTAATTTAGATGAGAAATAATTGACTGATCCTGTCTTTCCGACCTGAAAAATGATTCATTAATCCTAACTCCTTATTCGGTGTGTTAACCAATCCTCAATCCATGCCAATATGCTACCCTCAATATGGTAAGCTCCTTTCCTGTGCAATAACCTTTTCTGTGGCACCTTATTAAATGCCTTTTGAAATTCTAAATTCACTTCATCTACCAGTTCCCCTTCATCAACTCTGCTTGTTATATCCTTGAAGAACTTAAGTAGATTTGTCAAACATGATTTCCCTTTCACAAAACTATTTTGACTGTGTTTGCATTTGGCAATATCCTGTTTCTTTTTGTTTAATAATGATTAATCATCAATGGATGTGAGGCTAACTGGTCTATAATTTCCGACTTTCTGCATCCCTTCTTGAACAGGGTCATCACATTAATGTTTTTTCCAGCCAGATTCCACCCAGAATCCAATGGGTTCAGGAATGTTTCGACAAATTCCTCCACTATCTCTGCAGCCACTTGCTTCAAATTCTTTGGATACGGATCGTCAGATCCTGGTGATTGGCTACCTTCATGTCTATTTGCCATGTCAGGAAGTTTATATTTAGTAAGCTTAAATGCTTCAATTTTGCTGTCATTCCTTTAAACCAATATTTAGTTACACGTCTCCAAATATCTTATTTTCATGCTTGATCAATTTTGTGGGTTTTTTGGGAATCTAAGCTACTTTAAATGGCCTGAGAATGGGACTGTACAAAATTTACTAATACTTGGTGTTGAATTCCCTTATAATCCTCCTAAAGCAGACAAAGTTTGGGAAACATCCACTATGTAATGATAAACCAAAGTCTGCTGAATGGGAAACCATATGAATATACGGAGAGAGGATTCCCAGAGAGAAATTAGATGTACTGTTAAACTCAATGAAACATTAAATGTAACCGATGTATGAGAAGTCCCTGTTGAGAGCCAACAGTCTCACTCTTGTTTCTGATCATTGTGGCCTCTCTTTGCGGCCACTCTCCCAAAATGTAATTATTTGAGACTTGGTCCCAAAGATGTTGGGTATCCTCCCATCTGCAGCCATGGCTTTCATAGTGGCTTTACCAAGTGTGAGAGCTGCCTGCCTCCAAACAGCCTGATTGGAGGAAGATGTGGTGGGCTATGCTCTAAACAGACAGGCCAGGTGGCTCACCACCTTCCCAGCAAGCAAGGGAGATGCCCAATGAAAATGGCCTTGGTGTCTCTTCTCGATTTGTTTCTCATGTTTTTCTAAGCTGTGAATGTTGCAATGCAAGTGTTTGGTACTTTGAGTCACTGCTGCACCTAAAACATCAAATTCTAACTCAGGATAGAGCCCTCTGTCATTGTACTTCAGCCAGTTTAACAACAATTTGGGGTTGTTAGTTCCATTTCATTTTGTGTTCCTTGAAGCGAATGAAATGACTTTTCCAGTAACTGTTACCCCGACCTTTGATCTAGCACATATGATCTCAAAGCCTATGAAAATGGTCTTAATTTATTGTAGTAACATGAAGCAACAACTTGAGATGCTGAAATAATATCTTTAATTTCCAACAACCTCATCCTATTCACTTAGAAAACTATAGCAAGGGTTCAGAATTGTGATAGAAATGCAATCAGCTTGTCATGTTTGGGACTCTCTTTTAATTTAGGATAAAATGAAGGAATGAAAGAAGTGTTGTGACATGTGCTAAATTCTGCTGACACAAAATGCAGATGGCCTTTTTTTTAACGGTTCTCAAGAGAGGGCAAGTTTTACTGGGAAGCAGGTGCAAGATATCCATAGTTGGAGTCAATGGAAGAAGCATGCCCATTAGTTGGTTAGCTGAAGAGGTTCGAGCGAGGTGCTAATAAGGCCAAAGTCATGAGTTCAATCCCCACACTGTCAAACCTGCTGGCTTTCCCTTGAGAAGTTAATCCTTTGCAGGCCCCTTTGTGGTGATGCGGTAGTGTCCTTACACCTGGATTGAGAGGCCTGGCTTTCAGTCCCACCTGCTGTAGGGGTTTGTAATAATATTTCTGAACAGGTTGATGCGAAAAATATGTTTTACATTTTTATGAATAATGGAAGATGCACACATGGTAGCAGCAGACAGATGGTTAGCTTTGTGGAGGATATCAGTTTGTAAATGATTATACTTTACACTGGCTTACTTAATTCTGAGATAGAATACATTTGGGAGTCTAAAGGTTATCTAATTAGCATTCTACCTGGGCACAAAGGCCATGTGATTCACATTGCCATGAAGATGGGTTTTGAGAGAGGGTGGTTGCATAGATAGCATTTCAAGATCAAATTACAAGATTCTCCTAAAAGATATCCCTGAATTTCATAGACTGATTAGTATACCAGGATCTAAGAGAAAGGAGCAGATAGAAGCAGCAAGTCTCTGTTGTTTACTATGTACAAATGTGGATTAAAAAGACCAAATTTGTAATGATTTACATTTCTTTTAAAAATAGCATATCATGAACTGGAGAAAGGATTTCCAGGAAGAGCTTTCATTGCAAATGGTAGTTCTTGGGTTGAAATTTACCAGACTGGGTGAGGAAATGAATGAAAAAGTAAACCCTCAGAAACTAAGAATCATTTTGGACTGGTTCCAAGAGAATTGAATGTCTACTTACGGAATACTGAAAAATATAACCGTGAAGTGACCTTTCAGTTATGTTGAAAGTAAAAGGGGAAAGTTCTGTTCTATGTTTTAAGGTATAAGTTGCACATTGAAACAGTGTTTAGTCAATGTTACCTTTGGTTGGTATATTACACTAAATGTTTTCAAATATATACTCTTATTATATCACGCTTTCAGCTATTCACTGGAAATGTCAGTTTCTTTTTTAAGTTATCAGTCTCAATCGTAACAATGCCAAGAAAATACCAAATTTCTGATGTTGGAATATTCACCAAGAAACAAAAACCAGCTTTTGATTTTTATGACTCTTCTACAAGGGATTCAGGTTTGACCAGTGTTGGCAAATGATGTAAATTTGGCAATCTTTGCATACAGCAAGGTCATAGTAATGAGAAACAAAGTAGATCATTTGCTTTGATGCTATTGATTTGAGGAATAAATGCTGAATAGGACACCAAAGAACTCCCTGCTTTTCTCAGAACAGTGTCAGACATTTTTTTAATGTCTATCTGCAAGCGCAGATGAGACCTTGATCCAACAAGTCATATTAAAATCAGTCTCCTAAATTGCATTCTTCCTTCAGTTTTACAATCAATTATTAACCTAAATGAGGTCCTTAAATGAGGCTTGAAGCCACAATGTTCTGATTGCCACTGAATCAAGACTGATATCTATTCGTAAATACATTTAAATTTTCTATCCCACTGTATCTCAGACATTAGTTTCCATTCAGTTATAATGTGACTGCATTAAATTAGATTTGGCTGCATTTTCAAAAGGTAGGAGTGTCTCGTTCATGCATATAGGTAAACAGTTATTTGAAATGTGTTCAGTGTCCTTTCAGCACTCATCTGTCTAGTTTCAAATTTATTTTAATTAGAAGTGAGAAATGTCTTCCTTCTCTGACAGAAAGTTAAGGGCTCAAAGCTATATCAATTTTTTTATGTTCTGCACCTCACATTTCTTTTTGACTATTTCTTAAAAGCACAGCAATTAGCATTAATTTTACTGTCACTTCTCTTGTCAAGCACAAAATATTATTGTATTTAAATATTCCATATGTAGAAATAATTCATATATGGTCAATGTTCATTGTTCAAATAATGTCAAGATTGTTACTCAGTAAAATATGAGAGTATATATACTAATTTATAAAAAGATTTTTTATTTTCAATATCTAGGTAGATTGTCTTTCCTCTTGTGGCATATATCAGAAATACACTTTTTAAATCAGAAATATAGCTAATCAAGAAGCCCAATTTTAACTTCTATTATGAAAATCCATACTTCTACAAAATATTAGATCTTAATTAAAGGAAATGGTTAAAAATAATCTCTTTGTGCAATAATAAAGTATACATTGTATAAAAATGCATGTTTGAATACCAAAGAGTTTTAGCTCTTTATTTGTAAAATGCAGAAAATGTGTTTACATCTGTAATGTATAATTCTATCATTACACATTTGTTTATTGGAAAAATATGAAGCATCAGTGCAGTTTATACATTTTTCTCACCGCTCGTGTCTTCTGCTGTAATTTGACTATTTTGAAGCTTTGAATGTGAAAGGAATGTATGTTTTTGCATGTCTAAATCTGGTTTTATGTGTTTTCAGTATAAAACAAATTTTCAATTCTATAACGTATTTGAAACCTCATCATATTTGTACCTCCCTCCCCATCTTTGTTCCTCCTCAGTCTGAGCAGATTCAATAATAACTTGCAAAAGGGAATTGGGTATCTACTTGAAAAGTAAAACATTGCAGGTCTGAAGGGAAAGAGCAACAGATTTGGGATTAAGTAGATAGTCCTTTCAAGGAAGAGGTGCAAGAACGATGGCTTGAATGGCTTTTTTCTGTGCTGTAACATTCAATGATTTGTGACTAGTTAGTTTGAAAGTATTCATCGCAGACACATTAGCTCACTGAATCGCCAATATAACAGCAGCAGAAGACAATAATTCAAAGTGGTTATTTCTTGATGACATCTTTGTGGCCAAATGCTTTGTTAAGTTAATGTTTGTGAAATAAAGTTTAACTTTTCCTTATTTTTTTATTTTGGAACACCATTATATTTCAGAGCTACTATGGAGAATGCAGGGATGGGAAATGGCTGTTTGCCCTATCAAATTTCACCATCTTACCACAGCACCCAAACATACTTTGAATATATCCACTATATATCTTTGAGGTAACAGAAATGTCACGTAATATTTATCCATGAATTGATCCCTCATTAGTTACTGTCTTTCAGGCTGGTGAAATTTAAGCATTTGTGATCCACCCTGCAAATGATTTAAAGGTTGTGATCAATTTTGTTTCTCCTCTCTGTGTTGTCCTATCTGGGTGGATTTCCCTGTTGTCACAAGTTCATAAGGCACTAAGGACCCTTCCTAAATCACCCCTGTGCTTATCATGTTTTAGACCTAATTGCAAGATTTATTATTTATTACCTACCACTGCTATAATTAATCCAAGGCATTGCAGATCTTTACATCATTTGTGAAGATATAATTGCCAAATTTGACAGGGATTCCTTACTTAATGTTGATTCAGTCAATGTTATTTTGTTAAAACTTTACCCATACAATACTGACATCCCCTTCACATCATGACTTGCATTATGATGTCATTTGCCAGAGGCAAATGTTGAAGTTGTCATCAGAACAGAAGTGACAAAGGTGGAGGAACTGGGAGAGTGGAATAGTCTTTACAGGAAGCAGAATGTGAGTATATATAGTCAAGATAACTGTGGGAGTCCTTGGGTTTTTAGTGGTGTCTAGTCTATTCCCAGAAATGGAAACAGATGTCAAGGAAAAGGAGTTAGAGATGAGCTAGGTGAATGTGAAAACATTGGAAGTGAAATATATAATCTTTTCCACTTCCAGATGAGAGAGGGAAATGGTACCAATGATGTCATCGATATACCGGAGTAGGACTGGAACAAGGAATGTTCCACTTACCACACAAAGAGACAGGCGTAACTGGGGCCCATGCGGGTACCCATGGCCAAAGCAATGGCCTGAACAAAGTGAGAAGACTTAAAAGCGAAGTTGTTTGGGGTGAGAATGAACTTGGCCAAATGGAGGAGGGTGGTGGTGGATGGTGACAGTTCAGGGCTTTTTCCAGAAAGAATCTGAGATTGGAGACCATTCTGTAAATGGATTGCGTGTCCAGGGAAAGAGGCGGTGGCCGGAGCCCACCAACAGGAAATTCTGAAGCTGACATAAAGTGTTGGAAGAATCGCAGAGTTAAGTAGGAAGGGACTGGACAAGGGGAGAAAAAATCAAGTCGAGGTCAGAAGAGATGAGTTCTGTGGGGCAGGGGCAGGCAGAAAAAATGGTTCTGCCTAGGTGGTCCTGTTCGTGGATTTTGGAAAGCAGGTAGATGTGAGCTGTGCAGGGTTGGAGGGCAATGAGCCTAGAGGCAGTGTGGGTGGGTGATCACTAGATGAAATGAGGCTCATGACCATTGCACACACAGTAGTAAGGTGTTCCATGGTGGAGTCATGGTCCAGGAAGAGACTGGAGGAGGTATCTGAAAGTTAGTCTTCAAATGGCCAGAGAGAGGGGTCCAGGTGGCGGGAGAGTGTTGGATGTGGGTGAAGGGATTTGTGGGGCGGGGAGAGGATTCTTGTCCAAAGAAATAGGCGCAAAGGCAACAGAAAAACAATCTGCTGCAAAATAAATTAAGGTGGGGATGCAAAGAGATAAAACAGACCTTTGCTGAGTTTAGACCATTCAGTATCAGAAAGCGGAAGATCAGAAGGGATAGTAAATACATGACAGGAGGTGGGTTGGGAGAGGAGATGGAGTCAGAGGGAAGGGGAGGGAAGAAAGGCTCCAAAGGGGGTTGGGTATCTCTTGTTATTCATTGCTCACAATGTGGTCTCGTCTGCATTGGGGAAATGCAGTGCGGACTGGGTGACTGCTTTGCACAACACCACCCAAAAGAACCCTGAGCTTCCAGTTACCTGCCACTTCAAAACACTATTGTGTTCCCTAGCCAACATCTCTGTCACAGGCTTCCAGCACAAACTGGAAGAACCAACATCTCATTTTCCACTTCGGAAGTTTACAGCCTTCTGAACTCAATATCGAGTTCAACAAACTGAGGGAATGTGAACAGGGGGTTTAGGATGAACCCAGCTGTTCCAAGCAGGTTGGCTTAAAATTATTGCAATGGTGTTTGATTTTGTTAATTTCTCATGATGACACATGGAAGATAAACTTCATTGGAATTTTGTTACTTATCTACCCAGGGAATCACTAGCTGCTAAATGGGAATTGGGAATCAGCAGCTAATAATTCACCCCAAAGCTCACCTTTACCCATTTCTTTGTCTGCCCAACTATTTTTATGCCTTTGGCCTTGATCTCCACCTATCGTTTTCTCCACCTTCTTCAGGTACTCGCACCTGAATGAGTGAGCCTCTGAAAGCTTGTGTTTTCAAACAAACCTGTTGGACTCTAACCGGGTGTAGTGTGATTTTTGGCCTAAAAAGATGTAATATTTCACTGCTTCAGCTTTCTGCCTGAAAGATACTGACATGTATTTAGGGTACTGTTCCTTCTGCTAACTTCTGTGCTTACACATCAACAATTCCTTTCTGGAAAGAGACATAAGAGAACATTTCTGTCTGTTTATTACCAACATTTTGCAGCTTAAATGACAGGAGGTGGATGTGATGGATCTTTTCTCAGTAAGCTGGTAACAAAAGGTGCAAACATCTATGATAATCATAAAAAAAGGAAGGCTGATGACATGTTATCTACCCAAGAAGCTTGTTGCATCGTGGAATTCCCTGCTATAATCATCACTGAGGCAAAGTCCATGATGTTTTTTGAAAAAATGGAAACGATAGTTACAGAGAGGCTGAGATTAGACTTGAGTGTTTGTGGAACAAAGCACCAGATAGACTTTTACTCTACCGCAGCAAGCTATGAGTCTACAAATTTTTTAATTAACTTTTTTTAATCAATATGTTCAAAGATGTTATTACATGCTATAGAAAAGATGTTAAACTTGAAGGGGTTCTGAAAAGGTTTACAAGGATATTGCCAGGGTTGGAGAGTTTGAACAATAGGAAGAGGCTGAGTAGAATGGGGTTCTTTCCCCTGAGGCTTCAAAGACTGAGGGGTGACCTTATAGAAGTTTATAAAAGGAGCATGGATTGGGTGAATAGCCAAGGTCTTCCCCCAGGGTAGGGGAGTACAAAGCTAAAGGGCATAGGTTTAAGGTGAGCAGGGAAAGATTTAAAAGAGGCAACTTTTTCATTCAGATGGCTGTCTGCGTATGGAACGAGCTGCCAGAAGAAGTGGTAGAGACTGGTACAATTGCAACATTTAAAGGCATCTGGATGGGTATGTGAATAGGAAGGGCTTAGAGGGATCTGGCGGCAAATAGGACTAGATCTATTTATGATATCTGGTCAGCTTGGACGAGTTAAACCGAAGGATATGTTTCTGTGCTGTACATCTTCATGACCTCTAGAGCAGGTGGGACTTGAACCCAGGCCTCCCAGTCTAGGAGTGGGGACACTACCACTGCACCACAACAGCCCTTCAAACTATGATTCTATAACTCATAACTAAATCAAATCAGCTGTGCAAAGATGGATCAGTTGACCCACTTACAAACATCTCAATGCAAATTATTAATTAGTAGTTAACTGAAATTGATTTATGTTTTAACCAATCTAACTCAGAAGGGTCACAAAATGACTTTATGGTGCAATAAGAACTGCCTCCATGAGTCTGAGTTACAATTATCTTATGGGGAATTGTGAAGGCAAACTGTATCAGGAACACTAGAATAGGATTAGGCCATTCAGCCCATCAAGACTGTCCCACCATTCGATAACATTAGGGCTGATATTTTTCATCAATGCCATACTTCCATTCTGTCTCCATATCCATTGATGTCATTGATCTCCAGAAACATATTGGGATTTGTCTTCAATATGCTCAATGATTGAGCTTTCCCCAGCTCACTGGGGTAGAAATTCCAAAACTTCACCATGCTCCCAGTGAAGAAATTCCTTCTCCACCTGAAATGGCCAAGCTCTCAACTTAAGTTTATGTTCCCCAGCCATGGAAAACATGCTGTCCACATCCACCCAGTCACACACCATAAGAATTTTATAACGTTCAATGAGATCACCTTTCATTCTTTGAAGTTGACCTGTAATGGTTTGGTAATGGGATGTGTCAAAAGCAGAATCTGTTCTATTTATTGTCTCTGCTTAATATGCTAAAATTTAACCTAAATGAAAATCTACACAATCATGATGTATGTTGAAAGTATGAAGTCAAAAAAACCCCTTAAAATTGCATTATAAAGCCATTTAGGGGGAACTTGTATAGGCTTGAGGAAGAGGTGAATGTGTTATGCTGGTTCAGGTAGACAAAGTGGTAGGAAATTGTTCACACGGAGCATCAACTTTGACAAGGATTATTTGAATTGAATGATCTACTGCTATGTGCTACATTCAATATATTGCTCACTCCACTGCCTGGAATGAAGCAGGCTACTTTGGCTCATCAACTGTAAATTAATCAGATTGGATTTTAACACGATAGAACTTGATACTCAATGGCATGGTTAACTTGTAACACAGCAGAACTTTCATGCAATAATTGTACAAGTTAAAATGTGCATTTTTGGGCCAGAAGCTGGAAACAGGTTAATTTGACGACTATTTGGCCAAGTACATTTAACAGGAAACAGAAATGAATGTCTATTGTCAAACATTGCCTTCATTAAATGGCAAAAGTTTCAATCTAATTCACACATGTAGAGGGATGAGTAGGGGAAAGATGGGCATGAATAAAACAAGAGAAATCAATGGGCGATCTTTTCACGAAATTTTTGCCAAAATTGCTACCAGTATCAGGTATAATTCCACTGATTCCCACAGCATCCTTAACTACATTTCCTCCTGGTCTGCTTCATGCTTATTTGCTTGATTAATTTTCCCAGTTTCTCTAGCTCTATTGAATCTATTCTGATGATGTTACCTTCCACAGAAGTGCTTCCAATAAGTCTTCCCTTTTTGTCAACAGGAAATTCCCCTTCATCATGTCCAACAGATCCCTTGGCCGTGTCCCTTCTATTTCTCACACTTCTGTTCTCACTAATTCCCCTCTCTCCCAGAACTATATTAGTTTTCCTTGTCCACAGCTTTTATTCCTCCAGCTTCCACATCTAACAGAGACCATCCTTTATCATTTCCATTACCTCCGAACACGCCATCACCTCCATTCTCCTCTCAACATTCTGAATCCACATTTCCTCTGAACACCCTGGTCCATTCCTCAACCACCCCACTACCTTTTTCCCTTCCCAAGGCACCTCCACATGCAACAGTAGGAGATGCAACACCTGCTCTTTCATTTCCTCCTTTCCCATTGTCCAGGGCTTATACATTTTTTTCCCTGGTGAAACAGTGATTTACATAAATTTCGCTCAATTTGATATACTGCATTCCTGGCTCACCATGCAATTTCTTCCACACTGGGGCACTGATTGGGTAACCCCTTTGCAATGTCCCTCCATTTTCATAACCCTGAAAAGACGCTATTCTAACATTTTATTAAAATTTTTGTCCCAGTCCCAGACCTACCTCAGAGTCCTGTCCTTCTCCGATGAAGGAACAGATGTACTTCATTTTTCACATGGACACTTGCAGCCATCAGGGTTTGACAGTGAGTTCAACAATATTTTGTTTTTGATGGACAGCTGTTGGTGATGACTTTGCTGTTCCAATGATGCAAAATACTAGTTCGTCCATCAGCAGTGCCTACCACTCTAGATGGGACTCCAAAACACACAGACCCCTCATTAGACTCAGAGCAGTGAGAGCTGTCAGGTATCCTTATTGTGATGGGAGAAGCTGTCTTACTGGCAAGTTAAGATGTGGGATGTGCTGCCTGAGAGTGTGGTGGAGGTAGGTTCAGTGGAGGCAATCAGGAGAGAATTGGATTATTAGCTGAGGAGTGTGGTGCAGAATTATGGGAGGAGGTGGGGGCATACCAGAAAGGAAAGAATAAGTTTTAAAAAATGTACTTTGGAAATGAATGTGGTGGACATACTGTGGTTCCATTTTAAAGAATAGAAAATGAGTTGGACCAGGATGCATCACTGGTCAGTTTACTGCCTTTCTGTTCTGAGATGATGCTACATTCATTGGGAAGGCCCACACAGACATTATGGGCTGAATGGCTGCCTTTTGTAGTGATTGTAACAAGGTCTAGCAAGTGGACTTCACAAAATATGAGTTCCCTAACTGGGGTTGTTTAATCATTTCAATCAGGGAACCCAGGCTGACAGGACTAAACCGGAGTATCAGGGATTCTATTCATTCTAGAAGCTGGCTCAGTGTCATGTATGATACACATGTAAATAAAAGGTGACTTGGTGATGGAATACCTACCTTTGTGGATTATTTCAGTGGCACTTAGAGAAAAACATGCTCTCAAAGGAATTTGCTCACAACAGTCATCTTTGAATTGGGATAAACATTTCTGGCATTATGCCACTATTTGGGAAGTATGACCTGTTCACCAGCAAAGACTGGGCCCAGTATTTGGAAAGAATGTGTTATTTTTTCTGGGCAAATGCCATTGGGCAGACAAAAAGCAATGAGTAATTCTCCTGACAGCATGTGGACCCACAGCTTTTTCAGTTATTATAAGCCTAACTTTCCTGGAAGCACCAGATACTAAAACCTTCCAAGAGTTGACAGATTTAGCTAAGGAATATTAAGAACCTGAACCACCTCTAATTCTGAGATGCTATTGGTTTTACTCGACAGTTTGAGAACCAGGGGAATCCATATCAGGATTTGCAACTAGGTGAAGATGACTGGCAGAGGCAGGTGATTTTGATTTAACCCTAATTGAGATACTGAGAGACCATTTGGTATGTGGGATTAATGATGTAACAATGCAAAAGTGCATACTAACTGCAGCCCAACTGGACTACAAGCAGGCATTATCATCAGTGTTGTCATTAGAGATGTGACAAATGGAGCTTATGAGTTACAGAAGTGGATACCCTTGCCAGGCCAACTGAGTTTGGACAACACCACTTCAGTGAAGGCAATTGCATAGCCTCACTCAGGACATATCTTCAATAGAGGGGGTCTAGACCAGCCCACAGCAAAATCCCAAAACAAAGCCAAGCCTTGGCCAAATGGTTAAATTTTCTTGAGGATCCAGGCCCACAGGCCATGGTAGTTGCTGCCAGAATGCAGACTTGTGACAGCAAAAGAAGTCCCACTAGGCTTGAATTGGGTAAGAAGACTCATAGGCCCGTATCCAGGACAGTGCACACCCTGGAAAGTTCATCTTCAGCTGGTTTGAAACAGTTAAAATGCTTAGCAACATCCAAATCACAATCAATCAAAAGAAACATCTGATTAAATGGTCACCCAATTCTAATTGAGGTTGATACTGGTGCTGCTATATCAGTGATTGTGGAACCAGCTTTTACCAAATTTTGCTCTGGACTCAAACCTTTAAATTTGCATAAGACCTTGGCTAGGCTGAGAACAAATGCCAGGGAACCTTTACTGATTAAATATGCAACTTCGGTTCTGGTCTTTTGTGAGAAGCAGCTGGTTCAATTACTACTGACTGTGCCCAAGCTTGATGAACCAAAATTGGTTGAGAAAGATTCCCCTAGATTGGCTCAACATTTTCAGCTTAGAAAATGGTTGCCTCAGTGAAGTCTTAATTAAATACCCAGACATTTTTCAGGGAGGTCTAAGTACTAACAAAGGAGACAAGGCCACCTTACATAGAACCCCTACAGTGTGGAAACAGGCCATTTGGCCCAACAAATCCACACCAAGTTTCCAAAACGAAACTCACCCAGACCTATTCCCCTACATTTAACCCTGACTAACGCACCTAACCTACACATCCCTGAACATCAGGCAATTTAGCATAGCCAACTCACCAAACCTTTGGATTGTGGGAGAAAACTGGAGCACACAGAGGAAACCCATACAGACACTGGGAGAATGTGTAAACTCCACACAAACAGTCACCTAAGGCTGGAATCAAACCCAGGTCCCCAGCACTGTGAGATAGCAGTGCTAACCACTGAGCGACCATGCCACCCCTGTTGACCTGGAAGCAATTCCATGATTGTGCAAGGCCCGCCCAGTGCTATTTGCTTTACAGGCAGAAATCAGGTGGCTGGAAAGCAAAGGAATCATCAAACCAGTCCAGTTTGCAGAATGGGCAGCACCGGTTGTTCCAACTGTAAAGTCTAATGGGTCGGTTCGCCTTTGTGGGGATTTTAAACAAATGGTGAACCACTTTTAGCAGCTGAATACACACCTAATCCCTTGCAATAAGGACTAATACACAAAACTGGCTGGGGAAGCTGTACTTCACAAAGGTGGACATAAGCCATGTGTACCTGCAATTGCAATTAGATACGAATTTCCAGAAGTATGCTACAATTAATACCCATAAGGGTTTGTACCAATAAATGATACTACCTTTTGGGGAATCATCAGCATATGCCATTTTCCAGCAGATTATGGACAACATCTTACAAGGTCTACCCCAGGTCACCAGTTATCTAGATGACGTGCTAATAACTGGGAAGACCAATAAAGAGCATTTAGAGAACCTGGGATATAGTACTTAAACATATCTCCCAAGAAGGTGTATACCTAAGAATGGAAAAATGTGTTCAAAGCATGCCAAGGGAGCTACTTGTGCTAAAAAGTCGACAAGACCGGGCTACACCTATTGGAAGATAAAGTGAGGGTGATCAAAGGTTTGCAGCTCCCATGTCCGTGCTGGAGCTTGGGACTTTCCTTAGGTTGGTGAATTATTATGGAAATTCATACATTACAGGCCTCCATCCTGACACCCTTACATTTCCTATTGAGAAATGATTAGCATTAGAAATGGTCTTGTGGCCAAGGTGGTCTTAGTGGCACTATGGCTCGGTGGTTAGTACTACTGCCTCACAGCACCAGGGACCTGCATTCAATTCCCGCCTCGGGCAACTGTCTGTGTGGAATTTGCACATTCTCCCCGTGTCTGAGTGGGTTTTCTCTGGGTGCTCTGGTTTCCTCCCAAAATCCAAAGATGTCTAAGATGAGTGGGTTACTCTTTGGAGGGTCAGTGTGGACGTGTTGGGCCAAAGGGCCTGTTTTCCTACTGTAGGGAATCTAACCTAATGTAGCCAATAACATATGCTTCCTGGACTTTGGCTGAAGCCAAATGAAGATATGCCCAGAGATGAAATGTTTGGCAATCATCTTTGGTGTGAGAAAGTTCCACTAATACCTTTATGGATGTAAATTAGTAATAATAACAGATCACATTCTCCTGCTAGGGATAATTAAAGAGGACAGGGCCATGCCACCCATTATAGTCATAGTCATTCTTCAGATCAAATTCTGCGGTGGGCTCTTGTTCTCTATGCATACAATTACAAGTTTGAAAACCGTTTGGGAAGTTAAGTGCAAATGTGGATGCCTCGAGCTACCTTTCATTGACCACCCTTCTGGTTACCCCTCTGATGGTATCGAGTGTGGACAAAAAAATTCCATCCTGGCAAAACTACAACAGCTGGTGGTAATGGGGGAAACAAAGGGGCCATGAGGAAGCTGACCAGGTGTGAAAATGCCCCAGAAGTAGCCACAGGAAAAGAATGGGCCTACGTTTGAGGACTTAGGGGGAGAGGGATGTAATGCTTAGAACAAAGTCTGCCAGATTGATCTCATAGAAGTGAGCTCCCTAATGCGGGCTGTTAATCTGGTCCAATCAGGGAGCCCTGGCTGCCAGATATAAACTGGAGTCTCCCCCTCTTCCGCGGTTACGTTAGAGCCCGGGTGTCCTTGGAGAAGGAGCACGTGGTCTCCACCAATACCCTGGAGTTGTTCAGGGAGAGGTGGGCGCCGCAGGGAGTGGAGTGCATTATTTCCCCCTCCAACTCTATTTTGATTTAATCCCTGCCCTCCCCTTCACTGTTTGATCACACAGCATTGCCTTTTGTGTAGGGCACTGCTTGTCACTGGCCACTCGGGTGTTTCCTTTCTTCCTGGTGGTGGAAATTGAATAAAGATTCGTACAGCTTGTGTCTCTCACTGTGTCTCACACCTGCACACACACATGGGTGCTGGGGAAAAAGTAAGCAAAAAAAAAAATAGGTGTGACAGAGGTTCCGTTCATTCTGAGAGCTGGATCAGTATGTAAAAAAAAACTGGAGTCTCCCCCTCTTCCGCGGTTACGTTAGAGCCCGGGTGTCCTTGGAGAAGGAGCACGCGGTCTCCACCAACACCCTGGAGTTGTTCAGGGAGAGGTGGGCGCCACAGGGAGTGGAGTGCAGTATTTCCCCCTCCAACTCTATTTTGATTTAGTCCCTGCCCTCCCCTTCACTGTTTGATCACGCAGCATTACCCTTTAATGTGAAGGGCACTGCTTGTCACTGGCCACTCGGGTGTTTTCCTATCTTCCTGGTGGTGGAAACTGAATAAAGATTCGTACACCTTGTGTCTTTCACTGTGTCTCACACCTGCACACACACAACATGGGTGCTGGGGTAAAAATAAGCACTACCGCAGTTAGGCGACAGTGTGGGGAAAAAAAGGCAAAAAAAAAAGAAAAGCAGGAGTGTCTGATGTTGTGCTCACTCTGACAGCTGGCTCTGAGGGAGCTGGATCAGTGACAAGGGCTCTGCGTGGAAAAAAGGGGGGCCTTGGTGACAGGATACCAGCTTCTGTGGAGATTTTTCAACAAGTATATCCTTTCCTTGTATAAGGAGATCAAAACCCCAGGTGAGTTTTCAACAAGGCTGTATGCAATTGCAACTCTACACCTTTACTCCAGCACTGAAAACCTTTTGTAATGAAAGCCAACTGACCATTTTCCTTCTTGATTGTTTGCTGCACCTGCATGTTAGCTCTCAGTAAGTTGAGAAGAGGGACATCCTGGATCCTTTGAATACTGACACTTACCAATCTCTCTCCATTTAAGAAATACTCTGCATTTCTACCAAAGTTCACATTTTTTTCCACATTATTGCACCTGCCATATTCTTGTCCACTAAGTCTTTCTAAATCCCTTTGAAACCTCTTTGCATAGAGTCTCAGGAGAAGCTGCAAATTCCTCACAACACTGAATCCCACCTGGTTTTGTGTTGTCAGCCATCTTGAAGTATTGCATTTGGTTCCTGAATCCAAATTATTGATATTGGTTAAAGGAGACATCTTCAAACAGGGCAACAAAGGCGTCAGCAGTGTGCACTGATGGTGTTCCCTGACTGTTGATTTCTGTCAGGTTGAATTAAAGATTGTGTATTTGATTTATCTGGATCGGATAAATTTCTGAGAAGAGTTTTTTTTAAATTGCAGTCTTGTTAGGTTGTTCGAGGATGTCTGGAGCTAGCTGCGACCCCATTGCTCCTGGTCAGGATAGAGTGACATTACGTTCCTTTGTATCAATGACTCATTAGACTTTCATGGAATTGATTACATTAAGGAGTTTGGAGAGTTACTGTGATCATAGAGTCATTGAGATGTACAGCATGGAAACAAACCCTTCGATCCAACCCATCCACGCCGACCAGATATCCCAATCCAATATTGTCCCATCTGCCAGCACCCGGCCCATATCCCTCCAAACCCTTCATATTCATTTGCCTATCCAAATGCCTTTTAAATGTTGCAATTGTACTAGCAAAATAAATAAACAAATAAATAAATAAACTGGAGTCTCCCCGTCTTCCACGGTTACGTTAGAGCCCGGGTGTCCTTGGAGAAGGAGCACGCAGTCTCCACCAACACCCTGGAGTTGTTCAGGGAGAGGTGGGCGCCGCAGGAAGTGGAGTGCATTAATTTCCCGTCCAACTCTATTTTGATTTAATCCCTGCCCTTCACTGTTTGATCACACAGCATTGCCTTTTGATGTGAAGGGCATTGATTGTCACTCGCCACTTGGGTGTTTCCTTTCTTCCTGGTGGTGGAAGCTGAATAAAGATTCGTGCACCTTGTGTCTCTCACTGTGTCTCACACCTGCACACACACAACATGGGTGCATGAGTAAAAATAAGCACTACCACAGTTAGGCAGTAGTGTGGGGGTAAAAGAAAAATAACTAAATAAACAGGAGGGTCAGAGATTATGCTCACTTTGAGAGCTGGAAAAAAAAACTGGAGTCTCCCCCTCTTCCGCGGTTACGTTAGGGCCCGGGTGTCTCTGGGAAAGGAGCACGTGGTGTCCACCAACACCCTGGAGTTGTTCAGGGAGAGGTGGGCACTGCAGGAAGTGGAGTGCATTATTTCCCCGTCCAATTCTATTTTGATTTAATCCCTGCCCCCCCCTTCACTGATCACGCAGCATTGCCCTTTGATGTGAAGGGCACTGCTTGTCACTGGCCACTTTAGGTGTTTCTTTTCTTCCTGGTGGCAGAAATTGAATAAAAATTCATGCACCTTGTGTCTTTCACTGTGTCTCACACCTGCACACACATAACATGCACACACATAACTTTTGCTGGGGAAAAATAAGTACCGCAGTGGGGGTAATGAAAAAAAAGAAAAAAAGAAAGAAAACATTAAACTGGAGTCTCCACTCTGAGAAAAAGGAAAATGAAGGAGTCTTGGCTGTCTTGTATGTAGTTGTTACTGTTACTTTTGTGATGACTGAAACTGGGATTTGAAATTTATCCTCATTTCCCTGAAAACTGGTTGTACGGTGGGGTTTGGGGTCTGGCTTTGCTGCCCCTTTTCCTTGTAAAATTGTAGTTTCTTTGTATACAGGTGCTTAATGTTAACTGTTTTGTAAACTGTATTGTTTAATAAAATAAATAAACTGGAATCTCCACTCTGAGAAAAAAAGGAGTCTTGACTGCCTTGTATGTATTTGTGATATTTGTATTTGTTTTTATTTGCTATTGTTTTTATTTGTTATTGTAGTTGTTGCTGTTTTGTGATGATCGAAAGTGGGATTTGAGGTTTGTCTTCATTTCCCTGAAAACTGGTTGAATGGTGGAATTTGAGGTCTGGCTTTGCTGCCTCTTTCCTGTACATGTTAACTGTTTGTAATTTGTATTGGTTAATAAACTAAAAGAAACAAACAGAGGGGTTCTGTTGCCTCTAGGAGCTGGCTCTAAACTAACCGGGTTGGTGTCATGTACTAGGCACGTTTAAATAAAGACTGACTTGGTGATAGGACACCGGCCTTTGTGTAGTTATTAACCTGCTGCACTTTTATAATTCTATGATTCTGCAGTCGGCAGCGTTCTCAATAGGAAGACGGCCCGACCAGTATCACTGTATGCGAAAACAGGCTGTTTTCCCCACAAAGCCCTCTACACTTGGGGAGTAGGACAAATCAACATTGTTTCTTTCTCCGCTGACACTGTCTGATCTCTTGATGCTGTTTTGACTTGCCTTTATTTAAAATAAAGTGTTCTCCCATCATGCCGTCCTTGACATTGAGAAGCGAGAGCAGCGACGTGAAAGCCAGCCGGAGAGAATGGGGGAAACCAGGAATGAACATGGAACCCAGTCACTGTGCAGTGTTTGTGTGAGATTGAATGCCCTTGAGGGGATTAATCATTGTGAGGGGGCTGCTGGTGGTCCCCTAGCTTCTGAAATCTCTCCCCAACCCCCTTTGACCGCAGAGCTCGTTTCCGCCACCAAGTCAAACCTTCTTCCTGCACCAGAATCACATGAGGGTTTATTTAAGGGAAAAGAAAAAGCGGTGAACGGCGTCTGACGTGAATGAAGGTCACAGGGAGAGAGTAATCCCTCCCTTTCTGTCCCGGCTGCCGGGCGAGGGGGAGTTTGCAGATCCACCGTCCGCCTCAGCTTCAGGTGGGGGTTTATTTATTAATTTTTTAAAATATGCAGATTCGGGTGGATTTGTGATGTTTTGAGTGTGTCTTTGTGTGTGTGTGTGAGAGAGAGAAAAACCGGCCCCAGCTGCTACCAATGGCGGGATCAGTCCACCAACTGGGGGTACCTGAAGGTGACTGAGGAGTTTTCCATCAAAAATCACTTCCCATCTTGAGGCCAGCGGTGGGAGCAATCGCCTCTGCACCTTGGTTTTCGCAAGAGGATCAGATTTGGATGCTCGCAGTCCCTCCGATGCTCTGGCCTGGGCTTTCTTTGTTTTCTTTCAATACGAGGCCCCCTCTGTCATTCTACATTTTTATACATTTTCTCTCGCTCACCGCAGAGCTCAACAGCGCCTGGTCACTGAGGATTTGCAGTCCTGTGTCAGATAATTTTTAAAATTTGGACACGTGGAATAAGAATGGACCGTTACTACTTGCTTTTGTTTTCCTCTGAAAAAAAATCTCCATTTGCCCTTCTCTGTCCTTTTGGTGTCATTGTCGTCCATTGCCATTAGTCGCTTGTTTGACCAGAACTGTGCATGGTGACCCAGTTTTAGTCTGCTCAGTTCAGAGTAACTCAAACTCCTTAGCAACGCCTGAATTATATAATGATCATTTGTAAAGTTGTACAGCTGGAAGACGCTGATTTATTCATGCACTTGAAGAACATCTGATTAGATTTTCATCCATATATTCAGCACAGATTAATAAATTCCAGACTGGATTTTCAATGTAAGACATTTCTTGTATGATAAGGGATACTAACAGATTCCCAGAAAAAAAAGGGATTTTCAATTTGAAATCTTGACACCATTGGGAGAAACTAGATTGACATCTCATGAGAAGAAGGATTGGAATTGAAGTCTGAATAGTGGTTTTTTTCCCTTTTTCATTCTTATTTAGGTGAGAGATCAAAGAAGGATGATTTCTTACAGAATGTGATCGAGTGGTGGAGGTGTATGGTGTAAAGTTCATAATAAAATAATTGCGTGGACTAGAGCCAGGTGACCCCCTAACCTCCGACTGATAGATCCAAGTGTTCCTGTATTGTGATGAAGCTTTCATGACAGAGTATTAAACTTGGATTAAATTTATAGTTCAAATTGTGCAAATATAATAACTCTTGTTGGCAATTTAAACTCTTAGCTTCATCTGTAAAGTTTCAAATGCCCATCTTCTTGTTAGTCACAACCAGTGTATGCTGAGACATTTCTGCATTTTTTTAGCCATTTCATTTCTTGTTTGAAACCAATGCTATATGATTGTAAGTCTTTGTGATTGATCCTTTCTGAGGTACTGTACATTCTTATAGTTAGCATAACGTGTAGTAACGATCCAAACTTGTTTTAAGAAATATGTACATAAGATTCATCCAGTGCATTGCAGTTCTGTGCCTGACTACTTTGAATTCATTCTGGGAAAGCAGTCAGTCATTCCTCCAGCTTTAGGAGGCTCTGAAATTGCAGAATATTTATCCATCACCCATAAACCTGAATAATTACAGTACATATTTCTAGTGAAAAGTTGTCACTATAGCACCCTGTTAAATTGATATTTCATCTACCCTCTTTACCTACACTTACTGCTAAGTATTTAACAATTTATTTCTAATCTGGGAAACATTCTCGAGTACAGTACATTGAAATTAGTCACATCCATAAATTTAGGAAGAACTACTCCAAGGACAGACTGATGAATGTTACATGGAATCTTTTATAGTTGTCAATAAGAGTTCACTCTTCAAACTTACTTAAAAACTACACCTGGGTGCCAATGCTCTCAACATGGTATAATAAACTTGATCAATTGTTCTCTTCCACCTTCACACATCAAGTTCATTAGCAGATATTGTATGATTTGGAGATGTTGGTGTTGGACTGGAGTGTACAAAGTTACAAATCACACAACACCAGGTTATAGTCCAACAGGTTTAATTGAAAGCACTAGCTTTCGGAGCACCGCTCCTTCATCAGGTGGTTATGAAGGAGCGGCGCTCCGAAAGCCAGTGCTTCTAATTAAACCTGTTGGACTATAACCTGGTGTTGTGTGATTTGTAACCAGATTTTGTATGTTATTGTTCCGTTGTGTTCCTCAGATTTTTCACAGATATTAGATTTGGATAACAATGTATCAAAAGTCTAATTATTATAGTTCAGTTCCTGGAACATTTTACTTTATAAAGTTTCCACATGAATTATATTTTCAAGAGCAAGTGTTTAGAAATAGAAATGCTGTTGATATACTGATGAAGGCCACAGTTGTTTCATTTTTGCTATGTATAACTGAAGTTGTCTGTAGAACTATAAAACCCAGAATAAATAATGCAGTACAATATCAATTGTTGTTACTTACATGATTAACTGGAAAAGATTTGCAGGCCTTAATATATCCAAACTACAGCATATTTTAAATAAATATTCGTTATTTCACAGATCAGACAGGGGATAGAGTTAATTGTAATGCATTGTTCAGGGTGAAACAGGAGCAAAGAGGGATTGGGCAGGAACTTAAAGTTGTAAGTATGAAGGTGGATAGTGGGCAATATGTAAGTGGAGGACTTGACATTCAAAAATAGGAGTGACAGTAGAATATAATGACAGAAACTTCAACCAAGACAATTGAAGCATCAGCATGGATCCAAGGACCAGTAGTGGACGTTTTTCAAAGCAGCTTTGAAATAACAGATATAAACAAATTTTTTGGTTTCGTTATGATCACGAAGGGTGCCGAACAGTGGTGGGATTAATAGATGCACAAAACCAATTAGCCTTAGAAATGTAATTGTTTATCTTTAAGTAACACACTCGACCAGAATCAGATCAACATATATCATATGTTTTTTTTATTAACAAATAGTTCACTTTTCCTGCTTTTGAAATCTCCCATCCATGTACTTAAGTGTGAGAAGGTATTTTATTGCTTATGCATTGCACAATTAGCCTCACAACTGATAGGATCAATTCTTTTATTTTGCATGTTCAAGTTTACTTATTTATCTGGATCACTTTTGTGTGCATTTCAATCACTTAGTGATTTATGGGCATACGAAGTGGGGAATTCATTGATCCTACATCCTCAGTGAGGTGATCTGTTTGAAAGGTGCAAAGTATGGAGAATAGGTGCTCCACCTTTGTAGGCGAAAGTGAGGACTGCAGATGCTGGGGATCAGAGTCAAGATTAGAGTGGTGTTGGAAAAACACAGCAGGTCAGGCAGCATCCGGGGAGCAGGAAAATCAACATTTCAGGCAAAAGTCCTACATCAGCCATCTCTGATAAAGGGCTTTTGCCCGAAATGTCAATTTTCCTACTCCATCTTTGTAGCCCTGGGATGGGTTTGGCAAATTTTACCAATTTTTAACTACAGCAGAATTACAACCTCTAATCTTCATTGACTTAATTCACCCTGAACCATTAGAACTTAGCACCATAACCTTTCAGTTAAGGAATCCTGAACTTTTTAATCAAATAAAATGCCTGTTTACACCAGGTAATGCTTTGACAATCCATGATATAATGGCTTCACCTAAGCTACTGTCTTTCAAATCAGCTGTGTGAAAATTGGAATTGTCCAAACGTTGGGCATCTCTGTAGGTTGTCATGCATCAATTTTAATTATGATTAAATAAATATAATAATTTACTGCTACATTTCATCTGGTGCTGGATTAATGTATTGACATGTTGGATTAGTTATTTTCTTCATGTACTGGTCTTCACCTGTGCTTCATAAACCCTTGAGCTGACCCACAAGCTTGGCCTGTTTTGCTTGACCATTCTGACTCTTTCAATCTTAGCATATCATTTGTTTTCAAACTTCACTATCATGTTCTTTTCTTCTGAAGACATAATTGAAGTAATGAAATGAAGTGAATAAATTAAAGTTCCTTTTTTTTCTCTCTCTTTTGAAGCTAATGGGATCAGAAATTTGGCAAGGCCTTAGTCCTGCGATGGCTGATTTTGAGGCACTGTACCATTGGTAGAAGTGTTGTGATGATGTAAGATCATAAGGAATACAGTGTCCATTTAATAGCCTGTAGCAGGTTTTATTGAAATGCTGACTTTCCTGTTATCCACGTCCTCAGTTTTCTTTTTACTGTTTCCCTCTAGAGTGGCTCAACATTGACACAGCACAATCCTAAGCCCTCTGCTCATCATGGCCAGTTTATTCCGTGGTGTGACGTGCTGCACTTTACCACTGTTCCACAGCGTACCAGCTGTTACGATTAAACAAACACTCTGCAAACGTTATTTTAAAACTTATCGGGTTTTGTGGAACCAACAAGCAATTAAAGGTAACTTTTTAATCATTTTGCAAGTAGCTTGTTACTGTAGCTCTTTTCAATTAAACAAGAGGGGCAAGTTGCTTATAAGAACTGTTTTGTTATCTTTAACTATCAGTGGCATTTTGTTAACTTGCCTTATTCATGATCTATACCACATTCCACCCCATTCTATTTGTCCAAACTCATGATGAACACAGAGCTTTGCTTGCACAGAACAATTAGTATAGATACAGTTGGCTGATGGATGTAGAGAATTGTGATTATGTATGCCTTTTGCATCGGTGACTGAAGTGCAGAATCAGCTTGTTTTTATTTTAATGTAAAGACATGAATAGAATACTTTTTTATGAACATGAAGTTTCCACATTGCTTTCTATTCTGTAGTTACATATAATCAATGTTGTAAATGTCAAATAAAAGTGAATGTAATTTAACCACCTTTAAAGTTCTTGTCTAGCTTACATAATGTCAAAGGACAGTTGCATTCTTTAAGTCCAATTGTCATGTTTTTGTACATGTTATGACTTTTTTTAGTTCTACAAGGAAAATAATTCACTTTACAGCAGGTCTGACTAACTGGCTAACCTTTCCTAGGCCTGTGTTGGGCATAGTTCCCAGCAACTGTTTACTAGAACTTGAGACTGCATCCTTGCCAATTAAAGGAGTGATATGTGAAACCAACATATGTGCAGCAAAAAGTGTTGTTGCGTGTTGTATATAATGTTTGTATAGAACTTGTGCACATCTTTGTTCCAGGACGTATTGCAATTTCAACACATTGTTTAATGCACTTGTGCCAGAGTTATTTGATTTTCCCTATAGAACGAAGGAACTTTACAGTATACAAGCATTCGTCTTACTGTGTCTGATGCAGCTCGTTGCTAGAAGCAAAATTAAGACCCATTGATACTATTGCCAAACTTTGGGGTATGTGACAGGCTGCCTTTCTCCCCATAGTCCTCCTTCCTCTGTTTCTAATAATGAAACAATGTTTCTTTTCTAAAACTGTTAAGAATTGCCAATGTCTTGAAGAATTCCATGCCCAACATGAAAACTCATAATCAACTCCTCTCTGCCTCCCAAATGATACTTAAGTGGATACAATGTTTCAATTTACAGAATAGTGTCTCACTGCAGTATATGTTTTAACATTCTGGTAGAAATCCCAATATAGTTAATAACTTGCAACTATGAAATAAAGTATTTACATTCTTTAAACATCCAGTTTTTTTTAAATGCTGTGCTTATTGTACAGTTAATTTTTGCATGCAGGTTGTTCAGGGAAGTTCCAGGCATCCAATACCTGTTAAACTCTTATAAACTTTAATCTGTCCTAAATATAATTAAGCTGTACTGTCTCTCCCAATATCAATCTTAAAGCAAGTTGAGTATTAATATCATACTTTATTGAATCATTTTTTACTTTAAGTTCATTCCTTTACCAATTAACTATCCATAGAACTTCAATCTACAAGGCCAAGGGCAGCAGATACTAGGGAACATCACCTGTAAGATCGTCTCGAAGCTACTCACTACCTTGCCTTGGAAATGTATTATTGTTCCTTCGGTATTGTTGGGACAAAATTCTTGAATTCCCTCCCTAATGGTATTTCAGATCTCTCTACAGCACATGGACTGTATTGGCTCAAAAGGGCAGCTCACCCACACTTGAGGACAATTAGGATTGGGCAATAAATACTGACCCAATCGATGATGCACATGTTCTGTGAATACATATTTTTTAAAATTGGAAATAAAGGTGAACAGCTATTGCTTGACTCGTATAATGTGGAGGTGCCGGTGTGGGACTGGGGTGGACAAAGTTGCAAATCACACAACACCAGGTTATAGTCCAACAGGTTTATTTGGAAGTCCAAACTTTCAGAGCGCTGCTCCTACATCGGGTAGATAATGGGGCAGGATCATAGGACACAGAATTTTTAGTAAAAGATCAAAGTGTCATACAACTGATGAGATGTATTGAACAAACCTAGGTTGCCGTTTAGTCTCTTATCACTTAGAATGGAGATGCAGGTTTCAATTCATTAATATGTAAATCCCAGAACTACTTTCAGGTCACATTCCTGAGATAACTTTAAGGTTTTATGAAAAACAGGTGACATCTCAGCTCACACCTTTGATACATTGTCATTTAAGTATTGACGATTTAGAATTCGAACCCTGCACCATAAAAAGAAAACCTTTAAAGAATGTGGGATATGGAACAGGTAAATCAACATCTGGGAAAACCTAAGGAGAAGGTTTGGATTGTTATGCTATTGTAATTCAGGTGATTAAATTTGTTAATTAATAATTAAGTATTATTTATAACCTTTGTCTCCATTCCGATTGCGGTCATCCAGAATTTGTTTGGTTTTGTTGCTGGCAGTGAAACAGTAACCATCAATGCCACTCCAAAATCGATTGAAGGGAGATTCGCTGCAAGCAAACATACTGGGTTTCCAGTCTTTCTAACCTTCTGCCATGGAGTTTGATGCTACTACATTTAGTGATGTAATTTGGCAAGCATTGCAAGTTTTGATCAGTACAATCAAATGTCGGTTAGAGTGGAATTTGAACTCCTCAGTATCTGGTTAGAAGTCCAACAACATAAAAGTATGAATCTGCTCCTGTAGCCATATACTTGTTTTTACAGCTATGAATTTGGTCTAGAAAGTAGAGTTCAAACTCCATCATGGTAATCCCTAAAATATCAGGACACTAGAAGTACAGTTACTGAAAAATTAATCCGGAGATCTTGATTAATTATATGGTGAACAAATGATCAAATTCCACCAGGGCAGTTTGAGAATTTGAATTCATATTTTAAAAAACAGAAATAAAGAAGACTTGAGGACAAAAGTGTCCGTTTAAGTTTTTGGATTGTCATTACAAATACAATGGATTCACTAAAGCCCTGTAGGCAGGAAGAGCAGTGATTTAAGGCAATGACATTGTTTAACAAAATTTCATGTCAGTGTTTTCTGAAATGTCCCCATGTCATTTCATTATATCAGAGCACTGTGTTCCCAAGTACAACTAGGCTAGGCCTTGCCAGTGACATCATCCCCCACCCCAAAACCCCAAGAGAAATGATGATAAATCTGGTAATTTATGGATTAACACCAAGAGAAAATAGTTATAAATGAACCTTCCTTAACCAGTCTGACCTGTATGTGATCTTAAATCTTACTTGATTCTCAGCTGTAATAGCAACTTGCAATTCTGTGGTTCTGTTACTATGGAAAAGCATTTCAAGGTGCTTAGGCCTTAAGCATCTGAGACATTGCAGAATGAACTCCAAGTTAAGAAACAGATGTTAGGAGTTGTAACCCAAACCTTAGTCAAGGAAAATAAAATCAAACTACCGCAAACTACTAGAAATCGAAACAAACACAGAAAATGCTGGAGAAATTCAACAGGTTTGACAGCATCTGGGACGAGCGAAACAAAGTTAACATTATTAGTTTAATATAACTCTTCTTCAGATCTGGAGATTAGTTTGTATGGAGACTGTGTAGCTTAGTTTTACAGGAGCCAATGATTACAGATGGTAGGGAATGGAAGACACACCGTGACATTATTTGAAAGATTGAATCTGGATATGACAGACATTATTAAAGATTTTGGCAATGTGTATGTAGAAGTGAGCAATGTTACAGATGTTGTGCTGGCACCAGAAGCTGATTCAGGGTTGAGTAGAATGCCTTTTGCAAAGAATCTGAGCTTGAGAGAGTGTTTTGGGTGGGATGTGGAGCCTGTGGCTCAGACCCAGAGATTGCGGTGACATCCCTGAGATAATCACTTTGGTCATCCTATTGATCCTGACTGCAGACCTTTGCAAAAGTGGATAGCAAATGATCAATCTGACCACTTGGTGATGCAGGAAAGATCAGGTTCGGATTCACAGTTGTATAGATGGGCAGTGACACACCATTTGCAGTTAATGCTATTGCGAAACAGCAAGTAGTAGGGGAGGAAGGCCAGTGACAGAACCTTGGGTGCTTCAGAATTAATGGTGTGGGAGCAGAAAGAGAAACATACCTGAGCATCTTCAGAATAGGTTTGAATAAGTGAGAGAGGAACCAAATGAAGGTAGCTGAGCAGTGAGAGGTACTGCAGTAAGACAGTGTAATTGACTGTTGATCTCCGACTATATCAAAACAGCTGTTCTGTGGAAAAATAATGAAACACTATTAAGACCATTTAACTTCAGCTCTATTGGTAACGTTATCTGATACCTTGGTTATTTATATCTTCACAAACCCCTGGGTGACCTTTTTATTTATGCTACAGCAAGCATGCCTGTTGAGTAAGAATAAATTAGCATTGTAATTGATCATTTTCTGTTGCTTTATTAAAAAGATTGGGGGGACCAGATGATACAATGTTTCTATGCTTGCACTCCCCCACTTCATGGAACAATCTTAACTGGGCCTACTTCGAGAAGTTACCAAATAACAGATGATCCTTCCAGTTACAAGTTCAAAAACCTTACAGAAAGCAAAGTCTGAATGATTTTAAGATAAAAGAAGCCCATTTGATCTGACCTTTCGAGGATATTTTCCTAATTTTCCTGTTACAATAATGCATTTCTGAACCAAATCCATTTTTTTTTGATAGAATCCCTACAGTGTGGAAACAGGCCATTCAGCCCAACAAGTCCACACCGACTCTCCAAAGAGCATCTCTCCCAGACTCAGCCCCCTGGCCTATTGCTTTAACCCTGCAATTCCCATGGCTAATCCACCTAGACCAACACATCCCTGGACATTAAGGAGAAGGGCTTATGCCCGAAACGTCGATTCTCCTGTTCCCTGGATGCTGCCTGACCTGCTGCGCTTTTCCAGCAACACATTTCCAGCTCTGATCTCCAGCATCTGCAGACCTCACTTTCTCCTCGATAATTTCCCATGGCCAATCCAACCCACTTGCACATCTTTGGACTGTGGGAGGAAACTGGAGAAAACCCATGTAGTCACAGGAAGAATGTACAAACTCAACACAAACAGTCACCAAAGGCTGGAATTGAACCCAGGTCCCCAGTGCTGCGAGGCAGCAGTGCTAACCACTGAGCCATTGTACCAGCCCAAACAGTCATTTGAATTTTTTGTCCTGATAACAACTGATCGCCTGAGTAAAGAAATACCGTACATCCAGATACCTGTCCTGAAATTGTTTTTATTGCCCGTGCAAACCAATTGGCTTCCATGGCCCTGCTTTATTTGAAATAATTTATTCCAGTTTACTTCCTCTATCATGTTGTGCTCCTCACGCATTTGAAGGGATCTTTACTTGGAGTTAAAGCCAGTCAGATTTACCCTACGGAGTCTGTTCCCCAACACCAGAGATTAGCCTCATTGTTCTGGACAACACATTCTAAGACTTGACCGGTCTCCTCTGTGTCACTGGCCAGTAATCCATGGTGGCCTGGGCTGTCTGTAACACCATGTCTGGGGCTTTGCCTGATTTCACATGATCTTTCGAGGTTTTGAAACTAACTGGTTTGATTATGTAACCACCAGTGCCACTCGCTGAGTCTCATTCATTCAAAATAATCAGCAACAAATCATTGAGCACCAAGAAAGGTGTTGAAAATGTTAGAAGGCAACAAATGCAGGAAAAAGTAACCAAAATAAAATCATTAGTTAAAGAATAATGGAATCTATAAGTTGAAATATTAGAAATAGAGCAGTGAAAGCAAAGTATACTGATATTAGGTGCAGATTTTAGCAGTTGGCAATATTATTTTAAGATTATAGCATTCTTCAGAGCAGACATTAGTCATCATTGCGTTAGGTTTCAGGGAGGAAAACAACAACAAAAATAGTAAGTTTTCCAGGACTGCATCCTACATCTCGATGACATCTGCAAAAATATCAAATATCATGCAGGTCTCTGGGATAGTCATTTAAAATAAGCATTTGTTATTTTTACGAATGCAAATGGGCAGCCCAGAGCTCTTTTAGGTCTTGCTGAAGAGAGGTTGAGTCCCTCTGGATGAAGCAGATCCTTCACCTCGCTCAGGTTGACTTGATGTCACAGTGACCTTTGAACCAGCAGCTTGCGAACTGGTGAGTCGTTTAAAAATTCAGGTGGAGGAGACTCCTTCCTTCCAGATGCACACAACGCCTGACTCCCACTTGAGTGATGTCCTGCCAGGCGCAGGATAGGCATAGACAGATTTTTCATCATCTTTAGACTTTTGTCAATACTCTGTAAAATAAAATAATGGACCTTGTGAGATGCTACAGTTTAAAATACTGAGAGGGAGAAAAGCTACAAGCAAATGACTAACTTAGAAGCAAATTCTTGGATATGTGCTGATTGTAGGTTTGGATGATTTCAAGACTGTTTAAGTGTGTTACTGACTTTGTCATTATCTAAAATATTATGCTGAGTGAGAGTGTTTCTATAGTCTGTTAACCAGGATATGTGCGTTCATTCTGAATTGAGGGTATGTTTGACAAAAGATACATTTGGTAATGTATTATAAACCATTTATCTAATCTTTCCATGTTGGATTGTAACTAATATTTCAGTGTTAACCCTCCTATTTAGCTTTTATTTATTTACTTGTGGCCAGCATTGTTGCCCATCCCTGGTTGCCCTTGTGAAGGTGGTGGTGAGCTGCCTTCATGAACTACTTCAGTCCATTTGCTGGAGATTCACCCACAATGCCCTTAGGGAGAGAATTCCAGGATTTTGTCCCAGGGACAATGAAGGAACAGCAATATAATTCCAAGTCAGGATGGTGAGTGGTTTAAAAGGGAACTTGCAGCTGGTGTTCCCATGTATCTGCTGCCTTTATCCATTGAATGGAAGTAGTCATGGGTTTGGAAGTTAATGTCCAAGTATCTTTGGTGGATTTCTGCAGTGCACCTTGAAGATAGTCCCCACTGCTGGCACTGAGCATTGATGGTGGAGGGAATGGATGCTTCTGGATATGGTGCCAAACAAGCATTTGCTTTCTCCTGGATGGTGTCAAGCTTCTTGAATGTTATTGGAGCTGCACCCAGGTATGTGAGGAGTATTCCATCACACTCCTGACTTCTGCATTGTCAATGGTGGACAGGCATTGGGGAGTCATTGACTGGCCACAGTATTTGTGGTCTCTGACCTGCTCTTGCGGTGTTTATGTGGTGGATCCAGTTGAGTTTATTGTCAATGGTAACCCCCTGGATGTTGATAGTGGGGGAATTCAGTGCTGGTAGCACCAAGGAATGTCAAGGGGTGGTGGTTAGATTTGTCTTTTATTCAAGATGGTCATTGCTAGGGATTTGTGTGGCACAAATGGTTCAACAACGTTTTGATCAGGAGACACCATGACATCCCTCTTTCTCTTTGTTTTTGCCTGGGCCTGTCATTGAGTCCAAACTCACTCCTTATCATATTTGCTTTATCCCCAGTTTTCTGATCCCAAATGAGGAGGCCCATCCACACACTCGCACCTCAGTGAAGCTCATGCTCTACATGGTGCTGGATTTGGTTGGCCTCTGTGTTCCAGCCTCTTTGGCCAGAAGGCCTCTCTGTATACGACGGACCCTCTTCCTCCTGCCTACAGAAAACCCTACCACATCCCTCGCTCCGGCCTGTAAATATCTCTTTATAATTTTTTGTTGACCAATGTGACATCAGCCATATTAGTATCTCCAATCCTCTCATTCAGTCAAATTCATTTCTCTCTGCCCTTGAAGAATTCTGTTCAGCCAGGTCTTATTTAGATGTTAAACATATTAATAAGGGAAGTGCTGTTGCTGTACGGTTTTAAAAAAAGACTGTTTACCTGGAGGTTGAACATCTGACAACTCCTGCACTTGCTATGAATTCTGAGCCCCCATCCATACCCTATTCTTCACCCTTAGCTGGAGAGTTTTATTTAATTTTTGCTTCTAGCTTCAACATTTTCACATGGTCTACTTCTGACGTTCTGTTTTCTTCTGTTGACTTTGTCTCTATCCTGGAGGATAGATTATCCATTGATATCTGCAGTGAGCCCTCTGATTTCAACAGTATCTTGATTATACTACTTTTCTCATTACTTCCTATGAAGACTGCATTTCCTTTCTCCAGTTTCTCCCTCTGGTACATGTGTTCACCTTCCAACCAGATTACATTCCCTTGCCCTTGCCAACAGGGAAATCATAGCCCCTGATGCCTCTCCTGATCTGGACTCCCAGCCCTCCCCTAAGTGCAGCACCTTGCGACCTTAGAGCCCCAGGTCCAGTTATTGGACTCGAATGTACTGCCCTGTACTGGGCCCTGCAGTCTTCATACCACCAGCTGACAGATCCTCCTCTTCCATTTCTGCTCACGTCAGTGCAGTTCCATGACTAAAAGCTCTTTTATTTCCCCTTTCCCTTTCAGCATTCCACAGAGGCTATTCTTTCCATGAAATCCTTGTCTCCTCCTCTGCCACTCCCCATCAATGCTATCCTTCCAGTCGCTTCACATGCAAATACACCTCGAGTCCCAAGTCTACAGCTCAAGAGTGTAGGGAGAGGAAGAAGCATTACTTGCTGTAACTTGGGACTCAAGGGAAGTGATTCATTACATTTGTTCAAATCTTTCTTCTGCTTGCTGAGCCTGAATGCTGGTGCGATTAAATGCAGACTGGGTGATCAAAGTTTGATTCTGTCTGTGAGCGTGACACTGGCTTCCAACTACGATCTCTCTGACTTTGGCCACCTACACTATTGCAATGACTCTTGGTGCAAGCTAGATGCACAACGCTTCACTTCCTTGCCCCTTTAGTGCCCTTTGCATCAGTCTTAAAAACTGAAAATGAATGTGATGGCCTGTGATACAGACCCCATTGGTAGAGTCCACTGCATTTGGTCTGTGACATTGCTGCATCACTAGAGCCTTCCAATCCAGTTACAGACCCCTCTTTCTGTAACTTTTTGTACTTGCTTATAAGCTTTATATCTGTCACATCTTTATATTTTGATGTGAAGTCTTTGCCTTGAAATATTAACCCTATTTTCATCTCGCTACAGATATTGTAGGAAATGCTTTTTTTTCCAGAATTTTCTGTTTGTGTAGAGTTTAGTTTGCATATTTTTATGTATGTATGTCACTGTTTGTTCAAAATTGGCTAAGTGAACCAATTATTATATTATTATTATTATTATTATTATTATTATTATTATTATTATAATATATTACCATATGCTATTTAAAAGTGATTGATGGAAACATTCCAGAAAACTGACTGTGAATTTTGATTAAGGTCTGCAATTGAATAGAATATTTCTGGTTCATTATGGCAACTCTTAGATGGGGCGGCATGGTGGCTCAGTGATTAGCACTGGTGCCTCACAGCGCCAGGGACCCAGGTTCAATTCCAGCCTTGGGTGACTGTGTGCAAACTCCGCAGAGACATTCTCCCTGTGTTTGCGTAGGTATTCTTTGGGTGCTAGGTTTCTTCTGGGTGCTCCGGTTTCTTCCTGTAGTCCAGAGATGTGTGAATTAGGTGGATTGGCAATGCTAAATTCTGCATAGTGTCCAGGGATGTGTAGGCTGGGTGGGTTAGCCATGGGACATGTGGGGCCCCAGGGATAGTGTTCCCAGGGATGAGTTTGGGTGGAATGCTTTTCAGAGGATCATTGTGGACTGGATGGGCTGAATGGCCTTACTCCACATTTTAGGGACTCTATGATTTGATCCTTTGCATCATGACCGATTTCTTAAAAATTGGAATTTTTTTCTACTTCTGTAGGTGTCCGTTACAAAGATTTGGTGGTTGGAATTCCTAAAGAAATCTACAAGAATGAGAGGAGAGTGGCTGTGTCGCCTGCAGGTGTTGAAGCTCTTGTTAAGCAAGGATTTACAGTTAAAGTGGAGTCCACAGCTGGTGAAGGCGCTAAGTTCTCCGATGACCAATATCGAGAGGCTGGAGCCACTATTAATGAGACAAAAGATGTTTTTGGATCAGATATTGTTCTAAAGGTATTTATTTTATCTAGGAATGAACAACAAGGTATTTTCTGGAAGCGAGTGAAGGTAAAATCACTACAATCCTACCAGACCATAGGGCTGCTCTCTTTTTAGAACAGGAATGATTGGTGGTGGTTTACCCTCCTCGTAGTTACCACACCTCGGGTCAGGGGATAGGCAAGGAAGGAGAGCCCTTCATGGGAAGCTCAGTCAGGACAGGAATTGTACTCCCACTGTTTGCATCACTCTGCATTGCAAACCAGCCTTCCAGCCAACTGAGCTAACATCATCTCTGAGCCCCAAGGTAATTGTGCATATAGTAAGAGAAAGAAGGAGACTTCTCATAAACCATTTGATGGAACTAGCCCCACTGTCAGCTGAGTGTAATGTGTTAATGGTGCTTTTGTAAAATCCACTACTGTTATGATGATCAAGCGAGCAGTGCCTGAGGACTGAATACATACAATAATATGAAGCCCACAGAAGTGTCAGGGGAACAGAGTTTGGAGTGGAGGTTCTGAAGGGCTTCAAAAATCACTAAAGAGATGTGGAAGGATAAGATTGTGAAACAAATTTTTTAAATGGATAAGGATTTTGCCTTTGAGGCACTTGAAACATTGTGATTCAAAGCAGATACTGATGACTTGTGAAGAGGACTTTGATTTAATTTTGATAAATTCTTAAAAGTAATATAAAGAAGGATAATATGTTGTAGTTAACAGAATATGACCAATGTAATAATAACTGAACATTATATTCAGTCACACTGGTGCCCCTCACTCCAAAAAAGACTAATTTTTACTGTTATGAATAATCATTGAACCATTGAATTTAATTAGCTTTGTATGAAAGTCAAGACCAATATCCAAAATAGTTTGTATAGAACCTCGACACTATCTGATTATTGTAATCAACATGATAGAACATTTAAATTCAAAACTACAATGTGAATTACAAGATCAGTCAAATTTAGTCAACTTAAAGCAAACCATTAAAATGTTTATAGCTCTAAAATTACATGTCTGAACAAAAAAAAATATCAATAAGAGGAAAATTGAACAAGAAACCAGTTACAAGTTCAGGAAAAAGCTCACTCCTAGTGAAGCTGACCTGATAATATCTTGTCGGAACCTAAGGTCGCTCTGTTTCTTCCTGGGAAATCTGCCTTCCCAATTTGAAATGCTTTCTTAAAAGCAAGTAGCTTATAGTTCAAAGGCCACATGAAATTAACTGTCCATTCATGCCATTGGCAGTAGCTTTTTGGTATTGGAAGGTCATGCAGCAGAAAAGGAGACACTTAATTTTAAAAACGTCAGAAGAAATTTCTGTTAAGACCAACATTTTCTGCTGTAAAATGAGGTGCAGTAGGTGCATTCATTCCCCATTAAATTTCTCGGTTTCATGTTACCTCTTAGTTGAATACTTCAAGGAAGTAAATTTAAAATAAAGTTCTTAGTTAACCAGATTGCTGAGCCCAGTCTCAATTCGAACTCTAACACAAACTCAGTGCTGATACTTCGGTGCTGAAGAATTGATGTGCTGCTGGAGATGGTGCTATTTGGATAAGTTAACCTGAGACCCCATCCACCTCTCAGATGAACATAATCTTTGGGCATTAGAAGAGGAAGAGACCACTCCTGAAGTTCTGACCAGAATTTGTCCCTCAAGTAACATTACCAAAAGTGAATGACCCAGGTGCTGTTCCTTTTGCTGTATATGGAATTGGCTGCCGTGGTTCCTCCATTAAAACTGTGACTGCATTTCAAAAGTACTTCATTTGACCGCAAAGGGCTTTGAAACATCTGATACTATGAAAGATGAAATCTAAATGCAAATCATTTGTTTTAGAAGCGAGACCTCAATGTTTTGGAGCTATTGGAGTGGAATTCCAATATATCCAAATCCCAATTGTAACAAAATTTCTCAGTTGTTATTTGGATCCCTCCCTTGAAATTGGCTCAATAGATAAGACACTCCCTTACGAAGTACCATAGATATTCCTTTACATGTAAATGGTATCTATATAAAAGTTGCCTTTAAAAGCCTTAAAGTGTAATGTCATTGTCGTTCCTAATAGCATTTTCATGTGATGAAATATTTGTTACTTCAGCAGTATTCATAAGAGCTATTTATATCTGTTTATAATTTTTCTTGCAGGTCAGGGCTCCAACCTTCAATAACACGTTGGGAGCACATGAAGCAGACCTACTAAAGGAGAGGGCTACTCTTATCAGTTTCATCTATCCAGCCCAAAACCCTGACCTCATGAGTAAACTTGCTCAGCGCAAGACCTCAGTCCTGGCGATGGACCAGGTCCCTCGAGTTACTATAGCTCAGGGATATGATGCTCTCAGTTCCATGGCTAACATAGCAGGGTATAGCAAATATTTTGTTTTAAATTGATGTTGGGTTTTAAATGTGTTTTTAAAGCTATTGGAATGCATTACTTGTTATAATTACATTGTTTGTCAGTTAGATTTTTAAATGACTAGGAGGTTTGAGGGTATGAGTGGTCAAGTTGAGGCCACAGTCAGATCTGCCATGATCCCATTGAATAGCGAAGCAGGATTGAGGGCCCAAATGGCCTACTCCTTTTTTTAATATTCTACTGTAATCCCATTAACTCAAGTGCTTGGTCTCCAACAGATTCCAAATTGGAACAAAAAGACAAGGAAGCACTTGCATATGTTGAGGCAGCCAGAGAGTTACAGATTGACCCAGAGGAAACTTGCCATTGACGGAATTATAGTAGGATTTGGATGTGAGCATTTGAGGTATCATTAGTAAGTTTGCGGATGACACCAAAATTGGAGATTTAGTGGACAGCGAAGAAGGTTACCTCAGAATACGACAGCATCTTGATTAGATGGACCAATGGGCTGAGGAGTGACACATGGAGTTTAATTCAGATAAATGCGAGGTGCTGCATTTTGGGAAAGCAAATCTTAGCAGGACTTATACACTTAATGGTAAGATCTAGGGAGTGTTGCTGAACAAAGAGACCTTGGAGTGCAGGTTCTTAGTTCATTGAAAGTGGAGTCACAGGTAGATAGGATAGTGAAGAAAGCATTTGGAATGCTTTCCTTTATTGGTCAGAGTATTGAGTACAGGAGTTGGGAGGTTGTGTTGTGGCTGTACAGAACATCAGTAGGTCACTTTTGGAATATTGCGTGCAATTCTGGTCTCCTTCCTATCGGAAAGATGTTGTGAAACTTGAGAGGGTTCAGAAAAGATTTACAAGGATGTTGCCAGGGTTGGAGGATTTGAGCTATAGGGGGAGAGGTTGAATAGGCTGACGCTGTATTCCCTGGATCGTCGGAGGATGAGGGGTGACCATATAAGAAGTTTATGAAATCATGAGGGGAGGTTGATAGGATAAATAGACAAGGTCTTTTCCCTGGGTCAGGGGAGTCTAGAACTAGAGGGCATAGGTTCAGGGTGAGAGGGGAAAGATATAAAAGACACCTAAGGGGCAACCTTTTCACGTAAATGATGGTGCGTATATGGAATGAGCTGCCAGAGGAAGTGGTGGAGGCTGGTACAGTTGCAACATTTAAAACACATTTGGATGGGTATATAAATGGGAAACGTTTAGAGAGATATGGGCTGGGTGCTGCCAGGTGAGACTAGATTGGGTTGGGATATCTGGTTGGCATGGACAAGTTGGACTGAAGGGTCTGTTTCTGTGCTGTACATCTCTATGACTCTAGAGGAAATTGAAGCAATGTGGACTTTAAGGGGTTAGTTGTAAACATGTCATTGCGCCATAGAGATGTACAGCATAGAAACAGACCCATACGTCGAACTTGTCCATGCCGACCAGATATCCTAAATTAATCCAGTCCACTTTGCCAACATTTGGCCCATATCCCTTTAAACCCATCTTATTCATTTACCCATCCTGATGTCTTTTAAATGTTGTAATTGTACCAGCCTCCACCACCTTGTCTGGCAGTACTCAGCAAATGGTGATGAATTAATTAGAGAAAGGCTGACAAGATGTGGAATGGTAACAATTGGCTTGGTAGTTTACCATGTCAATACAAAGAATAAAAGCAACAGAAAGCTCTGTGCGGGTGGATGTAAAAGATCCTAGTTTGAAGCAGAGCTATGGAGTTACACTATTGTCCTGTGTAATATATTTCTCTTAATCAAACTCACAAAAACAGATCATCTGGTCATTATCTTTTTGTTTCTTGTGCATAAAATTAGCTATTGCTTTCTAAAACACAACAGTGGCTACACTTCTTTGCTTGTGGAGAATGATCACTGAGATTTTCCACATTCTCTGTCCATGCTAATAAAAAGGTAAAGTCACCATGCTCTTACCGGATCTTGAGAGAGAGAGAGAGAGAGACCTGGTGATGGTTTTAACTTGCGGATGTCCATGCCTCTGCTGAAGTGAGGGGTTAAGCAGGAGAATCATTCATGACAACTTTTGTCCGTGCGATGGTTCACACAATGAGTGGAACTTGCGAGAATCTTTACAGCTAGCAACACTGCAATCAAAAATGATTTGCCTGTCTGTCGAATTTTACATTGACTATTACATTTTATTTTAAATAATTTGTATATTTTTGGGTTGCAAAATGTCACCATAAGAATAAGGAATGATAATGTTGATCAATGGTAGCTGAGCCATTGATTGTCTTGGCTTTCATCTTTGGAATTCTTTCACTAAATCCTTCCCCCTTCACTTCTCTTTTTCTTGCTCTTTCATTCTTTTGAAAACATTGTTGTACGAAGTTGGTCATCTCCCTAACTCCTGCAGACATTTTGTGAGATGGGCGGTGGGTCTGGGCGGGATGCTCTTCAGAGGATCCATGTGAACTCAATGGGCCAAATGGCCTACTTCCACACTGTAGGGATTCCATCCTTCTATGCATTCAGCATCTGTCCCTCTGTAAAGCTTCTTAGTGATGCTAGATAAATGCATTCTGTTGTTAGTGTCTTACTGTACAATAACCCTTGTCATTTCCTAAGAATGTTTTCAAATACTTGTTGTTATCTTTTCCCAGGTATAAGTCTGTTGTCCTGGCAGCTAACCATTTTGGTAGATTCTTCACTGGTCAGATAACAGCTGCTGGAAAAGTACCTCCTGCAAAGGTAAACGTTGTTCAATAAATACTGCTCTGGAATTTACAATTTTAGTGCAACCACTATATAATGTTGTAGCATTGTTGCACAATTTCAGTCCTGCTTTACATTATCCCCTCACTGCCTTATAGAATCCATTTGAATTCCTACAGAATTAAACTTCAGTATGTCCAAGACATTTTGATTTTGACCCAGCTGCTTTGTCCTTGAGTTAATGGAAGGAAGGTTTGCAGTAAATATCACGGCTAAATACAGATGTACTGTAGGCAGCTTATATGCAAAATGTTACAAACACATCAGGATTAAGAATTAAGCAGCTGGACCCTCTGGCGAGATAATGTTAACCATCCGATTGGCTACATGTGTAAAAACAGGGTCAAAGAAATGGACAGCATGGAAAAACACCCTTTGGTCCAACTCATTAGATATCCTAAAATAATCTACTCCCATTTGGCCTATTTCTGTCTAAACCTTATATCCATCCAGATGTCTTTTATTAAATGTTGTAATTGTATCAGCCTCCTCTAACAGCTCACTCCATAGACACACTACCCTCTGTGAAAAAGTTACCCCATGGTCCTTTTTAAATCTTCCCCTCTCATCTTAAACCTATACCCTCTAGTTTTGGACACCCCTACCCTGGAAAAAAGACATTGGCTATTTACCCTATCCATGCCCCTTATAATTTTATAAACCTCTCTAAAGGTCACCCCTCAGCCTCCGACGCTCCAGGGAAAATAGCCCCCGCCTAATTAACCTCTCCCTATAGCTCAAACCCTCCAAACCTGGCAACATCCTTGTAAATCTTTTCTGAACCCTTTCAAGTTTTCACAACATTTTTCCGATAGGAAGGAGACCACTTTGCAATTGCCTTCTTTGAGATAGTGTCAGATATTTACTGACTTCCTCCAGATAAAGGAAAATGAAAGACATACTGAAACTCTAATGTCTAATATTGGGCATCATTTCTAGTTGCATATGTAAGGAATAACCAAACCTTCAGACGTTAGCAGACCCACTACACACCTTCAACATATTACATTTTAAATTCTGGAACATTTCTAGACAGGTTGTGTAGGTTCTGTTGGAGATTAGAAGAATGAGAAGTGATCTTATTGAAATATATAAGATATTTAGGGGATTTGACAGGGTGGATACCGAGAGAATATCTCTTTGCATGGGAGAGACTAGAACTAGGCAAAACAGTTTAAAACTTAAAGCATACTCCCATTTAAGACATAAATGAGAATTGTTTTATTCAATTGTTATTCAGTGGAATTCTGTTTGCCAGGGAGCAGGTGGGGGGAGGCGGGGAGCGCAGGGTAATTGAATACTTTAAGGCTGAGTTAGATCCTTGATTGACAAGTGGATCAAAGTTTATAGAAGACAGACAGGAAATTAGAGTAGAGGCGATAGTTTGATTAGCCATGATCTTATTGAATGGTAAACCAGCTCAAAGGGCTGCGTGACCTATGGGTTCCTAAATCCTGTTTGTTTAGATTAGATTAGATTTCCTACAGTGTGGGAACAGGCCCTTCGACCCAACGAGTACACATCAACCCTCCAAACAGAAATGCACCCAGACCCAATTCTCTCTGACTAATGCACCTAACACTGTGGGCAATTTAGAATGACCCATTCACCTGACCTGCACAACTTTGGACTGTGGGAGGAAGCCGGAGCACCTGGAGGAAACTCATGCAGACGCGGGGAGAATGTGCAAACTTCACACAAACAGTTGCCCAACGCCGGAATCGAACCTGGGTCCCTGGTGTTGTGCAAGTGCTAACCACAGAGACACCGTTTTTGCATATATTTACAGAACTTATTATTATTTATCCCAATTGATGACTTTAAGGGCACATTTTAGGGTTTCTATTCTTTACGCAACATAATTGTTATTTTGATGATACGTCATTGCAGTTTTCAGAACCGCTTTGCTTTTACCACTTCCCTGATATTTAATATTCCAACTGAAGTGGATTTTAAACATCCACTCTTTGTGGGACAATATGTACTGAATTTATCAACCAGTTGGTAGCAACAACCATGGAAAAATCGTGTTTATGATAATAAGGGTAAAATGGTTAAAGAGATATGTTGCCAGTTCTTTTCTTTTGAGCAGACCTTGGACTTCTGCCTCTATAGTTCGATTATTGAGTAAAAGCATGTTAGGGAATCTGGATGATATCCACCTCCCCTTATTGTGAAGGAACCTTCTCCCCCCCACTAAAAGATGTTGTACACTGAATACTGAACAAACCCCTTACAATTGCTGAGCAGTTTTCGATAATGGGCAGTTTTTGGGAATTTGGGTTAGTGGCATTTTGTTTTTTTTTAAATGTTTACCATACTGAATGTTTCAAGGCTAAAATGCAGTTAATAATTTTATGATTTCCATTCCTCCAGAAGTATTAATTCAGTTATCAGAGAAAGTTGGCTTAAATTATTTTATGATGTACTGCATGTTTTATTGCAGTGTAACATTGTAATCTGAGCATTACACTGTTGCTGCAATGGCTGACATTTTTTAAAAAGAAGCTGTCCAATTTGTGTAATTTTCCTGCCTTTTCTCCAAATTGCTTCCCACTTAATAGCTAATTGTGAATATTATTTACACTGTGGTTTATAGAAGAGCAGCCCAAAAGTTATACTGATGCACAAAACAATAGACTTTTGTTTTCCAATTTTCTTCGTTCCATCCCGTTCATATTTTTGAACATCATCTCCTGTCTACCTCCTCTTCTTAAATGATGAAGCTCCAGTTCCTTTAATCACTTCTCATAGCTGAAGCCTTTCTCCTCTAGAATACTCTGAGTGAATCTGTCATGGGCTCTTTTTGAGGCCTGAGTATCTTGCCTAATGAAGAATACCTCAAAATGGAAACCACAGTAAACATTAGTTTTAACCATTGTAATTATAAATGGTTTTCTGTAATTTCTCCACTTAAATCAACTTAATGTCTTGTACGCTAGGTACTGGTTATTGGTGGAGGTGTTGCCGGTTTAGCTGCTGCAGGTGCTGCAAAATCGATGGGAGCCATAGTCCGTGGTTTTGACACGAGGTAATATTGCTTTTGCTGCACGCAAGTATATTAAATATTCTGCCCCCTATGTCTATAAAATGGAAAAAGAAGATCAAGAAAACAGTAAAACAATGGTAACGAATATTTTGGCTATTGACGCTAGGACATTGGAATCTCAATCTTCAGAGGAAGATGTTAATTAAAACTAAACGACCATTGGGCGTTTCATCAAAGGTTATTAGGATACACTTATGGATCTCTCTTTCAATGCAGAGTTTTTCTTTTTAGCAGCGTTGATTGGAGAATTGAATGCAGAGGTTAACGTGTTCTATCTGTAATACTATCTAAATTGGGAACAGGGTGAGCGCCACATAATTTATCCCCTTTCAAAAGAAAAGTTTAAAAAAAAATGTTGATTAAATGTCCAAATTGAACAAGTGGAACTAATTAGGATGTTGTTAGATTTAAATGTTGGCTGTGAGGGAATTTAAAAGCAATGCTGCTGCATTTAATCAACATTTTTTTAAAAAAAACTTCTTTCTTTTGAAAGGGGATACATTTTATAGTGCTCACCCTGTTTCCAATTTAGTTAGTATTGTAGATGAAGCACGTTAACCTCTGCAGTCAATTCTCTAATCAATGCTGCTATTACAGAGAGCTGAGATGGACAAGCTTGTGAAGTTACTGGAAGGCCTCATCGATGAATTATGACTAATGTTCCAACCAGCTTGGAAGCTGGCCTTTTACAGAAAAGGTGCCCAAACTCTGCTGTATAGGCAATCATCAAAGACAAATTATCATGTATAATTCTTCTGTAGAGCTGCAGCGTTGGAACAGTTTAAATCGTTTGGAGCAGAGCCCCTTCAAGTTGATGTGGAGGAGTCAGGAGAAGGAACGGGGGGATATGCTAAAGAGATGTCAAAGGAGTTTATTGAAGCTGAAATGGCACTGTTTGCCAAACAGTGTAAGGAAGTGGATATTCTCATCAGTACTGCTCTGATCCCAGGTGAGTGATGCTCTTTTTTTTTTCAAAATCACTTTGTCATTTTATTTGCAAAATCTCCAAATTTTCCAAAAGATGCATGTTGGCCTTTTTAATGCAGAAGAGAAAAAACGCAGCCCAGTTTTATTTTTTCCCATGATTATAGTCTCAGCTTTTTGGTCTGCAAAAAAAAAGAGTTTTGGAATGGGATAAAGCATAAAATAAGGCAGGATCTAACCAGAATGGGCTGGGAACAGCTGCTGGAGGGTAAATCTACAGTAGAACAGTGAGATATGTTCAAAAAGCTACAGGGGGTCGAGGACAGACCCACCATTTTCCTTTTCTGGTGAAATGTAGCAGCAACAAACCCAAAGAGCCTTGGATGTCTTGCAATAGTCAAGACTGGATTACAAGAAAAGAGAGAGGTGTAACAGGAATGAAGTGAACAAAACAACAGAGGCCTTGGAGAAGTGTAGAAAGTGCAAGGTAGAACGTTAAAAAAAACTGATTTGGAAAGCAAAGAGGTGAAAAGGTGCTGGCAGGCAAGATTAGGGTGAATCCCAAGATATTCTACAAATATACCAGCAAAAGAGTAAGGCTTATTGGTGACCAAGGAGACAATGTGTGCTTGAAGCTGGAGGACATTGGTAGAATGTTAAATAAGTACTTTAATCAGGATGAGAAGGACTCAGATACAGAATTTTAGAAGATAGAATCCTTTTCATTACAGGAGTTGGGAAGTCATGTTGAGGTTGGTGAGGACTCTTCTGGTACAGGAAATTGGTGAGGACTCTTCTGGAGTCCTATGTCCAGTTCTGGTCACCCTGTTATAGGAAGGGTATTATTAAGCTGGAGAAGGTTCAGAAGAGATTTACCAGGATATTGCCGGGTATGGAAGGTTTGAACTATAAAAAATGGCTGGATAGTTTGGGACTTTTTTCACTGGAGCGTACAAGGTTGAGAGGTGACTTTATAGAATAATGAGGGGTATAGATAGGGTCTTCTTCCTAGGATGAGGGACTTATAGACTGGGGGCACGTTTTTACAGTGAGAGGAAAGAAATTTTAAAAAGGCCAGAGGGGTAAAAGTTTCACACTGAGGATGGGTCGCTTGTTGAATGAACTTACCGAGAAAGTGGAGGATTTGGGTGCAGTTACGACATTTAAAAGACATTCGGATCAGTACATGGATAGGAAAGGTTTTGAGAGATGTGGGCAAAGAGCAGGCAGATGGGATCAGTTAAGGTTAGGGTTATGTTCTGTTTGGACTGAAGGATCTGTTTCCGTGCTGTATGACTATGACGTTCTGAAGCAGATTGACGTAAAAAGTGAAGACCTTTCAGCTGACTGAAAAGTGGGGAAATTTTCAGGTCCAGACAAGTTGTATCCCAAGCTGCTGTGAGAGACGAGGGAGGAAATTTTTTTTAAATTGCCTGAGGGCCGGTGCCAGAGGACTGCTAGTGGGATTCCTCTTTATAAGAAAGGTGGTGAAGAGAGACCGGGGAACTATTGACCAATGAGTCTAACATCAGTGATAGAGAAACTATTGTAGAAAATAATGAAGGAAAACATTAACCTCTATTTTCAGAGGCAAAGTTTCATTAAGGAGAGTCATCATGGCTTTGTCAGAGGGAAGTCATAGTAGTAAAGAAAGATTTTTTTTAAATGCCAGAAGATTACATATTTTATCAAAATGGTGGAGAGAGTTCATGTACTGAAGTTGCTGAACTTCATGTTGAGACCAGAAAGCTGCATCGAGCCTAAATGGAAAGTACTTCCAGCTTGTGTTGGGCTGCGCTCGAAGCAGGGAGAGTTGACATGGGTGCCACAGAAGATATAGTGTTTCTGGATTTCCATGAGGTACAACATAATAGACTAATGGGCAAGGTTAAAGCTTGCAAACCATCCAAGCTCATGGCTTTTACTATCTAGAAAGATGCATAGTGAAACCATCACCCACAAGTTACCCTCCAAGCTACTCACCGTCGTGTCTTGGAACTTTTATCACTTTTCCCTCACTGTCACTGAATCAAAATTTTGGAAATTGCTTGCTAATGACACTGTTCCTGTGCCACCATGGATTCAACAGTTTGAGAGGGCAGCTGACCACCATCTTCTTGAGGGCAATGCTGTAAATGGTGGCCTCATCAGTAGTGTCCACATCCTTTAAGGGATTGTTTTTAAAATGCAAAAACAGGCTAAGCAGCTGAATAAATGGTAGTTGGTTGAAAGAAGAAGATAAAAGTAGCTATTCAAAGCAACAAAGATTACAATGATCTTTACAGCGACAAAATACTATTGATGCTGGAAATCTGAAGCAAAAATTGGAAATACTCAGCATATCAGTTGATATCTTTGGAGAGAGAAACAGTTAGCATTTCACATCAGTGATCATTTGGCTGGATTAAGCCAGTTTGATGAAAGGTGCACCTATTCTGTTTTCCTCATCCATTTGTCTAAATTCACTGCTGACAAAATTGTCTTTTTGTGTTAAAATTCAATGCTTCGTTGATGAAGTACCTTTTTACAACCCAGTTGTCTCGATGTACACTTTAGAAATAGGTAAATGAATAAGGTACCAATGAGCTGCCCAAACTAAGTTTTAAGTATCTCAGCAGGGAGTTTCCCTTTTAAGTTGATGTGTAATAAGGAGAAGAAAGAATATTGAATATTGTAAAGCAAATAAGATTACCCATTTCCTTAAATAAAACGGAATTCTGTTGCTTCGAGCTAACTTACTGTAGTATGTGCTGTATATTCAAATAGATGAAAGCAATATATTAAAGTTATAGATTTCACAAGAGCATGATTTCTGCTAATTTATAAAGTAGAAAGAAGTCGTCTTAAAATGTGTAATGTTTTTAATGTTGAGTATGGAATATCAATGAGTAAAGGCAAAATACACTTGTAGTAATTTTATAAATCTTGTTTTTGCAGGAAAACGGGCTCCAATTCTTATCTCTCAGGAGATGGTGGAATCAATGAAGGATGGCTCAGTTATCGTGGATTTAGCTGCTGAAGCTGGTGGAAATATTGCAACAACAAAACCTGAAGAAATTTATGTACATAAGGTTAGTAAAAGATTCGCAAAAGTTGCATTTTTGTTTTGTTTACATTTTAAGGTTTTTTTAAAAAAAGGTTACAGTCTAATATTACCTTTTGTAAATGTCAGCTCATTTTTGTTAAGACTCTCGTCTGATCTGTTAGGGTGTGACCCACATCGGCTATACAGATTTACCAAGCAGAATGGCTACACAGGCCAGTAGCCTGTACTCAAATAACATTTTAAAGCTGTTGAAGGCAATCAGTCCTGACAAGGAATACTTTCACTTTGAGCCCAAGGATGAATTTGGCTATGGAACAGTTGATCACGTTATCCGAGGCACTTTGGTAATGCAGGTGGGTGTTGTGATTCATTAATCTGATTCCGATTAGTGTAAAAGGCTTACCATTGGATTTGAGTAAGCAAGTGAAGAAGATTAACACTTCATGTTACGTAATTTGAAAATGCTGAACTGCACTTACATTTTCTTTAAAGATTACAAAATTGATGAAGTGCGATCAGGCTGCGCACAGTCAGTGGAGGAATGTTAAATGGATTGCTGAAATCTTAGGACATATTTTCCCTGTGTTTTTTCTGCTGATTAAATGAGTCTAACAAGGAGCAGCAACATCATTGCATTCCTGGCAATTGCTGCTACATTTGCTCAGATTTAATAGCTACCTTCCCACCTGAATCCTATTTGAATCCAGATTTCTCACAAAAAAGAGACAGGAAGTGTAAAATCAGGAGGGATAATTACTAGTTAATTATCACTGTACTGGAGAAAGAGGAAATGTGAAGTTTGAAATTAGATAAAGTGCTAACCAATATGAAGATGAGAATTTTGGTGAGTTGAACCATATGGATTGTTTGAGGTTTTGCACTCTCGACCTTTGCTTCCTTTCTGACCCCGTAGCCATAAATCACATACAAAGAAGAACAAAGGACAATACAGCCCTCCAACCCTCGTCAACACATTTTACCCTTCCATATTAAAACTGTCTTCCCTTACAGAATCCATCTCCCTCTTCCCTTCCTATTCATGTGGTTTGTCTAGGTGTTTCTTGAATGTTGCTTTTGAGTCTGCTTCCAGCACCACCTCTGGCAGTGTGTTCCAGGCACTCACCACCCTTTGTGGAAAAGAAAATTGCCTCTCACATCACTTTTAAGTTCCTCCCCTGGCACCTTGAACCTAGTAATTGACCCCTCTACACTGGGAAACACCCTCATACTTTCCATGCCATTCACAATCTTGTAAACTTCTATCAGGTTTCCCTCTACCTCTTGCATTCCAGTGAAAGCAAACCCAGTCTCCTAACCTTTCTTCATAGCTAAAAAATCCCATACCAGATCCTGGTAGATCTTTTCTTTATTCTCTCTGAAGCATCCACATCCTTCTGATAGTGTCGAGACCAGAACTGTCTGGAATATTCCAAGTGCGGCCTGACTAAAGTTATTTAAAGATGCAGGATAACTTGTCTATCCTTACACTCAATGTCCCTTTCAATGAAGGCAAGCATGCCATAGGCCTTTTTTTTTCTATCTCATTTACCTGCACTGTCACCTTCAGTGATCTGTGGACCTGCACACCCAGATCCCTCTGCATATCAATACCTTTAAGGATTAACTATATAATTTCCACCTGTACTGACCTTCCAAAATGCATCACCTCATGTTTATCCAGATTAAACTCCATCTGCCATTTTTCTGTCCATGCTTCCAACTGATCTATATCCTGTTGTATCCTCTGACAATCTTCCTCACTGTCCACAACTCAACCAATCTTTATATCATCTACAAACTTACTAATTAGACCAGCTTTGTTTTCCTCCAAATCATTCTTGTAGACCACATACAGCAGAGGAGAAAGTGAGGTCTGCAGATGCGAGAGATCAGAGGCGAGAGTGTGTTGCTGGAAAAGCTCAGCAGGTCAGGCAGCATCCGAGGATCAGGAGAATCAACATTTCGGGCATAAGATTCATCCTGATGAAGGGCCATGGCCCAAAATGTCGATTCTCCTGCTCTTCGATGCTGTCTGACCTGCTGTGCTTTTCCAGCAACACACTCTCAACACATACAGCAGAGGTCCCGGCACTGATCCCTTGGAACATCACTGGTCACGACCCTCCATTCCAAAAAGCATCCTTCCACCGACTCCTCTGTCTCCTATGACTAAGCCAGTTCTGTATCCATCTTTCCAGCACATCCCATGCCATGTGACTTCACCTTTTGGTCCCTTATAGCAGACTGGTACTTGTTAAAGGCTTTATTGAACTCCATGTAGACAACATCAACCACTTTTCCCTCATCAATCATCTTTGTCGTCACCTCAAAAAACTTGATCAAGTTAGTGAGGCATGGCCTCCCCCGCACAAAACCCATGCTGTCCCTCGCTAATAAATCCATTTGCTTCTAAATGCATATAGATCTTGTTCCTGAGAATCTTTTCCAATAATTTCCCTAACAGTGATGTGAGGCTGATAGGCCAGTTATTTCCTGGATTATCCCCATTACCCTTGTTAAACAATGGGACAACACTGGCTATCCTCCAGTCCTCTGGGACCTCACCTGTTGCCAGAGAGGATATAAAGATGTCTGTCAATGCTCCAGCAACTTGTTCCCTTGCCTCCCTCAATATCCCGGGATTTATCTACCTTAATACTTTTTAAGATGAACAACACCTCTTCCTTTTTAATGACAACTTGGCTCAGAAATGTGACACTCCCTTCCCTGAGATCATCCTCTACCAATTCCTTCCCTTTGTGTTGGTATTGACCAAAGTATGTACTTTCCCCCAGAAACATTAGCCGCTTTTGTCCCTGCATCCACTGCTGAAGCTCTCATCTTTAGAACTGGCAATTCTAGTGTTCAGCTGGCTAGCTTGTCTCTTAGCTGTACCTGACACACAATTCTGGTTCCTGTGACCTAACATTTATCAAGATGTTCTCATGGGTATACACAGGTTCAAAGTTCACCTTCGCTTAGAGTTTTTATAAAACTCATTTTTGCCATCAAAATAGTTCATAGTTTCTTCATTGCTGTAACCTCATTCGGCCCTATAACCTGCCAAGAGCCTTGGGATCTTCAGACTCTGACCTCTTGCACTGCCCTTTGCTTGCTGTACTACACCGTTACTGGCAATGTTATCTAAGAGAAAGCGAGGACTGCAGATGCTGGAGATCACAGTCGCAAAACGTGGTGCTGGAAACGCACAGCAGGTCAGGCAGCATCTGAGGAGCAGGAGAGTCGAAGTTTCGGTCATGAGCCCTTCATCAGGAATGTGGCTGGGCAGGGGGGAGATGCGGAGAGATAAATACGAAGGTGGGAGTGGGGCTTGGGGAAGGTTGCTGGGAAGGTGTAGGTAGATGCAGGTGGGGGTGATGGTGATTGGTCAGAGGGGAGGGTGGAGCGTGGAGCAGATAGGTGGGAAGGAAGATGGACAGGTAGGACAGTTCAAAAGGGCAGTGCAGAGTTTGAGGGTTGGATCTGGAATGAGGTGAGATGAAGAAACAGGTGAAATCGATGTTGATGCTGTGTGGTTGGAGGGTCCCAAGGTGGAAGATGAGGTGTTCTTCCTCCAGGTGTTGGGTGGCTTGGATTTGGCGGTGGGAGGAGGCCATGGTTACACTGGCAACATACTCCACCTTTTCCTCTGCTACATTGATGAATATTAGCGCCACCTCATGCTCTCATGAGGAGGTTGAACTGCTTATCAGCCTTCCACCCTGATCTCAAGTTCACCTAGACACTTATCAGACACTTCCCTCCCCTTCCTAGACCCCTCTGTCTCCATTACCAATGATCTTCAACCACAGCTCCCTGGACTACACCTCCTCCAACAACCCCTCCTGTAAAAATGCTATCCCCTACTCCCAACTGCTCCACCTCCACCATGTCTGCTCCCAGGAGGAGCAATTCCATTCCAGGGCATCCTAGATGGCCACCTATTTCAACTTACCCTCCCATGTGGTCAATGCCCTCCAGTGCATCTACTCCATTTCCTGCACCTCTGTCCTTGAACCCCACCCCTCCAACTGCAACAAGGATAGAACCCCACTAATCTCTAGATACAGCGCATTATCTTCCGCCATTTCTGCCACCTACATTCAGACCCCACCAGCAGAAATATACTTCCCTCCCCACCCCTATTGGCATTCTGCAGAGACCATTCCTTCCGCGATTCCCTCGTTAGGTCCACGGCTCCCCACCAACCCACTCCCCACTCCTGGCTCCTTACCTTATCAATGCAAAACCTGCTAGGCGAAAGTGAGGACTGCAGATGCTAGAGATTAGAGTCAAGAGTGTGGTGCTGGAAAAGCACAGCGGGTCAGGCAGCATCCGAGCAGCAGGAAAATTGATGTTTCGGGCAAAAGCCTTTCATCAGGAAACCTGTGTGCACCCACACCTCCCCCCTCACCTCAGTCTCAGGCCCCAAAGGATCCTTCCACATCCAGCAAAGATTTTCCTGCACATCCAAACACCTCAGCTACTGTGTCCATTGCTCTTGATGTGGTCTCCTGTACGTTGGGGAGGCAGGACGTCAACTCACAGAATGTTTCAGGGAACATCTCTGGGACTTGCTCACCAAACAACCTCACCACTTCAACTGCCCCTCCCACTCCACCAAGGACATGCAAATCTTGGGTCTCACCCACCGCCAAATCCAAGCCACCCAACACCTGGAAGTAGAATGCCTCATCTTCCCTCCTCCTCCTCCCACCCCCCCACCCCCCAACCTCATCCCAGATCCAACCCGGCACTGCCATCTTGAACCATCCTACCTGTCCATCGTCCTTCCTCTCTATCCGCTTCACCCTCCCCTCTGACCTATCACCATCAGCCCCTACCTGTGTCTACCTATCGTCTTATCAGCACCCCCACCCATTCCTGATGAAGGGCTTCTGCCCAAAACGTCAATTCTGCTGCTTCTTGGATGCTGCCTGACCTGCTGTGCTTTTCCAGCATCACACTTTTCAAGTGTTATCTCAGCACTGGAATTTCCTTCCTAAATCACTGCCTTTCTTTTGACATCATTTAAGACAAAATAAAATCTTCAACCGAATCTTGTGACACCATTTTCTAATATCTCCTTTGATTTAATGTCAGCTTTTGACTGATCAGGCTGCTGTGATGCGCAAGAACAATTTCCTACAATAAAGATGCTATGTAAGTCCCGACATCTGTGCAGAGTTTGGATCTTTCACTAATTTTGTGTACTCCTATTACCTGTCAAAAATGTATTTGGCCAGTAAGTTTTAGAAACAAGGAAGATAAATCGATCTCCATTTGATAAGGGATTAAATTATGGATGCTTAAAACTTTCCACCTTTTGCACACAGCAAGGCAAGAATTTGTTTCCAGCACCTCAACCCTTGAGTGTTCCAGTGAGTGCGCCTGTTAAACAAAAGTCAGTGGCAGAGCTTGAAATGGAAAAGGAGGCCATGGTTTCTCCCTTCACAAAGACAATGACCTCTGCAGGGATCTATACAACAGGTACGGCCAGAGGCGGGTGGGGGGAGGGGAAGAAAACATTTGTACCTTGTTTTAGTTGAACTGGACCAGTAACGGTGGTGCAGAATTGCTCCCAAATGGACAAAAATCAAATCAATTGAATTGAATTTATTGTCACGTGTACCGGGGCACAGTGAAAAGCTTTTGTCTTGCGAGCAATACAGGCAGATCACACAGTTAGGTAGCACAGATAAGTAAGTAATAGGTAAACAGCAGGTAAATATTGGAAAACCCCTTTTTTCAAAAAAATGCCAGTAAGCTCTAACCTAGGGAGAGGACAATCAAACAGAAAGAGGCTTCAGGGGAGCTAGATCAGTGTTTTTGTGCTATTGATACTTGTGTGGTTTCAATTCCTGCTCCCAAGGCTATGCAACCATGAATAGAAAATGGAAGAGTGGCCAGTGATCTGAGCAGCCCTCCCTGCAGGTTTCTGCTCTGTGTGGCGTTCATATGTGGCCGTCCACAAAGCAGGCCAAGTCTTACTTAGCCTGTAAAATCGGAAGAGGATCAGACGTTTTCAGACACCTCTAGCCTTGGGCAAAATCTTTTGCAATCAGCGGCTGATACACTCATCTTTTTAATCGATCATCCATCTAGTGAAAATCAAATTCCTATCTGATTCCTAATTTCATTAATTGGATCAAAATAATTCATTGTATTGATGATGAATTGATCCTGTCACAGCACTTTGGTTTGAGATAATTGCCTGTAGGGTTAAATTTTCAGGATTCCACCTGAAGGCAGGAGGGAAGTGGGGTGGGACATTGAGGAGAGGATCATCATCAGGGTGTAGATCCCAGCACCATCCTGTCTGACAGTAGGGAAACCAAGTCCCTCTAAGGCAGAAAGGCAAGTTAGGTTCAGTGAGAATATGAAAGGTGAGGTCAATCAATTTCCTGATGTGACAGGATGGAGATTAAATGCCTGGCACATGACTGGAGTGTTCCAGATAAGCTCTCAGACTGTCCCAGCCTATTTGGGTAGCAATACATAGGTAGACCCTCTTAATAAGGGAAAACCTGTCCCCTCACCTATCGGTGGCTGCCTCTTCTGTTTGTCATGATTTGGAGATGCCGGTGTTGGACTAGGGGATGTACAAAGTTAAAAGCTCCTTCATCAGGTGCTTCCAATTAAACCTGTTGGACAATAACCTAGTGTTGTGATTTTTAACTTTTTCTGTTTGTGTCCTTGTTGAAGTGCCCTCTGGTGTATTTACCCAGTACTGCAGCCAATTGCTTCTATAGCCAGAACACCTCTGATCCTGCAGTTCTGAGAACCTATTCACCTCCATTAATTGAACAGGAAACCGTCCTCCATGTTAACTAAGGGCTCAATCTTACCTTTAATCTGCTTCCTACCAGAAGTGGTTTTCTGTCTGAATAATAAACCAGTTTCCTGATCCACTTCACTCCATCTTGAATGTTCGGCTCATTGTCATTACCGTAGTTGTGTGAGAGAGAAAGAAGTGTGTGCTTCATTCTAACAATAATTTAATGAAATGTTTCATTATCAAGATTTATTACTGAAGTAACACTAAACTCATGTTGCACCTTTAGGTTTGGCTGGAGTTCTTGGGTTAGGAATAAGCTCCCCAAATCCTGCTTTCACGCAGATGGTTACAACCTTCGGCCTAGCTGGCCTTGTGGGCTATCACACTGTGTGGGGTGTCACTCCGGCTCTACATTCGCCACTAATGTCAGTGACGAATGCCATTTCTGGTAAGCATTTTGTAAAGTTCTAATATAAAGGTATAATCTCTGAAGTAGAAGAAAATATTCTCTAGTCTGGGTATATTCCATGACTGTTCTGTCCCATCTTTTTTTTAAAAAAAATTCCATATATGTTTAAATAAGCATTTTCCAGAAAGGTTTTCTTGAAACGAGTAATTTTTTATTTGTAGGTACTACTTTCACCAGACTCTAATTTAGTTCTCACTCCACTGACATTCTAAGCCAGTTATAAAGCTTTTGACTGCAAAACCTGTAGGTTTATCTCAGGTTTTTTATCAGTGAAATGTCAGACTGGCATTTTCCTGTGTTGTCAGTTTATAGACATTCTTTTCATGAAATAAAATCAATAGCAGATGCCTTGTGATGGGTGAACTTTGTAATCAACTGACCGACCAAGACCTGATCATGTTGAAAACAAAAACAGAAATTGTTGGTCTAGTGAGATTCCATTGGGTTAGCACTTCCACAAACTCAACTCCATCCAGTTGCTTTTCTGACTGTGAAAACTGTGGGCCTCTGGCTTCCAACAGGCCTTGATCAGGAGACACCGTATGCTCTGTTTCACAGGGTCCCATTATAAAAAGGCATACAAATTATGTGCCTTGACCCACAAACTATAATACTGTGTTGGAATGTTAGCTTAAGTAATCATATATTTTACTCATGGAATTTTAACACTTCATATTGCCATGCTGTACTTATGTAAAGATGTCATCAAAACATCCTGTGACCTTGGAAATTATTGCAATAAACAAAAAGAGCAGCAAGCAGATTTCTGAAAGCTATTTTTTCCTTCACTGTGTGGTTCACTCGTGTTTATTTTTGTATTCTTCAGGCCTTACAGCTGTAGGTGGTCTAGTCCTGATGGGAGGAAGTTACTTACCATCATCCGTTCCTCAAACACTTGCCCTCCTAGCTGCATTTATTTCATCAATTAATATAGCAGGTGGGTTGTATTTCGGAGATAGGATGCCGGTATTAGTTGGACAAGTGAGTGTGAGGTGCTGATTCAACAGTTCCACCATCATTATCGATCAATCCATCTTGAGTTTGCTTTTCCTCTACAGAATATTTTAATTCGTTCAGATTGCACAGGCACAGCTAATGCTCAAGGATGGAAAGAGTTGGTAACGAAATTGCTCCATAACTACTTTTAATTGTTAAGAGCAAAGATTGTATTTGTGTCCTTTTCTAAATTATTTGAACCTGAGCTCCCTTTTAACCTGACCAGAATCTTCCTTTCTCCAGAGAATTGATGTTTCTTAGTAGTACTGAGCAAACAGAATGCTATAGTTCTGACTTGCCTCCTATATTTATGTTTGAAGTGATTCTAGGGTTCCTTTTTTTTTGTTAAATTACCTTTTTAATTTTTCAAGTGAGGGGCCCAGGATATTCCTATAACCCAGCAGTAGGGTGATCTAGCTCCCACTCTGTCCAAAAAGCCGTGATGCCCTTTTCACCAAACAGTTATAGAGGTCTCTCCTTAAAGGATAGTGCCTCCATTCCTACATTGGATGGATTAGAAAAACAGTAACTCTTACTGTCACAAACATTGAACCAGTCGTTTCATTCCCTTTATGTTTCAACTGTTGCTTGTTTTAAACTGTCTTCTGGGTGGAAATGCTTGCTTTCAGTGGTAAACTGCAATTGATGTTACTCCTTGCCACATCAATTTAATATGCTTGTTTACAGTGAAATAAACAATATTTGGAAATGTGTATTTTATTTCAGGTGGTTTCCTTATTACCCAGAGGATGTTGGATATGTTTAAGCGCCCCACAGATCCACCTGAATACAACTATCTCTACATGTTACCAGGAGCAGCATTTCTTGGTGGTTATGGTGCCTCTTTGGCCAGTGGATATAACATAGAGCAGGTCGAGTCTATTTACCTTCTGTTTTACTTGTAATTCCAGTTCCTTTTACATGTGAAAAGCTTAAAACATGTTTGAGCTATTGTGTCTAATGATTTTGTATCTCCCTTCTTTGGGATTACACGCTGCAACTTTGTTTAGAATTTGACGTTGCTTTTATCTTGCCCACTAGTTAGCTAGTATGGCATCACGGTCAGCACAGACATGGAGGACCAAAGTGCCTGTTTCTGTGCTGTACTGTTCTATGTAGCATTTCAAAACAAAGGATTATTTTAAATTTAAATTGTGACACAATAATCAAAAAAAATTATTAGCATTTATTTTACTCCCTGCACTTTTAATACGTTTGTGAAAAACACAATTACTTGGTTTTAAAACAGTAATTGACACATTTTCAGAACAAGTTTATTTTATTGGGGATGTGAAGGAATTTCTCATGAATCATGAAGCAGTTCACTGCCGAGGAAGCTTTCGGCTCCATTTAACACCCTGTCATGTCATGATGAAATTGTTATTATGGACCAGACCAAACCCCCTCAAAGTATGTTAAGACAATAGCCTAGACTCCAACATTTCTGTGCTTTTAAAGGCAAGTGTAAGGTGTTGCTTTCCAGATGCAACTTGATTAGTCAAACTATCAGGCTTGAAGCAAAACACGTTTTATTTTTACACTATAGTTAAAATGCAAACAAAAGAAGGAAGAATTGGAATAACAACTCCATTGGAAAGTGTAACAGAATAATATTATTTAACTTCTTAAGAACAACTGTTCCAATATAGTAGCATCCCATAAACGCACCCTTCGCAAAGGCAAATTCAGTAAAACAGATTGTCTCACATGCAATTCTAGTAGCAGGAAGAGAACTTCAGCTTTTAGCTGTAACAGAGAGAGGAATAAGAGCTTCCACGTTAGCTTCAAGACCCCAGCAACTGCAGAAAGGTAAACCAATATCCTCGTGCTGTGGGAGCTTGACCCCACCCATTCAGGCTGCTTCTATTGTTCCATCTTAAAAATAATTCCCCAAGGCCTCACAAGTTGCTTATGTTACCAGCCTGAAGCAGACTAGATGGCACCTCTGTCTCAACTTCTCTTCATTTTAAAAAAAAACAGGTCAGAATGCACCTCTTCAAGCAATAGTATTGTCACATTGTTAATTGTCTAATATGATGCACTGCTTTATTCATACCTTTCCACTCCATGAAAGAAGAGACAAGTCATACAGAATGGGCAAACTGAATTTAATACCAAAAGAGACTTGACACTAGTTTCTGATTGCTAACAATAACTTTGCATGTAATGATACAGCTAAAAGATGGATCCAAAATTCAATTTACCTCCTTAATGGTTAGTTGTCACAGTTTTCACCTGAAAACTTGTAAATACTAAACTTTTAAAATGTCTGAAACCCCATTTGCCTGCCAGGCTAATACTGTCATCCAGCTTGGCAATGCTTTACTTGTACCTCTTTGAAACTCCTGCACTTTCTTTTTAACCCCCGAGGTGCTATACGCTCATGTAGCTTTTTTTGTTAATTGGAAATTACCCTGGGCTTCATTTTAACAAAGAAACAAAAGTGTATCTGATCTGATCTCTGAATCTGGTGAAAGTGACCTCTTTTATATCAGTGCTAACATTTCTGACCTGTTTAAGGAAAGTCCATACATCCTGAGGTTGACTGATGTTATTTAATGACTCTGGCTTTTTCTCACACCAGTGGCCTTCTAAAATCTAAGATGGTAGAAGTAATTTTTTTTTTGTTGCAAACACTTGGAAGCCCATGGAGTTAACTCATAAGTCTTCCCTGTTCTGTGGCATTAAAAGAAAACCAAGCTGAAGTCATCTCCAGACAGCAGTAAATAATACTGGAGTTTAAACAGCAGGAGTGCTGATATATATCAGGCCATCAGACAACTGAACCAATTTTGAAGCATTTGAACAACTTTAATAGGGGCCTATTGTTTTATCTTCCTGTTATAATTACTTAACTTGCCCACAATATGCATAGAAAAAAATGCAAATAAATAATAGCTATTAGGAAAGGTTACGTGTAAAGCTGAATACTTATATAGTATGGGCTATTCCTGAATTTAATTGGAAGCAGGATATTTTTGGTGTACTTAATAGTTGGGGGAAAAGCTTAACCTTTTTGTTACATTCAAAGTTTACTACCTAAAATACGCTGTTTACTATTTCAATGGATATTAAATTATAGACAATATTGCTAACATTTTAAAAAGTTTAATTACAAAGTAATAAATATGTTGCCCTTATAGATGATGTACCTTGGTTCAGGGCTGTGCTGTGTTGGCGCATTGGCTGGACTTTCTGCACAGAAAACAGCAAGATTGGGAAATGCACTGGGTATGATTGGTGTAGCTGGTGGTTTGGCAGCCACCCTCGGTGCAATTAAGCCTACACCAGAACTCCTGGGTCAGATGTCTTCAGCCATGGCGATGGGTGGAACTATAGGTAAGCAAGCAAGTCTAATTAATGTAACATGTCAGCCAGTGTATCCAGAGCAGGTTAACTTGAAATATATCTTCAATACAGAATTTGAATTAAAATGGAACAGGGGCTCTTCAATCTCAGAACGGGTCATTCTGTAACTGCCTACCCTACAGCTTGCCTCTCTATTCTCCAGATAGTTTTGATTTGTTGGGGAACAGAGTTTCACAAAAAGGGATGTGTCAGTTTTATAGCAGACAAAGCATGCGGTTGTAAAAGGGAAAAAAATTTACAACTGCTTAATTCCAGGACAGTCTGCAAATGAAATTTTCTGTAAGCCGAATAAGTTGGGCATCCACTGATGAAGCTCGGTTTCAACATGTTTCCTTGCAAAGCAGCTGGCTGACCTACTTCCTTAAAGCAAACTGATTATTTGTTTAAGATCAGGATCAATAGTTAATGGGACTTGTTTGCACTGATTTATAGTTAAATGCCATGTGAAGTAGGAGGGATCTTTAGAAGTTGGAACTGTATACATGCCACACTACAGAAAAAAATCCAGCCTGGAATGAATCATCTGGGTTGCAAGGTGGGGCTTTGCTTAGCTTAATGTGCTTTTGGGGAACAAAGTGAAACCTAGTAAACTTCATCAGTTGATTAAATGGATTAAGTAAAGTCAGGGATACAAAGAAAGCAAATATGGGTCCATTGACCGTGAGTACTATATAAACTATAAATCTGCCTTGATAATTTCTTATTGGTAATCTCAGTATAAGTGTTCAGTTGTCCGGGGGGGCAGGGTTTGTTCTGCAGTTATGCTCAGTTGGCAGTGCACTTGCCTCTGAATTGCAAGATTTTGGATTCAAGCCCCACTTGGGCCATGAATACACAAAACAGTGATACTCCAGGACAGTACTGAGGGAGTACTAGAATGTCAAAGCTGCCATCTTCAGATGAGACTTTTTACTGAAGCCTGGGGTTGGAGTTTGCACTTGTTGTGGGTGGGTCTGAAGGCCTGAGGAAGGTGGAGTCCTGCAGATGTTCTCCTGGTGGGAATTTGCTGATTTCTGCTGCATTGTCAACTTGACAACAGTGACTACACTGTAAAACCTTCACTGGCAGTTAAGTGCTTTCAGACATTCAATTGTTCAAGCACAAACTGAATCTCTCAGCAGCCTTATGTGAACACTAGACACTGAACAGGTGGAAGAGGCAAAGTAAAAATGTTAAGCTCTTGAAACATGGGAGTGAGTGGATTAAGAGTCATTTGTGGGGTATTTAATGGAGATGGGAGTTGGGGTTGGTCATGCCTGTCAGCTGGAGAGTTGGCAAGAACCTACATCACTTCCTTTCAGGACACCCACCAATTTGGCCCAGTGATGGACCTTTCCTAGTGGCTGAAACCCCACCCTAAGAGCCGCTGGCCAATCAGAAGTTTTTTTCTCAATAGCAGCACCAGAGAACAATGGCTGTTACTAGTCATGAACTCACCTGAGAGACTGAGTCCAGGGTTTGTAGGGAAGGAGGACTCTCTAGCAAGGCAGGGGGTACTTTTTTTTTTCCTTTTTAATTTAACCTATTATTCTAAACAACGTAATCAGAGATGTTATTACACACCTCTGGAATAGATGGGAATTAAACCCAGGCCACTCGGTCCAAGAGTCAGGATGCTACCACTGCGCCACGAGGGCCCCAGGGATCGCTCTAAGCAGACTTGCACTGTATTAAGCATCATTGACATACTTGGCACTAGAGGGAGCACAGGCACTTCCGCCACATATATGTGCATTCCTACAGACTACCACAATTCACAAGTAACCCAGCAAAGTGCACTGATACACTCCTTGTCCATTGCTGGTTGAATACCAGCTACTAATTGTGCTTCTGAAGGCCTCAATCGATAACAGGGCCTGCTCAGGTCATCCATGAGCCTTCCTATTCTGGAGTTAATTGGTGAAAAGGTAGGAAGGTGGTGAAATTCCCAAGCAATATTCTTCCACTGAATAGTTGCCCCCACACTGCCAAGTCTGTCTCAGGAAAAGGGATTAATTCCACGCAGTGAATGAATGTACATTGAGGTTGGAAGGGAGTTGGGTTGATGCAGCGTTGGATTCGTGTAGGTAATCACTGAAATTGGGTCTGGTTAGGGTGCTGAGAAGCTGGGTTATGCTTACAAAATTCTCAAAGTAAAATTGGAGCATGAGGAGCCAGTCATCTCTAGTCTACCCAATAAATGTTCCAACTGTAGTGTATGTTCTAACTAATGCAAAATAAAACTTCACAAAATATATAGCAAAGACTGCTAAAGATTTCTGGTACAGTTTTCCAGAGTACTGGGAGACAATGGCATATTAATGATGTCCCTCGGATAGTAATCCAGAATCCCAAGCTAATATGCCCTAAAATGGCAGATGGTGAAATTTAAATTGAGTAAGAATCTAGAACGTAAAAAAGAAACTGTCGATGGACATAAGGACCCATCTGGATTACTAATGTTGTGCAGAGAAGGCAATATACCATCCTTGCCTTGCCTGCCATAGACGTGACTCCATACCCACAGCTATGTGGTTAACCCTGAACTGGGCAGTTAGAGAGGGACAGTCTGTTCAGCTATGCCCACATTCCATGAATGTCTTTGTTTTTTGGTGAGGATCCTATGCCATTCTTTGTGTAGATATTGACAGGCACTAAAGAAATGGCAGTGAATTTTTCAGCATAACGCTGGAAGAAATTTTGACCCTGCCGGTTTTGCTACTTAGATTTGGAAATAGGGTAATCTTGCAACAGTCTTGGAATCAATGGAAGAGGCAGAGAGATAAAGTTGTATGCTGTAGATAGGGAACTCGTTCTTGATAGCATATAAATGTGAAGGTCAGACAAGATGATTTGCACGTTAGAGGTAACTGGAGATTTGAGGGACATTTTAGAAAAGTGGTATATTTGTATTATGGTAACAAAAGTGGTTAGAAGATATTGCAAACTGATTTTTGATTGTATCTATTACAAGTGAGTGGCACAAGGAAAGAACAGTTGGTGACATGTTATTGGTGTTTGATCTTTTTTTTTTGAGAAACCATCAGTAGAGGGTGCTGTTGGTCAGAAAACCATTCCAAATCTTAACTAAATTTCCTCTGTACTGAGTGTTCCACAGTAAATCAATGCACACTATTTTACTTATACAATGTTAAAAAAAATCCAGTACAGATGGAAAAATTATTTAACATTTACACATTCAGCATAACAGCAATGTGATTATACAAATGTTGGAGGATTAATTTACACAAGTAATGGATTGGTTATGAGTGAACTATTTCAGAAAGTTCCTTAACATATTGACAAAAGCTGAGTGGCTGCAAGCTCGAGCATCTACTGTACATTGTAAGCACAATGAGGAATCAGTTAGGAAGAGCTAAATTTGAGTGTGTGTCGTGACCAAAATGCGACATGAAAAGTGAGTGCTATAAAATTTGAAAAGTAGCCAAACAGGATTCAAAGTTATAAAGTTATAGAAAATTTAGTGCTTGCTGGAATACTGCTATTGCCATGTTTCTCATATAGTGGATAAGTTTTCAGTACATGGGACCCATGCAATGTTGAATAATTTGGCTTCCAAGTTGGATTTATCTCCTCAAGTTTTGACTCCCATTTCCTTTTATCATCTCATGAATTTTAAGTTTTGCCTCATGATTTTAAATGAACGAGGAAGAATAAATAACGGTGCAACAGAGCTTCAACACTTGGAGCATGAGGAACCACTTCCCTCTCGCCTATCAAATGGTCCGCCTGTAATGAATTCTGTAAATAATGCAAAGAAAATACTGCATAATGGTTTACTGTGGAACATAAAATGATAGCAAATCAAGCAGCTCTTTGTTTAAAAGGCAAATGTGTCCACAAGATGAGGATTATATAAATACTCAGCTGCTGTGTCAGGTGGATATTCATTTAAGCGTTGGAGTGAACATTGACAGGCCCATGGAATTATTCCAGGAAAGGCTGTCCAACATTCCTCCATCACCATCACCACCAAAAACAGACAAACTGGCTATTAATTTCCTTTTCATTTTATGATATGTTGACGTAATTGTTGCTGCACTTCAAAGAAACTTATTGTGTGCGCGATATGTTGAGACATTTATGAGAGACATGATAAGGTGCTTTATTAGTGCAGTTTTGTTTTGTTCTTTCATGTTTAAATATTGGGATTATGCATCAGCTTTGTGAACTGGATCCAGCACTCCATCTGTTCTGATGACCAAAGTAGAGCTTGGTTATTGGGCTTTCCACAATGCACTGGGTGTAAGCCTTTGTGTTGGGTTTCTTAAAGAATTATAAAAGGACAGATCACAAGAATTGAGATGTGGAATCAACTGAGCTTTGATAACAAGATTGTGTATTTTATAGTCACCCACGGCCCACACTCTGTAGTGTGCTGTGAAGTTGAAATAAAAACCAGCGGCAATATTCTGAATTTTGCCAAAATATTTTAGCAGACATAATACATCTTTTAATATGTGGTGGACGAAGCTCTGTTCTGTACTTAATGGTGTTTAACCTTCCCCAGGTGTGCTTGATGCTGAAAAATAGGTGCCTTAAATGTAAAATGCTACTTTCCAAGACTAACATCCTTCAGCTGATCACATAATGTATGGAAATGTTGAGGCAGTAATTTGTGGACTGTACAGTCCAAATATTAAAACGCAACCATCGTTTACTTCAGAATTGTTCAATGATAAAATAAGTTTTTGTTTCATTATGAATTATTGATATGAACTTTAAACATCTGCCCTATTATTTAATCATGTCAAACTGATTAAGGCTATTTGGAAGTGAGACTAGATGCTTGAAAGTAAGTGTGAAGAGAAAGGATTACTTTTGTCACTAACATGGTTCCTTCCTTTAGTGAGTGTACCGCAAATAGAACTATTTTGTTAGAAAAACAAAATATTTTTCTAATGCATGAATTCATGAATTCTTTCCATTGTGCTACACTTATTATCTTAGGAACAGTTGAGTAAGCAGGCTGCTTTTGAAAGCCAGGATAATTCTTTACAAAACTTTGCTTTATCGACTTCATTTGAGAAGGCATCGTTGTTTGGAGACTCTCCCTCTTATTGTTGTTGACTAGCTGTAACAGTTTTCAAAGGAATGCAATAGTCTGTAGAGGTTCAGTATCCAGACAGTTTATGCAACTGAAATGATGATGACAGAAATAGTGTGTGCTTGCATCTATTAGAAACCCAATACCCGAGCCTCTGGCGTTTTGGAAAGTACCACATTTGAAATGTCATGTTGTATATCGATGTTGTGAAATGTATGTTGGCGTTTTTGCGCAGGGTAACAATTTATTTCCCGACAGCTCCCAAATGTCCACTCATACAGAACAAAATTCAGTGCAGCTGGCAGAAGCACTAGCACAATCCAAGCAGTTACTTAAGAATAGGTTAACACAAGGTCACCAGTGTTAGAATTCAATACCACTCACATGTGAGTTCCATTATTGAGTTTTTACATTTCACCAGATTCCACAGGCAGGATTTCAAAAGCTTAGGGTGCGACAACCCAAGAGAAAGTCTACTCGGAATATCAACTGGTTGTAGATTGACCAAATGCAATTTGGACCTTTTTTTTGTTTTCCATTCTGTTCTCTCTTTAATTATTGTTTGTTTGACTGGGTTTAATTTTTTTTTGTCACCTCACTTCATTTACTCTTTCTGACTGTCTCGTGCCTTTTGCTTCCAGCTTTCTTGCGCTCCTCCCATTTCTACAAAACGCAAACTGGAATGTGTGGGTAGTCAGGGTGGAAGTCATTTACAATGGTTGCTCAAGGAGTTGAGAAATGCTTCAGCCAAATAAGAAAAGCAGCAGGAATTTGGTAATGAAACTGCATTCCGTCATGAGGTCAAGTATTCAAAGCTGGAAACCATAGAGGGTTTAATGAACAGTTTCAAATAGGAGATAGCGTGCTGACATACCTTGGAGTAATGAACCATGTATTAGAATCAGAGAATCCCTATAGTGTGGAAGCAGGCCATTCGTCCCATCAAGTCCACACCAGCCTTCCAAAGTGCATGACCCTATCCATGTAAACTTGTAATTTCCATGTCTAATCAACCCAGCCTGGGCACTACAGATCATTTACCATGGTCAGTTCACCTAACCTGCACATCATTGGACTGAGAGGAAACTGGAGCATCCAGAGGAAACCCACACAGACTCTGGGAGGATCTGTAAACTCCACACAAACCGTCTTCCAAGGCTGGAATCAAACCTAGGTCCCTAGCACTGTAAGGTAGCAGTATTAACCACTGAGCCACTGTGCTGTATTAGTAGACCCAATCTTCTGCATTAAGCTATTAGACACAGTCACAGAGAAACATTTCTCTGGCACTGAAATGCTTCCCACCAGGACAGGTAGAAAACCAAACAAAGTAATCCCTGCACAGCTCTCTCCATCTAGTATTTTGTTAAAGGATGCTACTACAGTATTCTAGGGTTACAATTGGTTGGTCTATAAGATGGGGACAAACTGTAAAAGAGAGTATCCTGCACCCAACAGTGGTGCTGTTCAGGGAGCTGCTGGACTGGTAAAGCTCAATGTGAAATGGTGTAGCTGTGGAAGCTGCTCCATAATAGATGAAGCTGTTCAAGGGCAGTAGGTTGATGGGGACGGGAGCAAGGCTTCTGGGGAAGTGCAGTTTCTTTCCTATTCAGGCCTTATTGGGAATGGAATGGAATGGAGTCGGAGGCTGAATTCTGCTGACCTATGGGTGGATAGGGCTGTAAAGGTGCAGATTCCCATTGCTGTCCTGCTAATGAGGAAACATTCCAATGGCAGGTTGGAGAGAAGAGTTATGATTAGCTCTGTGCTTAGTGGAGGTGGGCAGCCAATTCTGATCATTACTGACCCAGTTCGAGGAGATTTGACTGGACATGGGCATGTGCTGATGGAGCAACAGCTATCCAGCTAAGTTGATAATGGTTTCAAGGAGGTGGACTCTCTGTGACAACTCCATTAATGTCTGCGACTTAAGCTACAAAAAAGTTTGCATTTGGGAGGTACAGTACTGAACCAAGAACTGATGAGGGGTCGAAAGCCTGGGGGCGGGGGGGGAAAAAAGTTCCCCCCCCCCGAGGGACTTTCCCTCCATCCCATGGGAACAACTGCCCTCGATCCTCTGCATTTTAGTTTCAGTATACCTGTCCCGTGTTGCCTTTGCACTGAGGCACTTTTTAAGGCTTCTGACCTGCCTCAGCAGTGCCCTCCCCTTCCAGTGGGACTACCTGGCCTCCACAGCTTCCTGCTTTCTAATTGGGCTGGCAGCATCAGAGGTCCTTAAGGCCAATGAGTCCATCCTGCTGCTGACAATTGAGCTCAGTCTGACTTTCAGTCTGACTTTGGGTGCAAACAGAAGTCTGGTGTAAATGTCAGCCCATAATGTCATTAAGGCCAATAGAGATGGGTATAAATGTAAGCTGGATACACTGCAAAGATGAATAATGCCATTTGCTTCAAGGCAAATAATTGGATCTCGTTGTCTCTCTATTTTTGAAGTGGGTAGAAGAGCCAAATCTGTATCCTTGCTAGCTTTTGAATTTAATATTTTGTCATATTTATAAATGCTGTTCTTGCCTGTTAGGTCTCACCATTGCCAAACGCATTGAGATTTCGGATCTGCCTCAGCTGGTTGCTGCCTTTCACAGTTTGGTTGGTTTGGCAGCAGTTCTCACCTGCGTTGCTGAGTATATGATCGAGTTCCCACACCTTGATGCAAATCCTGCTGCAAATCTTATTAAGACTGTGGCTTATTTGGGCACCTATATCGGTGGCGTGACATTTAGCGGTTCACTAGTGGCTTATGGGAAATTGCAAGGTAACGTTTTCTATATAGTAAAACGTGATTGTATTAAACTACCTCATTGTTAAAACTTTAGGTTCAATCTTTGTGGTTCTTTCATGAATGTAGTGTGATTTTTTAATATTTTAATTAAGTAACTCTAAATATCTATATATTCTTGTTGATATATTGCATATTTATATTCTGAATTATAATTAAATATTATTAACAATGTGAACCGGTTTAGTTCCAAATATAAACTCATTTTATTTTCAGGCAAAATACAAATGAAAGTTTAAACTCCGTTACTGCCTGCTACTTAAGCTACAGAAAGACTTTGCATTTTGGAGGTACACGTACTGAACCGAGAACTGATGAATGCACTGAGAGTATCGGCAAAAGTGCTTGAACACAAGTGTCTTTTTTTTATTTAAAATATTTGGTATTTTTGTAAGTTATGCTTCATTGATGGAGCTGCCACATTTCACATCTGCCGAGATGCTGCTTAACTTTCAAAAGAATGAGTGTGAGAGAGAGAAAGAGACAGGGTGATAGTCACACAACTTCTATCTGCAACCTGAAGATTACTTTCTCTACTTGGTTTTGTCATTGTGTTACTTACTGCTTTTTACTTTCAGTTTGCAATTAAATTTACTTTTTTTTTAATGATCTTGAATTCTTCCAAACTGCTTTAAAACTGATCAACTAAAAGTCACTTTAGCAACAGAATTTTTTTTTAAAGCAACTTGGCAGTTACTAGCTAAACTTCTTTGTTACACAGGCCTACTAAACTCCGCTCCACTTATGCTACCTGGGCGGCACTACCTAAACGCTGGATTGTTAGCAGCCTCAGTCGGTGGACTGATACCATTTATGCTGGATCCCAGTTATACCACAGGCATGACCTGTCTGTTAAGTGTCTCTGCTTTGTCAACAATCATGGTATGAAAACCTTAAATCTGTTGTAGGTATTTGTTGTAAGAATTGATATTTGTTAACTTTTTTAAAAAAAATTAGTGTAGTTGATTTTACACAAAATGACAAGTATGTAATGTCATCCAATACATGTAAGAGTAATTCATTGTATTATTGGAAGTAAAATTGGTTAGGAATGGTTTTCATGCTTTATCATTCTCCCTGGGTTTATTGGGTTAAAAATTTAAGAAAATTTGATACTGGGGGAAAAAGAAATTCGAAACAGTAAAGTGAATTGAACTAACTTTGGTGTTATATGTACTTGCATGTGTACAGTGAAACGTTTACAAGTTGCCATTCATGGTGCCCCCTTAGGTACAAAGGTACCTAGATAGAGGTTCTTGAGTACAAATTCTTAGAGGAAAAAAGTTAGAAAAATAAGGAAATAAAAAGTTCAGATAACTTTGTCAGTAAATGCCACAATTTGCAGGTCATGTAATCTGAAGCAACAATCAGTTGTATCCCGATCAAGCGTGTAGGTCAGTGGAGGTTAGTCAAAAAATGGGAGAACACGCTATTGTCAGGACTTCATTACAAGACAACCAGGTTCACCGAAAAGTCAGGAAGCTGTTAAGTGACCAAATCAAAATTGGAGGAATTTAAAATGACTCTTTGGCCCTAAAATAAAGCGATGCTTAAAACTAAGTGGAATAAGAGGCATGAATTCATCTGGGGGGGAAACTATCAGGGTTTCTTTACAAAGTGCAAAAGAATTCAAAGCTTGGAGTGGATTTCTAGACAGCATCGTGCAGATGAAAAAATTCTTTTACAGACATTCAGGAACCAACTGTCATTTAATGTCTTTCAGAATGGATCAACAAAGATATTCTAACTGGCCTTTATTTGGCTGTATCTCTTGTGAACTGTGAAAATATGAAATGCATTGCCAGCTCAATTGTTTGATAAATAGTTAAGATAATAGAATCTAATTGTAGTTTTTGAAATTGCAACTTGACAACTAATTGTTTAAAATACAGATTTTTTTTTGATGATGACAATATTCATTGATAATATTTTATATTATCACGATACGTTTATGGACTGTTGTGGCACTGCTGTAGAGGTATTTAACAATATTTGATATAAGTATTTTCTGATCATTATGGTCAATAAGTTGAGTAGTGAGTAATGTGACTGCATTATAACACTGTTGTACCTACTTTGTGTCCAGGGGGTAACTCTCACAGCTGCCATTGGTGGGGCTGACATGCCTGTTGTGATCACTGTGTTAAACAGTTATTCTGGTTGGGCCCTGTGTGCAGAAGGTTTTCTATTGGATAACAATTTGATGACGATTGTTGGTGCTCTGATAGGATCTTCCGGCGCTATCCTCTCTTACATCATGTGTGTGGTAAGACATTTTCTTTTTAAAAGTAAACCTTAGAATGATGCTGCCTGTTATTAGCTAGTGCGGGCTGGCAGGGATGCCCGAGGCAGAGTGAATGGTTATCGAGTCAGAAATTGAATGGGAGGGTTCTTGTGGCACAGTGGTAGTATCCCTACTCCTGAGTTTGGAGACCTGGATTCGAATCCCACCTGCTCCAGAGGTATGTATAATAGCTCTGACCAGGATAATTGGAATTTTTTTTAAAATTGGATGTAAATAGAGAACAAGTTATCAGTGGGTTGAAGATGTGAGAATTGGAATAAAGCTGTAATCAGAATAGCTTATTAGTTGATTGTGCATAACAGAGATTTTAAAAAGTGCTAGTTATTTATCATTGTCTCCCAAATCTAATCATTGTGGATTTACACTCTGAAGACCTGGAGTGATTTTATATGGGATGCAACAGATTTCCATATTGAAACAGGAAGAAACATAAATAAATTAAAATCTAACATTTTTTTTCCTTAGAGCTACATATAATAACTCCTTCCCACAAATACCTTGCACACTCCTCATTTGTACAAAATGGTTTTGACTAGTTTGTTTATAGAGACAACTCATAATGGATTGTTTAGGAAGGGTCTCAGAATCACACACGTAAACCGTTGTGAAATGTTGATTACTGACGTACAGGAGCATTTATAGATACTAGCTCCATCTCTGTCACATTATGGTGACTTTCAGTAGTTGGTTTGTGTTGCCAATTAATTTAACTTAGCAAACTGCTCTGTTACGTTCTTAAATGAGAATATATGATTAGGCTTTTCATGTTCAGCACCAGTGCAACAATGAATATTCATCTGTGATCCCTTCAACAAATTGTTCTTAATGTGAGGCCTATTTCCATAATTTGCAAAAAAAAGAAAACTCATTGCGTGCATGGTTCCTGAAGTTTGTATTATATGTATATGTGCTCTACTGTTTCAGCCTTTTTAAGTATCCTCAGTAGCTTTATACCATGATCCAGGCAGTTACAAACTTTAATAAATAGAAAAGCAATGCACAAAAGTAAATCTAGTCAGATAGTCATTGCCCACAAGAAACAATCTGCTGGAATTAAACTACACCTAAATATCTTGCTATACACTAAATATTTGGTGCTTTACATTCAAGGCAATGAATCGCTCATTACCCAATGTAATCTTGGGAGGATATGGAACATCATCCACAGGCGCAGGCAAACCCATGGAAATTGTTGGAACTCACACTGAAGTAAATGTGGATCAGGCTATTGAAATGATCAAGGAGGCCAACTCGATCATCATTACTCCAGGTATGGGTATCTGAAATCGTTCACTTATAATGAAAAAGGAGGGTTTCAAGCAGCAAAGATAGATATCGCAATCTGATTATTTTTAAACATTTGTCATATTTTAATAATAATTTACAATATACACATTTATTATTAATATTTGTTTTCTTTTTACAAAAACAAACTGAAAAACTTGAGTATTCATAGGAAAAAGATGCCATGAAAGATTTTTGTCTTGTTCTCAGGACAAAATTGCAAGAGTTTCCATGTTGTGTGCAAGATGAAAAGCTTCAGTTGCCTGTCTTTTCCAGCAACACTTTTGTACTAACAAGCAAGAAAGAAAAACTGAATTATGTAGACTGTTTTTCTTTCAACTGTACTTCAGGCCAAACATCCTGCAATTGAAGGTTACCATTTCTCTAGAGATAAGCCATAATTAGTAATAAATAGTGTTTATGGAGGAAAGTGAAGATAAATGTGAAAATTAGTAATGTAATCAACATCATATGAACCCCTCATTTATCAGCATCTGTGCAATTGCATCACCATCAGAATCCCTTTGGTTCAGTGGTAAGACGATAACGAAGTATTTTCTTTGATTAAATGCTAAAATTGTGAAGAGTTTTAATAATGGAACTTTGGAAAAACTGTTCATTCAGTCAGATGATTTACCAGAAGATACAAAATGAAGAGAGAGATGCCAGAAATTCGTCCATGTGTTTGCTACTCTGCATATTTTAAAGTTTACATGTAGAAAGTGAAAGGAGAAGGTGTAGTGTTTATGTTACTGAATTATTGTTCTGCGGACATGGGTTAGCATTCCATCATGGTACATATGGTGAAATTTGAATCCAATAAAAATCTGAATTAGAAGTTATCTTTTATGACAACCATGTAACCACTATTGATTGTTGTAAAAACTCATCTGTTTCACTGATGGACTTTAGGGAAGGAAATCTTCTGTCTTAGTCTAGCTTTCATGTAACTCCAGTCCCAGTAGCAATGTGGTTGACTCTTAAATACCTATTCCATTCAAGGGAAAGACGTGATGAGCAATTAATGCTGCATGTGAGTGATGGCCACAAGAATTTTAAAACATTAATGGCTAGTCTACCCGGTGTCACGTTCTCCACTGTGCACCGTTGAATTTCCACGTGATAAAATTCCCATTTCCAATGACATTGAGGTACGAAGGTAAACTGGCCAATAATATAAAGGAGGATAGTAAAAGCTTTTTTAGGTATGTGCAAGGCAAAAAAATGGTTAGGACTAAAATTGGGCCCTTGAAGACAGAAACAGGGGAATATATTACGGGGAACAAAGAAATGGCAGAAGAATTAAATGGGTACTTCAGATCTGTGTTCACTGGGGAAGACACGAGCAATCTCACCGAGGTAACAGTGGCTGAAGGACCTGAACTTAAGGGAATTTATATTTGCCAGGATTTGGTGTTGGAGAGACTGTTAGGTCTGAAGGTTGATAAGTCTCCGGGGCCTGATGGTCTACATCCCAGGGTACTGAAGGAGGTGGCTCGGGAAATTGTGGATGCGTTGGTGATTATTTTCCAGAGTTCGATAGATTCGGGGTCGGTTCCTGAGAATTGGAGGGTGGATAATGTTATACCACTTTTTAAGAAAGGTGGGAGAGAGAAAGCAGGAAATTATAGACCAGTTAGTCTGACCTCCGTGGTGGGAAAGATGCTGGAGTCTATTATAAAGGATGAAATTACGGCACATCTGGATAGTAGTAACAGGATAGGACAGAGTCAGCATGGATTTATGAAGGGGAAATCATGCTTGACTAATCTTCTTGAATTTTTTGAGGATGTAACTCTGAAGATGGACAAGGGAGATCCAGTAGATGTAGTGTACCTGGACTTTCAGAAAGCTTTTGATAAAGTCCCACATAGGAGGTTAGTGAGCAAAATTAGGGCGCATGGTATTGGGGGCAAAGTACTAGATTGGATTGAAAATTGGTTGGCTGATAGGAAACAAAGGGCCGTGATAAACGACTCCATTTCGGAACGGCAGGCAGTGACCAGTGGGGTACCGCAGGGATCCATGCTGGGACTGCAGCTTTTTACAATATATGTTAATGATATAGAAGATGGTATCAGCAATAACATTAGCAAATTTGCTGATGATACAAAGCTGGGTGGCAGGGTGAAATGTGATGAGGATGTTAGGAGATTACAGGGTGACCTGGACAAGTTAGGTGAGTGGTCAGATGCATGGCAGGTGCAGTTTAATGTGGATAAATCTATGGTTATCCACTTTGGTGGCAAGAACAGGAAGGCAGATCTCAATGGAATCAATTTAGGTAAAGGGGCAGTACAGAGAGATCTGGGTGTTCTTGTACACCAGTCAATGAAGGCAAGCATGCAGGTACAGCAGGTAGTGAAGAAGGCGAATAGCATGCTGGCCTTCATAACAAGAGGAATTGAGTATAGAAGCAAAGAGGTGCTTCTGCAGCTGTACAGGGCCCTGGTGAGACCACACCTGGAGTACTGTGTGCAGTTCTGGTCTCCAAATTTGAGGAAAGACATTCTGGCTATTGAGGGAGTGCAGTGTAGGTTCACGGGGTCAATTCCTGGAATGGCGGGATTACCTTACACGGAAAGACTGAAGCGACTGGGCTTGTATACCCTTGAGTTTAAAAGACTGAGAGGGGATCTGATTGAGACGTATAAGATTATGAAAGGATTGGACACTCTGGCAGCAGGAAACATGTTTCCGCTGATGGGTGAGTGCCGAACCAGAGGACACAGCTTAAAAATACGAGGTAGACCATTTAGGACAGAGATGAGGAGAAACTTCTTTACCCAGAGAGTGGTGGCTGTGTGGAATGCTCTGCCCCAGAGGGCAGTGGAGGCCCAGTCTCTGGATTCATTTAAGAAAGAGTTGGATAGAGCTCTCGAGGATTGTGGAATCAAGGGTTATGGAGATAAGGCAGGAACAGGATACTGATTAAGGATGATCAGTCAGGATCATATTGAATGGTGGTGCAGGCTCAAAGGGCAGAATGGCCTACTCCTGCACCCATTGTCTATTGACATTGCTTTTGCTTCATTTGCTTGTCATTCCATTACCAGCTTATTTCTGCATTAAACAGTGAGATCATGGAAATACTGGGTCACTAAACCTGTCCGTTTCTTCAAGATTTTTTTAAAAACATGCAGTTGTTGCAAACGTTGCTGGATGATTGATTGTATCAAACGATATTTTAGATATTTTGCAGAGCCCTGACAATATTATTACCATTTTCTAGTTTGGCTAAATATCACCTAAATATCACCAGGGTGGCACGGTGGCTCAGTGGTTAGCACTGCTGCCTCACAGCGCCAGGGACCCGGGTTTGATTCCAGCTTCCAGGTGATTGTTTGTTTGTGTGGAGTTTGCGCATTCTCCCAGTGTCTGCGTGGGTTTCCTCCGGGTGCTCCCGTTTCCTCACACAGTCCAAAGATCTGCAGGTTAGGTGAACTGGCCATGCTAAATTGCCCAGAGTTCTAGGTCCATTAGTCAGGGGTAAATACAGGGTAGGGGAATGGGTCTGGGTGGGTTACTCTTCAGAGGGCCTGTTTCCATACTGTAGGTAATCTAATCTAATCAAAACATGACATTAATTATTAAACTTTAGTGTTTGAGATTTTTTTTCCGCTCTCAATCAGGTAGAGTCTACCCGATTCTGCAGAAATGGTTATTGTGGGATGAGCACCAGCCATCATTGCTGATTTAATAAATAAATAGAAAATTTCAGAGGAGTTACTTAATCGCCCAGTATATATACAAGCAAAACAAAAACACATTTAATCTTCTCCAAAACCACTTGTTTTAATGCTGTGTTAACAAGGTAAATGGTAATGCCATTGAGGAATCTTAACCTATCATGCCCTAAAATGCCATCTCAGCTTTTTTTTAAAAACAATGTAGTGTGTTAATTTTGGATTAAATATGTGATCTGTAATACAGGTTGGGGTTTGTGTGCTGCAAAAGCTCAATATCCAATAGCTGACATGGTGAAGATGCTCATCGAACAAGGGAAGCAGATCAGGTAAGGGCTTGGTTTTTTTCTCTCCCTCTCCCTCCTCCCCTCCTCCCCTCTCCCCCTCCTCTCCCTCTCCCTCTCCCTCACGGTTTCTAATCTATACCACCATCACACTTGGCTGTCATTAGTTGTTTAAAATTACTACCAGAGGATTCTCCACAACACACTGGCCAACTTCCGGGTATATGTGGCAAGAGGCCTAGTCCATTTGATGGCAGGTCCTCATTAATATGCTACTGGCAGGCTGCAGGGGTTCTATAAATGCCTCTTTGCAGCTCCATGTCAATGCAATATTGGGTGGCCTGTAAGCTGACTTTGCTGACAGAGATATTAGACTTTGGGAGGCATGAACACTGAGAGTAATAGCAGTGTCCATTCTATGCTATTAGATCAGAGTGGAGTATTTAAGGCATGTACTTTGCCAGTAGATCTTTACATTTCTATATATTGTTGAATATTCTACATGCATATCTATTGTATAATCATTGCCCTGGTTTATTTTTACAAGTCATTAGTGCTGTTATTCTGCTAAACATCTCAATTGTCCAGCAGTAGGGTCAGGGAGAATTGGTGATGTGGGGTGAATGGGATGATCAGTTAATTGCATCTATTTTGAGATCCTGCTTACATCTGTTGTGTTTACTTGTCCTTCTATTTGATTGGTTTGCCTTGGTAAATGCAGTTTATAGCTTGACATATTATGTGTCAGATCATTATTTCATTGAAAGATGTCCAGAGTGCTAGGTATGTAGAAACTAGTGAATCTTTTGGGACTATTGGGCTTATTGTTTAACCTAAGTATGTTAGCTGATTAAATTGCTTCATACGTGAGACCATGTTTCAAGCATAAGCTTGCCTATGGATGTCCCAGACATGAATAAAACAGTAGAAAGTGAGGACTGCAAATGCTGGGGAGTGTGGTGCTGTAAATGCACAAGGTCAGGCAGCATCTGAGGAGCAGGAGAATCAATGTTTCGGGCATAAGACCTTCATCAGGAATCGGGTTTAATCTTGCATGAATAAAATAGTGCCCACATCATTACTAAATTCTCTAATGAAGACCTGACTATTGTTTCTGTCTGTACTTCATTCTCATTCTACAAGTACCAAAGATTTTATGAATTGTATTTTGTCCTCTGTTGAGGTGTAACTGACTTACGTTAATCTACTAAATGATTGTAATGGAGAATTATTCAGTGTAGAAAATATTTCCTCCTGTTGACCAGGAGTCTAATATAAACCAGCAATTTATAGATTCAAGTTTATATTTTTATTTTTGATTGAGCAAAAACTTTTTACACTAAAACCATGACAAATACAACAGAAATTGTTGCAATGAACCAGTATGTCATTAAACATTAAGTAAAGAGATTATGGAATGCTTCATGGATTCAATCAGAAATTTGATGTCCAAAACTTAGACTCTTCAAAGCAAACTCAGCTTGTTTAATATTCTTCTAGGTTTTCAAACTAGAATTGAAAACTGCTTTGTTCTGGTCAAACATTACTTCTCAATCTGTCACACTGGTTTGTATCCATGTCAAAATTGCTGTTAATTCTGCAGTTCATGGTTTACAGGTAACCTATGTAATAGTTCAGTTGAATAGATGTTAGAAATTCAGCACCGAATATTCAAGAAGAAAGGCACATTTTGTGAAGTCTGCATCAATCAAACGCATGATGGAACATGCCACTTTTCTTCACTGAGAAACAATGCCATTTAAGCAATCAAAATATGATATGGTACTTACTACAAAAAAGGTTATTTTCATTAATTGTTGGAATGTTGTTTTGCAGGTTTGGAATACATCCTGTTGCAGGCCGAATGCCTGGTCAACTCAATGTACTTTTGGCTGAGGCGGGTGTACCTTATGACATTGTTTTAGAAATGGATGAGATAAATGAGGACTTCCCAGGTGAGAACAGAAAAAAACAACAATAATTCTGAGGTGCTGCCAGAAACCAATGCAATGTCCTCTCAATATTATCCCTTGTTTTATTAATGTTCACATACTCGCTTGCGATAATATGTATAGTTTTATCAGAAAATTACTTATATAAACACTTGAAATTAAAGCTGAACTTTTTTTATATTGGTTGAGCAGCAGTATATTGAAGACTTGGACAGAAAGTCTGAGAACTATGAATGCAGAAATAAAGCAGAGCATAATAAAAATAAATAGTAGATTCTCCCCTCCCCTTCAAGAGGTAATGGAAGCAGAGGATAATTTTGCTGCCTTTAATTTGCAGTAAGTTCTCGTTAAGCTTTTGCACCTGGGCCACATTATCAGTCATGTATACACACAGAAAATGTACAACAGTAGAAATTCAAAAATTGTAACACTTAAAGTACGTTGTACATATATTGCACCATTTTCAACTTCTAGACTAGTAATATATACCACGACTATACTGCTGTACCCATTAGCACATTATCAGTTGTTTATAATATGTTAATGGACTCCATACTGCACACAAATTTTTCTTCTAAGTTGGACCTTCTGATATAATTTTTTTGTTGATTTTGCCTCCCTGTGTAATTTGAAACTGCCAAAGATACTTCAGGAAGAAACTTGTTAGATAAGCAGACATTGAGGATAGCGATTTCCTATTCCTAAAATGAAAAAGCGTTTCCTATCTTGCATTTGATAAATATTTGACCTGTTCTCTTGCTCGTTCTGTTCCACCACCCTTCTCCTATCTAGTCCCTGTTCCCTTGGCCCCCTCAAACTGACCTCCTCTGCTGTCTCATTCCTCCTTCCATGCTTGCCTACCTGATCTGGAAAGACCATAAACCTCGTGAACAAATTTCTGTTGTTTATTTCTGCCTTAGACTGTGGTGTTTCAAGAAAGCAGCTCCCCATTACCTTCTCCAGGACAGTCAAGGATGGCCCCATAAATACTGGCCTAGCCAGTGATGCCCACATCCGATGAATGACTTCACCTTACAGATGAAACCTGTATTTAGTGATGGAATGAAGATCCCTTTAGAGCTAGATTTTTCCAGGATTTGAATTCATCCAGTCACTAGCAAATGATCACATGAGGATTTGATTTTGGGTAATTCACCTAGTCACTAGCGAATGATCACATGATCTGGTTGCCTCAACAATAAATGAGAGGGGGAGAAGTTTAATATAAGCTAATTATAGGGTGGTGATTCTGTGTGAAAGCGGTTCAATACAGGCTGCAGAAGAAAAAGATCTGTCTATTGTGGAAAAAAGGATATGTGATTCAAACAGTTCATTTTAGATTATAAGTAACTGAGTTAATTGGATAGTAAAATATTTTTGATTTAAACCATGCAGCCTATGGCTTTTTTCTTTTAGAATCTGGAAATCCAGGTGATTACTAAAATAAGTACAAAAATATTACTGGTCTCTACTGAGTTTGTAATGCAACTCATGGCCTTTATTTTGCATTCAATCACAACGCAAGTTGTTGCAAACCTAGACGATAATTAACAAAATACTGTTTTACCTTAAACAATTCAGCAAACATGGTAAAATTTGCTGGTCAACCAAGAGTTAATGCTAAAATAAACTTTATGCTTAAAATATTTGTAACCTATAAGTGAAAGGAGGTAGCAAACTGCTTTTGTTTGAAAGTAAGTGCAAGGATTTATTTATTCATGAGGCAGCGGGCATTGACAAAATGACCAGCTCTAGTAAACTTGGATTTTAAGGAGAAACATGTGTTCAACATTTACTGGCATTATTGTTTCCCTCCTAATTTTTTTGAATGTAGAAAAACTGATCGGATAATATTGATGTCAACTGATACACCATACCATGAATGCTAGCCCTCTTGGATTTTCCTCTTGATTCAGCCTCACACAGAGTTTCCAATGTTGTCTAAGGATATGTGGAGAAATGCTGAGTCGGAGGTGGATTCTTGCCTTGGAAGCACAAGAGAGGAAGGGAAGATCAGAAAGGACATCGACATGCATCATTCTCCAAAGCAACATTAGCAGAAAACCTTAGAACTGCCTATCATTTCAATTGGAGAATGGCATGGCTGTGTGTGGCTGCACATAGTCGGAGAGTTTTGGAATAAACCCCTTTGACGCATTGTATCAACATCAGCCACCTAACTATTCTCATCCCATTTTCTAGCACTTGGCCCAATATTCCTCATCTAGTTCTGTAAGGAAGTAAACTTTATACATACAATGTGGATATGGACAGCAGACATTTTATTGAGCTGAATTTAATGGAGGGTGGAGTAAAAAACGTTGGCTGGGGAATATTGGGAATAGTTGAAACTGAAGGTAATACAAGCTAGAGTTGTACAAGATGGTCTGAAGAGACAACCAATGCTAGAGGTGAAAATAGGGAGGTCTTGTAATGGAGAAAATGCAAGGTCAGATTGCAGCCCCGTTTTGAGAGCAGACTGATTCAGCGTCTGTGGGCAGAATGGGAGGTGCATCTGCTGACAAGAGAATGACCTTTGTAGCAGGGGCCATCCAAGGGCATTCATCTTTCCTTTAGTTGGAAGAAATTTCAACAAATCCTGGGCTGGATTTTGCAAAGCAGCCACAGATATGTGTCTTTGTGGTAGGTCTGACCTGCGACTGGTTGATTTTCCCTCTGGGTTTTGCGGAAGGTCTCTGATCCTAGACTTGATCAAATGTTGCATTCATTATAAGGGAAGCTGCTTTTTGCCTTCCGAGAAAAAGGTTTTTGTGTACCGTGTCATGAATGTAGTTGAGCAACTTGACTTCTTGGGCACAGATTTCTTAAAGGCAGAATGTCCGAAATAATAAATATTGCCCTATGGAAGTTCCTATCTGTATGTGAATCAGGTGGTAAATTAACATTTGAGTTTGCATAATCCAAATGAGGCACATTCACTATGATTTATTCAGCCTCAACTTGTGAGTCTACAATCACTATTTAATATTTATTATGGCAGAAACAAATAATTCTTGATGACGATGTTCTGTACTTTTTTTTAATAAAACAATTGGGCTTAGGGTTCAATATTAATAAAATATTACTGTATAACAGTGATTTACATTTTGTTTATTATGTTACTTTCAACAATAACAGACTGATGTCAAGCTCTTTTTGTATCCTTAGAAACTGATTTGGTTATGGTTATTGGTGCCAACGACACTGTAAATTCAGCAGCACAGGAAGATCCCAATTCTATTATTGCTGGTATGCCTGTTTTGGAGGTCTGGAAAGCCAAGCAGGTGAGCTGGAGTGTAAATGTACCTTATAAGATCTAGCGGTGTTTGAAACAATAGTTGTTTAATACGTTATGCAAAGCAATTGCTTTGTGAACAATAACATTTCTTATTTTTTGCTCTGAATCCAGGGTGGTTTTGCAAAACTTACTATAAAGGCCTATACATTTGGTTGTTCTTTTCTGTTACAACATTTGGAATGTTGAAATAAAGTGGAAAGTGCTGGAGAAACTCTGGTAGAATCTGTGGAAAGAAAGCCAGTATTTCGAGTCTGATATAACTCGTTTTTGAAGTGCGTTCTGAAGAAGACACCGATTGAACTAAAAAAACATTAACTGCCTCTCTCCACCGATCTACTAGACCTGTTGAGGTTGTCCAGCATTCCTAGTACTTCACTTTAATTTGGAATCCTGAGCCAAACATAATCTTGATCTAAACACACCATTTCTTTTTGGCAGATGATATATGTGGTCATTAGCAGTCAATTATAGAAAGGGTCAGGTTGTGCAAATTGTGTTTTTAATAGAGTGCGTTGGGGGAAGAACAAAGAATACAGATTTTTAATTAGGTCCATAAATGGATCAATCCGTTTCTGTTGGATATATACCAAGTTAATGTCCATAAACAATGTTCTTTTGGTCTTCAGGCAGAATTTCTACATCTACTTGTCTCATTATACGGCAGTACTCTGGGGTTTTGGAATCACATACAAGTCTTCACAAGGCAACTCATTTGTATTTTTGTACCACCTTTAATGCTCTAAAACAATTTACAGGAGGCTTATCGAACATAATTTAACAGTCTCTCTCGGGTAGATGCCATGACTCATGACCAAAAGCTTTGGTCAAAGAAGTAGGTTTGAAGGAGCACCTGAAGAGGAATTGAGGGTAGGGGAAGAGGATTCTAGAGGTTAAGCAAAGCTGCCAATTGTGGCTTAATTAAAATTGTACAAACATAATAGTGTAGATATCTCTGAAGATTATGGATCTGGAGGTCATGAGTCTTGGAGAAATTTGAAAGCAAGGGTGGGGAATTTTAAAATTGGTTCCTCCTCAAACAGCCCTTCAATATTGGTTGATGCACAGTATTAATGGATCAGAAGCATATGGTGCAAGTAGGGATATTTAGTGCAGAGGTTTATGCAGCATGGAAGATGGGAATCTAGGAGTTGTTGAAACTATCCAGGTTAGGGATAAAAAAGACAGAAATGGTAGTTTCAGCAGCATATGAGCTCAGGTAGAGTGGAGTTGAATGATGTTGTGACAGTGAAAGTAGGCAGTCTTTGTGCTGGCCGAATATATGATCATCTTGGAATCCCGTATGATACCTAAGTCACAAGCAGTTGTATTCAATCCAGACTGTTGCTAGTGGAGGGCTGGAGATGATGCTGGGGGAAAAGAATTTGTCCAGGACACTGAAAGGAGGAAGCAGGGGATGATGATGATTTTGACATAACAGCAGTTGTGAATATGAAGTCATGTCTGTTCTTGAGTCTCCCTTTTCTCTCTCATGTCTGTGCACATTAGATTCTTAGTTCATTAAGGTATGAACTGTGAGGAAGTGCTGCATTGTCAGAGGAGCCACCTTCCAACTGAGATAATCCCCTGGTCCCTTCAGATGGATGCAAACCGTTTCTGTGCAACTGTTTCGAAGAGGAATTGGGGAACCATTCCAGTGTTGTGCCTATTGTTACAAAAGCAGACTTTCTGGTCACTGTGACCTGACTGTGCCTGTTTATTGTGACATTTCGTACAGTGTAGCAATGACCGCACTTTGTTGATAAGTAGTGGTGAAGTGCTTTGGATTTGTGTAAAGTGCTACACAAATGGTTATTGGTATAATGGTTAAACAAAAAGAAAAATGTTGCATTGAAGTGTTTTAAGAGAAAGCTGTGGAATAGGAACGTTTGCTCCCCAAATAACACACGCCTGTTTTTTTTAACCACTTTGGAATGAGGATTGCCTCACCAATGTTTTAAGTGTTTGCTTGTACAATGGGTCTGAGATCATACTTTATTTTTGTTTCCATTTGGAAGACCATGTTTGATTCTCCTCTTGGATGAAAGAGTTGAGGATTATGCCGAAGTAGTCAAAATGTTTAAAAGAATGTGTTTTCCCATTTTGGTGGCATGATGGGCACATATGATTTGGCAAGTCAACAAAAGGATCTAGCCAGTTCTGACAAAATTAATTTGGAAATACAAAACAGAGGCCCAGGCTTCCACTGCAGCCCAGAGCCTTGGGGTTGGCAGCCCTTGGTAAACAACTCCAACATGTTTTCCACCGCTTCTGTTGCAGCTCACATCTCTGGACTATCCAGGATGGAAACGTTAGTCTAACTTTCCAAATTCTTGAAGTGTGTCTCCAAGCTTGTCTGCTTCTGACTATTGCTCTGTATAATGTGCTGTTAGTACCACAAAGAAGTATACTATTAAACTTGCCAAACTCTGATCATGGATCAGAGAATCCCTACAGTGTGGAAACAGGCCATTAAGCTCAACAAGTCCGCATCGACCCTCCGAAGAGTATCACATCCAACCCATTCCCCTGCTCCTACCCTATTACACTACATTTCCCTTGACTAATGTGCCTAACCTACACATCCATGAACATTTTGAGCAATTTAGCGTGGCCAATTCACCTAACCTGCACATCTTTGGACTGTGGGAGGAAACCGGAACACCTGGAGGAAATCCACGCAGTCACAAGGAGAATGTGCAAACTCTACACAGACCGTCGCCCGAGGCTGGAACCGAACCAGGTCCCTGCCGCTGTGAGGCAGCAGTGCTGACCACTGTCCCGCACCCAACACTGAAGAATGCGTGCAACTTGGGGCTGAAAATTACAAGGAGAAGAAGACTGCTTGCAACCCCCACCAGTCCTGGTAGGAAGATGGGCAGTGAGCTAACAGACAAGAGGTCCATTGCACACTGTGGGTGGGTTAAGTTGGCTGACTGTTGGACTTTCACCTTTCACTGGGGCACAAATCATGCCCTGTAATTGGCTGGCTGCTTATTGAACAAGATCTGTGGTGTTTAAATATTTACTTACATGTGGTGGGTGGGCTGTTAGTTTTGATGCGTGTCCACCCTCTATTATTGCCGCACAAGCTGTAATTATAATGGACTGGCCTTTAGAATAAGCATTCAGCTTTCTTGTCTTATCCAAGCATAACAATTCTTGGCCAAAGTAGGTTATACTCTGAAACATTATGACAGTTGAGGTACATTCTTGGAAATTGTGTACAGTTTAAAAAAAAAATCCTCTTTATTACTTTCAACAAAATATCCAGTGGGATAGACTCAATCAGAGACTTCAAGAGGCGTCAGTACTTGGGAATGTAGTTTTTTATTCTCTTTCTGGCATTCAGCATCAGCTCTGAAAACAGCAAGGCAAATGTGGCATAGCGGAAAGCAATGCACTCTCCAGAGTGCCCCAGTAATGTATTTTAATCCTAACCTCAAAAGACTATCTCCTCTGTGGATTTTCAGTTTGCAGTGTAACACTGGGCAGGATCTTCGACCCTCAGTGAGGCTAGGAATGGAGTTGAACAGGGTCAGAAAATACAGGAACCTCCTTGTGTCAGTCTTTGGCTAAAATGGCTGCACACTGCCACAAAACAGGCAATTCGGCTTGTTTAGAGTTTTAACAGTAAGTAATGGCTGACGGGGAGGGTGAAGTTTCCACTCTCTCATTGTGATGGCAGGGAGTGCAGTTACACTGTCTCGAGGTGAGGACCCAATGGTTGGCCTCCAGGGATACCCAGAGGCCCTCCTTCCTTGGTAAGGGCATACAAGCAATCATAGGTTACTCTGAGGAGACCAGTTACCCCTCAGAATTCCCTTCCAAGCCCACAGCCATGGCTGTACTGTTTACTTTTTAATTACTCTTCTTTAAAAAGTGTCTGTCTGGGAGGCCAACATTATCATAAACCACCTTCTCAGTTACTAATCCTTTAATGCTGTCTGCTGCTATCCCAAACTGTGGATGGCCATTGATTGGCTGTCCAAGATTGTGAACCCACCCACCTCCCTTAATTGAAGACAGAACCTGTCTTGATACCAATTAAGGAGGCATCGTGGTCAAAATTCCAACAAATTAGTGTTTTCCCATAATCCATCCCAAAGCCAGATTTGCCGTGGAATGATGTCAGATTCAATTCACTTTATTTTAAATCGATTTTTTTTTGTTTGTCTGCCCAATAAGCAATGCTTGGGATAATCTGCTTTGCAAGATCCAGTTCCCTGCATTCTGTGTATCTATGTACCTTGCATCTGACTAGCTTCCGGTCCTGCAGGTCTCCTTCAGATCCTGCAGTCCTCTGAAGACCCCTCCAGGTCTTGCAATCTTATCCAGATTTCATAAACTGTGCCAGGTCTGCTCCTTAATCAGAGTTTACACCTGGATTCCACCAGCCCTTGAGATCTCTGCTGGATCAAAGTGCTGTGGACACCAGGTTATAATGTTGGGTAGCAGTACTTCCTTCCCATTGTGACTCCACTTTGAGGCTTAAGAAGTGCCATGACCTAAGAGGTGAGTGACTGAGATTGGGAAGAAGGAGATGAGAAAGTTGGGTAGGCCACTTTTTTTTTAAAAAAAAAGAGTGAGGACTTAAAGAAGCCTCTCAGCTCTTAGCTCACTGGAACAACTGTTGTTGCCCTAAAATGACAGCTTGCTTTTAGACAGCACTGTTGTATATGAAAAGAGTGCATTGTGTACAGCCTGAATTGATTTTGCAGGTAAATGACTAGACAACGCTTCTGCAAAGAAAATGGCAAGATGAATTTCTTTAGCCAACTTATTTTGTTTCACTAACTTTTACTCCTAGACATGCCTTCCACGACATCAAGAACTAGGTGTTGTATATTAAACAATTGCTTTGCTTCTCTTTTTGTCTGTGTTCATAAAGATCATCTGGGCATGTTTTTTCATTTCCTATTCCAGTGCATTTAATAAACACGTTTGTCCTTCCTAAACCCAGTTCTCATGTTGATTCTGAGCTCTGATTGCAATCATTCTCCCAGTGCAGTGCTGTCAGAAAATGTGTATCATAATTGCATATAAATATTGGAAAGAAGGCATGACCGAAACATCCTTGTAAAAGTCACTAGTCATTGCATGGAATTTGAATCTTTTTCATTTATGTGTTTCCTGCTTGTTGCCAAGCCATTTTCAGTCTAGCTAAAGATTGTATTTTTGCCATTATCCATAGAATCCCTGCAGTGTGGAAACAGGCGATTTGGCCCAACAAATCCATACCCAGCATCCCACCCAGATCCATCCCCGTACCCTGTAACCCCATATTTTCCATAGCCAACACACCTAACCTACACATTCCTGAACACTATGGGCAATTTAGCATGGCCAATCCACCCTAACCTGCACATCTTTGAACTGCGAAAGGAAACCGGAGCACCCGGCAGAAACTCACGCAGACATGGGGAGAACATGCAAATTCCACACAGTTGCCTAAGAGTGGAATCGAACCTGAGCCCCTAGTGCTGTGAGGCACAGTGCTAACCACTGAGCCACCATGCCGTATATTCCATGAGCATTAACTTATGAAAGATTTTATATGTGGAGCTTTGTGGAACATTTTCTGAGAATCTGAATTAATTGCAACAATACTTCAGAGCAGAGCATCGTTACAAATCTGTCTTTTCATTTTATTGAGACATCTCGAATAATTTGCCCATCATTTACCACTTACTGATTTTAATTTCATCTTTCTTATTTTAAATTTGATCACCACTGTTGCAAGCCTTAGCTCTTCACAGTGGCTTTTTCACTTTCTTGTTAACCATTAATTTTGTTTCTCCCATTATACATAACGTTACACTTCTTTACACACATTACACACTTTTGAAGAATGTCATTAGTAATTAAATTTATCAATTGTCTGCCATTCCTGCTTTGTTGATTACCACTTTTGTAGCTAAGGGCATCTTAATATCCCTGCTCCAACATTCACAAATTCTTACTGTTCTTGTTAAAATATGTATTTATGAATTATTTAATCAGCAACATCACGGTTACCATTTCTGAAGAATAGTAGAGGTTACATTGTGGGCAGCATTCAGGACAGAAAGCTATAGTATGGTTGGATATAGGGAAAAGTCATTGTTACCTTACCCTGACAATCTGAGACAAATTGCCAGAAAAGCAGCCTCCACTAGTGTAACGTTTCACATTAACTGATCCATGGCAGCCATTTGATTATAAATTAGCTGTTCATTGGATGAGATTTTTGCACTCTGCAAAGCTGTAACATAATTGAAAGGGATAGTTGAGATGCCAGAATAATAGAGAAACACTTGTTTTCCAAAACTGGATTGGATTCTCACAAAAACCAAATTAGCACAAATATTAATTTTTCTTTATGCAAAACAACTTTGGAAAAAAGTCACAATCTAGCTATTGATATAGTTGACTGTGAACTGAAAAAAGATGTGTGAAGACAAATAATAGGCAACTGAAACTCTATATGCATTTTAAATTAATGAGATAAATTCCAATTGAATCTAACATTGTGCATAAGAATTGAATGAGCTATCTGTTTGAAACTTTCTTCCACCTGCAGGTTATTGTGATGAAGCGAACCCTTGGAGTTGGCTATGCTGCAGTTGACAATCCAATCTTCTACAAACCGAACTCTTCAATGCTGCTTGGTGATGCAAAGAAGACATGTGATGCTCTGCAGGGCAAGATTAGGGAGATGGAAAAATAAACATTGATATAGAAACATTATACTGAAGAAACCTGCTGTTCTGGTCCAGAACTTCATGCTTTGAGGATTACAGAAACTAACAGAACACATAATCCAGGGGAAATTTGAAAATAAATATTTTCCTATATTGTATTCATGATATCTTTTATTACTGATATTGTTTTCATGGAAGTTCCAGTTATAGTACTTGCATCAAGTTACAATAAATTAATTCCAGGTTAGATCAGGAATGCTAGCATCACAAATGGGAATGACCTCGAAACTACTGTTTGTTATTCAATGTTTTCATATTTCATTTTATTCACGTTTTAATATTTTGGCAATTTTTGGGGATTTTGAAGAATTAGTGCAGCTGAAAATTAGGGAACCAAATTAATTGGACATTAGGAATAATTGTGGATGAAAAAGGAATTAACTATTTCAAAAAAAGCTACAAAGAAAGGTTTTTTAAAATTCTGCTTCATTATCTTTTAATTGTTTTCTGATTATTTTTATTTCTGGTGGATGATTGATTTTTAAAAATATTTTAGTTTACATTTTTTAATTTCCTGGAAAAACAAGGAAGGAACTGAAATCCATGTTTGCAGCAGCAGAATTGTTAGCTTTGGATTAGAGATTGCAATTACTGGAAAACAGAAGATTGAAGGCAGCAGTAAAAGGGAGGAGATACCAGGAATTCTAAAAGAGAAACAGGAATGGATAACAAGTAAATTATTTTAAAATTATGCAATTATCACATAAGTGACAAGTCTGTTGATGCTACTGGAAGAAAGTCTCATCTCTATAAGGCCAGCATGGTGGCTCAATGGTTAGCACTGCTGCCTCACAGCACCAAGAACCTGGTCTGGGCTCCAGTCTCAGGTGACTGTGTGGAGTTTGTACATTTTTCCCTAGAGGGGAAAGATATAAAAGAGACCGAAGGGACAACATTTTTATGCAGAGGGTGGTACGTCTATGGAATGAGCTGCCAGAGGAAGTGGTGGAGGCTAGTACAATTGCAACACTTAAAAGACATTTAGATGGGTAAATGAATAGGAAGGGTTTGGAGGGATATGGGCTGGATGCTGGCAGGTGGGACCAGATTGGTTGGGATATCTGATTGGCATGGATGGTTTGCACTGAAGGGTCTGTTTCCGTGCTGTACATCTCTATGACCCTGTGACTGCTTAGGTTTCCTCTGGGTGCTTCAGTTTCCTCCCACAGTCCAAAGATGTGAAGGTTAGATGGATTGGCAATGCTTAATTGTTCATAGTGTCCAGGGATGTACAGACGAGATGGATTAGCCATGGGAAATGCATGGTTACAGGGATAGGGTGGGGGGATGGGTCTAGGTGGGATGAGCTTTGGAGGGATGGTGTGGACTCAATGGGTTGAATGGCCTGCTTCCACACTGTAAGGATTCTGTAAGTGATTTGCAAAATGCATAATGGTTTGTGGAAGTCACATCATTCAGTAAATCTGTCAAACTAGATCCTATTGTCACCATATATTAAATATAAAAACATATATTGGGTGTTGAATGGCACCATGACCAGTGTTTCACCACATTGAAAACTTTTGTAATTAAATCTATAGGTGGTAGTTTCATTATACTATTAATTTAAATAGTCTAGGGTCGCTCATTCAAATCCCACTAACGCAAATAGTAGAATCTGAATTCAATTAATGAACCTGGAGTGTAAAGCTGGTCTTGATAATCAGGGCCATGATAGCTGTCATTAATAGTTGTGAAAATCCATCTGGCTCACACAGTACCCTTTAGGGAAGGAAATCTGCCATTCTTACCTGGTTTGGCCTAAACGTGACTCCAGACCCACAGTAATGTGGTTGACTCTTGAGTGCCCTCTGAAATAGCCTAGCAAGATGTTCAGTTGAAGAGAATTTCTGGAAGGGTAAAACAATGCTGGCCTACATCCCATTTAAAGAATAAAGGGGGAAAAAGTACAAAAGCAGATGATCACAATTCCTTTTAAAACTTGCTGCAGGGCTTGTGTTGGCAACTGTATGTGAGCATGACTGATGGTAGTTTCATGCGAGAAAACAAACTGATGAAAGAAACAAATGCTGGATATTAATTTAGTGGTGGAAAATATATGAAATATACAAGTCTGTTCAGTGTTTGTAGAAGACTGGTGATCACTTTACATGGAGCTCATCGGTCAAAAATATAATCTTCCATATTTTTGCAGAATCAGATTAAGTGACTGGTACTCAGGGAACAATATATTGTGTCAATCAGGTTAGAACAACATGAACACAATTAGAAACTGAAAAGGCTATGAAGAGGAGGGTAGTACATAAAGTAGTTTTATGAAATCAGCAATAGAAAATAATGATTGCAACATTTTTAATTGTAAATGAATATGTTGAGTAGTTTTTGAAAATGTGCTTCCATTGTGTCATTTCAGTGTAAATGAACAATTGCTAATTACTGAAACCTTTTTCTGTTGTCATTAACATTGACAGAAACCGAAGTGAATTTGTTAACTTAATTGATAAATAATATTTAAGCTGTGCTTTGTTTTATTAAAGGTTAAATGGGAAGACCAAAACACATAATTAACAACATAATCCACAAAACCATACCAAGCCAAGCAGATGTTGTACATTGAACATAATTGCTTCTTCACTCTGACTCACCAGTGCATTTGTTTTACATATGACACTGTTGAAGATGATAATAGTCCAGATTTTGCAATACAAATAACTAAGTATTTAACATTTATTAAATAATAAATTTGTAAAGCAAATTCTAGTGATGAAGTCCCCAGAGACTTTGCTTTATTAATATTGTGTAAAGAGAATCACTGAATATATGTGATCATGTGAATTTGCTGTACTTACCATTAAATAGCCAGTAGATATGCCAGAAAAAGTTAGATTTTATCTATTACCATTGTGAAGGGTTTTCTTTTAAAAATGTAATTCTTTAGTACAGTAATGCCAAACAATGTCTGGCACAGAAAATTAATTTTTACAAATGTGGAGTAACATTCCCTCAGCAGAGTTCAAAAATACCTTTCTCAGCATTTCGATTTTGCTTTCTGTGTGCGATTTCCCAATGAATTAACTATTTAAACATTCCTGACTCAGATTCTGCACTGCTCAGCAGTAAATCTTTAATCTGGTTAAAATGATGCACAATTGCTTGTCTTGTTCACACAGGTCCCAAGCACTCTGTAGTGACTGTCAAGGCCTTCTCATTACAGTACATCCCAGTGCAAACCTCAATGCAAAAATCTGAGCTGATAATTAATGGACACTGGGATCATTCTTTTTTACACCTGGCAAAATCTAGCCCAATTTAGGAACTAGTCTGAATTCTGCAGCTCTCCAAAATTTTACTGTGGCAAAAACAGCATTTTCCTTAAATACAGTTCTGCCGATAGTGTTTAAGAAAAGTCGTCATTTCTACTTGAAGCTGGTAAACAAATATGAATCAACTGTCATATTCTATTAAAAGTATTTAAATAAAAACACTATGTTGAAAACAACAGCGATGTCCCTATTCGAACAGACAGAAATTAATGCTTAAGATAGAGACTTCAAATCTTTCAGCCCGGTGTAGAGTTATAGGTGTTAGCTATTCATGTTTAGATCCAAACATATTGATATCTACTGCTACCTCCCACTTTCAAGAATAGTAGAAATTAGTCAGGGAAAAGTAGATATGAAAACTAGCAAAGGCTGGTACAAATGGAGGAAAACAACATTTTTTAACGATTTTTAAAAAGCAAACTGAAATTATGCACATCTGCTAAATATGTTGAGGCCAGAACATTTCAGATCCAAAAAAAATTATAATGTTGAGCTTGGTATACAACCAATGAAATTGGGTAATCAAGTTTGAAATCAGATTTAACGGTAGTACTCAAAAGCAAAGTACTGCATGTGCCAGAAACCCGAGACAAACGCAGCACCGTCAGATACTATTCTAGATCATATTTTTAAAAACTTATTCTAATAATTTCCATTTCTGAAGAAGTCATAACAGTCAAATGTTATCTTGAGTATCTCTCTTCACAGATGCTGCCAGACCTGCTGAGTTTCTCCAGCATTCTCTGTTTGTAGTGGTATTTCAGGATATGATGTGTTGAAGAACAAAAAATCAATTTCCATGTAAAATGTTTTAGCGGCATGTCACTTAATCAAGTAATTAATATAAACATAGAACTACAAAGCATTGAGAATTAAGTAGTCAGCTAAAAACTATATATCTTGCATTCTAATCTGGTACAAACACTGATTAAAAACTGTAACGAATCAATTTAAGAAATGTAGTGCTATGCCAAGCCAAAGAAACCTGTCCATCCTAATCAACAATGTAATATTTTTTTCAGTGGAAGAGCTTTAATTATTAATGTCAGCTAAGCATACTGGTATGCACTGGTACTTGTATCCAATTAATGCAAATGGTCTTTTTATACATGTCTAATTCTATTGCCTTTGACTAGAAAAAGTCTTCACACTGAACCCAGATGAAAAGCTGCTGTTGAGTTTTTAATCATTACCAGTTGCATAGCTTTTCAAAGCTGCAGGGGGAAAAAAATTATTCACGCTCTAGTGGCTCTAATCCAAGTTGGCAATCCTGAGTCATAACAGCTCCAAACCCACAAACTGAAGTACCGTCAGACTTGTGGCTCCAATCCAATCTGCATATCATGGACAACACGGTTCCAGATTCGATGAGGGGTATGTGTTGGCTCTGGTTGTCACAATCTTACAAGATCCCAAATGGAAGTGAGAAGCATTCCTAGCATGACTACTTACAGAAATCCCTCTTCCTTTTCTTCAACTCTATTGCTGGTCTTGTTCTTATATTAATGGAAGCTCACATCTAAAACCATAGTTTATTTCTTCACACCTCACCCCGAGAGTGTCATTGCAATACTGGGGATCCCGATTGATGAATGTCCAACTTATGAATGTTTGTACTTAATGAATGTGATTCCCATATGGTGGGCATGGTTTTAAAGATCTGACATACAATAATTTCCTGGACTTTTAACCTGCAATTTTATATTGTTCTGCATTGTGCTCCAACTTATGCACAAATTGACAGTCTCGAGAACAGAACCTATTCGCAACCTGGACTGACTGTAATGTAATTTGAGGATGCCCTGCACAAATCTTATGTATCTAAGAATTTCCACAATGTTTTTCTCTTTATGCATTTACAATAATGGCGCATCAGTAATCGGATATTAGATGAGAGAAGTTGATAATAATAATGTTTGTCGAGGTTGAAGCTGCTTTCAAGCCTCCAGGTTTATAAAATCGTGAGGGGTATAAATAAGGTGAATGGCAAGTGTGGGGGATTCCAAGACTGGGGGCATATTTTTAAGGTGAGAGGAGAAAGATTTAAAGAAGACATATGGGACATTTTTTTACACAGTAGTCCATGTGTGGATTGAACTTCCAGAGGAAGTGATGGATGCAGGAACAACATTTAAAAGACATTTGAATAAGTTCATGAATAAGAAATGTTTGGAGAGATATTGGCCAAGCGCAGGCAGGTGGGATTAGTTTAGTTTGGAATTATGGTTGAACCGAAAGGTCTGTTTCCATGCTTTAAGACTCTGTAATTTGTCATATTTGTACATCTTCTATGTTCTTGATTTGGAGATGTCGGTGTTGGACTGGGGTGTACAAAGTTAAAAATCACACAACATTAGGTTTAATTGGTCCAACAGGTTTAATTGGAAGCACACTAGCTTTCGGAGCGCCGCTCCTTCATCAGGTGGTTGTGGAGGACACAATTGTAAGACACAGAATTTATAGCAAAAGTTTACAGTGTGATTTAACTGAAATTATGCATTGAAAAATACCTTGATTGTTTGTTGAGTCTTTCAACTGTTCAAATACCATGATAGTTTCATTTCTTTCATATGTAAATCATAAAACATTGTTTTTACAAGTTACATTCTCAGGCTAACTATAACAATTGGTGTTAGTTAGATACTATGTTGAAGGTGTTAGCCCCCTGTGTTCTCTGTCTGTGCCATAATGTTTAGACTGATTCAAATTTAAAAAGTGAGTTAACAGAGTCTTACATGAATTTATGCAGTTTTTGAGCAAAGTACAATGTAACTCTGCAAGTACAAATTCACCCCACAAACGTATATGTATATGTGTGCAAATGGGTTTATGTGAGTGTGTGTCTATCTGTCTGGGGTGGGGGGTTGTGAGTGTGTGAGAGAGAGTGTTTATGTGTATGTATGTGAGTGTAGAGTGTCTAAGTCTGTGAGGGAGTGCATGTGTGTGTGTCTGGGTTGGGGGGGTTGTGAGTGACTGTGAGAAGGAGCGTATATGTGTGTGTGTGTATAGAGTGATCTAAGACTGTGAGAGGATGCAAGTGTGAGTGTGGGAGTGCCTGTGTGTGTATATAGTGCAATGGTGGTCATCTGACCCAAGGTTGAGGCCCTCCCAAAGGGTACGGAACTTAGTTATCAGCCTCTGCTCGGCCACTTTTCGCTGCTGCCTGTCCCAAAGCCGGCCTTGGAGGATGGTCACCCGAAGGTCCGAGGTCAAATGTCCAGGACCACTGAGGTGTTCCCCAACTGGCAGGGAACACTCCTGTCTGTTGATTGTTGTGCGGTGCCCATTCATCCGTTGCCATAGCCTTTGCTTGGTTTCCCCAATGTATCATGCCTCAGGGCATCCTTGCCTGCAATGTATTTAGACAACATTGGCTGAGTCACATGAGTATCTGCCACGTACATGGTGGGAGGTCTCCCCACGTGTAATGGTGGTATCCATGTCCACACTCTGACATGTTTTGCAGTACCTACTGTGACAGGGTTGTATGCTGCCTGACCTGCTGTGCTTTTCCAGCGCCACACTTCTTGATTCTGATCTCCAGCATCTGCAGTCCTCACTTTCTCTCAGTAAGGAAAACTGGCCAGGTTATATATTGGATAGTGAATCCATCGCAGTTCTTAAGTCAAATCTCCCCTATTGATTTGCAAAGTGATAGATCTCCCTATACATTACAGTTTAATCTGATTTTGCTTGTAATGCATTCACTGGAGAGGAAGAAAAGGACAACCAACTCCCATTCCTAGACGTGATGGTACAGAGAACACTGAACGGAGAATTCACCACAAAGGTATACAGGAAAGCCACACACACAGACCAAGTCCTAAACTACGAAAGCAACCACCCCAACACACACAAAAGAAGTTGCATCAAGACACTATTCAAAAGGGCCACAACACACTGCAGTACACCAGAACTGCAAAAAGAGGAAGAAGAACACCTATACAATGAATTCGCCAAAAACGGATACCCGTGCAATTTCATCAACAGATGCCTAAGGGAAAGACAATGGAACGAGGACATGCCACAACCCAAAGGACTAGCCACACTACCATACATCAAGAGCATTTCCGAACTGACGGCCAGACTACTGCGACCACTAGGACTCATAACAGCACACAAACCAACAGCTACTCTCAGACAACAACTCACCAGAACGAAGGACCCAATACCCAGCATGAGCAAAACCAATGTAGTGTACAAAATCCCATGCAAGGACTGCACCAAACACTACTTAGGACAAACAGGAAGACAGCTAACGATCCACATCCATGAACACCAACTAGCCACGAAACAACATGACCAGCTATCCTTAGTAGCCACACACGCAGATGACAAGCAACATGAATTCGACTGGGACAACATTACTATTATAGGACAAGCCAAACAGAGAACAGCCAGGGAATTCCTAGAGGCATGGCACTCATTCAATCAATAAGCACATCGACCTGGACCCAATAGACCGACCACTGCAACGGACAGCTGGAACTGACAACCGGAAGCGGCAGATTCAAACCACTATAAATGCCAGAGGAAACATCATAGAAGCGCTTCACAGGAGGCTCCCAAGCACTGAGGATGTCACCTAGACAGGGGATGAAACATCTGCAACACAAATTCCCAGCTTGGTGAACAGAACCACAACAATGAGCACCCGAGCTACAAATCTTCTCACAAACTTTGCTTGTAATGCTGGCCAAGATGTGGAATTTGTTGTATGAGTGGGGCAAAAGGTGTTGAAAGTGTTAATCATTATGTAAGTTAATGGACTAAAGCAGCACCAATGACTTGGGTGGAAAATTATCCTGATTATCCTGATTCTTGGCATATTAGTAGCTATACTAATAGCTTCCCAAGATCCAAGTTTGCAATCAGTTTAACTGACTTTTGCGGTCACAATTTTCCTACAAGAACTGTCTTTCAATACTGTTGGGTTATTTATGTTGGGGGGAAAAAAAGAGACCAGGCACTTTCCTGCTCTGTTGATGTATGACTCCTGCAAATTCATTTAAAGATTGATGTTGAACATTTTTATAGAAACATGTATGGAGTGCAGCAGATACATCTGAACACAAGTTAATGCTTTAGGTAGAGACTTGAAATCTTTTCAAACATTGTATAATAGGTGTTAGCTGTAAACATTTGGACCCAAAAACATTGACATGCCTGCCCTTAACTCCCATGTTGAGGAATAATAGAAAGTACTCTGAAAAATGGATCTGTCAATGCAAAGGCTAATACAACTGGAGGAAAATAATTTACAAAGCAAGATTTGTTTACAGACTTTGGCATAGTCCAAAATCTGCAAACATGTTGAGTCCTGAAGAAAGCTTCAGTTTTCAATCAATGCACAATGCTGATTTCCGTATGCAACCAATAGATTTCTTCAATAAAGTTGGAAATCAGATTTAACAATATTACTCACGTATCAGAAAGGCTGCTGCACAAAAAAAAAGACACTTTCGTGTAAAACCTTTCAACAATGTGTCTTTAAAAAAATGATAAATATACCCATAGATACATATTTCCTTTGATATGCTAATGATAAAAATGCCTGAGGACACAAATATCTGTCATTACTTGTTTATGGTCCAATGGCATTATGTTGAGATGAGTGATTTAGACTTCTTATTTATTTTGATTTTATTTGTGGAATCTGAATACATGCAAGATGGCTGACAAATTTCACCTGCTTAACACATCAGTCCCCTTCTAGATAATTCACTCTGTGTAAGATAGTTTTAGAAATCTTGGAGAATGTTAAATATGTTTGTAGAACATATTTAAACATTGAACTTAAGAAAAATAACAACGTAATCAGATGGAAACATCTTGGCCATTCTTGATCGGTCCACCTGAGCATGATATTTGGATCTTGGGAACACTGGGTTATCTCATTGGCAATCAATACTGAAAAGTGGTCATGTAAAACCACTGAAGTCTGTGTGTACTGCACTTAAGAATCACTTGAGATTGTGTGCTCAAATCTCTGAAATGGGGCTTGAACACATATTATTAATCCTGAGAAATAAGCATAACACCATTGACTCATGACTATCTTGGTGCTAAGTATAAGTATATATTCTAATTGGGTGTTCATCGGCAGTTGGGAAATTGCCCATCAATAAGCAAAACATTACTGGTCCAGTTCCCTCTCTTTTCTCCACAGTCCTTCAATCCTTTCCTTTTCAAATGTTTATTCTACTCCCTTTTGAAAGCCACAATTGTTTCCAAACTCAAGCAATGCATTCCAGATCCTCACCACTCATTGCATTTCCTTGTGTTACCTTTTGTTCTAAAGTAGGATCTAAAGTTTTGCAAATGCTTAAAGAAGCAAGCATAGGAAAGTCTGGATCAGACCATTTTAGGAATTATTACAAAAAAACCCTGGAGATAAGATGCTAGATCTCAAACTAATTTTTTGATTAATCTTTTTTTCATGATATATCAATCTGTCAGTGTTCACTTAACTTAGGTTAAATACTTTAAAGTTCAAAAACAACATTCCTTGTATATTGCTAAGATTGTTAATTTATAATAGATTCAAAAATATCCTTGTATATATAATCATATATTATCCTTGTATATATTCTTGGAGCTGTCTCTTGTACTGACACTTGGATATCACAGCATGTTGTCTTGATAATTGGAATTTATCACTAATTTTGTTAACAGGAGGAAGCTACAGATTAAAGTGGAAAGGGCACTTGCTAGCAGAAGATTTCCTATTTAGACCACAAATGTGAGAAATGCTTGGAAGATAAGTCAGAGAGTGAAGGAGATCAAGAAATAGGCTTGTCATCGACTTAGAAGAAAATCCAACAATTGCAATGAAATCTGTCTCAAGCTAGTCTTTAATTCACATTTTGCAACCTTAGTTTGGCGATACGTACTACTAAAGTATCGCTGTGGTAAAAGTAAAACCAAGGTCCTGGCTGCTGCCTTCTAAGATGGGCAACAACACAATGCAAAGAAGAGCAGGAAAGTTCCTCCATGTTTATCATGTAAGTGATATCACTAAGATTATTAATTTATTTTAGTGCTGCTTTCGGACATGGCAATGTGCACACGGCAATGTGTCCTACACTGGAGCATTGTCTTAACTCTGAAAAGTACTTAATTGACTGTAAAGTGCATTGTAGTTGTGAAAAGTACTATACATACGCACACATCTAGGAGGCAGCACTGGTTGAGGGAAAGTGGTTAATAAGGCAAATAGGATCCTGGACTTTACAAAAAGCAAGTAGGTTATGGTGAACAACATAAAACACTTTCTGCCTCAATGATAGCATTATGTCAAATACTGGGAATCACCTTTTGGGAAGTTTCTGAAGGATTTAGAGAAGATGTAGAAAATATCTATGAGAATGATCACAGGAATAAGTGGATATTTTGGAGAAGCTAGAGCTGTTTTCATTGGAGAAGGTTGACAACAGATTTTAAATTGAGGAATCTGGACAAGGTGCATACAGACAAACTGTTCCCACTGATGGGAGGGTCAAGAACCAGAGGGCACGAATTTAAGATGGAAAGAAAAGAACAAAAGGTAACACAAGGAAATGCAATGAGTGGTGAGGATCTGGAATGCATTGCTTGAGTTTTGAAATAATTGTGGCTTTCAAAAGGGAGTAGAATAAACATCTGAAAAGGAAAGGATTGAAGGACTATGGAGAAAAGAGAGGGAACTGGGCCAGTACAGATCTTCTTGCAGAGAACTGACAGAGATACAGTGGACTAAATGACCACTTCCTGTACTGCGGAGACAGTGAGGACTGCAGATGCTGGAGATTGGAGTTGAGAGTGTGTTACTGGAAAAGCACAGCAGGTCAGGAAGCAACTGAGAAGCAGGAAAACTGATGTTTCAGGCTGGAGCCCTTCATCAGCTCATTCCTGATGAAGGGCTCTGGCCTGAAACATCGATTTTCCTGCTCCTTGGATGCTGCCTGACCTGCTGTGCTTTTCCAGCAACACACTCTCACCTCCTGTGCTGTACCTATTCTATGAATTTATAAATGGGAGTTCCTTCTTTCCAGCAAATCATCTAGATAATGGTCACATGCACCAAAAGTACACACAGGCTGATTATACTTTACTGCTCCTCTATCTTCTGACTTACTTTCTAATGAAGGTAAATGTTTATCATTTAATCTTTGAATTTACGATGATGATGAAATGTTTGGGTAGGTTTTAAATCCCTCCCTTTAAATCCCTCTCACAGGTTCACTGAAGCTGGATGCAAACAGCCTCTCGTTTTATGTGAATAATGCTTTAAGTCAGCCACCAGAAAATGTACAACCATTTGAGGGGAAATTGTTTCAGTGAGGTTTTAATTAGATTAGATTGGATACTCTACAGTATGAAAACAGACTCTTCAGCCCAATAAGTCCACACCGACCCTCCAAAGAGTAACCCACCCAGCCCCATTTTCCCTACCCTATATTTACCCCTGACTAATGCACCTAATGGGCAATTGAGCATGGCCAATTCACATGACCTGCACATCTTTGGACTGTGGGAGGAAACCAGAGAACCCAGAGGAAAGCCATGCAGACATGGGGAGAATGTGCGAACTCCACACAGAGGTGAGAATTGAACCCGCGTCCCTGGAGCCGAGGCAGCAGTGCTAACCACTAAGCCACCGTGCCGCCCCTTTCTGGGAAAAAGACAAAAGGGAGATTTATTTCACTTACAGGATAGCTGATGTTCACTTAATGATTCTTCAGCTTTTGAGGTTTGAAATTTGTTTTTGTATTTCTTCTGTTCCCCTTCTCCCTGGCCTACCAACTTTTTTCTTCGATGCACTGCATTCAGGATCGCTCGTTTAAGCAATTTCAAAAGTAGTTGAGCATTGAAAAATTGCGACCATTCATCATTATATGATTGAAGGGTATAATAGGTCTTTTATAGAATAACATAGTCAAGATAAATTTCAGATGTCCAGATGAAAGTGTTGCAGTATGCATGAAGCCTGTAAACAGACCTTGGCAGGGGGTGAAGCTCTGTGGGCAATTAGTTCTTTTTTTGGCTGCTTCTTCATCCATTCTGCCAGAAAAGAGAGTGTCATTCTGGAAATTCAAATAAACAACTTGTATAGAACCTTACAAGATACCAAAGTAAAACATGTTGCTCTTTTGGCTCTGGCTCATAATAAATTCACAAAGCACTTGCAATTAATAAGTACTCCATAAAGAAAAAATTGAAAGCTATAAATTGTAATGCACAACTAAATCGAAGTAATGCAAAGTGAACGTGGGTGGTCTTAAAAGAGCAGGCCAGTATGGAATGGTACGTTATACAGGCGTGCTGCATCACTAACATCAATTTAACTGAACAATAATAGCCTTTGCATGAATTTTGCAAAATTGTTGACATAAACTGCTATATCATAGTATCCCAGGTTATTTAGGAATGGAAGCAGCTTCTTGAATGCCTTTAGCTATTGAGCTGTTGCTGCATGAACAAATAATTGCAGTGGACAGATAATCCTGTTTGGGCTGTCAATTCAAATTGCAACTACAGAAGCGTTAACTTCTCATTAGCCTCCTGCAATCTAATATCAGGTGATATGAAGTGTCAGTTACTCCAATGAGTAAACATCAAGAGAGTAGTCTGGGAGTAGTAGATGTAACCAACTTCTATAGGATAATGCCCCCTCTCGATACCAAACAAACTTTATGGGACACATACATGAGCCTATTGCAGCCATATTTCTTGCCAAAGCAACACCATGCCTGCTGATCAGCATCTTAAAATACCTCAGAGTGAGTTTGCACAGGGGTCCATCTGCTTGTCACTTACTCCACCTTGGCCTGCAGTCCCAACATTTCAGGGTACGCTCCAGGGACAATCATTGCCTGCACACCATGTAACTGGAAGTGGCATCAGACAAGCAACCAACTGCATCTTCGACTCACTTAGAATCCAGTTCAACACATCAGCACTTTGGATGTTCCTGATGGCTTTCATTGCAATACTGCTGCCAGGCAGGGACAGGCATGTATCAGGACAGGATGCATCTTGAGATTCTTCACTTTGCAACTATTTGGATGCTCACAGCATGTCTTTATTTTTTGTTCACTTCTTCATTCAGAACTTACAGGCTCACAATATTTCTATCTCGTTTTTTAGTGCAGACACAAAGCCAGGCAGCCAGTCTTTTTTCCAGCAATGATTAGTCAAGCGGATTGTCATGTTGGTGTATGACCTCTTGTTTCATCAGTATCCATACCTGTACCACAAAGCAGGAGCTTACAATGCTACAATCAAATAGCCATGCCTCAAGTCTAAGAAGAGTTATCTTCAGTCGAATCCAAGTCAGTCACAATCAGTGGACGGTATTGTCCGATTTACATCCATGGCATTGGACATGGTCAATTGATCAGGGGTTTCTGCATCATTACAGGTAGAAGATTGGGCTACTAGCATTGAGGAAGTGGCATTTTGAGGTAGATCAAGGTCACCTTCATCCCCTCCCCCACTCACCTATTGTACTCTATGCTACTTTCTCCCCACTCCCACCCGACTCTCATTTATCTCTCCACCCTTCAGGTTCTCTGCCTGTATTTCTGATGAAGGGCTTTTGCCCGAAACGTCGATTTTACTGCTCCTCGGATGCTGCCTGAACTGCTGTGCTTTTCCAGCAACATTCTAATCTAGACTCTGGTTTCCAGCATCTGCAGTCATTGTTTTTACCCTCATCTTCCTGTCACCTTGCCATTGACCAAGGGCTGTATGAATAACTGGCAAACAGTGTTAGACATGGTTCTCCAAGGCAGCCAGATACATGCATGCCAGAGCCAGCATGGTATAGATGCCATTGGTGTACTCCTCCAATCTTTAGTTCAGATTGTCAAATGTCTCCAATAAACCTGCATGCTTCTCCAGTGTCACTTTGTGCATTCTGACAAAGTTATTAATAGTCAACACCATGAATTAGATAAGGAATGTTCTATAACCAAGTTTGCAGATGACACAAAAATAGGTGGGAAGGCAAGTTGTGAGGATGACCCAGAATCTGCACAGGGATATAGGCACATGGAATAGAAAGTGGGAAAATATTATTTAAATGGAGAAAGATGCCAGAAGTTACAGAACAAAGGGATTCAGAAGTTCTTGTATCTGAATCACAAAAAGCTAGCATTCAAATTCAGTGGGTAACAGAGAAAGCAAATGGAATAGTGGCCTTATGTCAAAGGAAATAGAGTATAAAGATCACAAGGCATGTGTCAACTTGCAGCTGAAATGCTGTGAACAGTTGTAGGCCCTTATCAAAGGAAACATATACTGGCATTGCAGGTAGTCCATAGAAGGTTCACTAGGCTGATAGCAGGTATGGAGGAACTGTCTTAGAAAGGAGAGATGAAGTAGATTGTGCCTGTACTCATTGGACTTTAGAAGAATGAGAGGTGACCTTGTTGAAACATACAAGAGTCTTATAGGACTTGACAGGCTAGATATTGTTTCTCCTTGTAGGACAGTCAAGGACCAGAAGGCATAATCTCAGTATAAGGGGTCACACATTTGAGACATAAGTTAGAAATTTCTTCCCTCAGAGAGTAGTGAAACTAGAATTCGTTGTTATTGAAGAGGACTGTACAGACTGGGTCACTCAGTATACCCAAGGCTGAGTTAGAAGTTTTTAAACCATTAAGGGAAGCAAGGGTTATAGGGAAAAGGCAGAAAGTGGAGTTGAGAGTTATTAGATAAGCCACGATCGCATTGAATGGCAGAATGGACTCTATGGGCTGAATGTTTTTCTAAGCTTAACTGCAATTTTTAAAATCGACATAGACTTTAAAATATCACCCATGATTCTCAATAACTTGGAATCAATCAATTCTTTTCAACCTGAATTTGCACCAAAGTTTAATCCCAAAACCGATGTCAACAATACAAAACCAAATGTTGCTAGCTAATTTTTAAAAAAAAAAAACAAGATGTTTTCAATTTTGAAGAAAACAAAAACAAAAGAACGAGTGATGTCATCTACATTCAATGTTACTTTCTGCTTTAGGGAAGAAGACATTTAATTGAAAAAACATATGTGATAAGTTTTGCTTTAAAGAAGTAAACTAACTGAAAAAATAATTTTAATTTTTGTTTTACACATCTTGTACTGAAATAAGTATTCAAACAAACTACACAAGTTTTAATCATTCATGTTTTGATTAAAATCCAGAATTTACTTTAATCTTATTTATTGTAACTAATGAAGAAGTACTAATGATGGTACTTCTTCAGTTTGACATTTTGATGAGACACTATCACTTTCCAGTTCAGTTCAATTTTCCAGCTGCAAGTTTAGCTTTGTTAATTAATCTGTACATGAATGAATAGAAAAACAATAGATTGTCATATTCCCCATTGTAGTTCTCTTTTAAAAACAATTGATGATAATCAACTAAAAAATAGTAAATAGCCTCAATTGTAGCGAGATATGTGTCTGGCTTTCCTTTCTGGCCACGCCAAAAGCACGTTTTCCGTGTTCTTAGCTCAACGTGAAGTAATTCTACAAAGAAAAGGATGCAGGAAAACAATAAGCTTATTGAGAACAATCAATACAAATATATGTAAATTAACTGTCAATATATAACAATTCAAATCAATTCCTTCTAAAATAATTGTTCATTACATCGAAAATATTTGCGTTTCCAATTAAATGAAATCTTCCACCTTCCTTCATGTTCTGAAGGTGCCAGCTCTATTTTTACAATAACCACTCCTGATCTTATGCAGGGAACATTAACTTGGCATCAGACAAAGAAGTCAAATCTCTTTGTATCCTCACTCAATTTACATTCGCTTTTAACTGGGACAGCTAAATAAAGATCAATAGCAAGAAAACTTCAGTCAATTTCACTTGACTTTACACAACAGCATTCTCAAATTGGATTAATTTTCATTTTTTAAAATTCATTCACGGGAATGATGGCATCACTGGCTAGGCAGCATTTATTGCCCAACTGTAATTGCCTAGAGGGCAGATTAGAGTCAACTGCATCGCTGTGGGTCTGGAGTCACATGTAGGCCAGACCAGGAAAGGATGGCAGTTTCCTTCACTAAAGGACACTAGTGAATCAGATGGGTTTTTCTGACAATTGAAAATGGATTCATGATCATCAGTGGATTCTTAATTCCAGATATTTATTGAAATTCAAATTCCACCATCTGCCGTGGTGGTATTCAAACCTGGGTCTCCGGAATATTTATCTAGATGTCTGAATTAATAGTCCAGCGATAATACAATTAGGCCACTGTCTCCCCTATAATCATTCAAATACTAAGTGGTGTCACTTTTGAGAGGTGACTTAAAAGAGACCTTCAAAACTATGAAATGTTTGATTGAGTAGACTATTTCCATTAGTGGAGAAGAGCAAATCTATTGGCCACGATGTAAGATAGCTACCAAAAATAATTAAAAAGGCCATTCACAATAACCGTCTCAGCATGATGATAATTGAATTTTGCTAGCAGAGGGAGTACTTGAGGCAAACAGTATATAAGTCTTTAAGGATGAAGCTAGACAACCACATGAGGCAGAAACTATTAGACAATATTCCTGACAAAGTTAAATGACAAAGGGTGGGAAGAGGCTTAAGTGGAACATAAACACTGGCATGGACTAAATTCCTGGTTTCTCTATTGTATCTTCTTTGTCATTTTCCATTAAGCCCAAGCCATCAAAACAGAAAGAAATAACATGAATAAGGTCATAGGATGAAATTGGATAAGCATGACATCAATCTGAAAGCTACTGATAGTCATTTTCAAAACAAAGCTTTAAATGAGATTTTGGAGAAGATTTGTAGCTCAGGTTGTAATGAGGAGGTTGTAAATAATCAGGTTATAAGCCCGGCCTCATGGTAGCCCACAAACCTACTACCACACTTAAACAACTATTGAGAAGTTTAAAAGACCTTGTGCCCACAGCCAGCAGAACAGGAATCACATACAAAATACCCTGCAAGGACTACAACAAACATTACATTGGATAATTGCCAGTAAACTAACTAGCCACCAAGAGACATGACCAACTATCACTGGTATCTATGCAAACAGACGAAGAGTGACACCAGTTCAACTGGAGTCAAGAGTGTGGTGCTGGAAAAGCACAGGTCAGGCAGCATCCGAGGAATTGCTGATGAAGGGCTTTTGCCCGAAACGTCGATTCTCCTGCTCCTTGGATGCTCCCCGACCTGCTGTGCTTTTCCAGTACCATAGTCTCCACTCTAATCTCCAGCATCTGCAGTCCTCGCTTTCGACCATTTCAACTGGGACAAAGTATCTATCCTGGGACAGGCTAAACAAAGACACACACAGGAATTCCTCTAGCCTGGCATTCAAACCCGAACTCCATTAGTAAACATATAGATTTGGACCCCATTTACCAACCCCCTCAGAACCAGAACCAGAAATGATACCACTCACCACAACAAACTGAGACACATAAATAGTAAGCAGGACAGAACACTAACCACTTCACTGGAGGCTCACTGATGATGTTCCGAGCATGGTGATGAAACGTCTGAAAACCCACCAGCTCAGTGAGGAAAACAACAACCTAACAAAGCTTTAATCATTGGTTTTCCTGCTCTTCGTGCAATGTAAAAGGCAGCAAAGCCTCCAGCACTCATGTTAGCAATGACTTTACACCAAGCAAATATTCACCAAAGGCACAAACTAATTCTCAGAGATGGTAGTGCACTGTGTTCCACATCCATTTGCGTTACACCTACTTGGTGAACTGTCTAGGGCTTTTTTTTTCCACATTGTAAATTGTTTTACAAATTGAAGTGTTGAGTGGAATTTGCCTGTTCCAGCCCTCTTTATACCTCATCCAATTTTCCTCTCCATCTGTGCAGGAACTTAAGTTTAAGAATAGAATTCTAAAAGCACAAAATCAAACTCTTTAAAGATCTCTAAATATACAGAATATATAGAGCACAAAAGCAAAATGAAATGCAGTTCAGTGAACAGAATAGATATGGAGTGGACTGGTAGGGGCATATATAAAGCAATAGTCAATAAAGGCTAAAGTGTGTGCGCGCGAATGTTTAAATAAATCAAGTACAATTTATTCAAGGATGCACTGAAACAACTGTGTACGATAGTAAAACGAGATAGTCAGTTAAGTGAGTCAAAACATTTGGTGATTCTGTATCTGTGGAAGATAAAGTTTTAGATTACCGAGCAAGCTCACCAATTTACTAAGTTACATTGTACCTTGAAGACGTTCATCAGTAATTATTTTATTGGTTTGATTCCAGGTGCTATCAATAAATATCACTCTTTTTAGTGGAGCAATTTTTGTCTTTGTCTCTCCAACATCCTGCTCCTCTGTCCTGCCTTGGTCTTTAACGTCATATTTTGCAAGTTTATGTTCTGGTCCCTCCAATGTAAGGCTCTCCTCACGGCTGTGAACATTCTTGGAAGAATATTTCAAAAGATTGGATTTCTCATTAGCAAGTTTAGACAAATGCATGGGAAGATCTTCAAAGGAAACGGACTTTGGACCCGGGAACACGACTACAACCTAAAACAGGGAAGCATCAAATAATAATAGATTAAAATTAAAGTGACACATTAAGATTATATGAAACACAAAATGAAATAACAAAATTATTCTTTAAAAAAAAACTTCAGTTCTCTTGTTACTTTAATTATCCAACTTCCTACATCTAAAGGTAGGTGTGATGTGAGCCAAGACTGCGCTACCTTACCTTGAATGGTCTCAACACTTTCCTTTAATTTTATTACAGTATGACGTTAATATAGAAATTCAACATAAACCACCTAAGTAAATGGTGCGGGACATTAAATGAAAGATTGACAGCCAAACAACTAAAGACATTATGTGGTCTTAGATAAGGAAAGTGTATTTTTTTTTTGATAACTTACTTCATGCTTTTCCTCCTCATTATCTGGCATGCAAGGGTATGTGTAAATATTAACATCATCCCGAGCCAACAGCTTTGCATGTACAGCAGTACTTTTGCCATCAGTTTCATTAGGATGTTTGATAATATCAATCTTCAAAGGGAGCTGAAAATGAATAATAGTTACTTTTTAGTAAAATGGAAATTAGACAATATAGTTGATAAATAATAGATTTTGTATTTATATAACCTTTGTAAGGTCCTTAAGAGGTCCAAAAGCAGTAGCTAATTAGCATATCATTACTTTAAAAATGTGTTCCTCTGAATCCCCAGTTGCTCTGACAAAGTAATGACTCAAAACTGGGAAACTTGTAGAGCCATAGCAGAGGGCATTAAGAATCAACTGTCCAAAGTGAAATTGAAGTCATTTCTCCCAAGCTAGTTCTTAGTGACCACTGGTTGAAGAATGAATGATACCTAACACAAATTCTGTGTGTGTGGGCATCATAAAGGGATAGGAAAAACTTAAGCTGTGACTCACAATGACCAATAAAGCAATGTTTTCAGGAAAATGTTGAATTAAAACAATGTACTTAAATTCATGATGAACCACAGATGTTTTGCTTTTCCAATGTTGGAAATCAGATTTTCCAACCAAGTGTCAGGTCATGATATAAAAGTTAAAGATTCATCTATACACATATTTATGAATTATAAAAATAAGTAAAGCTAAGAATGATAGCATGAGCACTTCATGGACTTTATGGCTAGATTTCTATTGGAATGATATAGACTGATCACTGCATTGTAATGTAACTTCTCCAAGCTTCTGAGTGCCAGTATACAAATTAACCAGTGTTAAAAGGGTGAGGAATTGGTTTTAATTTATTTTATTTATTATATTTGAACCATAAAAAACATAACATTTTACATCCAGGTGGAATCAAGTTTGTGTGGTTACCTGAAAGACAACGTTCAGGAAGGTTCTGTACATTAGAAATTATACACTAAATTCTATTATAAAACTCCAAATGATGACCAAATTTTAGTTACAAACCTTCACCTGAGGTATCTCATCAGAATTCACACCATCTACCAAAAGACAACACGAGTAACAGTAAAACATCCTAGAGCTCAGGCATTTTGGACATTTTGATCGACCATTTTGTTGCAGAGTTTCGAGTATTGTCTGGGAAGCTAGTTTCAAATCTTTAAATGAATCCTGTTCACAACTTTCACATGATTGAATGCACAGTCTTTCAGAACTTGAATTAGTGTGTGGTATGTCTTCAACTCTCTCAGTTTTTTCCAAGCCCACTGACATCCTGAGGAATTGTTACGGCTTTATTAATTATTATCTGGAATTAAGAATAAAGCATAGAATTGAGTGCGGATTAATTTCAGTCTTCAAATAAGTGTTCCTGAGTATATCACTGTTCATTTTAAAATACAGCATCTCAAAGACAATATCCAATGTTGGCACTTTCGGTAGAACTTAAAAATAGAATCAAATTGCAGCAACATGGCTTGAGGTTATGAACATTTTAATCTCAACAATTAATGCTTCAACATTAGTGGACATGGAAGGGAAAATAATTTACACTTTATGAATGTCTGAAAAGCCTATGCAAATTCAAAGCCCCCACTTGCATAATAAACATACAGTAGCCATTTCAGGAAATAGTGTGCTACTATACAGTCTGTACTACGTTTACTTATTCTTAAAAAAAAAGAAATTCAATTGTGTTAATTTAATTTCTCCAGAAATTATTTACATTATTGTTCTTCCAGATAATATCTGACTTTCTTCAACGATCCATCCTTGACCCATTCCCCCTCGTCAAACTGTTCAGGTATAGGATGTCAACTTTCACATGAAAGCTAATGATAAGCACCATCATCTCATATTACCAAAAATACATGTAATCTTGGATAAAACACACCTTCTACCCATTAAACATAGACAAGATCAAAGCCAGCTGGATTTTCCCTACTGAGGTGAATAGCTTGTATTGGGAAATTCTCAAAAGGGTTCCATAAGATCCAATTTTCATTCTGAGAAACTTGGGCAGAACAGAATCTAGCCAGGTAATCCTGGAAGCACATCTTCAGTGGTTATTGGGGCAGGAAAAATGCTGAGGCACTCAGTCCTCAGACTTTGGTCACTATGTTACCTCCTTACTAACTCATGCTCTCCACCTAAATGACTTTCATTAACCCCATTCTAACTCAGTTTACCCAATAACCATATGGGAATCTCCAAAGTCATCATAAGCACATATCAGGAGTCATATGCTAATAAAATTTTTTAATAAGCTCATATAGCTCTTGTTCACTCACATTTTATAGTGCAAAAAACTTTCCATTCATGAAATATAGTCAAATCCTTTCAATCTCAAGTTATTAGTCTCTTATAGAAAAAAAACTTCTACTCAGACCTGACACAGACATATGATCCTTTAACAGTCTCTTTAAATTGTCAATCAAACTGTCAACTCAGCACTGAGTTATCTCGTGCTGAGATAATTGATACCTCTAAAACTCACCCAAGCAGGAGAAAGATTTAAAAGGGAATAAGAGGCAACTTTTTCATGCAGAGGGTGTGGTGTGTATAGAATGAGCTGCCATAAAAAGTGGTGGAGGCTGGTACAATCACAACATTTAAAAGGTGTGATGGGTATGTGAATAGAAAGTGTTTAGAAGGAAATGGGCCAAATGCTGGCAAGTGGGCCTAGATTAATTTAGGATATCTGATTGGCATAGACAAGTTGGACCAAAGATTCTGTTTCTGTGCTGTACAGCTCTGTGACTCTAAGGAAGGCTGTGTGTCGTTACTCCCACTTTTGGCTGCCTTTGTTACCTGAAGGCTCCAACTGCTCTGATGTTCCCTTAATCAGATTCAAATTGGCCTCACTCTACAGGTTTCAGATAATCACCATATTCACATATTCTGTTCTTAATATTTTCTAATTAACCTGTTCAGAGACATTACTGCACACCTCCAGAACAGGTGGGACTTGAAGCCAGGACCTCCAGAGCTCAAAGTCAGGGACATTACCATTGCAAGTGTTAATTCATCACCCTATAGTCTTCAGGCAACAGTAGAAACTCCCAGTCAATGCAGGACTCTTTCAAGGCTGAACTTTGCCTGTTTAGCTGCCCAAGAGGAACAAGCTGAACATCTGTATGCTTTAGCCCCTCTTATATAAGAGTGCATAATTCAAATTTTAAAAATACACTGCCGTTCACTTTAAACATTTACACACATTCCTTACACCCTGTCCTGTATCATTGCAGTGAATTCTAACCTAGATTACAGTGGAGTTTGAAAAAGAAAACTGTCTTACATGATGGTGTCTCGCAGAGTTTTATTCTTTGTGGTCTACGCTGACAGTGTCTTCATTACAGTGAAAGGAACCAAACATTAAACAAACATGGATCTGCTGCCACTGCTCATGCGCCAAACGTCGGCCTTCTCTACCAGGCTTTATTTATGGTAAAAACAATGACTGCAGATGCTGGAAACCAGATTCTGGATTAGAGTGGTGCTGGAAGAGCACAGCAGATCAGGCAGCATCCGAGGAGCAGGAAAATCGACGTTTCGGGCAAAATCCCTTCTGTCTAGTTCTGGAATCCAATTGAACTTTATTCCAAATCAAGCTAAGATCATTTTTCTTCTTTCTTTTATTTTATTTTAAAAACAGAGTTTTTGCTACTCAAGCTGGGAGAGAGCAGCCCCAGAGAAAGCGAACATTCGCGGTTGCCGTTCATCCACGCAGGTCGTTTCCTTCCTTTGGGTAGGAACCTTTCTTTTCAGGAATATCTGAGACGGAGGGGATAGGCGGTGCACCCGTCTCACCGGAAGTAGTGGTTGCTAGGGCTGCATAGCAACAGAGCAGCTGTAATTTCTAACGTGGTTCTTCACTTTGTGAGTTCATCAGTTCGACGTTTCTTCTCTTGTCCACAGTGAAGAACATTAATTACAACTTGTTGCTGTCAGTAACGTGTTGAAGAAAGGATTCCTGAATGTAAGCTGTGTGGGATTTCTAGTTGAACTATACTTCAGTGAAAAGAGACTTGCTTTTTTTTTTGGTTTATTGGTAATACGCTATTTTTGGTAAAATGTGAAAGTCAAGAATATGCAGCTGAATTTGTTTAAATAATTTCATTATTCGTACCATTTTATTGATCATAATCTCCTGACACATTTCTTAACTTCAAAAATCTGTCATTTTGGAAAAATAAAACTTGCTTGCAGTTATGCTTTTTGAAAGCATTGAGATCCTGACAGCATGTGAATGTGCATAAAGATAATATCACAGGATTAATTCTCCAGGCGTCAGGTATCAGAAAAACAAAACTGAAGTTAGTGTCTCTTGCTGTTAAATAAGCAAAGTAGAATATAATAAAAGTCCCTGTACATTCTTTTATTAAAATTTAAATAGCTTTTTTGAAAATGAAAAATGCAGAAGGAATGTCAGAAGAAAAATGGTCCATTTAAATCACAGGTGGATTGGGGGCATTGATAAAACCTTAGTGTTTATTCTAATTCATTTTGACAGTTTTGGGATGGGGTGAGAAGGATGTCAGGCAGAGATGCTTTAATTTATTGGGAAGTCTTTCATGTTTTGCTTTAAGCCTTGCATTTTCTAATCCATTCATTGTATTCTGTTGTGTAGTGATCTGGGACCTTTACTCACAGATTATATATGCTTCCAAATATCGCATACTTTATCCATTTGTATATTATTATTATATATTATTACACACTAAATAGGGATATATGTTACTTATGGTTATAAAAAGTAACATCTATTTATTGTCAAATACCCAAACGTAGCCACAACTATACTGAAACATGTTTATTCTATTTTCTAATCACCTGCTCAGAGATGTTATTACACACCACTGGAGCAGATGGGACTTGAACCATGGTCTCCAGGTCCAGAGATAGGAACACTACCTTAGTGCCACAAGAATCCTTGTATTTGTTCTGTTTTTTATCAACCTGTTCAGACACACTGTTTGGAGCAGGTGAGACCTGAATCTAGGCTTCCTGGTTCAGAGATAGGGAGCTACCACTGCAACAAGATCACTTATTGATCTGTATCTATTTTGTTTTATTAGCTATTTTGTAATCAATTCATTCAGAAATGTTATTACGCACCTCTGAAGCTGATAGGACCTCATGGTTCAATGTTAGCGACAATAGCACTGACCACAAGAGCACTTTTGATCTGATTTAAACATTCTTACTAATCAACCTAATCAGATATGTAATTATGCACCTCTGGAGCAGGTGGGACTTGAACATAGCCCCCCTGACTGAGAGGTAGGGCACTACAACTGTTGCACAAGAGTGCTCATGGATCTGTTTTCTTTAGTAATCAACCTGTGCAGAAATGTTATTATATGCCTCTGGAGCAGATGGATCTTGAACCCAGGTCTCTTGGTATGGAAGTTGGAACCCTTAATACTATATTTTTATTTAACTTATATTTCTAACCAACCTGTTTAAAAGATGTTATGACACATCTCTAGAGCAGGTGGAGTTGAACCCAGGTGTCTTGGTTCAGAAGTATTTTTCTAATCAATCTGTTCAGAGATGTTACTATACACCTCTAGAGCAGGAGGGACTTGAACCAGGGAGGCCCAGGAACATTACCACTATGTCACAAAAAGGGCCCCAAGTTTTGTATTTAACCTATTTTCCTAATCAACCTGTTCAGAAATGTCATTACACAACTTTGGAACAGGTGGACTTGAACCCAGGTATCTCAGTTCAGGAATAGGGACACTACCCCTGTGCCAAGAGAGCCATCTCAGCTGATTTGTTTTGATTTTTTAAATATATATTTTCATATCTCCGCTGATTTATGAAGGTCTGAGTACCAACTCGGCAGGCCATTGCCTGTTGGCAGGGGGACTCATACGTAAGGAGCTCTGTAGGGAAATTAGTGATTCCCCATGGGCGTTAAAAGGGTTATGACAAGGGTGTGATTCATATAATAGATGTGATAAGTTTACGTTTGTTTTTACCATACCTTACCACACTGAAAACTGTTCTAATTCAAATTTCTAACTAGTTTCATGTGAAAGGTTTTAAAATTTCCTTATTTTAGCACTACATGTTTTAATTGTTCAAAAAACAATGATACTTTACAGCTCGTTTTGAAAATATTTACACCGAATGGATAATCTACCCAAAGAACTTAAAGAATTTTTGCACTTTGAAGATCTGGTAAGTGATTCAGTTGCTTATTCACTGTACATCCTACTTCAGTTATACCATGGAGTTTAGATGCAGAAAAGGTCCAGTTTAGCCTATTATATCAGTTTCACTGTTAGCTACAAATTCTACCTGACAATTCCAGACTCATATTCCCTCTCTTTACCATTACACTGTACACCATTACATTTCAATAGTCATGTGCAGTAATAGTTTTCTGCTTCACTCTTTATTTTCACCCCACTTGTCCCTCTCAGATTTAATTTCAAGAAGAAGACTGCAGGTCAGGAAGGTGGTGCCGGGCTGGAGGGATTCGGCTGAGACAAGGTGGGGGGAGGGGGGATGAAGAAACTGGTGAAGTCCAAGTTCATCCCCTGTGGTTGGAGGGTTCCCAGTCGGAAGATAAGACTCTCCTCCTCCGACCGTCGTGTTGTTGTGGTTTGGCGGTGGATGAGTCCAATGACCTGCATATCCTCGGTGGAGTGGGAGGGGGAGTTGAAATGCTGTGCTACAGGGTGGTTGGGTTGGTTCGTCCGGGTGGCCCAGAGGTGCTCTCTGAATCGCTCCGCAAGTAGGCGGCCTGTCTCCCCAATATAGAGGAGGCCACACCGGCTGCAGCGGATGCAGTAGATGATGTGGGTGGAGGTGCAGGTGAATCTGTGGCGGATATGGAAGTTTCCTTTGGGGCCTTGGAGAGAAGTGAGGGGGGGAGGTGTGGGCGCAAGTGTTGCACCTCCTGCGGTTGCAAGGGAAGGTGCCGGGAGTGGAGGTTGGGTCGGTGGGGGGTGTGGATCTGACAAGGGAGTCGCGGAGGGAGTGGTCTCTACGGAAAGCTGATAGGGGAGGGGAGGGAAATATATCCTTGGTGCTGGGGTCTGTTTGGAGGTGGCGGAAGTGACGGCGGATGATGCGCTGTACATGGAGATTGGTGGGGTGGTAGGTGAGGACCAGTGGGGTTCTGTCCTGGTGGCGGTTGGAGGGGCGGGGCTCAAGGGCGGAGGAGCGGGAAGTGGAGGAGATGCGGTGGAGGGCACCGTCGACCACGTCGGGGGGGAAATTGCGGTCCTTGAAGAAGGAGGCCATCTGTGTTGTACGTATTTTGAACTGGTCCTCCTGGGAGCAGATGCGGCGGAGACGAAGGAATTGGGAGAATGGGATGGCGTTTTTACAGGGGGCAGGATGGGAGGAGGTGTAGTCCAGGTAGCTGTGGGAGTCGGTTGGTTTGTAGTAGATGTCCGTGTTGATTCGGTCGCCTGAGATAGAAACAGAAAGGTCTAGGAAGGGGAGGGAGGAGTCCGAGACTGTCCAGGTGGACAGGTGCATGAATAGGAAACATTTAGACTGTTACAGGCTGATGCAGGAAACTGGCGCTAGTTTGAGAAACCTGGTCTAGCTCTTCCATGCTAACCAGGTTTCTCAAACTAGCGCCAGTTTCCTGCATCAGCCTGTAACAGTCTAAATGTTTCCTATTCATGCACCTGTCCAAATGTATTTTAAATGTTGCAACTGTACCTGCATCCACAACTTCCTCTGGCAGTTCATTCCACATATAAACCACTCTCTTGTGAAAAGGTTGCCCTTTAGGTCCCTTTTAAATCTTTCTCCTCTCACCTTAAAATTGCACCCTTTAGTTTTGAACTTCCCACCCCTTGGGAAAAGACCTTTGCTGTTAATGAGAACGATGAAACTGTTGCCCATTGTCGGGAAAATGTTCTGATTCAGTAAAGTCATAGAGTCATAGAGATATACAGCATGGAAACAGAACCTTTGGTTCAACCCGTCCATGCCGACCAGATACCCTAACCCAATCTAGTCCCACTGCCAGCACCTGGCCCAATTCCCTCCAAACCCTTCCTATTCATATACCCATCCAAATGCCTTTTAAATGTTGCAATTGTGCCAACCTCCACCACAGCTCATTCCATACCCGTACCACCCTCTGCGTGAAAAGGTTTTCCCTCAGGTCTCTTTTATATCTTTCCCCTCTCACCCTAAACCTATGCCGTCTAGTTCTGGATTCCCCGACCCCAGGGAAAAGACTTTGTCTGTTTATCCTATCCATGCCCCTCATAATTTTGTAAACCTCTACAAGGTCACCCCTCAGCCTCTGACGCTCCAGGGAAAACAGCTCCAGCCTGTTCAGCCTCTCCCCATAGCTCACATCTTCCAACCCTGGCAACATCCTTGTAAATCTTTTCTGAACTCTTTCAAGTTTCACAACATCTTTCCAATAGGAAGGAGACCAGAATTGCACGCAATATTCCAACAGTGGCCTAACCAATGTCCTGTACAGCCGCAACATGTTCTCCCAACTCCTGTACTCAATATTCTGACCAATGAAAGAAAGCATACCAAACGCCTTCTTCACTATCCTATCTACCTGTGACTCCAGTTTCAAGGAGGTATGAACCTGCACTCCAAGGTCTCTTTGTTCAGCAACACACTCTAGGACCTTACCTTTAAGCGTACAGATCCTGCTAAGATTTGCTTTCCCAAAATGCAGCACTTCGCATTTATCTGAATTAAACTCCATCTGCCACTTCTCGGCCCATTGGCCCATCTGGTCAAGATCCTGTTGTAATCTAAGGTAACCTTCGTTGTCCACTATACCTCCAATTTTTGTGTCATCTGCAAACTTACTAACTGTACCTTTTATGCTCTCATCCAAATCATTTATATAAATGACAAAACGTAGAGGACCCAGCACCGATCCTTGTGGCACTCCATTGGTCACAGGCCTCCAGTCTGAAAAACAACCCTCCATCACCACCCTCTGTATCCTACCTTTGAGCCAGTTCTGTATCCATATGGCGAGTTCTCCCTGTATTCCATGAGATCCAACCTTGCTAACCGGTTTCCCATGGGGAACCTTGTCGAACACCTTACTGAAGTCCATATCGATCACATCTACTGCTCTGCCCTCATCAATCCTCTTTGTTACTTCTTCAAAAAACTCAATAAAGTTTATGAGACATGATTTCCCATGCACAATGCCATGTTGACTATCCCGAATCAGTCCTTGCCTTTCCAAATACATATACATCCTGTCCCTCAGGATTACCTCCAACTACTTGCCCACTACCAACGTCAGGCTCACTGGTCTATAGTTCCTTGGCTTGTCCTTACCACCCTTCTTAAACAGTGTCACCATGTTAACCAACCTCCAATCTTCCAGCACCTTACCTGTGACAATCGATGATACAAATATCTCAGCAAGAGGCCCAGCAATCACTTCCCTCACTTCCAACAGAGTTCTAGGGTACACCTGATCAGCTCCTGGGGTATTATCCACTTTTATGGGCTTCAAGACATCCAGCACTTCCTCCTCTGTAATCTGGACATTTTGCAAGATGTCACTATCTATCTTCCTACAGTCTATATCTTCCATATCCTTTTCCACAGTAAATACTGATGCAAAATATTCATTTAGTATCTCCCCATTTTCTGTGGCTTCACACAAAGGCCGCCTTGCTGATCTTTGAGGGGCCCTATTCTCTCCCTAGTTACCTTTTGTCATTAATGTATTTGTAAAAACCCTTTGGATTCTCCTTAATTCTATTTGCCAAAGCTATCTCATGTCCCCGTTTTGCCCTCCTGATTTCCCTCTTAAGTATACTCCTACTGCCTTTATACTCTTCTAAGGATTCACTCAATCTATCCTGTCTATACCTTACATATGCTTCCTTCTTTTTCTTAACCACATGCTCAATTTCTTTAGTCATCCAGCCTTCCCTATACCTAACAGGAATATACTTTCTCTGGATTCTCGTGATCTCATTTCTGAAGGCTTCCCATTTTCCAGCTGTCCCTTTACCTGCGAACATCTGTCCCCAATCAGGTTTTGAAAGTTCTTGCCTAATACAGTCAAAATTGGCCTTTCTCCAATTTAGAACTTCAACTTTTAGATCTGGTCTATCCTTTTCCATCACTATTTTAAAACGAATAGAATTATGGTCGCTGTCCCCAAAGTGCTCCCCCACTGACACCTCAGTCACCTGCCCTGTCTTATTTCCCAAGAGTAGGTCAAGTTTCGCATCTTCTCGAGTAGGTACATCCACATACTCAATCAAAAAATTTTCTTGTACACAGTTAACAAATTCCTCTCCATCTAAACCCTTAACACTATGTCCTTTAAAGAAGGAACTCTGTTGTCCTTACCTGATCTGGTTTATATGTGACTCCAAAGCTACAGCAAAGTGGTTGAGTCTTAACTGCCCTCTGGGTAGATGAGAGATGCTTGCCCAACCAGGGAAGCCCACATCCTGTGAATGAATTTTTAAAAAATGAGTTTGTTCTGCTGTCATGTACAGTAATTTTCCTTTTAACTTGTTATGCGCTTAATTTAGCATTACAGAATTAAAAGTTACCAATAGACAAGGTTACAGATCATTTACATATCTTTTTAAAACGGATTTATCCTGAAGCTGTACTCATATAATTTGCTTCATTTTCATAAAGTGTGTTGATAACAGAATCAGAAAATATCTCAGCTGAACTTGAATTATCTTCCTTGTTTCAAAATTTATATGTGCAGGATGTGACTAAATAAGATGAAAATGGTGTTCCAAATATGATTGCTTCAGGCTGGCTCTAAATCATTCTCATTCTTTTCTGAATCCTTGAGAATGTATTAACTTCTAAAAGGCCTTTGATAAGGTGCCTCACGGGAGGCTACTGAGTAAGGTGAGGACCCTTGGTGTTTGAGGTGAGCTACTGGCATGGATTGGGGAATGGCTGTCTGATAGAAGACAGAGAATTGGGATAAAATGTTCTTTTTCGGAATGGCAGCTATTGACAAGTGGTGTCCCGCAGGGTTCACTATTGGGGCCGCAGCTGTTCACTTTATATATAAATGATCTGGATGAAGGGACTGGGGGCATTCTGGCAAAGTTCGCCGATGATACAAAGTTAGAGGGACAGGCAGGTAGTTCTGAGGAGGTGGGGAGCTGCGGAAAAGTGTAGACACTTTAGGAGAGTGGTCCAAGAAATGGCTGATGAAATTCGATGTGAGCAAATGCGAGGTCTTGCACTTTGGAAAAAAAGAATATGGGGATGGAATATTTTCTAAACAGTCAGAAAATTTCTAAGGGATCTGGGAGTGCTAGTCCAGGTTTCTCTAAAGGTTAATTTGCAGGTTGAGCCCGTGGTTAAGAAAACAAATGTAATGTCATTTATCTCAAGAGGGTTGGAATGTAAAAGCAGTGATGTGCGACTGAGACTATATACAGCTCTGGTTAGGCCCCATTTAGAATACTGTGTTTAGTTTTGGGCCCCACACCTCGGGAAGGGCATACTGGTACTGGAGCATGTCCAGCAGAGATTCACACGGATGATCCCTGGAATGGTAGGCAAAATATACAATGAACAGCTGAGGAGCCTGGGATTGTATTCATTAGAGTTTAGAAGGTTGAGGGGAGATCAATAGAAACTTACAAGATAATGCACAGTGGAGAAAGGGTGGACGCTGGGAATTTGTTTCCATCAGGTGGGGATACTAGGACCTGTGGGCACAGTCTTAGAATTAGAGGGGGTCAATTTAAAGTGGAAATGAGGAGACATTTCTTCAGCCAGAGAGTGGTGGGCATGTGGAATTCATTGCCACAGAGCGCAGTGGAGGCCGGGTTGTTAAATGTCTTGAAGGCAGAGATTGGTAAATTCTTAATCTTGCAAGGAATTAAGGGATATGGGGAGAGTGTGCATAAGTGGAGTTGAAATGCCCATCAGCCATAATTGAATGGCGGAGTGGACTCGATGGGCCGAATGGCCTTACTTCCACTCCTATGTCTTATGGTCTAACTTCCATGGATCGGTGCTGAGTCCTCTACTTTTTGTCATTTACATAAATGATTTGGATGCGAGCAAAAGAGGTACAGTTATTAAGTTTGCAGATGACACCAAAATTGGAGGTGTAGTGGACAGCGAAGAAAGTTACCTCAGATTACAACGGGATCTTGACCAGATGGGCCAATGGGCTGACAAGTGGCAGATGGAAGTTAATTCAGATAAATGCGAGTTGCTGCATTTTGGGAAAGCAAATCTTAGCAGGACTTATACACTTAATGGTAAGGTCCTAGGGAGTGTTGCTGAACAAAGAGACCTTGGAATGCAGCTCGATTGGATAGTGAAGAAGGCGTTTGGTATGCTTTCTTTTATTGGTCAGAGTATTGAGTACAGGAGTTGGGAGGTCATGTTGCGGCTGTACAGGACATTGGCTTGGCCACTGTTGGAATATTGCGTGCAACTGTGATCTCCTTCCTATCGGAAAGATGTTGTGAAACTTGAAAGGGTTCCGAAAAGATTTACAAGGATGTTGCCAGGGTTGGAGGATTTGAGCTATATGGAGAGGCTGAACAAGCTGGGGCTTTATTCCCTGGAGCATCAGAGGCTGAGGGGTGACCTTATGGAGGTTTACAAAATTATGAGGGGCATGGATAGGATGAATAGACAAAGTATTTTCCCTGGGGTTGGAGAGTCCAGAACTAGAGGTTTAGGGTGAGAGGGGAAAGATATAAAAGAGACCTGGGGGCAACTTTTTCACGCAGAGGGTGGTACATGTATTGAATGAGCTGCCAGAGGATGTGGTGGAGGTTGGTACAATTGCAACATTCAAAAGGCATTTGGATGGGTATATGAATAGGAAGGGTTTGGAGGGATATAGACCAGGTGCTAGCAGGTGGGACTAGATTGAGTTGGGATATCTGGTCGGCATGGACGGGTTGGACCGATGGGTTTGTTTCCATGCTGTGCATCTCTATGACTCTATGACTTATTATGACACATCTCTGGAACATGTGGGACTTAAACTAAACCTTCTTAACAAGAGATAGGGTTGCTACTACTGCATCACAAGAGACCTATTATACAATCTTCTTTCCTTAGGTCACATGTTATGATACAATGATTTTGTGAACATGTCTCTTAAAGGTACATAGATGTACTGACCATGAGACATTACACAACACTTGGTTTCTGCTGTTACTATTATAAGTAGTAAAGACGCCAAAGAGGGACATCAATGTTATTGAAGAGGGAATATTTCCACTTATTTGTTAGATCATAACTAGATATAGGATAATCATAAAGAAATCCAGTTGGAAATTCAGAAGAAATTTCTTCACCCAGAGTGGTGAGAACACAAAATTTGCCAACATAGCAGTGAATCAAGCGCCTACTGTAAATAGTTTTAAGAAGAAACTGGACAAGCATTTGGGGGAGAGGGAATAAATGGTCAAGATGATAAATTTGGGTGAGCGGACATTCAAATGGATCATAAACAGAAACATGAACTAAATGTTCTGTCTCTGCCTTATTTCCATTGCTTTTAATAAGCTCTTTCATTTTGAGTTAAGCTGCCTTTAGAATTTTCTGAAGATCAGATAGCAGAACCAAATACTGTACGTTGATGTTCTTATCCAAGCTGGTATGCCGAGCATTACACTATATTGAGACATTCACACTTGCGTTAGGCTGGTCCTGTAGCTAGATATCTAACTTATAAAAATGAATTTAATTTGGAGAGCTTGAGGCTGTGGTGTATTCACAAAGCACACAAAAGGTTACTTTACGAGAACAAGCTGAATGCTTTTTTAGGAGTTTTGATTTTGATTTCAAGTCCTGGGAAGAGCTCACCCAGGATTGTTGCATCTGGCACAGCCAAAGCAAAATGGTGCTGCCTTCTTCAAAAGCAAACACAAATCATGGCAGAGAGAAAATCACAGCAGAGTGGAAGTCCCAAGCCAGCAACTCAGCTGAAACTCCGTTGTCTGTGGTATCTTGACCTATTTGCAGCAGAATCGTCTGGGTGCAGGTCAGAACCCAAGCAATCCCACCAGATGATAATCATGGTCATCATGCTTTTACTGCCAACAACTTGAACAGAGCTGTTAGTGAGTTAGTCTCTACTAGACTTGTGTGTTTAGGACCTTTGAGAGAAGAAGGAAAATTTCAAGTAGAAAGATAAAGATTATTATAAAGTAATATTCTGCCACTAAATGTTAGAACACAGATATTCACGTGAAGACTATCCCTTTGTCTGAAGTACTAGTATATACAGATGATGAATATTCTCATCTTTGTGTCAAAGAACAAACAAGAATGCACTGTTTAATACTAATATATGCACAGATCTTACATATTGTGGTTCCTAAATGCCAATTACTCTTTAAATTGTGACGCTACGTTTCTGGACAGTTTCGAAGGAAGACAAGATGACTATGTCAGTGAAAAGTATCTCACCATGTCTTGGGTTACAGCAGTCAAGTAATACATGCCAGCTTTAGAGACCAGCAGCATGAAGCAGATGATCACCTAAAATTTCCAGAAAATTTACAGTAACTTTTGCTATTCTTTTTATAATGTAACTGTTGGAAGCTTATGTGTGGGAAAGTTTAGTTAACGTAAGACACAGAGGAACAATATATAGAGAATGTGAATAGCTGTCACTTTATTCAATGATTGAAATTCATTCTGGATTTGAAAGGGGCCTATACTCCATTTTTGGCATCTTTCCATGACCTTGCATAGCTGTCCATTATTCTCTTAAGAGAAATAATACAAAATGTATATTGTGCATTCTAGGATTTCAAGGCAAATGGATGGATATCATGTGAATATGTGTGTTATGACATTTTAAATGACAGAATATTAGTATTACATAAATTTTATCTTTCTATTCAATTTTGTCTTCCTCTCTCCTAGGTCCTAAAACAACTAACAGAGAGAGTAGACAAGTGAGCTGCTGGTAGGCCACTGACAGCTCTGTTCAAAGTAGTTGGCAGAAAAGACATGAGGCTTTGCCAGGTTTACTCGCCTTTCTGGTTTTGTTTTTGCCTGAAGCAACTTCCCTGTGCTTTATGGCTTCCCTAAAGTCTCATAGGAATCGTTCACATTGTGTAGAAGTTGTGTAGAAGTAATGCAGAAGACTGCCAGTTAATTGCACATTTCCTGTAATCAAATATTAGTGTACATTCATGATCTTGCCCTTGGGCCGAGAGATTTTAGACTAAGTTACGAGCAGGTATCCTTTGACATTTAGTGACCAGTCATGAGAAATTTCTGCCAAATGGCAAATTTTGATATTGGAATTTTAGAAATCTGACATTTTGACTTTTGTTTTCAATGTTAAAAAAGTTTTTAAAAGTCTAATATCAGTTTGACTGAAGGTGAGCTCCTTCTGACCTTGAAGCAGCTTTGTTGATTCCTGGCTGGTCAGGTTGAAAGAAATCTGAAATGTCAGTTTCATTGACAATTCGTTTTTCAACCGGATAGGCCGGAAACCCACAAAGATGCTCAAAGGTCAGAGGCAGGTTACTCTCATCAGTGCATCCAACAGACTGATTTTTTTTTAAGAGGTCAAAGCCACCTGCTCTTGGCAGCTATCAGTCACTTCTGTCCTTCCAGTTCTTCAACATCCAGCTAAGGTGGAGAAATCCAGATGGGGGAGAAGAGGATCATTGAATGGGGTGAGTGTGGAGGCTAAGAGGAGTTGGAGGGCATGTGTGAGGGAAGGGGGTATGTGTGTGATTAGGAGAGAGCAGATGATTGTAATGTGTATGTGGTTGTGGGGAGAGCGCTTCACTAAGTCTTATGTCAACATAGAATATGGACAGTCTGGCTGATACCTACATGAGCACAGAAACATACATCTTAATTTTTCTGTGATGTTTTATTATTTGTTTTATAGCAGGCAAGCTTTAATAACATACTAGATGTTTTCTTGCTTTATGTGTACATCAATTCATGAGCTGTGAACACCACTAGCAAGGCTAGCCTTTCTTACTATCCTTAATTGTGCTTAAAAATGTGGTGGTGAGTTAAAATAGGATCACATTGGAAAATAGTTTGCGAAATACTTTCTTGTCCTTTGCTCTACTTTGCATGTACTAATCCAGCAAAGTCATGGTCTGTTGTTAGTATGGACTTTATCCTGCATTACATACACTAACTGCATTGACTGGTGAAATGCTGAGGTCACCTTGGTGATTTAATATAAATGAATCTGTCCATAGTTTTGCTAGTAATAGAAGGTAAACAGAGGGAAAATTAGTGTTTTGACCTACCTAAGGTCTGATAATCCCACCCATTTTAAATGGTCTAGAAGTATTTACATTTCACTTTAATTATAAGTATTATAATTATATGATTCCTTATCACCAAAAACCTTCAGACCTTTTTATCTTCAGTTACTCTCATGCATGCAGTTAGCTAGCTTCAGTTAATTGACTGTCAGCAGCCACTGTAAGCCAGCTAACACAGGGTGATGTGTGCAGTAGAACATGGGCAGCAGGAGTTTTGATGTTCTTGGGTTTACAGAGTGGAACACAGGAGGCTGGTCGGGGTGCTTGGGAATAGCCAGGCCAAGAGGTAATAAAAGCAGAAACAGGCATTTATGGAAGGGAGACACACATGGAGAGCTAGGCATAATTCTGATGTCGGGACTAGTGCATGTTAAAAACACATCCAGAGAAGTATCTGGAATAGACTGACTACATTGTAGATTTTATGGAAAAGTGTTTAAACCTTGGCATGCAAGGCTACAAGGTCTTATCTAACAGCCAATGATGTGTGACTAGCGATATGGAAGGGGTTTAATAAGGGAAACTTTGAAAGATGGTTGAATGTGATGAATGAGTTGAATGTCCCTTTCCTGGGCATGTTGGCAGTGGCAGGAGCAGTCCCCTTCCCCGGGGGTGGTGGGGAGGGGAGAGGTCAGCAGTGGTGGGATCCTTTGCTGAAAAAGCAGTCTGAGAAGGCAGCAGCAATGTAACCCAGAATGGGGCACCGGCCGCTTCAGTGTGTTGGGCCCAGAGTCGAATTTGAGCCCAACTGGAGAAACAGTAGCTTCAGCAGTGGCTGCATTGCTAAGATCGACCCAGTATGGACTCATGCTGGTAACAGTTTGTGGAGGCAAGATGGTGCCAAAGAATGGTGACATGGTTCCAGCTGTGCAGCATGGCTCCAGGATATTGCTGGGCCTGGGTACTTAACAGCGGAGGTGGTGGCGTTTTGGCATTTCAGCTTTGGCAGTGGAACTTGGGGTGCTGAAGTGTTCGCAGACTGAGGGATAGACTTTGTAGCTTTATTTTTCTTGCGGTGAGGACTCATGACAGAGGCAGGGGAGTGATCTGGACATATCCTTTTCTTTTGGCTGTTTCTTTTATTTCTACTTCTGTTTTCAATCCTGCTTTTTGTATTATTAAGATGGTGCTGGAGCATGGTGACTTTGTACACTTTTCACTGTACTCCTGTACTTGAGAACACCTGACAATAAAATCCAGATCTAAAATATGACATACCTATTTGTTCTGTATCTTTATTGGCATGTTCTGATGCAGCAGTATCCTGTTGCAGTATTCATGTGTACAAGCATTTTAAGTAGATTTCCAGCTGTTGAACAGCAATATTGCCAGGCAGGGTAGTTGAAGGCCCCACAGCTGGACAGTGATACTGAGGCTAGTCAGAGGCATTGCACAAACATCATTGTGTCTGACATTCTTTACACACTTATGAAGCTGGAACCTATAGCAGAGGCAAGAATTGCTGCTGTTATTGTAAAAATAGAAAGATAATTAATCCAGGCTCTTCAAACTTTATCTGTATTTATTGATAGCCCTGCTATTCAAACAAAGGCAAATTAAGTCTACAAAATGTACATTGAGAAGCTATAAAAGACCACTAAATGTGAGCATTTGAAGGTGACATAATCAATTATCATTGGGAATGGTAAAGGTACTATGAAGAATTGGAAAGATCACATAATAACTATTGAGAACTACACAGAAGACATGACAATTTAATAATATCAGGAAGATGTTGTGAAACTTGAAAGGGTTCAGGAAAGATTTACAAGGATGTTGCCAGGGTTGGAGGATTTGAGCTACAGAAAGAGGCTGAATAAGCTGGGGCTGTCTTCCCTGGAGCGTTGGAGGCTGAGGGGTGACCTTATAGAGGAGGTTTATAAAATCATGAAGGACTTGGATAGGGTAAATAGACAAAGTCTTTTCCTTGGGATGGGGGAGTCCAGGACTAGAGGGCATAAGTTCAGGGTGAGAGAGGAAAGATATAAAAGGGAACCTAAGGGGTAACTTTTTCACACAGAAGGTGATACGTGTATGGAATGAGCTGCCAGAGGAAGTGGTGAAGGCTGGTACAATTGCAGCATTTAAAAAGATATCTGGATGGGTATATTAAAAGGAAGGATTTAAAGGGATATGGGCCAAGTGCTGGCAAATGGGACTAGATTAGGTTAGGATATCTGGGCGAGATGGACAAATTGGACCGAAGGGTCTGTTTCCGTGCTGTATATTTCTATGACTATGACTGTATAATATTTGTCACAAATAGTGTAATAACTAGAAAATATTTTATTAGTCAAAACCGACCCAAAAAACAATTCATTCCTCATTTAAAAAGATGTTTTATATAAAAGTTATATTTTTTGTAATTGAAAACATTTAGTCTGATTGCATGTTCTGGTTTGTGACTTTTATTGTTTATGTTACAGACTAACTGGCCAGAGTTACTCCCTGATGAAGATGAGTTTCAAATGAATATTAAGCCTGGTGTATTTAGTTCATATGAATCAACTGTGCAATACATTCATGAAAATGTACCTTTCCAAATGGAGATTCTCGATGATATTGAGCAAAAGATTAGTGAGTTTGTATCACGATTGGAAAGATATTCCTCAAAACTTCTGTCAGATAAACCTAGGGAATCTAAGATCAACGAGCATCAAATCAATACATCATCATACAGTAAGATTTGTGCTTTTCAGTATTGCTTTTATAGCAGTAGAAACTTGTATTTGTAATAAAAAAAGAAAATGCTGGAAATACTTAACACCTCAGGCAGCAACTGTGGAGAGATAAACAGAGTTACCAGCCAGGAGGTTTGAAGACAGATAAGAATGACACCAGAGTCAGATGGGTTTGGAATTTTACGTTGCCTGTTGGCGTCCCAGTTCACTAACCCCATCCCACATCTGAGCTAATTTCAAGAAGGCTGGATGAGACAGAAAGACTATCCATTTACATGTGACAGGAGGCAGCCTTAAGATTGGAGATGAGGCAGTGCAGCATTTCTTCCTGCCATAGGTCCCCCACCTATCATGTTGTTGGGCTCTAGCTGCAGCCACTGATCATCCAGTACAGGAGAAGTCTCTCCAGAATCAGTTGATTCTCAGTATGTACAAATTGCATGATCACACTGTATCTGGCGTCTACATTAAAATTTGTATCTGGCTGGCTATTTCTAGGATTGAAGTGATGGAGGAAGACTTTCTGCCACTTTGAGTCCTCTTCTCCATTTCTCAGAATGAAATCAGGTCCAATTCATAGCACTAGGACCTTTACCATGGGAAAAATGAGGAGGCAGGCCACAAATCCACTCCAGCTGGAATGAGGATTGAGCCTCAAGCTATTGGCACCAAGCAAATCCTCACTGTCTGTCCAGCTGTATGAGCCAGCTGGTCTTTCAAAGAATCCAAGTTGCCAAGGCTACATATGCTTCCTGATGCATGCTGTTGCCTGGAGCTGTGGACAGTTGGGTTAGAGTCACCAATTTCTTTCCATCATATGTCTGACCAGGTATCTCTCCTGTATTTACCTCCTGCCATTGGCATGTTTAGAAGGATTTACAAATTGATGCTTAATTTGTATGAGCATGTAGTGAATACACTTTCCATGGCAAACTGACGTATTTACTTGTCTACAGTGGTGCAAGGCTTGACACTGAGCTGAGTTTTGGTAAAATATAACCTGGAATATCTTAATTGAAGAAGGCTCATTTAAGTGAGGCAGAAAGTCTTGTGTTGCACTGAAGTGTTGGTCCAAATGATGTGTAAAATTTCAGGATAGGACTTGACCTACAAAAGCTGCAGCAAGAGTGCTTAAAATGCAATGGAATGTGAACCCAGAGCATTAGACTCAGGGGACAGGGATGTGACCAACTGTGCCACAGACCTCATCACTTTCGGTTATATTTTAGGAAATGATTTTTTTTAGTTTAAGTGTGAACTGGAATAGGAATGATTTGTTTAATGAATGTATGTTAGGTTCAGAGCTCCAAAGAAACATGTTGCAGACTGTGGTTATATTTTTTTTCTTTTTTTACCGCCACACTACCGCCTAACTGCATGTTTATTATTTTTTTCCCCCGCACTCCTGTTGTGTGTGCAGGTGTGAGACACAATGAAAGACACAAGGTGCACGAATCTTTATTCAATTTCCACCACCAGGAAGAAAAGAAACACCCAAGTGGCCAGTGACATTACTTCCCCGTCCAACTCTATTTTGATTTAATCCCTTCCCTCCCCTTCACTGTTTCACTGTTTGATCACAGTGTTGGTGGACACCGCGTGCTCCTTCTCCAGAGACACCCGGGCTCTAATGTAACCGCAGAAGAGGGACAGGCAGTCGGCCCTAACAACCCCTTCCACGACCTGCTGCCTGGACCTGATTATGGCCAGTTTGGCCAGGCCAGAAGCAGACCCATGAGAAGGTCCTCAGACCTGCCCTCCCCGCTCTGTGCTGGGTGCCCGAAGATCAGGAGCGTGGGACTGAAATGCAACCAAAAGCAGAGAAGGAGGTTTTTAAGAAAATCAAAAAGGGAGTGCAAATGCCCACACCCAATATATACTTGGTCCACGGACTCCACAGCCCCATTGAACAAGCAGTTGGGCTGGGAGTCTGTGAACCACCGCAATCTGTGGTTGCAGGGGACCGCTGTGTGCAGCACCCTCCACCCCAGATCCCCGAGAGAAAGGGGGAGGACTCCCACATAGAGAGCCCTCCACTGGGGGGTCCCCACTGCTCGGTGGCAAATGGACACTCCAAGGCGTGTCCGGACGGTGGATGAGGGAGAAGAGGTGGATGGTGTGCAGCAGTAGTCGATACAGGGCCTGCCGTTTTATGTTCTTAAAAGGGAGAAATCTAAAATTCCGGAGGCGGCTCAGGTTGTGGGGCACAGGTTCCTGGGGGAAGTACGGGACCTTGGGGCCAATGTGAAATTCCGTCTGTGCAGGGGTAAGCGCATCCTCCAGCTGGTGCACTACGTCGGGTCTGAGCACTGCCGTTTTAAGGTGTCGAATGGCAGTGGCCACTTACCAGACGTCTACCGTTGCCCTGCTCACTATATCCTGCGGCAGCGTCAGACTGTGGTTATATTTTATGAAGAGGAGAAAGTGAGGACTGCAGATGCCGGAGATCAGAGCTGAAAATGTGTTGCTGGAAAAGCACAGCAGGTCAGGCAGCATCCAAGGAGCAGGAGAATCGACGTCTGAAGAAGGGCTCATGCCCGAAACGTCGATTCTCGTGCTCCTTGGATGCTGCCTGACCTGCTGCGCTTTTCCAGCAACACATTTTCAGCCTATATTTTATGAAGAATAAACTTCAAAGTAGAAAACATGCCAATTGAAAGTAAACAGCTGTTCTTAACAGCAAAACATATGGATAGTGAAAGTTTATATATTTTCTCACAACAATCAGATTTGTTTAAATAGTGAAATGGAGAAGCAGAGGCACTTTTTTGCAGCTCTATATTTGGTGCATACTCCGCCCAAGAAAATGAATCCTTTTAAGTAGCATGCAGTTGATGAAGCTATCCTTAAATATCAGTTTGAGTGATTTGTCAGGATTCTTGCCTCACTTGTTGTGGTTACCAGCCCTATCCTGAAATTTGACACACAATTTGGACCAGAACTTCAGTATAATACTGAAGAAGTTACATTTCATTAGATGAACTTTCATCAGATAAGACGTCATATTAACATCCCATTTTCCTGTTCAGATAAATATAAATTATTTTATATAGTATTATTCATACGAACATACAAACAAGGAGCAGGAGTAGGCCATTTATCCCCTCAACTCTGCTCCACCATATTGTTAGATCATGGCTGAATTGATTGTAATTTGCAATTTACATTCATGCCTTCCCCAGATTCTCTTGCATGCCCCTTACTTACCAAGAATATGTCCCACCTCTGGCTTAAAAGGGATTCAAAAAAAGCACAGAAGGGTGATCTGATGACCTGGACAACATTTGTCTTTCAACTTGCACCACTGTAGACAAATAAATAAGTCTGTTTGTCATCTTGTTTGCTTTTTATAGGACATTCCATTGTCCAAATGGGCCACTGCACTTCCTGCATACAACAGTGACTGCATTTCAAAAAGTAAATAATTAGATATGAAGCACTGTGGAATGTACTGTAAATATGATAATGCGCCATATAATCGCAAGATGTTTCTTCTAAAACTTGTCAAGATGCTTTATAGGAGAAAGTGAGGACTGCAGATGCTGGAGATCAGAGCTGAAGATGTGTTGCTGGAAAAGCGCAGCAGGTCAGGCAGCATCCAAGGAACAGGAGAATCGACGTTTCGGGCATAAGCCCTTCTTCAGGAAGTTCCTTGGATGCTGCCTGACCTGCTGCGCTTTTCCAGCAACACATTTTCAGCCCAAGATGCTTTATAGTTTATGAAGGTTTATTTATTTGAGCGTAAAATCATGTTTTTCTTTCTGTTCCAGCTTTTCTAACACAAATGAAGGATTCTGATGCGTTACTAACACATCCCAGCCGAAAGGTAAAAACAATTCCAGTGACATTTTATGTAACAGTAGTGAAATTACTTACGAGTAAAATCTGTAAAATTTATCATTATTATATAACTGCAGGAACAAAAGCCAAGGCCTGATATTTGGAGAGTTGGAGTGAATTCCCTCATGGTTTTTCCTGTCAGATACCGAAACTTTGGTGGAAACTCTTGAATGTGCAATAAAAAGTGTTTCTGTCATACATCCTCCAAAGGTGGAGCATCTGAGCATAATAATCTCTTAGGAATCTTTAGGTGATAGTGATTTTACTTTCCAATTAACATTACACATTGACATCCAGGCATTTGACATCTTTTGAAGTAATGTTTATGTCACTCCATACGTTATGTGAAATGTTTAACAATGATAAATGTTTGTAGTAGTAAATTAACCAATCAACCATTTGGAGCAAAATCAATTAATTGAGATATTAATGCCAAATTTTAATTAGCCATGGAATGTATTTCTTGGCTTTTCAGATTTCAATGATCGCACACTATGTTGGTCATTTGATGTTATGATACTCAATGTATTTGAAGTACAGGTAGACAATCCTTTATCCGAAATCCCGAAATCTGAAATGCTCCAAAATCCAAAGACTTTCTCATGAAGTTTATTTTTCTCATTAACAAAGTTGTTTGGCCACCTCCACACCCACTTGACCCACATCACTCAGATGCAACGTGGGGACGTGACCCAGCACTGGCAGGCATCTGTTCTGTCTCAGGGCCCGCATTACTCACAGGTGCATCTGCTGTTTGGTAAGAATTTTTTAAAATTTCACCATTAAACTGTCACTTATTTCAAAATCTGAACTCCATCAATAAACACATCATCTTGGATCCCATTTACCAACTTCTGAGAAAAAGATCCGGAAATGATATCACCCCCTAAAGAGAACAATACACATAAATAGAAAGCGGGACATGATGCTAGTGCTTCACCAGAGGCTCACTGATGGTGTTACTTAGTGTGATGACGCAACGTCTGAAAACGAACCTTCCGGCTCAGTGAGCAAACTTACAACCTATTGTATTTCTCTTATTCTTAAACTAAACATATTATAGATCCAGAGTATTTTAATTCAGAAGTTTGGTTTAAATTTGTTGAATTTACCATGAAGTTTTTTTTAACTCAATCATTAATGGAAATTATGAGATTTGAAACATTGAAGGAAATACAACTGTCAAAATTGCTTTCTTTTTCACAGCTTTCTGAAGAACTTTCTTTTGCACGCATGGGCAAGACTGTTGAGGTAAGGTTTTCTGAACATACATACAACAGCTAAGCATTTCTTAACTTCGGTAAATTTTATGAAGTGTCTACAAAGAAACTAGTCTTGAGGTTTTGTTAAAATTTTTGGAAACATGGCAAACAACATAAACGGGATACAGATTATTCCCTGTGCACAGTTTCTTAATCAACAAGAAAAAATAGTTGTCTGTATTAAGCTCATTTTATTTAATGAAAATATAAGCTTGTTTTGGTATGATAAATGTGCAATATCTGTCTAACAAACTTTATGAATTGGGCTTTTGAACTCACTTAATTTCCATCAATGATATGCTCACCGTTGCTCCACAATAATAAGAGGGGCAGCATCTTACACCCGAACTTCCAGTGTTTCACATATACAAATGACATGCATTCAAATTCATAAATTTGACAGCTGTTCACTATCTTAAGTGTTTTAAAATGGCATTGAGAAACTTAAACATGGGACAGATCTTTCCCTCCTGGAGCCTGTAGATACAAGACAGATTCTGCCATTACTCTGAAAAGGAATGTGGATTCCACCAATTGGACAGCCCAGGTCCCGGTTCTTTCCCTAGACCTTATTATTGCTCTCAGTGCCCCTAGTTGTAATGTGTAGCCCCTGATTTCAAATCCCAATTTATAAGAATGTCGTTTCTTGAGGGATGATGTGATATCAGTCACCCACATTGCTGACTATGTCAGAGGTACCAAGGAATGGTTATTGAAATTCTTTTTGTTCTACATCTTTCGCTTTGGTGATCCTTCTCATTTCCTACTGATTGAATAAGACTATAACATATTAGAATTGAGAGTGAATATACATTCAAAAAGTGCAGATTATGTACTATGATTGAACACCCATGCCACTGATGTGCCCTCAGAAGGTCTTTTTATTCCACTTCCTCCCATTATATCTTGGTGTTTGCACATGGTTTTTTGCTTCTGGTGTGCATGAGGACACAGATTGTGGGCAGAATAAGTGAACTGTAGATGACACCTTGATCCAGAGTACCATTTAAGTGGAGAGAGAAAAGAGAAATGTATTGATAATAGAGGATAGCATAGTTAGGGGCATAGGTATTGTTTTCTGCAGTAAAGACAGAGTCCCAAAGCTGTTACCAGGCATCAAGGATTCAGGACATCTCTTCTTGGCTGAACCTGGAGTGGGAGGGCACGGATCTAGTTGCCATGATCCACATAAGGGCCCGGAGTATGGTGCTGGAAAAGCACAACAGGTCAGGCAGAATCCGAGGAGCAGGAGAATTGACATTTCGGGCATAAGCCGGTCATCAGGAAGGGCACCATGATACACATAGGTACCAATGACATCGGTTGGACTAGGAAAGAGGTTCTACTGAGGAACTATGAGCATCTTTGGGCTAGATTAGAAAGCAGACCACAAAGGAAATAACCTTTGGATCGTGTGCAAATTGGCATGGTAATTGCATGGTTCAAAGACTGATGATAGTGAGGGGAAGCTGGCTTCAACTGAAAGGAAATTTAAAGAAACAGAAAAGCAGAGGTGCAGGGCAGTGAAGAGTGAAAGATAATCAAAGGTGACAGGAAGGGGTAGAAAATACATAGAGAAGTGTGCAGAAACTAGAACCAGAATAAGTATTAATGGTTAAAGACTCAAAGCTGAAGGCTGTTTATCTGAATGCACACAGCATTTGTGACAAGATAGTGGAAGACACAAATAGAAATACATGACTTGATAGCTATTACAGAGACATGGTTGTAGGGTGACCATGATTGGTCAATATTCATGGTATACTGTGTTCTGGAAAAATAGACAAAAAGTAAAATGAGGTGGGATAGCTTAGGACAGTTGTAGATGAAGCTCAATGTGGTGCATCTTGACATTGAGCGTATGGGTAGAAATGGGTTGTTGAAGTAGTGTGAGGTAATAGGGGACATGCAAGCTTTAACAAGGTACCTGGTAAACAGGAAGAGGCTGGTGCTTGGCATGAAGAACATGGAGTACCTAGCTCAGTGAGAGGTCGCAGCCTCAGAGCTCCTCGGGATGCATAGGACACAGAGGAGGCCTGAAATGTTTTATGTTGAATATAAAAGTTGGCAAGTTATGTTCCAGCTGTACTGAACTTTAGTTAGGCCACATTTTCAATATTGCATGCAGTTCTGGTCACCATACTACCAGAAGGACGTGGCGCTTTGGAGAGGATGCAGAGAAGGTTTACCAAGATGTTGCTTGGTCTGGAGGGTTTTAAGTTACGAGGAGAGGTTGGATAAACTCGGATTGTTTTCACTGGAAAGATGGAGGCTGAGGGGCGACCTGACAGAGGTCTACAAAATTATGAGAGGCATAGATAGGATGGAGATTCAAAGGCATTTTCCCAGGGTGGGAAGGTCAACTGCAAGAGGGCACAGGTTCAAGGAGAGAGGGGCACAGTTAAAGGGAGAAGTGATGGCAAGTGCTTTCCTGAACTGCTGCAGTCCATTTTGGCTAGGTGCACCCACAGTGCTGTTATAAAGGGAGTTCCAAGATTTTGACCTAGTGACAGTCACTAATATCATATACAGAGAATACATCCATTTTGATACAATTCCTAGTGGCAGTGTGAAAGGGTTATTCAATTCTGAGCTGTTGTTGGATTGCCCAGGGATTAATGCACCATTTTTAACTATTGTTGGGCTGTATATATCCTACTGTTGATGTATGGAGTTTATTCAATTCATAACTTCAGTGTTCAGATGTTAGTCACAAGGTTTAGTATCTTCATTGTCATTATTTAAACAGTCCTGGGTATAAGTCCTTGAAGTTGCTATTTTGGACAAATCAAGTTCAAGATGAAGCTGCTAAACTGATGGAGAGGGGTAGGGTTCCTAGAAATACCGCAATGGACTATTAGATAGCAATGATTATTAGCGTCCTTGTTACTGTTTTTATTACCATTTAACAACATGCCTTGCTCTCACCTTTTCCTCCTCATTGCTGCATTCCTCTTTCATTTTCTCACATCTCCCAGTTAAGGTGTGAAAATGACAAAAAGAGGAAATGAGATAATAGCATATTATTTCTAGATAATAGCTCTAGATTTAGCATCTAGAGAAGGTAACAAGTGTTAAAATCCTGAACCAGACCACCAAATTTATGTTGTATTCTGCCTAGGTACAAGTAATCTTTTTTTGAAAAGTCACCAAAGTTCTTTTTATTCATTCAGGGATGTGGTGGGCACTAGTTGGTTCAGCAATAATTACCCATTCCTAGTTGCCCTTCAGAAGGTGGTGGTAAGAGGCCTGCTACCGTTTATTTGGTGCTGATATGCTCTCAAATCTGTTAGGAAGGGAGTTCCAGAATTTTGACTAGCAACAGTGAAGGAATAGCGATATACTCAGATTTAGTTTCCATGGTTTCAGTTATCCTCAGTTTACTGTGGCCCAAAAACATTGCGTGGAACCTTCCAGAAATAATTCCAGGGGCTATGGGGAGATAAGTTTCCCATTTAAATGATAGGGTTCGCGATTATTTGCAGTTTCAGGCATCAACGGTAGGTCTTGGAATGTATCACCCACGGATACGGGGTGGGGGAATACCTATATTTCTAAGCCAGGATGGCAAGTGGCGATTCTTGATGAATTTCTACAGTGTATTTTGTACATAGTACACACTGTTGCTGCTGCACATTGGTAGTGGAGGGAGTGAATATTTGTGGGTATAGTTGATCTGATTAGTGTCAAACTTCTTGAGTGTTATTGAAGTTGAACTCATCCAGGCAAATGGAGGGTATTCCATCACACCTTTTCCTAGCTACAATAAGTTCTGAATAACAGTTGCTGAACCCAGAACGTTTTCTCCAATTTCTGTCCACTAATCTTGCCAGACCTGCTGAGGTTCTCCAGCAATTTCTGGTTTTGTTTCAGATTTCTTGCATCCACAATTCTTTGTTTTTTTCCAATTCATCAAACTCTTAACTTGTGCCTTGTAAATGCTAGACAGGCTTTGGTGAATCAGGATATGAGTTATTTGCTGCAGTATTCTTAGCCTCTGATCTGCTCTTGTAGTTACAATATTGAGGTGGCTAGTCCATTTCAATTAATGGTCAATGTTTAACCATGCTAGGTTATTGGTAGTTGGGAATTCAGTGATGAAAGGTCCATTGAATATTCAGAGCAATGGTTAGAATTTCTCTTGTTAGAGATAGTCATTGCCTGGCACTTGTGTGGTCTGAATGCTACTTGCCAGTTGTAAACTCAAGCCTGGATATCCTTCAAGTCTTGATGCATTTGAACTTGGACTGCTTCAATGTCTGAGGTGTCACGAATGGTGCTGAACATCAACGAGCATCCCCACTTCTGACCATACAATGAAGGAAACGTAATGGTCATGGATGAAACAACTGAAGATGATTGTGTCTCATACATTATCACACTGGACTCTACATTGACATCTTGGAGCTGAGATGACTGATTTCCAGCAACCACAACCTTATCTGTCTCTAGCAGAACATTCTTTGCCATGTTAATTTAAGTTACTGCAACCTAATAATTCTGCAAAAACAAAACTGAAACTTCTCCCTGTACCTTTAGTGTAATGGGGCATATTTCCAAAATATCAATCAACATTGAAATCTACAGCAGTACATTTCAAATAATTATATTTTCAAATAATATTTCCTTTACTTCATCAGGATTGGGATGGTAGAGTTCCACAGCATATTTGATTGCTTTTATGGGAGATATAATTATAAACCTTCAATTTCTTTACATGTCATGCATTAAGCTGTGTACTTTATGCTTAACTGACCTCGTATTTTGTAAGTTCGGAAGTCAACGTTATGATAAGTAGAATTTGTTAGTTTTCATTGGAACATGGACATGGACATTGCTGAACCTTATCCAAATTGAGCTATCAAGTCAACAGCTAGGAAAGGTAAAGACGCCAATTCCAAAATGAAACAAATATTAGCTGGCTGGAGAAAGATCGGCTTGTTACATTGTTGAAGTGATACTTTTCTGTTCATGTAGCTCAAAATGCTGATTGCAATGACTAAAATGTGAACATTGGAGCAGGTCCATGAGCTGGATTTTGTGTGTTTCCATATAGAAGTTTATAAAACTCCATGAGGAGTATGGATGGGATAAATAGACAAAGTCTTTTCCCTGTGGTGTGGGTGTCCAGAAGTAGAGGGCATAGGTTTAGGGTGAGAGGGGAAAGATATAAAAGGGACCTGAGGGAAATGTATGGAATGCGCTGCCAGAGAAAGTGATGGAGGCTGGTACAATGACAACATTGAAAAGGCATTTGGATGGGTATATGAATAGGATGGGTTTGGAGGGATATGGGCTAAGTGCTGGCAAATGGGACTAGATTAAGTTGGGATATCTGGTCGGCATGGATAAGCTGGACCGAAGGATCTGTTTCCATGCTGTACATCTCTATGACTCTATTTCTATTTCTATTATCTTTTATGTATTAAATGTATAAAAGCTTCTCCACTTTCATTATTCGATTGTGGAGTTGGTGGAAGAAAACAGTGTTTGGAAATAGATGACCGCAGAATCACTCACCTTCTTTGTAAAAAACACAGTCAATGTTTTTTTGTCATATGTAATTTTTCTTTTTATTTAGGCTGAACGTTTCCCAGGCTTCAAACCATTTGAGTTTACAGAACTTCCTGGACACACTGAGGCTATTCAACTGCTAAGCTTGATTTGGAGGACTCAGAAGTTTAATGTAAGTTATTATTATTAAAACTTGATTTAACCTTCGTTTACTAACTGTTTTACTTCCTTATCCTTGTATTTCGGAATATTTTATGGTCCTTTTCTTGTGAAGTTTGAAACATTTTAGCATGCTAATAATTATGCGTTCTGATTTTGTTGTTGTGGTAAAGTTATAGATTTGCAAATTGGATGCTTTGAGAATGTGGCGAAGGAAAAGCATTTCTTTTAACCATTACAGCAGATCCATGTGTCTTTTCAATAAAATATTGGAAAGTAAATGTGACTGGTTGTTTATGTTTTTACAAATAATTTGAATCTATTTTAACTTTTCTATCTGAAGTTCAATATGCATACAGATGTCATATATGTGTTATACTATCTATTCAGTTGTCCATCTCTTTCAACTTATGCATTACAAAATATGATTGGTAATTTTAGTTTTAATTAGTTTTCATAAAATAGTATAATCACCACTTACTTTGTGGTAGATGAAAATTATAAATTGAATTAGTACACTGAGTTGGGAGACAGACTAGTTCCTGAAAGTTGGCGATTGTTTCCTTGCTCTTCGCCAATGCTATTCTACAGTTGCGTACTAGGAAATGTACAAGAATGCCAAAGGATGAAGAAAAGCAAAAAAAAACTGTGTGGATCTACTTAGCAGACCAGAGATTATCTGTAGACAGAATAAGTGGGTTAATGCTTCAGGCTTGCTCTTTCACCAGAGCTGAAAAATATTGCACATGAGCAGAATTTTAAAATTGAACAGATGAATGTGAAGGCAAAGTAAAAGATCATAAACATACCCAGATGAAAATTAAATTAAATTAACTACCTATAATGTATTCAAGTCTCAAATAGGAAATAGGTAAATGAGAGAAAGAAAATATAAATGAGACAATTGGAAATGCAGTGAGAGAAATATGGTAAGCATGTGACACATCAAATGTGTGAATAGATAAAGTAATGAGTTAGATGGGTGAAAGAGAAACATGAAAAATGCAGAGATGTCCCCAGTATCCTAGATCTTGCTTGCTATCCTGTAGGTTGAGCATTTTATGTTTTTATTTCAGACTTTCAGCATGTGTAATATTTTAATGTTTATTCAATGCCAGAAACTGATTTGGTTTTTGAATTCTCTAGTTCTGTCAGAAGAATGGCCTCATGCATGGCCTCTGGCAAGATTCCAAAGATGAAAATTCCAAAATTTCTCAAAATAATATGTTCTGCAAAAGATATTTAACTTGAAACATTAACTCTTTTATGCTCTCTTTCTATGGATGCTTCCGGAATTGCTGATTATTTCCAGCATTTTCTCTTTTTGTTCAAATTTCCAGTGTCTGTAGTATTTTATATTTTATGAAGTGCCGTGTGAGCTGCTGCAGGGTACAGCACTGTCTCCTATCCTTTTTTGTAGTCAAGCTTATGATAAAGTTACAAATACTAAATCAACTAAACTTCTTGACAGCTTCAATATCAAATTACCTTGAAAAAGCTGGTTCTCTCAACTTCATCTGGTGCCATTCTTCAGGATGCATTTTGGTGGTTCTTCCTTTCCAAGTTTCAGGTACAATTATGTCATTTAAAAAAATGTTTGGGTGTATCATTGTAACAGTCTGTAAAAAGTTCAGATAAACTTTTGATTTTAACATTTTCTATGAAAAATGTTGCCAGAGTGGAATTGGTGCATGATGCCTCCATAATGCATGGAACATCACGTGTTATGCTCCAAAAATATCTTAATAGCAGCTATTGGTGTGAAAAGCCTAAAATACTGAAGGTAAAAATGTTAACCTATTTCATCGTTCACCACTGTGTGCTAATATAGATTAGGGATTGAATTTAAAACCTGCTGCTCTGTGAGTCAGCTATTTACTTATTAAATTCATTGAACTATCATTGCCAATAATTAACTATATTTAGTGAGCAGCTTATCAATGAAAAGGCATTCCACGGTGGCACAATTAAATAAGGATAGATGTCATACTTGAAAAAGAAATATTAGAAGGAATTACCAAAATATGGTTAATGTTTCAAATCCGATATGACTCTTCAGAACTGGTACTAAAAATAGTGGAACATTTTCACTTTTCAGTATTTCAGATCAGCAGTTGTTATTAAGAATTTGGAGAACATGACTCCTGATATTATGGAAGCATGGCGGAGGTGGGTACTACAGATGCTGGAGATTAGACTCAAGATTAGAGTGGTGCTGGAGAAGGGCAGCAGGTCAGGCAGCATCCGAGGAGCAGGAAAATTGACGTTTTAGGCAAACGCCCTTCATCAGAAATCATTATGGAAGCATTACACACCGGTTCTGAAGAAGAGTTGTATTGGTCTCAAAACATTAACTCTGTTTTTCCTCGCTGTACAAATTCTGCCAGACCTGCTGAGTTTCTCCAGCAGTTTACGTTTTTATATGACCCAAATATTGCCTGACTAAAGTGTTATGGCTTTTTAAGGAGGGTAGAAATGAAAGGCAAAATTTCGTGCCCATTTCCCCATCCTGTGGGCGGCACGGTGGCACAGTGGTTAGCACTGCTGCCTCACAGCGCCTGAGACCCGGGTTCAATTCCCGCCTCAGGCGACTGACTGTGTGGAGTTTGCACATTCTCCCCGTGTTTGCGTGGGTTTCCTCCGGGTGCTCCGGTTTCCTCCCACAGTCCAAAGATGTGCTTGTCAGGTGAATTGGCCATGCTAAATTGCCCGTAGTGTTAGGTAAGGGGTAAATGTAGGGGTATGGGTGGGTTGCGCTTCGGCGGGTCGGTGTGGACATGTTGGGCCGAAGGGCCTGTTTCCACACTGTAATGTAATCTAATCTCACCTGAGGAGCATGCAGGGAGATGGATGAAGGCCATTTAATCAGACAAGAAGATATAGGGAGGAGAAATCATCGCCTTCCTGATACTCCAATGAGTAAATCATCAATGGGAACATCAAAGTCGTCTTTTCCACCTTTAGGTCAATTGAAGCCCTTGCATGGCCAGTAAGAGGCTCATCCTACTGTCTCACTGCCACTGGCTATGTGGGATCCATGTATATGTATTTCCGGGTGACTACACAGTTGAATGTTGCCTCCTCACTAGCCCTCCACAATTACCTCAAACCTCGCCAAGTCATCCCACTTCCATCCTAAATAAGCTTCTTCACTTACCTCTCGTCCAACTCTCATCTCTGCTGTTGATCCTGAGCCTACTGCAGTCCTAGCAGTGGCCACTGTACTCGAATGTGATGCTCGTACATATATCCCATTGGCTGGCTGCTCTTGGGTGAGGTATCTTTGCATTCAAAGGCCCTAGAATCAAGACTTCAGGAAAACCAGTGCTTGTTTGGGACTTAATCTATTCAGGAGCTTAGGATTGGACTGCCACAGAGTTGTCACTAGCTTTCTGGCCAATGAACTGGGCCACCACTATGTCTGCTGAATTCAGCCCAAAGAGTGATTTAAGGAAGAAATTAAACGTAAAGGGAATAGATGTCTGAAATAACAGTTATCAATGATGAGGCAAATGCAGTGGGTGTGTGGATTACAAAAGGGATTAGAGGAAGAAGAGCATTAAGCTCCCATGAGGACTCATAGAGATTTAAACTTGAAGATAAGAGTTTTACATGTGAGCGTGTGCAGGATGTAGGTTGGAAAAAAGTAAGCTGTCAAAGAGCTGCTTTTCAGAAATTTTATATTCAGTATTTTGCTTGACTTGTATGATATATATATATAAATCTGTATTTGCTTGCCTTTTTAAATTGTATAATCCTTTTGCGTATTCATTTGTTTGTAACTTTTCAAAGACTTGCTTTCTATAATTTATATATTTTTGTCTTTTTTAATGTTTGGAATAATTTTGGTATTTCTCATCACAGTATTATTTTGTCATTGTCTGCTGCCTTTTAATCTATAGTTCGGCTGTATTCAGTATATAGAATGGAAGTCATGAATGAAGTTGTGATTTTAACAAATTTATTTTATTTTGATCATTACAAGCCTTCCCAAGAAGATCAAGATCACCTGTTTAGCAGAATTGCTGATAGTTTTGTGACACTTTTTATGACATGCCCTCCTCTGGTGCTTGATTCATTATTAGAGGTAATGTTACTAAATTCATATATTTGTGCAGAGGCATATTGTATTTTCAATTACTATCGACTTTCTAACGCTTGCATTGATACCTTGGTTAAAAAATGCTCTGCTTCATAGGCAACAACATACTGCCATGAAGATATAGTGCTCCTGCAATTTTCTTATTTTATAATACTTCTTTCATGCAATATCAGCATCACTGAAAAGCCTAGTACTTCTTACCAATCTATACTTAAACTGCCCTTAAGAAAGTGGTAGTGGGCACTTTCCTGAGCTGTGGGATAGATGTACACCCATAGTACACTTTCTGTGGCACCTTATTGAATGCATTCTGAAAATCCAAATAGACTACTACATTAACTGGTTCCTCAATTTCATTTTTTAAATTCACTTTGTGGGGAAGTGGCCGGCTGGCCAGCATTATTGCTCATCCCTACTTGCCCTTGAGAAGGTGGTGTGAGCTGCCTTCTTGAACTGCTGCAATCCATTTGCTGTAGGTAGGCCAACAATGCCCTTGGGGAGGGAATTCCAGGATTTTATTCTAGCAACAGCAAACGAATGGTGATATATTTCCAATTCAGGACGTTTACTTAACAACAATGAAAGAACAGCAGTATAGTTCAAAGTCAGCAGTGTGTCACTTGTAGGGGAACTTGAAGGTGATCTTGTTCAATGAGTTTGCTGTTTTTGCCCTTCTAGGTGTTAGAGGACATGGATTTTTTAAAAAATTATATTCATTTATAGGATGAGGGGGTGTCACTGATTTAAGGAAAAAATTAAAAGTATAGGTAATAGATGTTTGAATTAATAGTTACCAATGATGAGGCAAGGAAGTGGGTGTGTGGATTACAAAAGGGAATAGAGGAAGAGGAACATTAGGCTCCTATGAGGACTCAGAGATTTAAGCTTGAAGATAAGTCTTACATGTGAATGCATGCAGGATGTAGACTGGAAATCGGGTCGTCCATCCAGTTAAGAGACAACCACATTGATGTGGATCTGGAGTTCCATGTAGTTCAGACCAGGTGAGATGGCAGCTCCTTTTCCTAAAGGACATTACTGAATCGGATGGGTTTTTCCTATAATTGGCAATGGATTCATGGTCATCCTTAGACACTTAATGCTTTTTTAACAGTTTCTTTTTATTATTGAATTCAAATTCCAACCTCCGCCATGGTGGGTTTCGAACCTGGGTCCCCAGGATCCAGGGGTCTCTGGATTAACAGTCCAGCAATAATGTCACTGAGCCATCGCCTCCCCATCCATGTCAAAGATACTGCTGTTGTCTGTTCAGTGGAAGCTGAAGGTTGACAATAAACCACATTAAATCTCTTTCACTTGAAATTCCCAACTACACAAACAGCATACGAGTTCAACTTCTAACTGTGGAAAAGCTGTTTATAAAGTAAACTTTATAAAGAAGTTCAAGTAGAATGATTATGCACAAGTTATGCATTTACTTCATTTATTGTAATTATGAGCATCGCCTGTGGTTCAAATAAGCAACTGAATGAATAACTTAAATCTTATGCAGCATCCTCATTTTTTTAAGATTAGCTTGGGCTCAAAATTCTGTAGGTCGGATATTCTGGGTTAGATGTTGGAATGTGCCCAATGAATGCCTCCCTCTAATTTTCAAGCCTGATATGTCTTCCATAGGTAAGTACCATTCAAGTGCCTGCAAATAAAAACGTCTTATACTTTATAGTATTTTGAGTTTATGCAGAGGCAATGACCTAACCCTGGCTTAAAAGTTGGGCCAAGTGCACCTCTCTAGACCAGATAGTTCTGAGCCATCCTACACCATTCCCCTTAATCAAGAAACATGTCCTTGCTCCAAGGGTTGTCGACCAAATGACTGACAGCTCTCGAGTCCCACTGATGTCTCCAGGTCCATTGATTTCTACAGGATGCAATCGACAAATCTGAACAGCCATGGAGCCAGATATGAGAGTAAGGCAGAAGTTTGCTGAGGGTAGCCTGGCAGGCCCTGGGGAAAGGTACTGGACTCCCCAGGCAGTTGGGTGGGGTGTTTTTGTTTGCGGATGAGCCTTCACTGGCCTGAACAAGAAGGATTCTACCCCGTCAGATCCCCTTTCTTGCTGTAGTCAACAAGACTAGCCACTCGGACTTGACTGGTTGTGAGGGGATATACAAGGGTGGCACAGTGGCTCAGTGATTAGCACTGCTGCATCACAGCACCAGGGACCCAGGTTCGATTCAAGACTTGGGTGACTGTCTGTGTGGAGTTTGCACATTCTGCCGTGTCTGTGTGGGTTCCCTCTGGGTGTTCTGGTTTCCTCCCAGTCCAAAGATGTGCAGGTCATGTGAATTAGCCATGCTAAATTGCCCGTAGTGTTAGGTGCATTAGTCAGAGGGAGATAGATCTGGGTGGGTTACTCTTCGGAGGGGCGGTGTGGACTTGTTGGGTCGAAGGTCCTGTTTCCACACTCTAGGGATCTAATCTAATCTAAATTTACCTTTAAAAAGCATTTTAAATGCTGCAGCATTGGTGTGGAATTGAAACGATGATCTAGTACTAACTCATTGTGTATAACTGATTCTGCAAAACTGTAGGAATCATGCACACTGTACCTCCATTCTGGGACTCAAATCTCACTCCAGTCAACTGGAATTCAGAGTTGTAGGATTGCTAAAATTCATAAATCTTTTGATTGTGAAGTTTGTGCAGGAACAGACATTCGTTGCTGATTCCAGGGAGTATAGGTTTAAGCAGAATGCAACCGATAGAATAGTCAATTACTGTTGCTGACCAACCTTCAGGAGGTCAATAGTGAATAAAACATTGGACACTAGGAAAGAAGAGCTCATTGAGAAAAGCTTATAACAGCTTAAAGAAGGCAGCAAAAAGTGTGCATTTTTTTCTGGTTAATGATAACTATGAAGTTTGCAATCCATTTTCATACCAGAAATGACTGTGTTTTTTGCATGAAGCTTCAGTTAGTTTTATGAAAGACTGAATTGACTCAACAGCAATATCATTGCATTTAATCAGCAACCCTAAAACTCAGTATTTATTGACTAGAAGAATAAGCCTTTAAAATTAAACTTTCCATAGGCAATGAAGGCCTCCACAGACTTCAGTTCTGTTGAACAATGACCTTCAAAATCCAGATAAAATTTGGTCACTTGAAAATCAATTACATGAGAGGTTTAACTTCAGAATAAGCTGTCTGAAATGCATATCATTTAGGTAACAACTGAGAACTAGGCAATAGAATAATTGTGGTGGCACAGTGGCTCAGTGGTTAGCATTGCTGCCTCACAGCGCCAGGGTCCTGGGTTTGATTCTAGCCTCGGGCAACTGTCTGTGTGGAGTTTGCACATTCTCCCATGTCTGTGTGGGTTTCCTCTAGGTGTTCCAGTTTCCTCCCAGTCCAAAAACGTGCAGGTCACGTGAATTGGCCATGCTAAATTGCCCATAGTGTTAGGTGCATTAGTCAGAGGGAAATAGGTCTGGGTGGATTACTCTTTGAAGGGTCGGTGTGGACCTGTTGGGCCAAAGGGCCTGTTTGCACACTGTAGGGAATCTGATCTAATAATAGAGCTCTTGATTGCATCCACCCCAGCAGAAGCGTTCCAGAAAATCTCTCTGACCAACCCAAATGTAACAGTGTGGAAACACTACTGCAAAGCAAATGTAAGTATGAAGCAATGCTACTGAATAGACAGAGTCCACAGATATGTGGAGTTTATCCACTTTAGCAATATAGACAAATCTAGTGAGCAGTGTGGCCTCCGTGATTGTTCACCTTTTAATGATGTATGAAATGCATTGAGCACCAAAAGACATTGGAAGTATCAGTACAGAAAATAAAGGCCAAAACAAGTGGCTTATGTCATGTTAAGCTGCAGCTGGAGGGCAAATAGGTGCAGCAATCCACTCAACCAAGGATGTGCAATAGGCATTGTCAAAATAGGATCCATGAAATATGTAGCCAAACTACACATTCAGATGATGAGGATAACTAAAACATCGATGCACAACATGAGCAGACATTCACTATGGTGACCATGAAAGAATGTACTAGCCTAGTGGATGCAACAGATGTTTTTGACACCATCCAGCTTAAAATCCATGGATATAAGGAAAGCAAAAATTGTCTGCAAAATTGGATACAGTACAGGCACAAACATCGTTTCACTTAGCACACTGAAACGTTTTTACTCAGATAAAATGACAAGTGATAATTAAACCAATCACTGTCAAGCTCAACACATATATGGTTTTGAGATTCCATCCCTGGGATCTATGACACTCAGATGTCACTACAACAACTTATGTTGTGGAAACTGCAAGTCCAGGCATACAAGCTGTGAAGGGACCTGCCCTTGATTGCCAATCACAGTGATGTCTACATAAAGGTGAGTATCACTGTGAACACATGTAGAATCCCCATGCTTGCATTAGAGAAGATCACCCAATTTAGCAATACAGGTCATCAATTGATAGTCCATTTCGAACAGTTGGAGATACCTTTTCTGATCTTGCGTACTTCATTATGTTGTGTAACCAATTCAGAATTGCTATTCAGCAGCCTCATGTGGAAAACTCTTCCAAATCCTCATTCATCGATGTTCCTAGAATACAAAATGCATACAAGTTGAATTACCTAACCTGAACATCAGTGAAAATATTTAATATGGACAAAAATGGCAAGGCAGAGCAATGAAACAAATGGCAAGTGGACCAATACCACAACCTGAAACACCGAATCTTTCTATTCAAATCACATCATGGCTGAAGATGAAACACAAATGCAAAGCCCCAATCTAACATTCAAAAACCATACAGCAGCCTCCAAACAAGATTAGCGTAATCAAGTCTAGTTGGATAGATATTTTTTCTAATTAACCTTTCAGAGATGTTAATACACATCTCTGAAGCAGGTGGGACTTGAACCCAGCAAAACAATTGTACATTTTAGATATTGGTAAATGTATTCATTTCTATCAGGGCATGTTCAGAGACAGTGGCACAAAGCTTCTGGTCAGCTTCGGAACCCCTTTTTTGATGCTGTTAAGACAAAAAAAAGTTACTTACTCATCTTCATCGGGGTTTTAATTGGAACTGGAGAAATGCACATCGGAAGTTCGGATCGCCCAGGAAATTTCTTTAGAATCAATACATCAGGACATCTGCAGGATCCTGAAGCACATCTTGGGTGGCGCTATGTCCTGTCTCTACCCATCTGGAGAATAGAAAATCTGGGGCAATATCACTTTACTTACTATAATGTTAATAGTTTTATTCTTTAAGGGTAAACTTCTGGTTTAAAAACAAAAAAGGTGTGTGTGATAAGATGATGTGCATATACTTTTAAGGGAATGTATCCTAACTGCAGGCACAGAAGGAGGATGTGATGCAGTAGACCCATAGCTGTGCTCAGGTAATAGCAATAGTGGTAGAGATCTGATGTGTGTAAATAGGGTCTCCCAATTTTCATCGTATGTATATGATCTTTATTCTAGTTAAGAGTAACATTATTGTTTTAATTAATCTTTATTGTATGATTGATAATAAAACCAGCAATGGCAAGTAAGTCATGAAAATGGTACTGCTGCTCTTCCACCCAATGTTACCGGAGGAGAAAGTGAGGTCTGCAGATGCTGGAGATCAGAGCTGAAAATGTGTTGCTGGAAAAGCACAGCAGGTCAGGCAGCATCCAGGGAACAGGAGAATCGACGTTTCGGGCATAAGCCCTTCTTCAGGAATGAAGAAGGGCTTATGCCCGAAACGTCGATTCTCCTGTTCTCTGGATGCTGCCTGACCTGCTGTGCTTTTCCAGCAACACATTTTCAACCCAATGATACCTCTTTGCTTGTCCACCTGTTTTTGGGGACTTCAAATTCAACCATGACTTCAAATCTTTATGATTCTTACAACTGTGATATGCCTTTATTAGTTTTCAAAATCTAGACTAATTACATATTGGAAAGATACTTTCAACTTGTCAAAAGCTAGGTGTCATAAATACAGGATGGTTACAGTAAGAAGCCACATGTTTTTCATTTTTTTGGCGATTATAAACTGAATTGGAAATTGGACTGCTGTAACTGGAATGGCAGCAAGTTTTGCACCTTGAGAATCAATGTTTGTACATTGTTGAGCTATGCAGGATGATGTTGCTTTTTCGAAGCAGTAAGAGGGAGGGTTTGAGACTGAGCAGCCTGAAGGTTCTGTCAAGTTAAGAAAATTTTTCCCAACAGCAGCTGTCTGATTGGTTGAGCTGCAGTATATCAAAAAGCTTTAAATATCAAGAGCAAAAGCACGGAAAGGAACATCTGGAAAAACCCAATAAACCAGCAAATTGAAGAATGACCATCACAGCATAGACATTGCAAAAATCAAAAGAACTGGGAGAAAAATTAACTTTCGACCCTGTAGTTTGAACTTTTGATCATTAGAATTTTGTTTACCCTATCTTTTTTTTTTACGCCAATAATAGATGTTAAACTGTTTGTCTTTTGTGCATCTTAATTTGGATTGTGTGTATGTTTGGGGTTTTGAAGGGTATAGTTTAAGTTGCATAAATTTAAAAATTCTTTTTTTTCACTGCTCTTGTTAAAATTGTATTACAGTAGAGTATTTTTTACTGCTATTGGAAGAAAGTTGGTGTGAATTGCTTTTGTTCAGAGTTGAAGTCAGTCAGGAAAATTCGTGGTCTCGTTGAAATTTTATACAGTTTGTAACAGTTGGAAATGAATATCAGTGCACAATTCAGATTTAAGTCAGGGCAGTTACTAATATATCCAATAAGGAATTCAAGAGAAACTAACTAGTGTGTGGTTAGAATGAGAGCTTGTGATCATGTTGTGTGGTTGTGGCAAAACATTATTTGTGCATTTAAAATGATCCTGCATAAATACATGAAAGAGAAACAGTATATGCTGATGGTGTTATGTGAATTAGAATGGGAAGAAGCTCATGTGAAGTATAAAACTGGCAGAGGCCAGTTGGAAGTGTTTCTGCACTATAAATTCTATGTAGCATTTCGTGAACATTAATGTTCTGTTTGTAGGCCAATGCCAGTGTTGTTTCTCACCTAATCATTAAGAAGTGTATAGCTTCATATTTTGCCAAACTACAGTTGTCTATATAGGTGTTCCAATGTTCTGTATCACTTTCTACTAATGCATGATCTTCTGTAATTATCCCTAAGACTTTAACTACCTTTGGAAACATAGAAACACAGCTGGTGCAGGTTTCTACGGGGCTGTAAACATACTCCATTTTTATAAATATTTGGCTCAAGAACAGAGTCAAACCTCAAATCACACCTCACATCAACACTCCAGTCGTAATGATGAATAACAGATGCTTATCATTGCTCAGTAACAAAGATGTTTTCCTTCAATTTATGTCCCTTCAACAGCTTCCAAATATGTAGTTTGCTGTAACTTCTGGATTTTGTTTTTCTAGTTATGGTCAATAATTTAATCTCTCGGGCTTCACTGCAGAAACACAGATTTGCTATGTGTAAGCTCAACACACTGAATCAATCTGTTATTTTAATCTCAATAAGATTGAGTGATTGTGATGATTATCCATGAAATGTACTTACCAGAATGGAGTAAAAAATAATTGAATCTGCAATTTTTCCAGTTTGCATTTGTGACATTTAATCATAAGTTGGATGGATCAGGGAAAGGAAATGGACTGTGAGCCAGAGTGAACGTTAATACAGTAAAGAAAGCACTGAGTGAAAAACATTCTGCTTCCTTGTCATTTGGATACCAATTTATTCTTTCAACAATTCTCAAACACTCCAATAGTATACTTGCAGCCAAACAGAAAATGACTGCACTGATTAAGACCAGGCAAACAATTCTCAATGCATTCCATCACATGTCATCTGATATCATGCTAAATCTAACATCTTTTTGGAAGTTGTGAAAAGGTTACCTGTTACTTGTTATATCTTTCCATTTAAAATTGATAGAATCATAATTTATCTGCAGCTCTCCCCAAATAATTTTTTAATCATTTAGATCAAGTAATATGCCTACGTTTTTGTAAACTCACTTTTGAAGCCTCATTTATCTCTTTGCTATGTTGAAAGTTTTCTTCCTCCTTTCTCATGATCATGCTCCAATTTACCTCTATAAAAACATTGTTTTTGAAAATGCATTATAACATTTTGCATTTATTAACCTCCCTCATAGAAGTTAAAAATCACACAACACCAGGTTATAGCCCAACAGGTTTATTTGGAAGCACTAACTTTTGAGGTGTTGCCTCTTCATCAGGTGGTCCTTCATAGAAAATATGCTTATTTCCTTTTGGCATCTGGCTAGTTGAGATAAGACATGGCACTCACTGTTATGCAGACTTATGGGGATAGAAGTCCTCTTAACCTGTGACCTGTGATAAATCATCAACATTTCTCACAAAGAAATTTGAATGCTATTCAGATTTTGAGAGTTTATTTAGGCAGAATGCCATTTTGTAATATATAGATTAAAAATTATGAATCTAAAGCCAAGAAATACTGTCAATGATTTCCATCAGTAATTACAATATTTAATATAGGTGTTTGGTGAGATTTAATTTAAAGTGTTGACATTTTAGTCTAGATTCAGCAAAAAAAATTACTGACTGTTGTTATAACTGAATGAGGAGGGTTCACAGCTCTACTCTTTTCTAACATAGAGTCATAGAGATGTACAGCATGAAAACAGACCTTTCAGTCCAACTAGTCCACGCCGACGAGATGTCCAGATGTCCTATTTGCCAGCACTTGGCCCATATCCCTGTCAACCCCTCCTATGTTATAATTGTACTAACCTCCATCACTTCCTCTGGCAGCTCATTCTAGACGTGCACCATCCTCTATGTGAAAAGGTCCTTTTAAATCTTTCTTCTCTCACCTTAAACCTATGCCCTCTAGTTCTGGACTCCCTCACCCCAGGGAAAAGACCTTGTCTATTTACCCTATCCATGCCCCTCATGATTTCATAAACCTCTATAAGATCACCCCTCAACCTCTGGTGCTTCAGAAAAAACAGCCCCAGCCTCTTCAGCGTCTCCCTATAGCTCAAACCCTCCATACCTGGCAACATCCTTGTGAAACCTTTCTGAACTCGTTCAAGTTTCACAACATTCTTCCTATAGCAGAGAGACCAGAATTGAATGCAGTATTCCAAAAGTGGCCAAACCAATGTCCTGTACAGCCGCAACCTG